>NC_058106.1:13881010-14626010 GCF_914725855.1 Thunnus albacares | reverse complement strand
CCAAGGGAAAAGTCACAGACTTCATCGATTAACTGCAATAGGTGGAAGTATTCATCTGACCCAGAGAAAGACTAATCACACACACACACACACACACACACACACACACACACACACAGAGAGATCCAGACAGACACATACACACACACACACACACACACACACACACACACACACAACTTCAACACAAAAAGCAGTCTTATGAGCAAAAGTCTGGGTGACTCACATTGCCTCAGCATTTTATCAGGATTTTTTTCCGCAGACAGGATGGAAGGAGATCAAATGGTTGATGTCATGACCCCATCCTTTTCATTTTGGCTCGATTGGAGCTCTAGATATCAAAATGTGTCTGGGACATTGATTTAACTTTTGACCTGACCGTTAAATGGCTGTTATAAATGAAAGGACTAACCTTCAGTAACCTCTTTGGGACTTTCAATCAACTGTAAATTGTTGTTTCCCTGCTCTCTCACACACACACACCATGAATAAATAAATATATATTTTTAAGTGCAGTAGCTCTTTTTTCTTCATATTCTTGAAAGAGTCACTAATGTTTTCATGTTATAATCCAGTTTTTCAAGTTATCTAAATGTTACATTTAATGTTTCCCTGTACCAGGCATATAGATACAGTAAACAGAGTCTTCTTCAAACCAGAGCTCTGTCTTCCATACAAATATGAATTTCACTGGTCATGAATTCAGTGTCAGGTTTCCAAATCCAGGCTGTGATTGGACAAACATCAGCAAGCTGCCAGTTTTTGTCTTCTAATGTGATTCTGGTTTTGGGGCCATCGACATCTGAATATAATCTTGCTTTTGCCCTTTTTCCTTCAGGCGGATTCAAAGGTTAAACAAGGAAATGGCAGAAAAACTAATATTACTGATCTCTATTTGCATGTACAGTACATTCTAATACTGAAGTCCAGTCACATAACCTCACTATAAATAGAGACAGATATTCAAACACAAGAATATTTTTGTTTTAGTGTCATGACTTAAGCTGATTATAATTCTGTGTTAGCTTCCATAGAGTTTGACAAACTTTTTGGAGTGAAAGAACTAATATATCAGATTTTGTGCTGTTATGCACAATCTTTGAATTTATATGTTTATGTAAAATTAAAAAGATTAGTGAATTAATTGTTTTTGGCAAGGTGGGAAAAAGATCTGAAATAGCATTTAGAACATGGTAATTATCAATCAGTGGATCAAACAAACTGAACCGTACTGTATTTATAATGTTACACTGACACGTCTGTCAAACCTTGGACAACTTGCTTTAAATGTTGTGTATGTGCAGAAAGCCTGATTGTTATGTAATAAATGTAAACTGAGAATCACGGTTAAAGCATAAAAAAGCAAAGTGACTCTGCGGTTCTTAAATAGACTGTCAACGAGTGATAGAAGAGGGAAAAGGGAAGTAGCCTGGTCAGGACAGTGAAAAACACAGATATCACCTGCTCTTACACCATGGTGAGAGGTATTGATTAAATGACCATGGTGGAGGAGGAGACAACAAGCCAACAGTAGCATGTGAATTAATTACACACACACACACACACACACAAACACTAATCATCACTGCCTCGAGGGGAGCTTAATGCAGGAGTTCAAAGAGAAGAACCAGTGACAAAATAGATATTCAAGGAAAGAATTAGATAGATAATAGAAATAGATAATGAAATCAGCATGTCAGCAGCGTGTGTGTTTGATGGTGTGAGATCATACTGTGATATTGAGTGTATGTGCTGGTAAGTGAGTGACTGTGTGTTTTCCACCACAATCACCGTAAGAGGAGAAAGAGATTGTGTGATCAACAAAAGTGTCAGATGACAGCAGAAGCTAATAAAGGGCGATCATTGGAGAGCAGAGGGTAGATTGGAGGGGAGGAGGGGTGGAGAGACAAAAAAAAGGACTGTAATGGAAAAGAAAGAGAGAAAAAGAGAGAGAAAGAGCAGCAGCAGTTTCCTGGTAGCACTGCAGGCTTCATATCCAAGGAAAGTGAATCTTCTCTTTGAAATATTGTTCAATATAGATTATGGGCACACATGGAGCATACAACCCCAGAGGAAAAGGAGGAAAGATGGAAATTCAAACAATCTCCACTTTGTCCAGCCAGTTTCTTCAAGAAGTAACTGAGTTTCTTTTAACATCAGTGCAAGATTTTGTCTATTTTCTCATACTTTTCAGTTCCTGAGAATTATACCTCTCATCCTAATGTAGGTCCAAAAAATGTTCTAGTTTTGGTCTGTAAGAAAAACTGAAAAAAAAAACTGAAAAGGGTCCAAAAACAAGCACAGAAATTTGTGCACTTGCCTTTACAAAATATAAAAAAAACATAGAGCTATATAGAGAAAGTGAAAATCCCAGCATTACATTAATAGAAGAGATAGTTTGTGAGGAAGGAAATGTTTATTAATAGTTTGTAAAGTCCCATTCCACTCCAGTATGTGTTTTGCTTAGTGTGCCTTGAATCCACTTGCATGTTTGAGCTTCATTGTGCAGAATGATGTGTGTACAAAGTTTGATACTAGAAGGCTGTTTTCGCGTTAATCTGCTGAAAGTGAAAAGTGTCTCTGAGCTCACCAAAAATCTCAGTTTAAGTTGTGTACTTTTGAGCATGATGTGTGACATCACAACTAGTTTGGAGCCAATCCTGGGCAAGTATTCGACTTACACAAGTGTGATGTGGACCTGAAGTCTCATACACTGAGAATATACTTTACAGTGAAGCAGGAGACATCTTGTGTACAGCAGATAAACCTTTGAAATGAAAAATATGTGAATATTCAGAGATGTCGGAATTTTTAATGAGGTAGAAGGAGTTGATGTCATGTTAAGGATTTTAACAAGAAAATTGAGTTTTTTTGTGGAAAAACTATATTAGATACAAATTATTAGTCAAGTAGAATATACATCTTAAAACATGTCTGGAGGAGATCTTTAAATATAGTGTATCAAATCTCTCTCTGTAGGAGTCTAATTAAGTCTGCAAACCTATTAGACAATTCTTGTCAGGAAACAGTTGTGTCCACATAAACAAATAACTGTAATATGTGAATGAAATGACAGTTGCTTTGTGAACTGTAGACAGAAAGAGGTGAAAAGGAAGACGGGAAAGACAACAAGTCACAGTTGGAGGAGCAGGGGTTGTGTCTGTGGTGGAGGAATGGAGTGATGTGAAGTGATCAGGGGTTTGTAGAGCGCGGTCAAACATGACTCATACTCCACTGTATAGGACTGTGTTTGCAGCACTTGAGCTTTCTCAGGGTTAGAAGATGAAGAGGGGAGAGAGAGCGAGAGAGAGAGTTCCGACAAAGAGATGAAAACCGCTTAGATCTTTGGCACAGACGGGCAGAGGGGGAGACGAGAGGAGAGCGAGGCGCGGGAGGAGGAAGGGAGGGAAGGACGGAGAAGGAGAGAAAATAAAGACTGGCATTCTCTTTGTGAGTGCTCCATTCACAAAGCCTGTCGTATCCAATATACACTGAGGCATGCTGAGAGGAGAGGAGAGGAGAGGAGAGGAGAGGAAGAGAAAAGAGAAGAAGAGAAGAGAAGAGAAGAGAAGAGAAGAGAAGAGAAGAGAAGAGAAGAGAAGAGAAGAGTTTATTTCACACCATCTAACACTTTGTTTTGAATCCAACCCTTCTGCACACGTAATGTTTTTCTTGGTATCTGCTTATCTTCATCTGACCAATTGGGCCTGAAAAAACATCAGATAGTACTGTTGGGGTATTAATGGGATTTTAGTTTATCTGGTAGATTTCCACTGTTTCCCAGTAGTGTCATTTCAGAGGGAAAATGTTTACAGGGCCACATCAGTAAAATAGCTAATAGTTATTATAGGACAATCTTAAGAAGCAAACTCTCTGGTGGGATGAAATGGAAACAGTCACAGAGGTGGGAAAGTCGTGAACATTTATACATCATCACACCGAAGTTGTTCCAGTGGTACATGTAAGTAATATCTTAGCAAAATAATAACATAACAATGAAAACTGTGGAGGGAGGAAACACTCTCTTTCACAATTTTCTGAAAATTTTTGACCTTTTGCTTGAAAAATGATTTTCTGCTTCTGTTCACAGTTGCTAAAGTTCATGGTTAATGTTTGTACTTCCTAGGCCCCATTGGATTTAGAGTGTTCACAGTAACAGAACAACATTACAACAATATGACTCAGGTCGTATAAAGACCAGATTGTCCTTTAGGAGCATTTGCTTATTTGTGTATACATGTTTAAAAATATATGTTCAAATTTGTTACTGGTTGTTGGAGTAGTCGGTGTAATTCACCCTAAAGTAAAAGGAACAATCACTTCTATTTTTAAACTGCACAATACAACAACACATGTTGATATCCTGATTAGATTTTAAAGTGTTTAGACAAAGTTGCACACAGACAAACACACACACACACACACACACACACACACACACACACACACACACACACACTCACACACACACACTCATACATCACTCTAAGTGGAGCTTAGTGCTGCTAAAAACAACAGTAGCTTTCTGCCCGAGGGTGGGTAAACACATCATGGTTTTGCACAGATTCCTTGAACTAATTAGGTATAAAGTTACCATCATCACAAGTATTATGTTCTAAGTTTGGGTGTTTTGACATCAATAAAAAAAAAACACAATGTGAAACTTAAATTCTGATCTTCTGAAAGTGTGCAACACAGGATCTTAGCCAGACAAAATCTCCATGAAATAAGATGTTTTCTGTTGAATGTAGCCTAAATGTCTCAGATCATATCAAACCAGTCTTACAGACACACATTAATTTCTCCCCTTAAAGTACAAACCCCCTGTGGAGGATTTTCAGAGACTGAGCTTAATGGGGCACCCTGCTGGGCAAACTATGAACCCATACTATCAAATGTTGAAGCACATCTCTTGACTGTTTCTACCACTTCAATGCCTACTGTCCTGTTACACTCCATTGGACACTCTCTGTGGTGTTTAATATCGTCATAAATATTAAAATAAAGGAATTCATCTAAGAGGGGATGGGAGAAACAAAGGGAGGGATTTAGAAGAGAGATTAGACAGAGCCGCCGCTGATTCACAAGTCACTCCTCCTTTTAGAGAAATTAGGAGTGTAAGTGATATTTGAGATTTGCTCTTCACACTTTCTACATCATTCCCACCAACCTCTGGGTCTCTCAAAGCAACCCAAGCATCTGTTAAAATAAGAGACAGAAAATAAGAGAAAGTGAAAAACAGGCAGAGGACAGTAACAGCTGGTGAGGCTTCAAAATTGCAGCAAAGGTTTTGCTTCTCCCTGTATTTCAGAGGAAAGAGAAGAGCGGTGAAGACAAGGTGGTGTGGCGTGGAGGTCATGTGCCCTGCATCATCTGTCTGCCTGACTGTCAACCTGACCTTATTCTATTCAACCATAATGCTCCAACTCACTTTGAAGTCACACAAACATGTGCAATGCTCACACACAAACACACACACACACACAGCACCAAATAACAAGAGACACACTTGACTTGACACACAGTGGCAGTGCATATGAGCAAAAGAAAGAATTCTTGTGCGTGTGCACTTCCAGGGAAACTGCAGCAGAACACCCGACAATGCGTAGCGGCCAGTCTGGGTGAAGTGGTAGGAAGGAAGGAGGTACTAAGAAAGGATGTCGATAAAGAGGAGAGCAAGAAGAAACGCTTGAATAAAGGTCAGAGTAAGAGCTGGAGGTGAGGAGGGAGGCAAGCGGGTGTACGGAGGGGAAAAAGGAAAGGAAAGGAAAAGATCCTCGCAAGCAGAATGAAGATGAGATGTGGAAGGAAGGCAAGATATAATGTACACCATCTGTTTTAACAGTCATGCCAATAAAGTGACTGAAATTGAAAAATTGAAATTGACACGAGAGGAGAGAATGACATGGACAAAGGGTCGCAGACACAGAAATGCTGAGGCAGACTGCAGTAGAGACAAAGTTGCAAGGAGAAGAAGAAAGGCAGAAATGAGACAGTCCTAACAAGCACGATGTGTAAATCATGGAGAGAGGGTGATTAAGAAAAAGTGAAAGGACAGAGAATTAAGAGCAGGTGGAGCTACAGAGTAAATGGTGAAACCACAGAGAGCGAGAGACAGAGAGGAAAAGCAAGAAAGGCACTTTAAATCTAGACTGGAACTGCTTGAGAGTGTCAAAACAGCCAGACTTTGTATATTGATATTCTCACACAGAACCACCGGAGCCATTTTACTAATTGATAAATAATACTTCATTATTGTGTCACACTTCATTTCACACAGGCCCTTTTCAGCTGCTATCAGGATTTGATGAAGTACTGGGCCGTAACGATCATCATTTCGTCATGTTTATCATGATGGACGGAGAGGTCTGAGGATGGATGGATGGATGGATACAAAGAGACAGAATGTATTATTGTAGTTCCATTGTCTCTGTTACTTCCTGATAACACTACAGCATAAACAGCATAATAGTCGACTATTATGATCTCAGAGGTAAGCTAATAAAAGCGGCTTTAAATCAAAATGGTTTAATAATTTTAAATAATAGAGAGGCAAAGGTAAGTATTATTTCTGGGATTTTGTTCTACAATATACAGTATATATTTCCACTGTGTGTTCCTAAGCAATGTTATTGAAAAGCTAGGACATAATATTGAGCTGCTTTATTCCTATTCTTAAGTCAAGGCTCAAGAAAGCATTAAGGAATGCATTAAGGAAATGAATAGTATTATAGGAGGACATTCTTAGTTTGCTGCCCTCTCAGATTCCACAGAAAAATATAAGCACAATCAAAAAATAAACAAACAGAAATTATATTACACTGAAACATATCAGTAATTTTTAAATAACACAGTAAAAGATGATAAGGTATATCTTCTTCAGCAACTGCATCCCCTATGCGTCTTATATTGATAGACTATCAAATCCCCATGGGAAGTAAAATACTACTTTTTTAAAGGCTAAAATAGAGTGACTGAAAACAAGATATAAAGAGTTGACAAAGGGAAGAAAACAAGTGTTCCAGTAAGGTGTTGAGCCCCTATACAAGCCGCCACATCAGCTTCAGTGCGCTAGATTCTAAAAGTCTGTGAAACTCGACTGGAGAGATGAACACCGTGTTTTCAAAAACATATTCTCTCATTTGAGGTTTTGTTGATAGCGGTGGAGAGCTGTGTCTACCACATCGCTTCAAAACCTCCCATATCATCAAACCATTCAGGAACTCCTAATGCTGTTTGGAAGCATTCGCATTTATTATGTTTCTTCACTCTTTTATTCAAGTTTTTTCATCTATTTTTGCCATCTGTCACTGTATATAAGTGGTTTAACATCTCAGTATTCATTTATCTACCGCAAGTAAGAGATAAGTGAATATATCTGGTCACCAAACTTCTAACTTTAAATTCAAGTTACAAGGTATTAATTGTATTCATTATTATTAATTTGATTAAGAAAATACTTTGGATGACATGTGGTTGTCCTCTAAAGACTAAGACAAACGTTTCCTCAAATAGGTATGTTTGTAATTATGAAGGACAAGAAAATGTACTTCATATGAAACAAAGGTTAAGCAGTTCACTCACTCACTCACTCAGAAGAGGAACCAAATGCAACCATTAAAAACAAATATGATTTCTCTGATCAAGTAGAAACCAATTGACAGGGGACATAAAAATCACAATATCTGAAATGCATCAAAATTAAACCTATCTACACTGTAAAACTATATCAAGAACATACCAGAAAAAGCTACCTGAGTTTTGTATCTGGTGTTAATGATACCTACCAGGTAAATTGATAGATATGTAGTTTTTTACCTCAGGAGAATCAGGCTATTTGCAGAGGAGTGTAATGCAATGCTATTTTCCCTCCCTGCCAAACTGCTAACTGTTTATCATTCAGAGTAAGAGAGGTGTGGAAGTCTGTTCAGGTATACAGGGGGCTAACATCTGGTGCATTTTGGCAAATAACAAGCCATGATAATTACTGTTAGGGAAAGTGTGTGTGGAAAAGAGGACAAAGAAAGAAATAATAAGATACACTGCATGTTAACAACTGTTTCGTAAAACTATAAATCTGTCTCATTTGAAAACTCAGGTTGATCATGAGCTTACAAAATATCTTCCCTTCATACAAGCTGGTACGTCTGATTAGCGAAACTGTTATAGAAATCACCACTTGGTCGAGTTTAATACACAACAAACATAACCCCTGTAGTCACCCCACTTCATGATGTCCAGTGTGAACAATGTCTAAAGTTACGTAATGTTGGGAAAGGAAGGGGACGGAGGAGAGGCAGGGTGGGAAAGGTTTAAAGGATAATGGTAAATGGGGACTTCTGGAGTAAGTGATTTGAAAGAGTTTTAGAGAGACGTTTAATTCAATTTGCTGTGCTTCACAATTTGCATTCTGGGTGAGTAAGAGGAAAAGATGGGTTTGGGTTTTTTATTGAGCAGTGAACCCTCACATCCAGATACACATGCACCCTGCCTGACTTCGTAAGTGCTAAATATCTCCATTTCAGTGAAACAATCTCCGGTGGTCTGGCGTATGACTTGGTTTCAACTAAAATGTGTGTGTGTGTGTGTGTGTATCGTACCCAGAATCATCAGCTATGAAATAGATGAAATTGGAGCACTGCATTCTAAACCTGATGGGGACAGCTGGCTGAGGATAACCTTGATGCAGCTGTTTGGCTTGAAAGCCAAAGATGGGTCAATGAAAAAAAAGAAGCAGGTGTACAGGTTAATCTGGTAGGAAACTCTTTTTAAAAATGTACTGTAAATAAAAATGTTTGTTGTTGTGAAAAGTTAAAATATGCTACTACAGAAACATGTTAAAATCCGTCAATCGTTATAAGCATGTGGCTATTTTGACTGGAGACTACAGCTGTGCAAATAACATTATTCTCTATCCATCCTTCTGTTTTCTAAACTGTTTATCCTTTATAGAGTCACAGGGGGCTGAAGCTTATCCCAGCATGCACTGGGCAAGAGGCAGGGTACACCCTAGACAGGTCATCTTTCTATCATGGGGCTAACACATACAAAGACAAACACATTTACACTGACATTCACACTTACAGATCATTTCCAGTTCACATAACTGGATTTGGACTGTGGGAGAAAATGCACACAGACAGGGAGAACATGCAAACTCCCAAAGTTATTATTATTATTATTATTGTTGTTGTTGTTGTTGTTAATAATAATAATAATAATAATAATAATAATAATAATAATAATAATAATAATAATAACAATAATAATAATAATAATAATCAATATTAACCTTGATCCAATTGTGGAAAATTAGTTGTCAGAAGCAAAAGGAGCAAACCTAATCTTTGGATTTGGATATCAGAGAGACAAAGCAATATTAGACAACATTGTGTTTTGACCTCACATTGTGACTAGATGACAGGCTTCGTAACGAGTGCAAATATCTCCCACACATCTCTACAATTATGATTCTGCTTTACTTACGTTATAACACCTACCTGTAACCTAGCAACCTATAGGACACCTCCTGGGCTACACAAGCTAACCAGCATCATTTATTTTTCTAGAAAGAAAAGAACTATGACAACTTTGTCAAAACCACTGGTGTTGAACATATTAATAAGACTTTAATTAGCTGTAGCTTGTTAACGCAAGTGCCATCCCACTATAGCACTTGATTGTGCAAAAAAGCTATACTGAAGCCACAATGAAAGGTAAGGTCATAAAGGTAATGGCAAAAATGTGTAAATGAGGGGAATTATTATTTATATATACTGTATATATGTGGAATAAAGGTCATAGTGGAATCCCAACCTTAGGAGTTGGAATGTCGTTTTACCACAAACTAAAATGTTCTGCTTTTGCTAAAATAGGAAGTAGACATTTCTAAATAAATACAGTGATCGTTTTGTGTTTGTTTGGGTTACACAAGGTCTCCATATGTTGTACAAATAGCAGCATAATAAAATTGATTGAGAGAAAAACCTTAACTTTATTTTTTTTACATTTTGAAAAATGATATAGGTGGGAATACCTTAAAATTACTTCAGACAGAAAAAGTGTGTGCAACAGAGAGAAGAACCTGAACAGAATAAAAACTCTGAGGAAAGTACCTGTACTGAAAGTTTCACAGTCTCACACTCATTTATTTCACTCTGTCTGTCTCTGTCTGTCTGCTGTTGGTGTATCAAATCTCATATATCATTATGCTTCTGTCCTCCACGACACATTTGATGTAATATCTTTCAGATAAACTCCAATCTCACACAGAGCTAAGAACACTGAGGGTGGATAAAGATCCAAATGGATTATTTACCAGTTGGGGACACATAAGATACCAACTTAGCTGACAAGAATGAATGGTAAGCCCCAGAATTCGTTGCCAGAAAGAAGTGTCACGTCCAAACAGGACTTATAGAGAAGAAACACAGCCAGTTGAAACACAAAGTAAAAATGGACATCTACACTTCATAATTGACTGTACGATGTTGAGCACACAGTCAGTCTCAAAATGTGACAGCGTGCTCGTGCATTCCTTCTCTCCAAGGTAACTCTGGAAATAACATTCTCCACAAGGAGTGCTGACTTTAATGCAACAGTAAAATATTTGAGTCTCTTTTGAGTCGTCTTTGTCTGTCTCTTTACCTTTGCACACACTGAAGAACAGAGTGTCCATTATCAACAAAGTACAAGAAGAACAGCACCAAATATTGCAGCAGTCGTGGTGTTCTGGTGTATTTTTTAAAACTATGTTCCATGAACCCAGCGATGTTGTGGAATCTGTGCCTGGAGGATCCTTGTGGCTTGAAAAGGCTGCTGACATGTTTTTTCTGAGGCATTTTTTACAGGATGAAAGACAATATTTCCCACATTTGCAATATAAACCGTAAAAAAAAACAAATACACTCTGTGACTAAATGTATTTGAAAGGCAGACAGTGACTCTTCAACAATGTGTTATTTAACAGCAGATTAAATATTAACCAGCAGCTGAGAACAGTCAGACTCAAAACCCCTGAGGAGGGTGGATAGTAAGACAATAACAGATTGACGAAGAGAGAGAGAGGAAAGAGAGAGCGATAACGAGGGAGGCAGAGAGAAAATAAGGAAGTCAGAGAAAGACATTAAAAGGACAAATGGTATAGACAAAAAGAAAGACAGAGAAAAATGAGACAAAGGGAGACAAAAAGACAAATAGATATTTGCTTTCTTTCACTGACAACCACATAATGCGCTGTCCTGTTTATGGAAAGCATATGACTAAACCCCACTGTTACAACACTCAATACTCTAAAGTCGAACAGATCATTGATTGTTAGATTTCATTAGCTAAAACAGTACTCTCACAAAAACTTAGCAAAGACAATCATAGCATCATGTTCTTAAAACTCCTCAAATATGAGAGGGGAACAGAGAATGCTTCACTGAAGGGAAAATCACGTGCTGAGTCCCACTCTGGATACTTCCTGAGGTGTGTATGAAATTTGTCATAGGTGAGTAATTTTGCAACTCCAAAACAAAGCTATAGTATTTAATCAAGACATTTAACAGCAGTCCATTTAGTAATTTTGTGGTTTGAGGGAGCTACACCATTGATCAGCCGAATGCCGCCACTTCCTGTATCTGCTTCAAATTAAAAGCCCTCTCGTGTTTCATACACGGTCAAGCCATCAGTAGGTTTTGACCAAGCGGCAACCTTCAGGGCTGAAAAATGAATGTGGAAATGAATGTGGAAGTGCCAAAAAGTTCCTCAAATGGCCACTTGAGGCTGCCTCCAAAAGCGAGTCAATCCCCACAGACCACCATGTTAAAAAGCCCAACTTTACAGCAGAAATAAATGAAACAGTTTTGGTCTCTATAGCAAATTTCCCTGTTCATGACAACTGTACGGGGGTGAATTTTTATATAACTCACCCATTTAAATTTTATTAAGGCTTAAAGTTATGCATGATTAAGGCCGTGGCCGCTTTGAGTGACAGGTGGGTGCCGTCACAGGGAAGTCGCTACCACAGCGACAACATTGGTTAGGTAACGTAACCACAGTGTAACGCCAGATTCACAGAATATATGTAGCTGTCGCTATTTCAATGTGTTTTTTAGTTCATGTTAAAGCTAACTGTAACATTTTGGTCGCCTAAAAAACTCTTGTTCAGTGTTTGGTTGTATTAAAAGACCCTCTAAGGAGTCGAGTGTTCAGTTTTAAATACATTTTGTTTTAATGGTTTTAAGCCTGTTTTTTGCTTGCAAAAATTAGCATTAGCATTAGCATTATCACATTTAACCATAGACTGTTAATGCATTGTGCTAACTAAGCTAGTAGCTAGCACTAGGGTCAGCTCCACCCTGTCATCCAAATACGGTCACTTCTGGCTCCAAAAATCCAAGATGGCGACAATCAAAATGCAAACTCGAGGCTTCAAAATGGGAGTCCATAAACCAATGGGTGATGTCACGGTGACACAGACCACACACACACACACACACACACACACACACAAACACACACACATACACACACACACTCACACATGCACACACAAACAAACACAAACACAAAGTATCAGACCCTTTGAGTTGTCATCCCGACACCTCTGTAGTTTCACTCTGGGCTTCAGAAGGAAAGAAGCGGGGGGGAAAAACAACACAACAGAGTCTTTTGAAGTCTTCTCTCCCCTGTTTTGTCAAAGAACTTTGACAAGAGTGGAGGAGGAGCGCTGATGAGAGCAAGAGGAGATGGCTCCTAATTGGCTGCATGAAGAAGAGGAGGACAAGGCCAAGGAGGTTTCCCGATACAACTCAGACAAGTGAGTGACAGTGCGCGCGTGTGTGCATGGTCACTACACACACACAAATAATAGTCCTTCACAATACACACAAACAACAGTCTCACTAAGAAAAAGATCCTGGTTAGTTATAGTAAATTATGTTTAGGTGTGAGCCTGTAACACAAGTTTCATTTTGCAGTAGTGTAAGAAAAACAATGGAGAACTTGGTTTATGTTGTTGTCATGATGTTCTGTGATGATGATCTTCAAGTGGCCTTTTTGTACAAACCATGTGTATGTGTTTCACTTCTACAACTGAAAACGCAGCATTAACGCATTATTTTATTGCTGTCATAATGCTGTACTCCATTGCAGTAGTAATGACATGCTGAGGATAGGAGTAGGATATGGGATTTATTTAACAGCTGTTACTATTGCTCACAGGTATGTGGCAACATCTCACTCAAGGACACCATTGTATAAGATACAGTATGAATGAGGCTTTTCTTCTGCTTTTCTCATATACTGTAAGTGCTGGGGGATTAACTGTTCTGAATGTTCTGCCAAACTGAGTATTCTGTCTCATCATAACATCTGCAGCACAATGTGGGTCATTGTGGAAGGAGAAGAGAGGAAAAATATATGCCACAATAAAGCGACAAGACACTCCATTATGTGCACACATGCACACACACAACACAAATCACTGAGCAAATCCCCAGATGATGGTGCAATCTCACATCCAACTTTTCACCAGAACCATTACACACATGAAGCTACAGTAAGAGTGGAGGAGGCAGAGGCAATTGTGAAACAGAAGGGAAAGAGATGCTGAATGAGAAAAGGAGAGACAAAAAAAGTTGAAGAGCCAGGGTGAGGAAAGAAAGAAAGAAAATGGAGGAACACAGACACAGCAGATTAAAGAAGGAAAAGACAATGACAAAGACAAGGAGAGAGTAGAGAAAGTGAAAGTAGGGAGCGAGCGGTGTGCTGTCACTGAGTGAAATGCCACCCAGCCTGTCACATATCTCTACAATATTAATTACACTGTGCCACCCTTCTGAATAATGGAACAGCCCTATTTAACCAGACTGAATAATTTAGCAGCTGCTTGGCCTAGTGTATATAACAGGATCAATAAGCACCAAGCACAGGTAATGAAATTCCAAAGGGAACCTCAAGGAGGAAAGTTGAGTTCTCCTGCACTCAGAGTTAGAGTCTATTCAGAGCATCTGTAGGTGTGTGTATGCGTGCATGTGCATGTGCATGTGCATGTACGTGTGTGTGTGTGTGTGTGTTACTATTGCATCTACAGTAAATACATTTAAGAATACAGACCCTTGAGAAGTCTTTGTGTGTGTTTGTGTGTTTCACTCACACTTGATGTATTTATGCATATGTATTAGGGCTCCAAGGTGAAAACCTTTTATGTGTATAATGCTTACACAGAACTGAAAAGTATTTGAGTTAAAACAAGACAGATACAATAAGGCTGTCTTTTTAAATTTGTCCTCCTTTGCAAGCGACTCTGGTGTTAGCTCTGATGCTGGACTGTCACACTAACAAGTTCCTGGATGGCGACTTGAGTGAAGAACCCATCTATTGCATTTTATGTTAATAAAGTTCTGCATCAAATGAATGTTTAAAATATGAAACCCTAGGAGAAGGTAAGCTTCCACTCAAGTTGGGGCTAAACTAAACAGGGCTATACAGATAAAATTGACTTGACTTGACATGACTTATTTATAGAAGTTTAGGATGATTAAGGATCACCTCCAGACAGTTTTAAGACATAAAATTACTGTGCTTTGAATAATAATTTGTCTGATGTGGTTTTTTCACAAAAAAAGTTCAATTAACTAGTTAAAAGTTCTTGAGATGACGTCTCCATCTTCTCCCTTATTTAAAAATTCTGAATCCGTGTGCAGTGGAGGCTTCAAGTTTCCACATCACACATACACATGAGTCGCATATTGGAAAACAACTGGTTCAAAACCAGTTGTGATGTTACAAATCCTGCTTCTAGGTACACAGAGAAACTTTCCACTTTCAGCAGATGAATGTGAAAACAGCCTTGTAGTGTCAAATGCTGCACATACATCATTCTGCACAGGGGGGAAGTTTAAATGCCACACTTCACTTGAACCGGTCCTCCAGTATGATGTTCCTTTATCAGGGCTGACCTGGTGTGTGCTGTCACAAGAACATATATCACACACTCATTAGTGCATACTTTATGCACACAAATATTTGCCACATTTTGCTGTGCAGATTTGCAGATACAGTACGTACATGTGCATAGATATTTACAGACAAATTGTCCTATAAAAACACAACCTTGGTTATATATTGTAAGTGCACACATATACAGACATACACAAACATACACACAGAATAGAATAAAAAAGGTTGAAGCAATAATGGCATTGTCTTTCAAGTGAATGTGTTTTTATGTTCACATTGTGTGGTCTCTGTGTGTCCTTAAGGAAATGTACTGTAGCCCAGTGCATGCATACATGTGTGAACGAGTGTCTATGCAAATAAGTGTGTGTTTGTGTGTGTGTCAGCTGGGCACGGCAATCCTCTTCCCAATTAATCAACCCTGCCATCCTCCCCTCCCTGGGAAATGGATGTAAGCAAAAAGTTAAAAGACTTAATTCATAAATAAATCACACAGTAAATAATAGGTGTTTGTGTTGCCTGCGACAGTAGACAAGGCTGTATGCTAGTCCAGGGAGGGAGAAGATTTACTCCTGCATGCCGCACATGCCAGATGAGGTAAGACCGTAGAAGACAGTAAATATGCATCACCGGGTACAACAGGTACAGAAAGCAAGGAAGGAATTGTGGAGACAGAGACACAGGATGCTGATAGAGAAGGAGATGAGGGAATCGTGAAACAGGCAGAGTAGGAGCAGGAAGACATGGACAGAATGAGGAGGTGTGCGGCTGCAGAACGGGGATGCAGAGAGACAGAGAAGAGGGAGATGAATGGAGATGGAGATGAAGGGAAGAGAGGCAGATAAGGAGGGAAAAGACAAGGAGGAGAGAAGAAACAGTAAGGAGAAAAGACAGAAGGAGGGAGACTTTTTTACTGTTGCTAATAGCAGATTTTGAAATAGCAGTAGAGAAAAGTCTTGTACTCTACCGGTTTCAACTTGTTGTAAATCACCATGGAGACGACCAAAAGGAAAAGGCAATTTTGCTCAACTGCTGTGTTTACATTACATTTTGCTAAAAAAAAAAAAAAAAAAAAGAGAGATATGCATTATTAATTTCAATGACACAAACAAACATTTTAAAGAATAGTAGCAAACTTTGACAGAAAATCAGAGAGTTGACCAACTTTGCTGAGCCTAATGAGAGCTCAGACCTGCACCGCTCAGTAAAGATTCATACTGCATTCATACTGCACATACAGATATTTCAGGTGTTTTTTGATGGCAAACACCGTGCAGAATGAATATGAGAAGAGTTGAAATAAAACTAGACAATGCAGCATAAAGCACAGTCACCACTGTCACTGCTTACATTTTAAAAACACTTATTCCAACTCTGCATCACACGCCATGAAATGATTAAATATTCACATACAAAGAGAAAGAGAGAGAGATAATTACATGCACACACAATCTACTTACCCAAGCATATATTTTCCATGAATCCTTACAGGCACTGAGCCATAGCCTAGAGTTATTACACCTCCACATTCCCTCACTTACTCTCACTGTTTCAGTTTGGGTCTCACACTTTCTCTCTCTCTCCCTCCTCATAATCAGCTCATTCTCCAGCTTGTTTCTTTCCCAACTCATCTAGAAAACATAGACTCATTGACTCATGACTCATTGTCTCTCAATGAATGGTCATTACTTTTTGGATAAAATGCAGTTCTTAGCGCTGCTTGGAGCTACAACAACCTTGTCCATAAGCTGTGCGCCTTTTGTGGCCATTTAAATTGGTCAAGGTAGAATTCAGTTGCAGTGTGATAATGCTTAATGTCTCAACAGCTGAAAGCCCATCTATCAGCATTTAGTAATACTCTGCACTGTGCCAAAGTATGCTTGACTATTTCCTTTTGTTACTCATTTACATTTTTTACATCAGTGTTCAATAAGTAGATTGTGATGTAAAAGGAAAATGCATGCCATGCATCTGTTACCATAAATTACACATGCATTACGATATCGCAGTTTCACAACATACCAAAACACTTTTAGTTAAATTAGTATATTAGATCCTCGGATTAAACTATAGCAGAAAACAGAGCTAAACAATGTTATCTTGCCAACTTAACTCAGACTACCTTATTCCTGTTGTCCTCTGTCTACAGCTTCAGCTGTAAAACCTTGACTGGAACCTGAATCCACTCTGCTGCTCTGCTCCTCCTCTCTCTTATTAGATGCATTTGACTGCTTTTATTTTTCAGGATTTTAACTTTTTAAAGAGCTTTTCGGCCCCACCTTTACATATTTTAGCTTTGCTATTCATGTAAAGCAACAGCAGCAGTCAGTTGGTAGCTGTTAAAATGATGCTAAAAGGTACTTACACAGAAACAGTAAAGGGTTGGGCTGAGCTGTGAGACCCAGCTAATAGCCGAACGCAGCTGGCTGTGGGAGAGAGACAGACGTGAGGGAGCCAAAGAAGCACATTGGGCCAGGCAGCCCACTCGCCTGGGCCAATCACCACAGTACAGTTCTCACCCTGTCTGTCTTTCTGTCTCTCACTTTATTTCAATGCATCAGCCGATTTGTGCAGCGGCCCAACAGGATGCCTCCCAGTAGTCCCGATGGCCACTCAAAGTATTGCTTCAGCGCCTTTGACAAACAATCATCAGATCATCAAAATCATTTGATATTTCCTTTTATATTAGAAATTCCTGTTCATTTGAGCTCATGAGTACCAACAGATTTAATGTCACAACAGATATCATCTTAACTTCAGCTACTCTATGAAGTTCTCTGCATATACTGTGGCATCTTCCTCATTTAATGTGTGACCGGACAGACATTCTATACCTTACTTTCGTTGAGGAAATAGCAATTTAGATTCAATCCTCTACATATACACACATGGACTAGCACGCACACACACTAGTTTCTCTTCAAATATCCCTCCCTATCCCCCTGCGGAGCCTGCCTTTTTCCCAACGACTTTCATTTTTATTAGAGCACTTGGAATCTGATTAAGTCCTATTTGGAGTGTTAATTAGCTGAGCTGCTTTGCTCCAACTGTCTGTACACTGAATAAGGTCAGGACAACAATGACAAAACCATCAGGTTTCTTTGAGAACAACTCAAAAGTTCAGTGTTGTGACAATACAGACCTTTTTACATGGGACAAGTCAATGTTTTGTGATTCTAACACAAATAGTGGTAGAAAAAAAGAGGCAACTTGCATAAAAGCAATTGAATTCATCCAATGTTCTGAGCCCTTTTCTCACAGGACCATCCTCAGCAGAAAAGTGGCAGAATTGCACGTTCTTTTGTGTCAACAGACCTGCTTATTGTCCTCTATTGACCTCTTGTAGTCTTGTGAATAAAAACTGTCTGCTCTCTGCAGCAAAGTGTCACAACAGTGTTGCACAGCTGCAAAAAGGGACGGAAGTTGTTGGGTGGATGGTTGGGCATATGATGCACATAACCTTGGCTCAAGTGACCATGGGTCATGTCCCATCTCCTACCAACAATTTACGTCATTTTCTTTGATCCCAACATACTTTTTTGCTCTTCTGTCCAGAGTACTCTGATTTAATTAACTCATCTAGATAACTGGCCAATTACTTTCACTGTTAACGTAACTTACATGGTTTTCGCAGGTCAGGGACAGTAGATGACACGGCTTCATGTCAAAATGTTTCCCGTGCAGTTAAAATGGAGTCTAAAAAAAGAAACTTTTTCAATGATGCATAACACAACTGTTTTGTTTCGGTGTCATCCCTTCAGAATAATAAAAAAGACATGGCTTCTTTGCAGGCAACATTTTGCACAGATGTTCAACAACTGCTGGGAAAAATCTCAGCAGAGGAAGCAAAGACACCAGTGTCTCTCCTGGCAGCAGCCTCAGAAGACTAAAACACAACACAGCTCTAACATACCCGCCTTTTATAGACCGGAAAAGCTCACTGTTGTGATAATTTACTATTCAGTATTGGTTTCCCAACCTGCACATATTGAATTGAACAATTCCATGTGTTCACAGTGGAAAGTATCAAAAGGAGTTCTGGAAGAAAAACATGAAAAAGAACCTGATGATTAATGACATAAAACACTTTGAGAGTATCCAAAATTTAAAGTATTTGTTTGTGTGAGACAACATAATCTCCTGACATCCAATTTACTCTGTGTGATATCTGTTTCAGTCTAGAGTCTCCCTCAGCCGTACTATCAAAACTCACTGTAACAGTGGCCTGTGTTGCCATGGCAATTAACAAGACTTGTGAATATCAAAGTCACAGAGACAAGAGGCTTATGACTTTCACACAGAGAGATCACTCAACTGACAAATGGATTAATTAAAGCTCAGGCTTACTTTTACCCTGAAAGCCTTGGTTGTATTATTTCCCCTGATCCAAGAGAAACAAAAGCTCCTCGCCAACAGTCCATGTTGGATGCAATTCTACATTTTCTCAAACAGCTTATATTATTTCTTTAGAAAAAGAGGGATGTATGTGTGTGTTTGTGTGTGTTTGTGTGTGTGTGTGTGTGTGTGTGTGTGTGTGTTTCTGTACTTCTATGTCTGTGAGAGTCAATGTGGGAATTTAAGGCCTTCAGAACAAGACCAATTTTGCAAACAGATGAGATTTCAAGCAATCCTTTCTCTTTGGGTCTGTTTTAGGACTGGGACTTGTGTTTAATTTGTTTTTTGGCCAAGAGTTAGATGTCTGCATGTTAAATGCATGCGGCTATAGCCAGCAGCCAGCTGTCAGAAGGTAACAAATTCTGCCTACCAGCACCTCTGAACCTCCCTAATAAACACATTGTATCTTGTTTGTTTGATCCATACAAAAACAAAAGTGTAAAAACTACAATTTGTGGGTTTACTAGAAGTTTTGTCTTAGCTGGGCGTTCCTGAAGTCTTTGCTGGTTGCCTTGCAACCTCACAATGATGATAAGACTCCAATCTAGTTGTTTCCTCCTTTGAACTAAACTAAGCTAACCTGTTGGCCACAGCTTCATATTTTTCCTACATGTACTGTAGGTGATGAATGTTGGTGATATATATGTGGTGCGAAAGGATATGTATAACAAATGTGTGTATGGCTGTTTGTGTGTACAGTATGTGTGTTTATTTGTGTGCTTGTGCATGTGTGTATAATAGGTTCTGGTTTTACTCCTTTCGGCTTCGCTGCGTGTATAAGCAGAGCACACCGATGAATAATGAGGCTATTACAACCACAGCAGACCATAGAGCACCGCCTGGTCTCATTCAATAATGTGTGTGTGTGTGTGTGTGTGTGCCTGTGTGTACAGTATGTGTGTGTGTTATAAGTGTGTTATCCTTTTAGTCAATATGCCTGATGCCTTGCTCTATATATTCTTTCTATGAAACACTCGCATCTCGGGTAATTCAATATTCAGTTTATAGAATGAGTCCTGTGGAGAATTGGTGTGTGTGTGTGTGTGTGTGTGTGTGTGTGCGTGTGTGTGTGTGTGTGTGATGATATTTAAAAAATAAACACACATATGTTTGAGAGCATTTTATTGACTCTCCTCCATTCTGAAAGCTCTTTACTTAAAATTAACTTACAGATACAACACCTCACACTTGGCCTCATCTTCCCTGAATCCTATTTGTAACCTCATCCCATAATTTAAAATATTTCCTCCCCTCTAGAGGACCAGCAACAATGCCCCGGTTGAGTCATTTTTTAAAGTACAGCCCTATCTGTGAGGATGTCAAGACCTATAGCAATAGCAATCAAAGTAAGAAATAGAAAGAGGCAATGCCCTGTACTGACTTCATATACACACAGCACACTAGTGTCCTTCAGAGTGAAAGAGAATCAGGTGTTAACCTTTGCAGTCCTTCATCTGGGTCATTAAAAAGCTGCAGGATTACAGCACCATCTACTCCTCACCCTTCTGATAATATTACTGCCAAATGCCACATATGCCAGGAAGAAAAAAGAGTAACAGATACTTAATTTTTAGGCTTTTTTAGAGCTATTAGTCTGTTGCATATTTCATAACAGATGATGCATCTTTTTTTAACTCGTCTCAGTACACTGTGCTGTTGCTCAAATATAAATATATAGCTAATTTGTGTTTTTTGACAGAATCTGTAAAGCATTTTCAAAGTGTAATAGTGTAAAAAAAAACAGTTTCAAAAAGATTATTTTTTTTCAGTGAGGAATAGAAACTTTACTCCTGTCAAGATACACTTTTATTTAATTTATAGAGTTTCAGAAGTCACATTAACGGAGCTACAGTCAAAATGTTTTTGGTCAAATTCTTCAAAAGTGTAACACTTTTTGGAAAATAAAAAGAAAGAAAGAAGAAAATGCACAGTTAAAGTAATTGCATAATGGAATTATTGTTATTAATTAACTGAGTTAGTTACATTAGTTACATTAGTTTTGAATCGTCAGAAAGGAAACAAATTTGAAAATGTGTGTCCAAGGGAAAAAAATCCTTTACAATGCTTCTTGAAGTGTGTTTGGTTGTAAGACAGCCAGCCAAGAAGACAGCGCTTCACCTCCTGACCTTGTCACCTCCTGCAGCTTCTGATAATGGCTGCTCTGTGATCAGTCCCCCTGTGTAAAGACATCTTTTCACCTCCTCAGTGGTCGGCTTTTCATCTGACCCAGTTCAGCTCTGAGCAGCGTGCGAAGGCAAAACCAGCAATTTGAATAAAGAAAAGAATAATGATTAGTGATAGCCACTGTGGTTGGTGAGTAATGCAAAGTGTGTAGTCTGTCATTAAATTCTGATGTTAAATTCCCAACTCATGAGCAAAGTCACCTCACTCAAGGTGTCAGACTGATTTCCCTCTTTTTACCATAGTACAAAGGTTGTATACTAGAATGGACAAAGGACTTTCAGCTAAGGAAAGAAAATTTTGCATGAAGGCTTTTCATTCTTCTGTCTTGGCCTTGCGACCTATTGTTCACATCAGCTTGTAGTGTGTGCGATTTTTTTTCCTGTCTAAAAGTTACAGAAACTGACTTAACTGTGTTCTGATCCTCAGTTCACAGATCTAGAGATACTATTGTGAGCATCTCAGCTACAACATGAAATCTAACCCCATTTACTGTACAAGCAAGATTAAAGAAACAATCACATTGATCACTCAGCATCTGTACTCCAGACAGGTCAGCCAAAATGATTTACACAGAGAAGAAGGGAAACACACGTGCCCATGTGAGTGTGTGTACAATATATGGAAGTTAATATGTCTAAATGCAACTGCACATAGTTCACAAATTTACACCGAACAAACACACATAAGTTACAGTAAGTGGTGAGCAAGGTAAGACTTTAATAGGGACAAATCTAGCCAGGAGCACAGACTACTAATAATCTATCAATAAACAAGGTTGTATACTAACTAATAAAGGAAGACATCTGCACACTGAATAAGTAAAACAAGAAACAGGGGAGATGAATGTGACAGACTTGTAGATAAAAAAAGGATTTGTAATAAAATAAATACCCTTAAAATAAATACCCACGGATATGCTTTGTCTCTCTTTCTCAATTGACTTCACTTAAAGACGTTCACCCACCCACACACACATGCACGGCAAGGTGCATGATAAGGAGTGGCTACAAACACAGCACCCCTTCAAATAACACAACACGTCACATGAACACTTCTGCAGGGTGACAGTTGAAAGGGCTACCGTATGTTTATGTATCTTGGATAGATATGTGAAATGAGAATTTACTAATAAAATGTAAGATTTGACCGATGAAATAATCACCCTTTAAAATGAGATTTATTGAATCCACACATTCTACCCCTCCTCTACGTTTTCAATCATTCTCTTGCCTTCATTAGCTTCAATAAAACTTCATTTGAAAATCAATTGTAAAGCTCGAGAACAACAGCAAAAACTAAAAGTTAACCCGGGATACTATCTGCTCTAAAACCAAGCCAAAGTACATTCATCAGCACTCTGGCAGAGAGCTGAAACCATGGTGAAGCACATCTATATTGCATCAACAATTTTCAATTCAATTTGGCACCAATAAAAACATATTTTCTTGGCCATGGATTCAAAGCTTTCACTGCCAAACAAAAAGCAGCAATTAGAGAAGTGGGCATCTTAAGAGAGGATGAAAGTGCATGAAATCCCTCCGGTTACCAATTACAAGATTTATATCTGTTGTGGGTGAACTATCCTCAGTCTGGTCAGGTTTCTCAATAACTGAGACATAAACCATGCAAAAATGTGCGTTTTTGTTTTTTTTGTTGTTGTTGTTTTTCTTAATTTGTTTCTAATCACATAGGAAAACCATTATTAAGAATGGTTTTGAACCCACTATTGTCATGAAGAGAACCTGGCCAACTTTTTTTCAGATAATTGTAAACTTTAAAGGTTCATTGCCAGAATTAACCGGGCTACAGTTGATACTTTTTCATTCCTGCTGACTAACTCCTGTTAGACAGACGTTCTCTGTGTGCTTGGCGATCTACAGTTTTGTTTTGCATTATCTTAATAAACAATAGATTAAAAGAAAAAAAAGGTGTATCATCAAAGTAACACTTTCAGTCTTACCAGATATCCCAGTCAAGTTCTTTTATTATTTTTTAGCTTTTGCCACAAATAATGATTTATTTATGTTTTCCTACATAATACAGGTGCGCATAGTGTTTTGTCTAATATTCATGAACGCCTGTTAGTGTCTCTGAATGTGTTGTGGCAGGAACAGCCTCTTTGGACAGCCTCGCCTTGTCTTCAGCATGAACATGGAAGTTCAAATGCGGTAGCATTGACTTCTGGGGGAGACTTTTTAACCTCTGAAAAGTCGAAATAAAAGCATAATAGGGGCTTTATTTGGTATGCCTCATCATAGATACAAAAAAAAAAATAAAATCAAAGTGCATCAGGTAGAAGAAAACATAATTAGCTAGAAATAGGCAGGTGACATCAACTGACCTTGTGAAGTTTTATTTTTAAATACCTATAGTGTTAAAGTGTACATACAATATTTTCCTGTTGGTTAATCAATAGGTTGATATGCTGAAACACAGTTGAAAGTGCATGATCTTACCAAATTATTACAGTAAACTGTAGACTATACAGCAGACCTCTGTAGTATTCTGGCAATGCAGAGAAGACAACACACTCAAGTTTACACACATTGTGGTAGAAAGAAGCATGACGACTCTCATTTTCCATCTGATAGACATCTTTACAATATGCATCACCACTTGTTCAGCTCAGATGTTCAGTCCAGAAGTCTAATTCAATGCAATGTCATAGCTGCAGTCTCAAATAAAATGAAATACTCAACACAAAAGAGCATCAAGCTGAAGCAACAACTTCACCTATTTCACTGTCCTAATAATAATGTTAATGTATACTGTATCTATATCATTAAAATGACTTTTATGTCGTTCACTCTCCACATAAACTGTCTCACACATCAACAGCTTTGTTCATTTGTTCAGTGTTCTTTTTCAGCTGGTGCTTCTGTTCATTATTTCTGAACTATGTTTGGACAAGCATAGGATTTATCCATTTCTCTCATGTCATTGTGTTAACATCAAGTGCACTTTAGAAGTCCAGGCTGTGCAAAGAGAAAATAGAGTAGATGATGCAACAACTGCTGTAAATGCATGAGCTGCATGCACACCTCCGCTCTGTGGTTCACTCTAACGATAGTCCACAACTATTGGCAACTGGGATACACTGATCATACACATCTGTTATGCATAATCTGTGAATAAACCCTAAGCCCCAGTAGCATAAACCCTAAGCCCCATATTGTAAAGTATCTGGACAGGTCTCAAGTGGGCCAGCGAGAGGGACGGACCAGCTTTACTCATGTGAGAAAGACTTCCAGCTTACAGCTGTTTTACCATGTTCCTCAGCCACTTAGCCTGCAAAGTATCTTCGTTTTGACTGCTGATCCACTGAATTAAATACAATTTTCACAAATCTGCAGGAGGAAGGGAAAACATCCAAAAGCTAAGTCCACCTAGAATACTCTTCAAAACTAAATATATTCAAACTATACATAAGTTATAAACTGTTGCATGAACTCAAATAATGTTAGAACATACTGTATATAGTATGTGATTACAACAGAAACAATTGATCAAATACCAATATGTGCCTTTCAAGGTTCTCAAAGCTGTTTTGTGTTCTCAGGTGCTTTCGCTTCCTATTTTGTATGCTGAACACATTTAAAAGCAGAAATACTCGCCACTTGAATCTTGATGAAGTGTCACAGGTCCTACTTTCATAAACAAGATGAGTAACCAAGTTCATCGCATTTTAGGAAACTGCCCCCAATCTCCCTGCTAGTGACTTTGGTCATGTGTATTTCCATTACTAAAACCTTCTATCCAATCAGAACAATGGGTCGTGGTGTAGCTGTGTCATTATGTTAGCTGGTCAACAGTAATTCTAGCTAAACTGAACTATGTGCACAGCATATAAAATAATGGCTGTAAATGAAAAAAAGCCAGATGGTTAAGGTTAGGGAAAGATTAATTAAATACTTTGCTTGCCCCTTGAAGAAGTTCCAATCCAGTTTGCCAGATGTCTAATGTCTGATACGCTGAAGAAAAATGTACCGTATGGGTGCAAGACAAAAAAGAGAGAGAAACGAGGAGAGTGCAGAAAGCAGAGAGAATTAAGGCACCAAAGTGTCAGAAAGACAGACAGAGACTGTTGAATGTGTAATGACGTCTGGTCCATAGCCACACTTTTTCAAGGGAACTGTACAAAAGTAGGTATTCAGTTTGTATCATGAGCAGCATTACAATTCCCCAAAGCATTATTTGCAAATGTTTCTTATCTAAAATTCATAATTGACAGAAGACAAGGAAGAACCTCAAACACACACACACCTCACTGTTTTGTCCCAATGTAAACACAGTTCCATGTAGACAAGGTGTAAACAAGTTTATCTGATTGTCTGCACCCTGAACCCTCCCTGCCTTTGCCCTTACAAATCCATCCTCTCCATTTCTTTCATCCACCCTCATTCCTCCCTCTTTTCTCTCCTTCTTTCCTCTGGGGCCCACTTCTGCACAGAGGGAATGGCAGCAGCGGCTTCAATAATTCACTTCCCCTCAGAACAGGTTGTGTTTGCATTGCAGGGTGCTGCAGGAGAGAATAGAGAAGGCGAGGAAAAAAGATTAAAAAACAAGGAGGAATGAAGAATGAAGTTGAAATGGATGAAGGCTTTGAATAGAAAGACAGCATGAAAGTAAAAAAAAAATACAGCATGGGAGAAAACCAGTTGTGAGTAATCATGATGTGGAAAAACAAAGAAAAGAAAAAAAGCAGAAGGAAATGTTTTTAGGGGGACAAGTCAGCCCCATCTGTGCTGCCACATGCACTTGTATGTCCTAAAAGGTGAGAAAGAGTATAATGAAAGAGAGAACAGGAATATATTGAGAAAAGCTCCTGGTGCAGAAAGCTAAAAAAACAGGGGATGAGGATGGTTAGAGTCTGATAAAAGCTAAGCCATCACTGATCACTGATATATTTTCATGCTGCAACCTATGAATATCTCACAGCTAAGTCAAACTATTTCAGAAAAAACACCAATTCAAGACGCTTGCTGGTTTTCTTACGTTTCTAAGATAAATTGAATATTTTTAGGTGTTGGAGATGTCACTTTGAGCTGTGGGACATTGTGATGTACATTCTTCTTGCCCATTTTATGGACCAAATGATTCATGGATTAATCAAGAAAATAATCAGCAGATTAATCAATAATAAAATAATAGATATGCAAGCTGAACTATCATGTATGTATATTTTTCATGAATTCTTTCCAGGTTTGGTGGCAAATTGCAACAAAGAATATGGATAAGTCTGTTCAGCTTAGCCAAACTTGTAGAAAAGGAAATCAGATTTGTTTCATCACCAACATTTCTTGGGTGGCCGGTTTCAATTCCTCTGTCCAGAAAAAACAAGCTACTTGTGAGTCCGTGTGATTGAACATCTCTTGTAACTGCACAATGGGATCCACACACACACATGAAAAAAAAAAAAAAAAAAAATGTAAAAATGCTGCAAAGTAAACTTTTCGAATATGGTTTGGGTTAAAGCAAATAACTTTTAGGTCGCACCCTCATTTCCGTTTTCTCTCGCTTTCTCACACTGACTTGTTCCTTCTGTTTCTTTCTCATTTTCTGAGCCCCTTGTCAGTCTAGCTCTCTGTCTCTAGGGAAGCCTTTCTTCTTTTAGCTGCTCTGTCTCTGGCCCTGCCCTTTTCAATGTCACTCTCGCTGTGTCTCTCCCAGTTTTTTAATATGTGCCTTTCGCTCTGCCGTGTGCTTTTTCTCCCGTCTCCAGATCCAAGTCATTTCTATTGAATGTCAACATTCCAACATTTCATCAGCATCAGCAGCATTAAGGTGCCTGAGGTGGGAAGGTGATGTTGCTGATAAATAAATTAGGTGATCTATTTCAGAGAAACTGTCATCTTCAGTTTCACATACACGAAATGATGTAACTTCAAATCACCTCAGATCCTCAAATGTGTGTAAAATATGTACATCACAGCTGCAGAACTGTCAAAACCTTCTGTTGCTTCTGTCTGTTTCATGTCTACATGTTTATAATATCGGCTGACATATCAAAATACTACCATGTGTATCACTGATTTCTTTGAATGAGAGCGTTTTGTGAAAAGATGGTCTCACTCAGAAATATATCATTCACTTGATTTAATTCTTCATCTGTCACAGAAGGCTTTCAGCCATCCGGCCTTTGTCAGTGTGTACAAATGAAGGAATACGTTCCTTGGTTAAATACATCTAGGATGACGCAGCAGGTGGTCAAAGCGATCCCTGCAAACAGAATTTGAATAAAAGAGTGAAATTTGCCCGAAATTACCTGAAGCATTATCTTGCTTAACAACACCTCCATCTCAAATAAAGAATGTCTGGAGAAATTCATTTTTATGTGGTATAACGTGTCCTGAGCCACAGGCATCGTAGTAATTAAGTTCTAAATAATATTCTCATACACGCACCTGGAAACAGCAGCTCTCAGTTGTTTTTATCTCTCCCCATAGAACAAGTTTCCACGAGCTTGTGAGCTCCTTTTTTTTACATTTTCAAAGAATTAAGAATCTGATCAGTTCCATCGCACAAGATTTTGATTAGAAAAGGCTCCCTTACAATGTATTAGAACAATGATGTGTTGTCCTGATATTTCCAGGTACTGCAGTGACATTCATCAACTACAATAAGGATTCCCAACCAAAGGTTTGCTTTTGCAGCCCCCAGAGGGTAATAAATTAGCTAAAGTGTAAAAACAGAAATTATGACATGGTTAAAAAAAGTATGCCCACATATTAGTGTTTAGGTGGAAAATAAACACATAAATATGATTACAAACTGGAGGCAGAGCTTTCGCTTTACTGCCACCAATTACCAGCTGCAACAGGCCGAACTGAGTGAGTTAACACCATGTGCTGTGGTTGAGAGCGCATGAAAACTAGTTAACAAGCATGCAGAGAAGTCAAAATAGATAGTTGAAAAGTTCTACCACTACAAATGTTAATAGTAATGTCAGGTTCAGACTACACAATATTTGTCTGATAAGATGCCACTGCATCAGATTAGGCAATTATAGAGTCATGAATTCTTTGCCCATGACTTGGCAGAGAAACATGACAGACTACACGTTGGTATCTGACCAATCGTAGCTTCCATCGGAAGGAGGTGCCAGGGACCAACTTCCAGGAACAAGGGCATAAACAAACAATGGGGTCCAAAGCAGTGTGTATGATACTGGCTGTCTGGTTGCCATAGCACCACAAACCTCTCCTCTGTTTCACAGTTGCACTTAGCAGCATGAGCCGCACAAACAACATCATTCCCCTTTCGCTTTGGCATATTTACAGTCCTGTGTGGGAGAGCGCTCTGTGCACCTAATGGTCAACATCATGGAACACATTGTGGAAGTTGTCGTACTTGGTGAGAGAAGGTAATAAAAATTCTGACACATTAGTCTTTTTGTAGGGATGTTGTGAGGCGTCCCAGATGTAGCATCGGTTGGTTTCTGCTCTGATACACTACATGGGATAAAATGATCAACTGTCATGCCCGATGCACATTTTGGGTCCCAACACCCTATGTCTGTTGGGTCGGGCTATTATCGGGCTGATATTGTGTAGTCTGAACCTGGCATAAGAATGAGAACTTGACCAAATTCTCCTGAAAAAAAGAGACCATTATTGATATTGTTGGCCTGTGGGGTACATCAGTCAAAAAAAGGTTGGGAACTTCTGTGTCATGCACACTATTCTAGACTCTATGCAAACTAGCATGGTTTAGCTATCTGTTTGCATATAAATACAGTCAATTTATTCTTATTCTTCTTTTGATAACAAATTCCTGCTGGGGTTGAAACTGCACGTGTATTTAAATGATATACTGTAACAAACATTTAATTTCATTCACAATCAAAATGATTGCTACATTTCAGTCTCCTGATTGTTTTGGCTACTTTCACCACAAATAAAACCCTCACCTTTCCCTCTGCCCTCATTTCCTGAGGTTGTTGCTAACCTGGCTGTCTCCTTGCTCCCTAGTGTCAGCCACCCTGCTTCCCAAAGCCTGACTGCAGCCTTCAATGACAGTGTGTGCTATGTCCTATATATGCAGTAAGTGGAGAGGTGGGTGGATGCTTGCCACTGAATCGCAGGATGATAGCGAGAAGATGACAGGGCTTTGGAGGAGAGAGGTACTGGGTGTAAAGAAAGAGGAGGGTGGTGAGGGGAAGGGGAGGGGGGGAGAAGTGAAGATGAGGAGAGTTAAAGGGATGTATCTTTTTAAAGGGGAAGGGTTAACGCTTGGATGAAGGGAGAGTATTAGGATGGAAAGAGGATGGAAAGTGGAGAATGGACAAATTTTATTCGACATGTTGATGGTAGCTATATGGGTGGCTGTGAAGGAAAAGAGGATCATAGAGAGGAGAGATGAAGAGAGGAAGATGATGGGAACATCTTTCTTGACATGTAATGTTTAGTAGATTGAGAAAGACAGATGAGAAGGAAGAGGAGGAGAGGGATCAGGATGTGTAGCTAGTGGAAGGTAAATTGCTAAACTGACATCAGCTGAGATGCATGGAAAAAAACAGGAAAGTGTGAGGGTAGCAGGTTAAAATTTCAAATATTTAAAGTGCCGGAAAATTTTACTAAAGTAGGGGAGGAGGGGGAGAAGGGGGAGGGTAGGTTGACATTGAGGGAGAGTAAGTTTGAGAGAGTGAGAACGAGAGAGGGAGAGGGCGAGATCTCCAAGCAGCACGCATCGCTGAATTATTGAGGCCAGACGTGTGTAGGAGCAGAAGATAGATTTCCAGGGTTGATCCCTTCCTGCTGTCAGAAAGTTTAGTTGGACACGACCAACTCCAGCACTTGTGGTTGTTTTGTTGTTGTTCGGAGGTTTTCGGCACATACCGCAGGGAAAGGAAGAACATATGTGGGAGGAGCAGCCTTGAAAAGTGTGGTTTTAGCAGTGTGTGCTTCCCGTCACTCTTCAAGTCAGAGCAAATCTTTATGATAAGGTTTTCCCAGGCAGTCAGTGGCTTTGTGCAGGTTTTCTGTGAGGTGACAGATCAATAGGTGTCAGCCAAAGACGCAAGAGGTACCGAGAACACCCGCCTGTATGCATGGCACTTTGTGGAGGCGATCTTTAAAGGCACTGCTGTAGGACTGTTCCAACTTCAGTATCCCCCAGTGGTGGGATGAAAAAAACACACTGTGGCACATAGCAATGCAATGCTGAAGTCAACAACATAAACTGCATCTATTTTCACTGGAATTGTCTCATTTTTCTATAAGCAAAAGTTCCACCGGAGCAGTTTGAAAGATGTTTATATTGTTTATATTTTAGGTTTAACTTGTTAGAGTAGAGTTGCAAAATTAAGCTAGGTAAAAAGAACGAAGAAGGAACGAACTGCTGAAGACAAAGAAAAGGAAGGTGAAAATAAAGGAAGTGAAGAAGAAAGAGAGTGACAGTGTGAGAGAAGTGCAGGAGGAGGCAGACGGTCTCTGATGTAAGGCATGTTCTCACTGCTGTTCACAACCGTCCTGTCGCCTTCATGAATAAGTTAGATGCCAAATGTTCCCTCCTTCTCACGTCCATGCATGCTAACGCACGCTTATATGCACACACACACACACACACACACACACACTATAGCCCTTATTTCTTCACTCTCAAGATACTGGGATCAGGCATCATGCCCACAGTAAACCTAATGCAAAGATAACAAAACACAGCTACTCTCCAACATGTTTGTTATTTTAGCCTCTACTACAGTATACTGTATTTAAATACTAAGATGCTCTGCTTTCCCTAAAACTGTGCACAAAGACACAAGCACAGACACACGTACGTATATTCTCTCCTGAAGCTGAGTCAGTAAGAGGTGCTTGATAACGTCTGACAGAGTGACAGGAGTACAGAGGAGAAAAGTGAAGTTTCTTTGACAGTATCTCCTATCCACAGGGCACCCACGTCGTCCTGTTACTGTATATTTTGGACCACTCTCATCCAAAAAGGTGTGCGTGTGTGTGTGTGTGTGTGTGTGTGTGTGGTGCGTGGACATCACTAACATCCCAGTGTAAAGAGATGACAGTGGGTGAGAGTGAGGTAATGATCTATGAGTTCAGTGAAAGGTAAATGCAGTGAGAGATGTTTGTATATGTGCATATCTGTGTGTGCGTGTGGAAATTGTGTGTAGGCTCTTATGTGTGTGATCTTGTGTGGATGAGATCTACATGAAAAGGAACATCATCATCCAAGAGAGAGGGAGTGAGTGAACTACAAAGTCAGGAAGAAAGAAATACAAATGAACAGATGGAAGGAGGGTTACATGATGATATGTGAACAAAAATGTTAATAATTCTGTTGGTGCTACAAAGTAGAGAAGTCCTCGGCACTTTGCACAGACGCAACGCAGAGCCTGCAGTCAAGACTTCACTCCTACTCATCAAACTTCTATCTTTGATTTCTTCCAGACTGACTTGGAAAAACGGAAACATTTTCAGGGAATGTAGATGATACAGTGAAATCTTCATAAGTAGTCTGTCATATTATATATACACGCTCGAAAAGTTGCTTCACAGTGTGGACTAAAAGGAGCTTCTTAGGAAAGGGGGAGACAGAAGAAGTAAAAGAAATGTCATAAACAATGTCATCCACCAGATTTCTGTTTATATTTTAATGAAATTTCACCTCTCAAATCACAAATTATATTCCTCGCTGTGTTTAAAAATTGAGCAATGCCTTCTGTCCTGTGTACCCTCAAGTCTTTATTCATCTCTGCCTCCCTATTGTCTGCACAAAAAAGCAAAATTAACTGTCCTTTAAACCAGTTTGTGTACCTGGTCAGCCACCTTCCCACTACAATGAATGCGAGGGGCAGGCAGACAGCTTACACCTTGGTGCAAACACATATATATACATATATTACATGTAGACTTGCCAGACTATGCCTTTTTAAGGAGATATATTACTATCTCACCTCACTCAGGGTCCCAGTATACCAGACTGCCCACCTCTACCTGCTGCCTTATGCCCACCCTGAGCTCAGAGTGTAACTGGTGGGAGACAAGGTGATAAATCAGACCTCCCGAGATGTCGTCTGAACACTCTTATCCTTTAGCCCCAGGTAGCAAGGCTAGTGTAAACCACAGTCAACATATCACTTTGGCCATAGGCCTACGGCTCTGCTGCTGACCTGTGGGTTAATAGAAATGTTGTCAGGCTTTAATATCCAGTCAACCATACAGGAAAAAAAAGATAGGAAAGATGAGAGGAGATGAGAGGAGAGGAGAGGAGAGGAGAGGAGAGGAGAGGAGAGGAGAGGAGAGGAGAGGAGAGGAGAGGAGGAGAGGAGAGGAGAGGACAGGATCAAGGACAAAAATGTGGCATGGCAAAGAATGAGCTGGGTAGGCATCAAAACAAGGAGGTTACACAAGGAGTACAAGTGTCTTCAAAGTATGACCCTTTCAATATTAAGGCAACAATAGACTACACTGTGACACAATGAACCCAGTTAGCGAGGGAGAAAAATGGGAGCAAGAGGACATAATTAAAGCCCCATGTGCACTAAAATTTTTAGCAGAAGGAATAAGATCAGAGAGACTGACAGAGATGAGTGGAGACAGACATGAAGAGAAGGAAGGAGAGGAGACAAAAAGGAGGAGAGTAAAACTGGATAATGTGCAGGCAGATACCCTCCCTCCCCCTTCTGACAAGTAGTAGAAGTAGTTTACACTTAAATTTAAATAGTTACTTGTAGTAAACACTGATGAAATGATGATATCTGTCTATCTATCTATCTATCTATCTATCTATCTATCTATCTATCTACCTATCTATTTATCTATCTTCATTTCTCATTTTCTCCTTTTAATTTGGACAGTTGGAAAAACAGTTTGAGCACCATTAATTAAATTCCAAGGATTTTAATTAAACATTATACAGAAAGAAAGGTCACTCAACAATTGCTGACATTACTGATCACAGAGAGGGAGCAATCTGAAGCAGAGAGGTCACTGAGTGTGTGTGTGTGTGTGTGTGTGTGTGTGTGTGTGTGTGTGTGTGTGTGTGTGTGTGTGTGTGTGTGCGCGTGCGTGCATGTGTGTGTGCGTGTGTGTGTCTGTGTGTGTGCGTGTGTGTGTGCATGTGTGTGTGTGTGTGTGTGTGTGTGTGTGTGTGTGCATAAGTGAGAGAGAGTGAGAGACAGAGAGAGAGAACAGAATAAAGCAGAGGTAAAGAGTAGGAGGACGATAGTAGGTGTCAGATTGTGGGAGGTAAAAAGATTATCATCATCTCTAGCTTAATGCTTCGGTCTCTTCCTATCACCATCTCCCATCCCCTCCCCTTCCCTTCTCCACTGCCTCAGAGCCACCAATAAATTATGGATGCTTATTAGAAAAGGGCAATATTCAGCATCCCAAATAAACTCGGGAGCGGGAGACATAAAAGAGACACAAACAAAAGTGCTGATGTGGGGAGAGGAAGAGTTAAAGTCACTGGGGAGTGAGTGGCCAGGCCAGTAAACCTGGAATGATCTCTTTCTAGGTCACTGGCTTTCAACCCATGTGCCATTGCTAAAGTACTGGAGAGAGTAAAGCTTGATGTTCAGACAATGCTCAAATGTTGGGGGCTCGTCTACACACACTGCAAACAAAAAACTAGCAATGTATTTCAAACCTTTCATTCTTCCTTGGGCAACATCTTCAAAGTGATTTTAAATTTGTGCGCAATTGAGGCATATTAAACTTTTTCACTTTCTGCATCTCTTGTAGTGCTTTGTTCTATGGCCAGTGGCAAGGCCTCAACTCGCCTGGTGCTGCAAGAGACTTGCTCAAATTAAAAAAAAAAAAAAAAAAAAACATTACGCAAAATTATTGATTTTAGTTCATTAAATGTCCTGTTAACAAGCACATAATGAAGCATCATATTGCAGTCTAATGCGGTCTGGATTCCAACTACATTGGCAGCTAATGGTTTAGTGTGACTTTGTCAAGCAATCAATAATTTGGTGTCCCTGTGAATTCTGTTGCTTCACAGAGTGTGATGCAGCACCACAAAGATGGAGAGACACATTTCTGGTACACTAAGTCTGTATTGATGCTGTAACTGTCGAGTCCTTCAGATGAGGAGTCACATCCTGCGAGACCGTCTTGAAGTTGTCTGAAACCTCCCCTAATCCTTAAATATGCTGAGAGTTGGCGCATTTGAATGCCACATCATGCCTGTAATGCCTGGGATTACAGTATATCCAGATTAAATGAAAGTTGAAAATAACTACATATGTATGCAGGGATGTTTGTGATCAGTGTGTGGAGATGCATATAAAAAAGCATATCCAAAATAAAACCAGAGAAGAGGAGAGCACTCTAATTATGTACTGTCAAATAAACAAGATATATTATAAAACTATCTTAATAAACTTGTAGAGCAAAGCTCACAGGGAGAAAAACATTTGGTGTGCAGATTTTCTTTTTCCTCGCTGCATTTCCTTGGTGCACTTGTCTGTCCAGCTGCTATTTGATGGACAGGTGTTACAAGCTTTATGACAACCTATCAAAATTCACAGAAGCACAATCAATACCACACTGCTGCAAGAGAAACAGTGACTGATCCACAAGTCCCTGCTGAGACAGCAAACTGTTGCAGTGGGAAGAAAAGTGTGTCTGCCGCACAAACACATCCCACTCACACACACACACACATACACACACAGAAACACACAAATTCCCAGGTTTGCGAGCTCAAACACATGATCTCACACACAGACACGAGCACAAACACCTGCACGCACAGACTCACAGCCATGCGCTGACAAAAATGCACGCATCCAAACACAAATGAACCTCACAGCCGTCCAAAGCGCTGACATCAATCAGGCACGCTTACACTGTTCGTCTCCCGACGGACAGCAAGTCGCATCTGTCTGCTAGAGCAAGTGCTAAACAATTCCAAAGTGAGAGAAACCATTTTATGCATATCTGCATACACAGCGAGCGAGCGTGCCAAACTCATTGGCTCTTTTCCCGATATTCCCTCCTTGTGTTGTTTACTGCAATTGTGCAAATTGTGAAACGATCTGTTCTTTCTGAATGACTCTTTTTAGTGATAATGGTTTGTCTACACGAAACAGTTGTTATACAGGTACACACAGCTGAGCACCACCACCACACAAGCCACCCGGGAATATGGGGCCCTGTGAATGCTGGCCAGTACAATTCCCACAAAGCTTTAAGACTTCTCCTCCCTTAGCAGAGTCTGAAAGGCTGCACATAAGACAAATACTCCACAACACCGGGGGGAAAAAGTTAACAAAATATCTTTTTTTTTGTCACTGAATCACTCCAAATTGCCGACTCTACCACTGGCATTACATCTGCTTCGACCCGCTGCATATTTGTGACAGAGCCCATGAGGCACTGAAGCACAAATTTTTCATGACAATCAGCGCATCACCCTGTAGAGAACCCAAAACTGTTTCATACAGTTATTATGAAAAAAAAAATTAGGACAAAAATGAAGAAGGGCAAACCGGAGATGTGAGCCTTCTGCAGGACAACGCAAATAGATTCAAAGACACTACATCAGGAGACAACTGAATGAAAAAACACCTACAAAATGATTGCTGGCAACTCATAAATTACTAATATCTATTATTTTTAAAATATTGCATTCCAAATATCTAATATATGTCTCCTGGAAACATTTTAGAACAAACATAACAGTGTTCAAAACAGATATACTGTAAATCTTGGCTTTATCAAAACCGGTGAGGCCTTCACCCGCATATAGAAAAATGACCCCAGATAAGTATATGTGATATTACTAAAACTCACATACATCCTTTTTCATTGTAAGACCTAGTTTGACATTTCCTATAAACAGATAGTGGAAAAAAAATGTCTGTACTTTGTGACCTCATCCAGCACTGTCACAGTACATAGACACTGCTCTGTCTGCAGCTGTGGGTGTCATAAAGCTTGTGTATTGTATAGTAAGGTCGCAAAAAAATACATACAATATTATTGGCTATACAATTTGAGAATTGCCGTGTAAGTTGGTTATAATCTTTTACATTAATACTTCAGCAGCAGTCTTAGGTAAAAGAGTGGTATAAGCCAGATTAGTTAGCAAGGACCCCTGCATGGGTCTATATGCTTCAGCAAATAACAGATTGTCTTTATTTTCTGTGTGTGTGATGGCAGACTGCAGGATTGCTTATGACAACAGCACTCTATACTACTATGACTAAACAGACCTTGTTTTCAATGGCTGCCACATGCCTTCAAACATCAAAATCTAAAGTATCAAAGCTGACAGATCGGCTTGTGTGTTTGCCTTGCCCTAAGGGACATGACGCATATCTGGCCGGGCGCCTGTAGCCGAAGAAACTGAGCCTCTGTAGTACAGTGAGACAGCCTTAAGAGGGGACAAATCTCCGCTTTATCCTCAAAAGCACAGTGTGACTGTCCTGTTTAACCCGACAAAGAAGAGCTACATTTTAGAGGTCTCTCATCCTCGTCCTGCGGAAACCTGTTGTGTGTCTGTGTGTGCGGTTCATTCAGTAAGCATGGAACATACTGTAGTGGCACTGTAAGTTTGACTGTCGCCAAATATGAACCCCATTCAGTTTTTAACCTAACCCCTTGAACAATAATTTTAAGTTTAATCACACTAATCCAGCTATTTCTTGTGATGCATGATGTGAATTTTCACTATAAGAGATTTATGTCAGCCTAAAAATGGAATTAGGTTGGATTTACACTAGGTGGGTTTTCCCTCCAATGCATTGGCTGGAGGTTTTCCCAGCTGCCTCTTGTGACTTCTAAGAGGTAATATCTCCCCTTCAAGTTAATTTGCTGTCGATCTCCCTGAAGCTATTCTCGCAGTAGTTTAAACACCAGTTATTATACTGCCTCCCATTAGTGCGTACTGAAACGCGGACACTATGTGGCACGGAGATACTCCTTAATTAGGGTTATAGACTAATAATATAACAAATTAACATGAAGCTGCTGCAGTGGAGCTCAGTCAGCCTGCACTAATAAAGAATTGTATTGATGTAATAACAGCGATGCATTTGTAAATATCACGCTCTTACCGTAAACTCCTTGGCCCCAGGTAAGAGGATAAGCGCTAGAAAATAACAAAATCCAGAAAAGCTCCATGTTCAGCTCAGTTCCGTCATAACCTAAGAGAGAGAGAGAGAGAGAGAGGATGAGGAAGAGGAGAGGGGGGTGAAAACAGGGCGCACAGAGGGGAACAGCCTGCAAATTCCTGTGATAAATAAGAGGCGACAGCTGAATGATTATTATCAAAAAGGAAGGAGAGGTACTTTAAGCCTTTGTGTGTGTTTCAATTGTTTTTATTCTTTCTTTTTTTATGTTTGGCTATGTCCTCTTAAGCCGTGAAAATAATATTACAGAACAATTTAGCCCCCGCTGCACACCCTACATCGTTTCATTCAATTTAAAGGGTAATTCAATCACAAATCATGGATTATAGGAATCTTACAAGCAGGACTGTGTGTGTGTGTGTGTGTGTGTGTGTGTGTGTGTGTGTGTGTGTGTGTGTGTGTGTGTGTGTGTGTGTGTGTGTGTGTGTGTGCGTGCGTGTGTGTTAGAGGATTGGAGATTGACAGGATTGTAGTTGCCCGCTGTTTAGCCTGACTAAACTTCCACTGTCCTCTCCTCACCGAGGCAGTAGAGAGAGTGAAGGGTACAGAGAGTCAGGACCAGTGAGAACTGAGACTGCAGTAGCCTATTCTTGGAGGATTAGCTACAACAAGTGGGGTCATGCACTTGACACCTCAAACACCCACACACAGACACACACACCGCCTTTGCTTCAGATCAATATAATTATTAGGGTGAAAGGTCCAGTAGGAAAAAAAAAACACTTTTTATTTGCTATCTGTAGCATCCTCTTTAAAATACACCACAGGGTTGCTGTTGTAAGATGTATTTGTGAATCCATAACCTGTGGAAAACCTGAAGGAAAAGGATGAAAAGCAGCTGGTTTCAAGGGGGCTAATGGACTCTCTTACTTCTCTCACCGAATGAGGATTTCCATTTCCGACGCATGCCCTCACATTTCTGTAATGACTGGGTCGGTTGCATTGACAGGTTGCATTATACAGCGCGGCCGTGATCAAAGTTTCATTATACCAGGCATGTGAGTTAATACCCTGCGTTAATGTCAGGATGCGCTGCATGAGACTTGCTCATACTGACATGTAGTCTGGCAGATCGTTATATTGGCTGGATGAAACGAGATATCACTGATGCAAATTAAAGACTGGCAGGTGGGTAGAGCCAAAATGTGAGTGTCACAAATGGGGAATATTAACTGTAATTAGAACAAAAAGTGATCAACTTTGATTCTGAGAGCGGCGGACAATTAAACACTGTCTGTCTTTTTAGACATTCCCAATTGTGCACATTTATTCTTAAAAACGCACAAATAAAAGATATAAAGTAAATATGAATCATAAAAATGTAGTCTCTGTGCAGGCGTGTAATCCCCGCTGCATGTCTATCCTACCTTGTCTCCGAAGTGCCGTCCTTTGGGTCAGTCTGCTACCCGGCGCTGCGCGCACTCCTCTCGGCTCCGCGAAGAGAATTCCACCGCTCTCCTGGAACAACCTGCCTCCGTGTCTTTCCACAGATGTGTTGAAAAGTTATATATCCTCCTTCACTGGGCGTCCGGTATCAGCTTTACAATTCCCGGAGAGTATGATGGAGAGTTTTCCGGGCTCCCAGTTCTCTCAAATAATCTCCTTGGTGTGTTAAACTTTTATTTTACGCACGGAGGCGCGGGCAGCTGAATCTCACCGCTGCTGGATTCCACAGAGTCTCTTCTTCCCCAAGATGAAAATAAAACACTTTCCCTCTGAAAAAAAAACTCAAGCAAGGTTAGTTGGGCAAAATCCAACAGAACCTGTTTCTTCTTTTTTTGATTATTTACTATTTAAAGGCGTGGTTGAAATGGCTTTACTGTCTCTTTCTCTATGTCTCTCTCTCTCCCTATCTGCCTCTGACCATGACAGTCTAGTGAAGCCCCTATAACACAATCATGCGCTCTGAAAATGAGCTCCCCTCCGCTCGTTCAATCAGCGCTGTGTCTGTGGACTCCAAGTGATGCTGGCCAAGTGGAATATGTGCGCAGACTGAGAACGACCGCCCCTGTCTGTGAGGAGAGAGAGAGACAGAGAGAGAGAGAGGGATGGAGCGCCGGAGAGAAGGAGGGGAGGGAGGACAGAGGCTTACACATAGATGCGCTCAGGCCAAGCCTCACAGCTCCACACTGAACAGGTTGTCAAAAGAACAGCATTGCTCCCCCCTCTCCTCCCCACCCCCCTCTCGCTCTCCCATTCACTCTGCGCCTGCATTGAAATAGGTTTTTTACTCATTTGGGGGCCACAGGATGTCTTTAAGAACCAAAGGGGCAGCAGTGGTTTTCGTGTTTTTCTCTGTTGTCGACTCTTTGGTGGAGTTCGCCAGCTGCTGTGCCACCAATCGTCGGTGCCAATTAGAAATGAAAGGCGCTCCGAAAGTTTTTGGGCCTAATGGAGGAGCCCTTAACACCACTACCAGCACCCCTCCCCGTGGACCAATTATTTATGACAGCAAAAACAGACTGACTGTTTAACAACCCCGCATACACATTGTCTCTCTCTCTCTCTGTCTTTCTCTCTCTCTCACACACACACACACTAACACGCACACACACATACACTGTCCCCCCCTCTTTCTCCACAGTTGGGCCGCCGGGTTTTCTCTTTACAGTGTGGCCACAAGGGGGCGTGTTTCAGCTTATCACCACTATAAGAGTGCGCGTGTGTATAGTGCATGTACTGTGCGTGGTAATGGGGTCTGCCCTGTGTAAAGGGCTCTTGTATTTCTGCCTTCTGCATGAGAGATGTTGGCTTATCACAAAGCAGTGGCTCCATGTGTGCAACACAGAATGAAACAGACGCTTAAAATATCAGACAGCTGTTGTCACTGAAGAAAAGGAGTAAACCATTTCACTGCCTTTATAATGCGGTTATGTTTGACTTCCCATCTTTTGCATAAATATTCAAATAAAGTTTATTATTCATTTAATGATGCAGTGATGGTGGTGATAGCAATATGTATTTATGTATAAGTCGTTAAACAAATTGCCCCTTGTATGTGGCAGAATTTAACAGAGACAGATAGACTTTGAATTGTCCAGTTTCCATTTTTTCCAAATCATTTATTATGTGATTAGCTCTGCTTATTAAAAAAAAATCAGTGTGACCATGAAACAAATCCACTTGTTAACCTTACATCAATTGCAGATGAATATTTGTTTGGTTAATGTCTGCTTCAATCAGCTTGTAGCACTGAGTTGGTGGATTTTGCAGTTTCAGGATGATGGGTGTATTTAAAGTTACTGTCGCATATTACTAATTACCATGTTGTTGTAATCCATTTTGTTTATGTTTGCATTTTTCTGACATCAAATATAAAATCTGTGTGACCTGTTCTGCGTCCTGTGTTTTTTCTAATTCAACAACTTAAGTTCTGCATTAATCATTGCCTTTGGTAAACTTCTGTTTGGTCTTGTCTGCACTTGATTCTGCAGGTTGTGTGCTTTGCTCAGGGGCACATTAGTAGCTGAGGTATTAGAGAACATTAATTTTTCTCCTCAATTTCCTGGATTGTCTGTGAGGAATTAGAACCAGCAACCCCCGGTCAAATACAGTATGTCCGTCTGTCTCATGTGCAGACCATCAAAGCCTCTGATGTTAAACTTCAAAGTGGTTTGTGTAACTGTACTCTGAATGCCTTCAACACAGAGTGATTAATACTGCTGATACAAGCAGTGTTAATTAATCCCACATGATAGTTTGAATATGTTGAATTAAAAATTTCCAAATAATTTCTATTGCATCAGTGCACTTGTAAAACCGTTACTTGTACGATGGCATCATCCTGAAAACTTTGAGTTAACTATTTGAGGCTAAAAGGCTTCTTAAGTAAGGTCTAGAAAATGGGATGTTGCTGATGCTTTCAGCAACAAAAGAAATTTAATTTGTTCATTTTTTGGAGGTGAATCTGTTCTTCATTCTTGTCCTTACAACCAGAAAGAGTGGAGGTCTTTTAAGTAAATTGTTTTGTTTTTGCAACTGAATCATAATCATGATTTCTGGGAACAAAGTTTTTAGAGGAGACACAAATTGTTATAACACATTGGTAACATTTGTAACCTTTCAATCATTTCTGGGCAACAGTGAGAGGTAAACATCCTAGATTTTCATCTGATATTCTTAAACAGAATCAAGACGCTCACTAATTACTTAGCACTCTCGATTCAAATTAATCTTTTACTTGGAGTAAACAAAATCATGGGATCTGGCTCAAGTATCTGTCTCTTTCTGTTCCTTCCCTTCTTTTTTCGCCCCTCATCTTGGGCTACAGCCAGCAGTCTTGGCATGTCTTGCTGAGAGCGTATCATCGCTGCTTAAGGCAATGAATCTCAAAAGACAACATGTTGTAGGAACAACCTTGGGTGGCAGCCACACAAGCACACACACACACACACACACACACATTCATCCCACTATACATGAAACCATGAATTGCAGAAGACCTCAGAGAAAAGCAATAATTGCAGTGGGTGTAGTGAGCCAACAATGAAATGAACATAGTCAGAAACAAAATCCTACACCTGCCAAATTCACTATTTTGACTCTGCACACAAAGATGCACTACCTACCTGTCAGAAACTTGGTGGAGCTGCATAGTCACTGTGACAAGTACATCATCCATACATGTGTTACAGGTGCAGATGTCATATAATAATTTCCAATAAGTGCTCTATTGTCTTGTGCATAACTTGTGCTGGTTGGGACTATCACTTCCTCTTGCAGTGAGTTTACCTGTGTAGTATTGTATTTAATTATTATAAATTCACAGTATTACTATTTTCATACACATATATATTTCACAAATCAATTATTCACTTATGGACATGCTCATGTTTCTGATTAAAATAGTAAAATAAGTGATTATTACTCAAAGCCCAACTGTATGATTCTAAAGAAACAAGATCCTTTCGTTGCCTTTTTGGTTAAAAAATCAAACAAATCAGCCTGAAAGTTCATATTACATACATCTGGAGAGTACATCCAACTATTTTTACACAATGGTTCATTATATCACCTTCATATCTGTGATTAATTATAATCAAAACAAAACAAAGTCTGAGTCATTCAGCTCACATAAAGAAACTTTCACTGAGAAAACCAGCAACATCAATGTAGGCATGTATGTTTGGCTTCTACATGACAAGAGTAATATTAAGATTTGAAGATTTAAGCAACTTTCATTACAACATTGAACTCAGATATTCCAATCAGGAATTTTTCAAAATGCAACATAATTCAATTAATTGTGTAAACCTGGAAAAAAGAATCCTCACAAGAAACTGCATTGGTTTTGTAATTGATTATCAAAGGTCTATGCGGCAATATAATTTCCTTGCAGACATCTGAGCTGAGGAAACACAAGATGCATTAGGTGAGTGCAATTATTGGTAACCAGCCAATGAAGATTTTTTTGCCAATCCATCAAGCAGATGTTAAGTTATATTACAACATAAGTGAAAACTTTGACCTGCTGGTGGTGCTAGAGGAAAAGTCAGAGAAAGTCACTAGAATGTATCTTCTAAGGACCTTGAATATTTGTTGTAAAATTTATGGCATTCCAGTAGTATAGTTGAGATATTTCACTCAGAACTACTAATGTACCAGAGGAAAAGTCAGGGTCCCCAACATCAGTAGGATTTATCCTCTGGGGACCATAAATATCTTTACAAAATTCCATAGCAATCCATGATTGTCAAGATACTTGATGACATTGCATCCCTAGAGCAATGCTTCTGGCATGGTAAAAAAAATAGGGGAACGCTATTGATGTTCTTAGGTACTTATGGTATAATATATTTGAAAAATAACAATATACTGTATATATAAATTTGGAAGGGTAAACTAGAGTAAGAAACGATTGTACTGCAAGTTTTTAAATATGTATACTTATACACTTGTATTATTACTGAGGAGCAAAACAATGGAAGGATTAGATGCTATATATGATATAAAGATAAAGACTATATGGAAATGACATAAAGCAAGATTTTTGTAGGTAATACATAAACCTATGAGAGTAACACAAACCTGTGTTTTCAGCCACTACTGTATGAAAAATGCCTGTTGGTCTTTTCACGTGTAAATGTGCTATGATTCCAGCCCAGACCTGTTTTATTTTGGGAAGCCATCAGAGCACCACAGACTGTGATGTGATCTGAGGTGCTTGGTTAAATTTTTTTTCTGGTACCATGCTCTGTAATTGGTGTTCCCATCAGTGTAATTCAATCAGAGCTCAAAGTGCTGTATATCAGCACCAAGCACTTCCCACATGGAAACAGCTAAATGGACAGAAAAGATACACTTGAGACTGGCAATAATTTCATTGTGTGTGTGTTTGTGTGTGTGTGTGAGTATGTGTGCATGTGTGAGTGTGCATGAGTGTGCGTGTGTGTGTGGCAGAGATGCTGGACAGTTAGAGAGGCAATGTAACTCTATTAAACAGAGATGTGATAACAGGCATCTCAAGTTGACAACTCAACTCATCAACACGCAGACATGGAAGAATAGTGGACCAAAGAGTTGAGAGTATTCTAAAACCCTGAGAGAGATTTATGACTGACATCTGATGTTAGATAGTTTGAGGTGGTCCAAGAGCTGAGAGTGTTTTTTTTTATAAATACACAAATAAAGAGTATGCACCGTTGTGTTAGCCATGCATGTTCATGAGCGCAGCAGGTGCTCTCTGTCTTCTTGCCGTTGCACTGACCTCTGCAGCACAGCTGCTTTTGTGTTTACATTGAAATCAATGGAGGCGGCAGCGGCAGCTGCTCACTGTCTGAAAGCAACTTAAAGGATGATTTTCTAGATTTTTCTTATTGTCCACAAATGTCATGTGCACAGCCAAACCAACAATGAACTAATCCTACTTACAAATATTGTGCGTGTATCCAAAGCCTGACATTTCATATTCCTCTGTGCCGTAGACCTCCGCTGTTCTGCATATGTACAGTGGTGTCTGCCCTACAGGTAATGCTCTCTGAGAGAGATGAAAATGTAATCGCTGTTATTAGTCTTTGGAGCTGTTTCTAAACAAATTACCGTAATCACTCTTCAGGGGTGAAAGAACATGTCACCCAGTGCAGCATTGTGACTCATTGACATTTTTTAAATAGTTTTTGGGCAACAACAGTGGTTTACAGCACAGAGGAATAAGATATGTCAGGCTTTGGATACACATACAACACTTGTAAGTCGGATCAATTCATTGTTGCTCATGAGATTGGTTGACAATAAGGAAAATATAGAAAATTGCCAGCAATATCCTTCAAAGGCCCTCAGTAGGAGCTATCTGTTCTCATAGACCAAGGGTTACAAAGCATAATCTTGAGTCTGTGTATTTTCTGTTTGGACTGATAAGTAAAGCCATTCACCTTACAAAATGTTGCCAGTGGATGTTTCTGCTAACCCCAGATTACATTCACTGACAACATTTTTACTTTCAGTGCCAATGTATGAAAATCTTATCCATTCTTCAACTAAAGAATGGTTGAGAATATATTTGTATGTATTTGCATTATTTACAGTCAAAAAAACTACCTTATTTATCTTATACTGGCCCTTTATACTACAGCCCCTCAGTTCAGCCTCTGTCCCCCTCTCAATGTGCCCACTCTGTTATGATAGGCCAGCTCCAGAGGCTACGTAAACAGACAATAGTAATTGGATTTAGTTTCTTTTTCCATTCTTTACTCGAAATATAAACTTCTCAGATACATCTGTACATGTTTGAGTCCAAATCTCATCTGAAATATGCAAGTGGACATTGTGGACAACCCATGGAACAACCTTAGCAACAAAAGCAACGGAACAGACCACCATTTGTGGGCATGCGTGAATGATCTGACATCAGTTCAATGGGGAAGTAGAGGTAACTTTTCAAATGCAGAGCAGGCTGGAGCCTGAGCCTTTCCCCTTGAAGGCAACATTTTTATATACGTTCACCTCAAGTATTGGAACTTTGACCATGTTTAACACATACATCCGAAATTATAACATATAAGTGACAGAAAATCACAAAAAGCATGTTATGTCCCCTTTAAGGTTAGGAATGTTAGGGACCCTTTACACTGTTATACTTCATTGAGCTAAACAAATGGCAAATTATATCCATAACTGGCACTGAATGTTGGCATTTGATGCAATCACTAGTGCATAATTGTCCACTGAGAACATAATTTGCAGGAGACTGGTATTGTGTCTTTTTCACATTTTGTCCACAGTTTCCTCCTCCAGTACACTACCTTCTTTGGAGTTGCAGTTTCTAAGAACAATTATTTTGAAGATGACTGACGGAGCAAAACTGTAAAGGGTAGCATAATTAGAAGAAATTAATAACAGACTGGTTGCAGTATTATAGAAATGCAACTATTGACAGATGGCTAATTGATGTTTGTGAAGTGTGCTCTTTCACTTTGATATAACATCTTTTGCTGTACTTATGTAGTTATGGTGTAGCCTATTATGCAAAACTGATCACCACCAGCAAGACAGACTTTCCCTTGTGTGTGGTAACAACAGAAATCCTGCAGTCCTCTTAAGCTGAATAATTCTCTGCACCCACACAGACTCCAAAAAACTGAGTAAACAAAGAAAAAAAAAGGTCATAATTGGTCACAATGAACAGCCATAGTTAAGGAAGTGCGAGTGCATGCGTGCATGCTTGTGTGTGTGTGTATGTGTAGGGCAGACAGACAGATAGAGGAAGCATAGCTGTCCATGACTGTGTGACACCAGCTGGTCCATGTCAACTACTCCACCCAGCCCATTCACACACATCTGCACGCAAACACACACACACACACATATGTCCAAGGAAGGGTCATTTTTCACTGGGTAATTGGCGGCAAGGCACATTGCCCTTGGGATTCGTTAATACATAACCTCCTCCCGTCCGATATCGGATAGCAGGTAGAAATGGGCTGAGACAAGGGGTGGTGTGAGCAGAGAGGAGAGGAGGGGGTGGTTGCATCATTAGAGAGGAGAGGTAATGGCTCTTATTGATTCCGCCCCGCCGGGCCCCCCTCACTATTTCATATTTAAAACAACACTGATCCTCATTACCCAGGCAGCCGCCACTGTCCTGATAAGGAAGAGAGGAAAGAGACAGAGAGGCGAAGAGAGAGTGAGGAGAGGAAAAGGAAGGGGAGAGGAGAGGAAGGTGAAAAAACAGCATTAGGGAAAAGGGGTGAGAAGGAAGGAAAGACAGAGACAGAAGGTGAAAAGCAGGAAACAATCAAAGGAAGAAAAGGAAGGAAGTGGGTGCACAGCTTGTATTTTGCTGTCTTAATGCCTCGGTTTGAGTGGTATAAGTAATTACTGTCACCCTGTAATGCCTTTAATGCAGTATTACTTGTTTAAATCTCTTCCCCTCCCTCCCCCTCTCCTCCTACCCCCTGCAGTGTGTAATAAGGCTAAAGAATTGACTCAAACACAGACTGCTAAGATCTGTCTAATAATTCTCTGTGCTATTATCCTCTCTTTGCTGTTAAGACACAGCTCTCTCTGTGTGTTTGGCCACGGGCAAACACTATCATTACTGCAACAGTGGTATGAGACCAACTCTAATGTTTCTCTCTCTCTCCTTACTCTCTCCTTGACTCTTTCCAAATTTGAGTTTTTATTAGAAGGAGGTAATTTGCCAGCTCAAATTACTCCACACTCACAACTGGGGGATCAAATATTTCATTCCCTTCTAAGGCTGTGTTGGCTGATATTAGGGCTAATTTTGTTTGTTTTGTTTTTTTTCTTTTTAGCCAGTCATGTCCATTTGACTCATTAGTCCAGTGGTGAGATGCCTCTTGGATGGAGTTTATGTGCATGGTTCTGTGTGTGTCTTTGGTGGGGTTCTCCATTATACACAAAGTCTTTGCATACATTGAAAATACCATTCAATTTGAAGTACAAATGTTAGTTATTTCTTTAGTTTAATGAGTTTCCTGATGAAAAAGGCACCTGGGCTAATTATTAATATACTGTAAATATCAGGTTTTTCCTGCTACCTGAATCTTAAAATAGCTAGAGATGTTAGCCTTTTGCTATCAACATTAAAATCCTACTGTGTGTGAGATGGCTATAATAACTTCATACTAAAATGCCATTTATGCTCTTCACAGAACAGTTTCTGTAGTTACTGTTAGTATCATCCCCCAGATGGTTCCAAAATTGTGTGGTCCATTTCTGTTACATTGAATTCAAACTTGAATGTTTGGGTTTATACTAATCCATGTACCAGAACTACCAAAAGCCACTTATTTATTTGTTTCAACAATGTTAATTAAAATGCATTTCATGGATTAGGCATCAGGCCTTGCAGTAATGTACTGTTGCAAATACTGTATATTGTAAATGGTAAATACTGTATCGCTTTATTGTTTTCTTTGTTCACTAAGTTAAATCTCTCCAAGCTTCTTGGAGGCAGGTTATTATTCAAAACTATTTACAACACAGTAACAATGTCAGTGTTAATTCATCTTTGAGTGTGTATTATATACTCTTGCATACAGACTGTATATAAAGATGGACGGTGGTGAGATGTTCGCATTGGAGCCGGTTTGAAGCCCAGTGGTGTAGCTTACGGTCGGCGCCATCTTTTCCATTTGGAGCCAGGACCTTCCAAATAAGGAGTGCGATGTGTTGCCTCTCATACTCTGGAAACATGCCTCGACTGTCTAGTGCATTGCATTTTAAGGTGCTTTGGCACTGGCTTCAGCCTCAAGCCATTATAGTTTCCACTTGGTTACACACAATTCTATAATAAGTGTTTATTCCAACTTGCACTTTTGTTTCACAGTACTGTCACAGCACAGGGAGTCATATGTTGTAGCATCTAGGGGAATAAATTAACACTAAGCCTTGTGGCAATATCAGCTACTTACAGGCCATAACATATACTGAGTGCTACTCTAACAGTTGGGACTGGTATTGTGTGCTGTTCACATTTTGCTGGTGCCAAAGAGAGAATGCAGGCCTTACCTGAACCACAGAGTACAAATCGTCACTCACAGTGTTGCTCCATTCTAGCTAGGTGGAGGGAGCCAGGCCCAGAGTCCTCGGGTGCATTCTCAAAAACACAGTACTCAGAGCTTGATTTCTGTTCATTTAGGTTAACACATCATCTAACATATCTTTATATATGATATTAAACATTATGTTTTTTTCTCACCATATTTAAAGGGCATTGATTGTCTGTAGTCCTGTCACTATTTGTTAAAAGTCTTGATCAGCTGAAGGTCTTTTGATTGTTTTTCTCACCCTAATGGTGGAACATGATTATCTAATCACCATCAGCTGTGCCACTAGGGTATGGCCTATACAACATACCAGTGCCTGTGTCCTACTATGGTTGTTGATCTTGAAGAAGGCCTGAGGGCGAAAATATAAGAGAAATACATATGGAGCCAGAGTGTGCGACACTTTTTTCCTGCTTTTAAAAACAAAATCATAACACTTCAAGGATGAGGGATATTGCCCATCACAGTCTCAGCAAGAAAGTTACTCGCTATCCCTGCAGCACACCAGCTTTCTTGAATTTGTTTCCTTCCTCCTTCTCTGCGTCTGCTTCTAACAGGCTTATATTGTGGTTTGTTTAAGATTATATTTTATCCAGGCAAAAACAGACATTGCGGAGGACAGTAACTGTGCCAGAAAGTTTGAGAAGTTGTTTCTCAAAAACCTGCCTTTTTGACGGCAACCAATCAATGGGACCATGACATAATATGACCATGACATTACCCTTCATAATGGTCCAACATTCAGTCCTCTCGTGTTAATCCTGACATGTTTAACTTATCAAAAGAAACACCATAACATGCATTAGCATGCAAGAGAACTGTAGGACTCACAAATCTACAATATATCTGCAATTTGTGAGTGTTGATTATTTATGAAACAGGACACTGGCACCATTTGAGATCAATATGTGAGCAGTGCTCACAAAACGCTTTTCTGAAATAGGCCCCAACCTGTCTGAACCACCTAACTGAAGTTTTTGGGTTATTTTTTTTTCAATCTTGAATTATATGAGAGACTATCTCACTAAAATTTGTTGTGGAATTACCAAAGAGATCCAACACTATATCGAGGGATTCAGTAGATTGTGTGCATGCCTGTGTGTCTATGTTTATGCACTTTCCAGGATTAATGCATCCTTTGATCATTAAATCTGTACCAGAATCATATGTGTTCTCCATGTTTTTTTCCTTAAATTATTCTAATTCATCAGCTGTACAACACTAACTAGCAGTTATTGGTGAACTCTCCTATTTTGTATTAGATCATTTACTCTGCATTAGCCATGTAACCATGACAAGGAGAAAGCACACTGAAAAAACTCAGCATGTCTCTCCGCAGCTGGTTGCCGTACCAACTATTGTGATTCCTTATGTCAAAAAGAAATGAGTAAATTGAACTTATCTAATCAGATAATCTTTGCAGTAGAGGACTAGAATGTTGTTGAGAGCAAAATGGGGGATTTTTATAAGGATTGCTCTGACATAAAAATAATGTCTGTTTTTGCCTGGATAAAAGGCATTAAAGAAACCACAACAGCCTCAACTCCTTAAATGGTATTTCTACTTTTTCTCCAAATGCTGACAGCAGAAATGTCACTTCTCTCCCTGCCCATGTCTTCACCCCTGCCTTCGTTCTGATGCCCTCTCACTCTGCCCTTGTTCGCTGACAACAAACAAGCAGTCGACACTCTCCACTCCCTTTCAATTACGGGTCCATTCTGATGCTTGCTATCCCCATACAGGCCTGTCAGCAGGGCAGAGTGGGAGGAGAAAAGGCAGTAAATTAGAGAGGGCGACCCCTAAGGGGATAATCCCTGTTCTGTGGCATGTTAAGGGTCAGCTCTTTGCATCCAGCATAGTAACAAGCAAAGCATGAGAAAGACAGAGAAGAGAGCCTGATTATTCTGATTAGCTATGCATTCTTCCATCCATCTAACTCAGTGCAATGCTGCCATCCACACATACACACATGCTCGCACAAAGCCTGATCAGCCAGCCAGCAGATCCTGAGATAAGCTAGCAGCTAGCTAAAGGGCAGTGTCCACAAAGCAGATTGCACACAGAAAATCATCAGCAGAGAGACATGTCGGTCCTCGTCTTTTGACCCCACAGATAAACCACCAGCTGTATCAACTCAGTCGTGGCCTGGAAAGCTATCATGGCCCCCAAAGCGACATGGCTGCTTCTACATCAAATGTGTGTGAATCAGACTTGGGCATGAATAAATAATGATTTGCCACAAAGAGTCTGTCTAGGTCTCTGCATTCCCATTTCTTAGATGTGCAGTCGCCATCACCCTCTCTGTGTGTGTGCATGCATGTGTGTGTGGTTACTAGTGGAGACATACTTTCCACAAAATGCCTCTATTGATGGTAGTCAAGTCAATGGCATCCTTGCAATAGTCATCCACACAGTCAATTACCTCACAGAAAGGCGGGTTATCTCCTAGATAGTCAGAGCTAGAGTTGGCAGTTTGCCCAGAGTGTCTGTTAGGCATGAATGTCTTTCTTGAAATGGCTCCTTTTTAGCGAATAATAGGAATTCAAATATTGGGCCTGGCTGTAAATGACACTGGAATATACAGAGAAACTGAGGTCAAGTGAGGGGAACAGTTTTCATTTTGTGCCTGGACAAGATTAAATCCCAAACCTAACTACTATTTAGGTTTATTTCCTAACAATTATCCCATGAGTGATTATTTTAGGAATTGGTGGAGGCAGGTTAGAGACATGGACTTTAATCCCACCATGTCCAGTTGATATTACATCCAAGGGGTTGACTAGAGCTCCAAATGAGTTTTTGATCTTACCCTGGTTCATTAAGTATTGGAGTATATAGGCTTACCACTTGTTAGCTAGCTAGATAGAAAGATAAAACATGTAAATAAACATCTTTGGAGTAACCTGAAGGTGTACTCTTTCTTTGTTGGTGAATTTGCTAGGCACCTCACCCTACCCCTACCTAATAGGTAGTCTACCGGACTAGTCTCTACAATTTTTACACACAGACACAAACTTCATCAACCCTCTCATCTTACTCCTGTTAACAGAGTGAACAAGCCAGCCCCCGAAACATTTTGAAGTAATGCAGAATTAGTGGGATTAACTATAATGTAATTACTGAATTTCAATTTGTAATCACTTCCACATGTTGTTACTAAAAAAATAATCACATTACTTTTAAAGGGGATACTATATCAGGGTTTTTGTGATTTTCTGTTATTTCTATACTGTTATGATATCAGATGTCAATGCTAAACATGGTCAAAGTTACCAAACTTGAGGTGAATGTATGTAAAATGCTCCCCTGAAAGTCAAAAGCCAGGTCTTCAGACTGCCCTGAATGCTTCGTTTGCATTGTTACCTCTACTTCCTCCTCGTGATTACATCACAGTGTTTGCACATGCCCACAAACATCCGTCTATTGGTAGCCTTTGTTGCTAAGGTTGTTGCAAGGGTTGTTCCACGGGCTGTTCACGTTGTCCACTCACATATTTCAGAACGGAATGATCGGTGATAAAAATGAACCTACATGATTCATGTTTTACACTTTTGAAGTCTATTGTGACTCGATGATTGCCTACAACATTTGGCATCTTCCTCAAAATTCCAAGTAAACTGTTTTTTATTTTTTCTTTATCCTTTTGAACTCTGATTAGCTGATTGAGCTGTTGAGTGTATGACATGTGTTTTGCTATAGCCTCAATGGCTTTCTCTTAATATTAATTCACTTGCAAGCTAATAACCTGTTTTCTTTAACTGAACTGTTGTCTCATTTTGTGATCCAGTGTTACTTAGTGTATTGCTGTGTGTGACCAAATGCTATTTGTAAAGCAATTATTTAAAGAAAATAAATTTAGACTAAAACAAAGAGGATAACTAGCTGGATAGGAGAGAAGGGTGGAGAGACAATATGAATACAGCTCATCTAAAACCACCCAGGAGATTGTAGCTCACATGTGTTAATTGAGCGCTACAATAAATAAGCACGCGTCAGATGAGACCTTCCCATTCAGTCGTTGATCAGCTATGGGAGTGATGAGAATCGACTGAGAGTCTCAATTTCCAATAGCAATCACAGTGTGACATCTCTTTCCCCAATTAGGACTGTAGAGAGGGAAAGATGAATCCAGTGGGAGCTGGTGTTGCTTTGAATAAGTTGCTGTCTGCTTTAATAGTCTCTCCCTTTCTCTCTCTGACCTGTAAATGATGCGGCCACTGTTGAGCCCATGAACACATTCTGCCAGCAGCTATTGCCTGCTGCTGGGTGAATTACATACCACATATAGTGATACTTTGAAACAACTCTTCCATTTGTTTGACTTGAACTGTAAACAATGTGGCTTAATGGAGAGTGTAAGTCATCCACAAAGGCTGAGTGTGTTTTGTTGAAGGCGGCTTTGTGTTTAAAAATGACTTAGAGACCTGGACTCAAATGATCATACGAAATATGCAAGTAAGATGACAATGATTTGCAGCTCTGTGGCATCTGTGTGCAGCTAAAATAAGTTTAGATCGACGTTAATATACTTGCAAGTGGTTAGGTCCCTTTAACTGCATAAAAGCATGACAGGAAAATTTCATTAAACATGTAGATTCATGGTAACCACAGAGACTATGCAGGATGCCACCAAGAAAATGTAAGATATTCAGTGGCAAAAGCATGTCTCGACTCGGCAATTTTGTGACTCCCCAGGTGGTTATGTGCACCATTTGACTTCTACAGTGGATTCTAACTTTTGGTAAAAAAAAAAATTTTTTTACTTTTTTTATAATTTTCTGTTGCGGTTTTGTTGGTTTTAATATTTGTTTCTTATCTTAATTTTAAAATGGAATATTTCTACTTGTATTGTCCTGCATACGGACCATGCCAGTGCAAAAGAGAATGACTGTATAAATAAAAAAACAATGAGAAACTATTATTACTGACAAAATATTTGGTGTTTTAAGTGATACCTCTGCAATTATTTATACAGACATTTTGTACTAACAACAGTGTAAATAGCACTGATTTACATGTACTTCACAAACATTTACATTTATTGAAGTGAAAGACATGTATATTTAAATGATACTTTCATGACCTGCAGTAGCAATTTCGGTTGATCCACCAAAAGAGAAAAAGCAAAAGAAACTTACCCAATTAGTAAGAAAGAAACACCGGTGACAAAGTTGTACCCAAAAGTAATAGTAAAAATATTAACACCTTTTACCAAAGTGAAATATTGCTTTATATATCACAGCTATAGCACATAGCAGCAAGTGTTTAAACAAGCACTATGAAGAGCCATAGGTGTCTACCTGATTAAATAACATATTTCCCATTGGAAAGAGGTAGTATGTAACTGCTTGAGTTCTGTGTTTAGTCACACAGTTACAAAACACAAAGTGATATGATAATCTAAATCTTAACAAATAACAGTGTGGTGGAAATTGTGAGAAGAAGATGCTTAAAATGACAAAATACAGTAAAACTCCGGTAATGCTGTTAGGGTAAATAAAGCCGTAGAGGAATGAGAAGGATGAGGGCGGTAGACAATATATGTTTAAGGACACATTCAGCAGTTTAGATTAATTAACATTGTTTCGTGATTACTGCTGGAGATGTGTTTAAAGTCACACGATGTGTTGTGATCGCTAATGGTTAAATGTATTCACAGTGCACAGTATAACACTGTAAACAAAGCAAAGTAACATCCAGTATTATTGTTTTATGGTAGACACCAGGTACTGCAACTGGTAGTGACAATCATCTAAATTAATACATTATGCAACACTGATGCGATTATCATTATATAAAGTTATAATATGTTTTAATGTGTTTTTTCAGAGTGTATATAGACAGTGAGAGCAGCAGACTGCACACGTTCTCTATTCTATTCTGCAGCACTGTGCATTAAACCACAGCATATAACATCAACTTCTCTTCCCCACTGTCCTCACTCCCACCTGAAAGATCTATTAAAAACTAACGAAGACTGGACTGTCCACTCCACTCCTCTATCTAAAGTAAAAGGCAGCAGAGAGTGTTGTCAGGTGTGTTCCATTAGTGGTTAAAAAGCAGCCTCTCACTCCCTGCTGACTGTACACTCATGTAGTAACATGGAGGCGTGTGTGTGTGTGTGTGTGTGTGGCCTGGGAAGGCAGAGGGGACAGAGCAGTAATACAGAGAGCTGCAGGTCATGGCAGCAGGTAGAAATCCTGTTTTCCTTTTTGGGCAGCCATTTAGTTTCCAAGGTAACTTAAAACATGCTTTCTCTAAAATCCAGGCAGACATCATCCATCGGTGCCTTAATGGGCAGCAAGGGTTACTAGTCCACACAGATCTCTGAACAGGCTTACAGAAAACTGCAGAAAATTTAGTACTTCAGACATATGTTTATTGGTACAGCTTGTTTCCATTTAAGACAAATGACAAAGTGCGTCACAATCAAAACAAAAAGATTTGCTGGAATCTAAATGAATCATCCCTTGGCCTTATGTCACTACTTCACAGAGTGAACAGTACAAACAGTTGTGGGAAACTAATCATGATCACAAATGGGGTTTAGTCAGACACACTGAGCTCTGAGTGGAAAATATATATATATTTATATTTCTATGCTTTTTCAGTCACAAATCCAGGTTTAAGAAAAACAAGAGGGTTGCTGTTGGGGGATCGAAGTTACACTCTGACTTGTGAGGGTTATGATGTCAAAGATACAGTTCAGTCAGACAAGAAATTTACCACTAGTATAGCAAGTGGTTATACAGTTATTTGGTATTAAAAGCTCTGCTCTTTGAGGGGGCTCTCAAAGAATCCAAGCAGTAACAAGGATTCTGCTGGGATTATTAATGGTACAAAATCAGAGAAAGCTGTACAAATACGTGAACATTACAGCTTAGTAAGACAATAATACCAATGCTTAAATCACATAAGGAAGAGGTTGGAGTGATGGAGGAAGTAATGTTGGCATTAGGATTTGAGAGAGTAATATTGAGAACTGATAGTTTATAAAGTTACATGAATGTGATTGGATGTTACTAGTCAGCTGGTAGCTGAACAGAATAACACAGTGAAACTGAGCATGAATAAGACAGCTGGTGCTGAACAGCTGACGGAGCGTAACTTCAGTGCTCTGCCTTAACTAATGCAAAGCTAATGTTGAGAGCAGAAATTTCATCCATCCATCCATTGTCTTTACCACTTATCGTCTAGAGGGTTGCAGGGGAGCTGGAGCCAATCTCAGGTGACATTGGGCAAGAGGTGAGGTTCACCCTGGACAGGTTACCAATCAATCACAGGGCTAATATATAGTATAGAGACAGACAACCATTCACACTCACTTTCACCCCTACGGGCAATTTCAAGTGACCAATTAACATAACCTGCATGTTTTTTGGCTGTGGGAGGGAATCGGAGTACACCAAGATCAATTCTAGCTGCTGTATTGTACTGTAAATTGGCTGCTGGAGACAGGAAGCAAAGAGGCTTGAGATATAACTGATTAGTAAAACATACAATAGACAGACAGTGTTTGTGATGCTGTAGGTTTTTTTCAATTTGTAGCAGTAACCAAATAAATTGTCTGGTAAAAATCGGCAGCTGCTGTTGTTCATCATCAAAGCTTCCTGGCGTTTTGCATGACAATAGACCTAGTTACAAACTTGAGCAGTAACATAGCTAGGTATTAAGAAATCAACATGCCAAACTATTGCCACTATTTCAACATCAGCTTCTTCACACACAATTCCTTTATGGCAAAAGGCCATCAAATTCATTGCAACAGCTGTGTTATAGGAAAGCACCCATTAGGTAATACTTTGTCTCTTTGCCTGAAAGCTTCTGAATTCAACACATCCTCATACGATTGTACCATGCACTGCAGAATGACGCATGGGAGCGTTTTCTAATATGCTGCCGCCTCTATCAGTGCTTTCCAAAACAAATCACTGTTAAAAGAAATAATTATGTTTTGTGAGGTTAAGGTCTGGTTAGGTTTATTCTAAAAAAAACACTTGGTTAGGGTTAGAATGATCACTTGAAATATAGTGTGGGTTAAAGTTACTACTTCCTTAAAGTTAGGCAAACTTCGTCATCATGGTAACAGTAAACACCTCGGCAGTGGTAATTACGGTTTTTAAAAAATTGTCCTGGCGTGCAGTTGGAAATGTGACACTCACGATTGGAAATGAGAAGTGAATAGCAGTCTCCAGCACCTCCATTCACTTTCCATTCCATCTAGCCATCCACCCAACCCGCCACCTCCGAATATGGAAATTGTCACCTTATTTTGACATCATCTGAACTTCTCCGGGTCATACTTGCTACGGCCGTTATATGGCATCTGTCACTCAAAGGCAACTGTAGGTAGTTGAATTTACGACCTATACTGTTGTTTTTCTTGCAAGGTAATTGGATTCGCGAGATCATGACATCACAAGCAGCCTGGTCGCCAGAATAAAACATTGGCATTGTACGTTTCTGCAAACTACAGAAACGTTGAATATCTACGTTTCAACACTTGTAATACACAGCATATTAAAATTTCAACAAAACGTATCATATCAAAATGTCAACAAAACATATCATCTCAACATTTCTACAATACATATCATATCAACATTTCCAAAGTGACGTAGTTCACATGCGATCTATAAGAGCTGATTTTCCTATTAGGAGGAGGAGGGGTTAGTGGTTGGTTAGTAAGTTTCTTGGCAGCAAGTTGGAAATCAGCAGAGAGCAGTTCGGGACCACCTCAAAATTGATGCCCGCTTCCTGTTTCAACCGACAAAAGTAGGTGTTTTTAGTGAGACATCGGCCGTTTTTATTTTATTTTTTATTTTATTTTAACCTAAACCATGATCTTTCCCTAACCCTAACCAAGTGGTCTTTGTGCCTAAACCTAACCAGACCTTAACCACAGCATTGTCACACCATAAAACATCATTATTCAAGGGGCAGAAATGTTAATATGCTACGGTTGTAGAAATGTTGATATATGTATCGCACGTGTTGAAACGTATATATTCAACGTTTCTGTGGTTTGGAGAAACGTTCAATGCCAACGTTTTGTTCTGGTGATTGGCTTGTCACAAGACCACGTGAGAATCCATCTTGTCAGGCTTCAAGTTACGCGCTTGTGTCCGAAACACTAGTGGTTCGAATCCAGCTGCCTCGCAAGGTAAGACAATGATAGACAGATGATTCATCCAATCACCTGCCAAGTGTTTTTTGAAAGTGCCTGCCCTTTTCCAAACGACCATGGACGACTTTTCAGATGGTTCTGTGTAACCAATCATCTGGCGTGTCAAGTTACAGGTCTAAATTACTTTACCTTTTGTTCTTGCTGTCAGTCCCACGGGCACTAGGGAGGCACTGCTGCAGTGGACAACAACAGAAAGCTGTGGTGAGACAGAGGACCTCCCAGTTGTTTTTACTGGTGGATGTGTGGGAAGTCAACAAAACACATGTGTGCTCGGGAATCTTCCCAAGTTCAATAACGGTTTATGAGTTTATGAGAAGTAGTTTAATTTGATTACATACTGTGAACACTGTTTGGTTTCATGATATTTTTTACATGTGATGATGATAGTTGATATTTTCTTTACAGGTAGTTTACCATGTTTTCAGTTCCAAACTACCTAAAGCAAGGTCATATTTTTGGACTGCCGTTTATGGTTTACTTTGGAAAAAAAGGTCTCCCTCCCTCAGTCACTCACACACATATACACACACACACACAGACACACACAAATACAGCTGCTGCCTCACTGAAACCTAACCTGGATCGGGTTTTGCAATATCATGCATCACTCTGGATAAATAAATTTGCCTTCCCACTTCCTCCCCACTCAATCCTGTCTCCACACACACACACCACAGGCCTCTGCAAATTGTTAGCACCCGCTGCCTGTAATGTGATATTACAACAATTAGCAATTAGACACTATACAGCACTGGTACATTGAATTTATGTTTCTGTCTGCAGATGCGATGGTGCTCGGTGTCATTGGGAAATTTTATCACTGCTTGGGTAATGGAATCGGGGAGCGAGGTAGGAGGGGTCTGAGAGATTGTGTTGTCAAGGCTTCCTGAAAGACGAGCGGAGCTTTTCCTTGCAGACCCTTCCCACCCTCACCCTACAATTTAATGAGAGTTATTGGTATGAAAGTTCACAAACAATATTGCCAAGGCAATTACATACAACTGACATTTAATTCAGATAATGATGAGACCTTCTGAGTGCATGCTTTTGGATGTGTGTGTGTGTAAGGGAGCAATTGAGTTCGAAAAAAAAGACAATAAAATAATCACAGCAACTCATGAAGATGAAACAAATGGTCAGATGATGAGAGGAATAAGAATAGTTTTCATGTGTTGATCAGAGGGATTTCTCTCTGGCTCTGGTATGGGCTGATATATTTTTCTGCCTCCGGGGTACTGGAAGTTTTCTCTCCAAGGAAGTATTGAATTATAAATTCTTTGCATTTATATATTCTTCTGTTAAAGAACTTTCATTATTTTCTCGTCATATAGCCTACAGTATGCTACAGTGGTGTCTAAAATGTTCTTCTGTTTCTACCTCATTTTGTGGGCACAAAAGATTGCACTGGAATAATAATAATTTTACTTAAATGATACTGATATTTGCCTTGAGTAATAATTGAAAATGTTCAACAGTTAATAACTGCCACTGAGGAATCAACACTTAATGTATGAACTTTGCTGTGATATGTTTGTATAATCTTTAATACAAAGCATGTGTCAAAAGACTATGCAAAGAGCAATCTTACCTAAATCTAACTAATAAATGATCCACATTTGTATCTATAAAGGCCATCCCAACCTACTCATAATGTCTCCCTCTCTTATCATCTCCTGTCTTTCTCACATACAGTCCCTCTATCTCTGACTTTGATCCATATACCCCTTCTACCCCTGTCAGTCTACACCTCTGTCCCCATCATTTGAGCCATGTCCACATCAGAAACAATGAGCAAAAGGGCATCCAAAATATCCCTCAGTAAAATCTGCAGTGAAAACAACAGCCTTATTGCTGAAGAACATTATTATGTACTTTGGCAATAATCAAGGGTCATAAATGCTACCTGCTCAGCAGCGCTGAGTAATTCCTGGGGTGATTACTGGGGTGTTATTATTTGTGACCCTCAATCATTTTTAAATACTTGTGTAGGAAGCTGAAAAAATATGTCAACACATGTATTAAATGATCAGCTTCAGTGAAACACAAAAAAGATATTCCAGAATGTCAGAGGCGACAGGAACTTGGCTCTTAAACATGGTAAAGAATTATGCACTGTTTCTTATTTTTGATGAGCATTCATCATCTTTTCCGTTGTCTGACTTCCACACTACAGCAAGAGACCGGCCTTTACAAATCCATCTACTTGGGAGTTTTCAAAAAAAGCATGATGGTTAGAAATGCCAGCAAGTGTGGATGAAATGTAAAAAAAAAAAATGGTTTGGTTTTCGAATTTATCTGTCTTAGTGTGGACAGGGTCTTAAGGGGCCAGTGATGCCGGATTAGAGGGGGCTGTGCAGAAACTTTTCTGTAACTTCCAAAACCAACAATTCAACATTTACACCTACTTTACACCGTGAGGTTTTTATACTTTGAATGTCTTCCAGGTCAGACAAAATTTGTGCTATTATCGCCATATTTAAACAATATTAGACATCCCTTCCCTCTCTCTATGATGGTCCACTCCACTTTAAACACTTTGGATGTTGTGGTTGTGGCAACATGTCATACGAAGTAGTTCATATCGAGTATAAAGTGACCCTAACACAAATTCAGATACACACAGTGACTGTTTCTCTATCATAAAAAGTTGCTAGATCAGCAGCAGACCAGAAGAGTTGTGTGTCATGAGGTTACATAGATTATGGTGAATATGAAAGGTCAGCAAGGGTAAAGAGACAGAGAGGGAGGGGGACAGCAGAAGAGAAAGCAGAGGAGAGAGAGAGACCGAGATGTGTGTCTTTGTGCATAGCTGTGTGGGTTTATATGCTTCTTCCATTCAGCTCTAAATGGCCTTCTTCTGTCTAAAGAGGGAATAAAATTAGGAATGCCAATTTGTTGTGTCTTGCATGTCAAACACAGATATCTAGTTTTAGTTTGCTTCCCTCTCAGCTGGTAGTTTCTCATAGATCACACATCACAAACACACAGCTTTGTCACTTGTGACTTGACACGAGCCAATAAAATGCCAGTGGAGCAATAACTGGCACTGTTCTCATCTTAGTACAAAAAATGATTTTGATTTAATGTTAATATGCTTAAAAGTAAATATAACCCACCCACATAAAAAGAGAGAATAAGAAAATAAAGAAAGAAAGAAAGAAAGAAAGAAAGAAAGAAAGAAAGAAAGAAAAAGAGAAAGGTTCTGGCCTTGAGGAAACATTGAGTTTTGGATGTCGATATGCTTGACATTTATGGGAATGGATCACAAGCACAGTCTGGAAAGGACTGCGTGGACAGACATGGTAAAATACAGTTTGTTTTTTTGTTGTGTTTTTTGCCCAGACACACTGATTGAAGCTTGTGATTGAAGTGTATTTCAAGACATGCAATACTCCCACATTCCTACAAATATAAAGAAATATATTTTTTTAGATGTTTAGCCTGATCCTGTTAGCAGGGTAATACAGGATATGCACTACACAAGATACAAGATACAAGATTCAAGATTCAAGATTCAAGATTTTTATTTGTCAATTCTCTACATGTGCCAAACATACAGAAGAATTGAGAAAATGTTTCTCAGTATCCCGCGGTGGAAACATTAAAGTAAGACAAGTAAGACAAAAAGTGCACAACAAATAGACATATAATAAAATAAAGCTGCAGGTATTTTGCAGCCACTGCCACTAAACACACTAACTGTGCTCAGTTCAGTGATAATAATGCATCTGGTGGTTACCAGACCATTTAACATCAGAGCCAGTGGCCAACCTGATGGACAGACAGACAGACAGACAGACAGACAGACAGACAGACAGACAGACAAATCCTCCTGTAAATAACAGATGGAAGCTCACACATACTGGGCAGTATGTCAGGAATCAAGCCTTGTATAAAAAATACTCTCTAATTAGATGGAAAAAGGTTAATTTATCAAATTGAGTCCAATTTGAGGTTCTATCTTCTTTAACACAGTACATGTGTGATTTAGATCTATATAGGTATTGATCATAGCAAGTCAACATGAACTAATTCTAAAATTACATACTCATCACTCAAGGAAGCAAAACTTTATTAAATGATTAATAGTATTACAGGAAAAGAACCTGCTAAATCTTGGCAGACTAAAATCTTGAAGGTCCAAACACTGGGTTTATAACAACCTGGGAGCTTGCAAATTGCAGTGTGTGGACAGCCTCTATTTTTCCTTTGTTGCTGCTCTGTGTCCTTCACCTGTACCCAAATAGGGTTGGATATAAACATTATCCACCATTTTTGCTAATAGTATTACAGGTCTGTGTCTACACCACAGACTCAGATAATGACACCACAGAGACGTAGATAATGTGGCATGCAAAATATACTTTGCATGAATATAAACTGTCAATGCATTGTGATGTCTAAGCAGTCATAAGGCATTACAAGTATAAACATTCCCATTACTATGAATTGCCTATATTTGCTTTATTTTGCTTAATAGTCAGTCTGGTTGATATAATTAAAATATTTTTGTAAGATTTGTAAGATTTCCAGTTGGCTGTAAAAACTCCAGCATGAGTAAAACGGACTTAGAAAACCAGGTGTAGTATGAGACGTTCTTCAATTCATTGACATTCATACTTCTTTGTATTTTCTGATGTTATTTTTTAGACATCCAAGAATGCGATGTCTTTGGGTCATGCAAAGCGCGTTTACCCAGTCTGTGATGTTCCTCTAACAAGGCTGTGGCTCTGCTTGCACCGTCACACTTCCACTTTGAATGTCTGCCATGCTCTCTCAAGGATGCGAATGTGGACTCTCATGTTGGGATCAACAAAAAGCTTGTGGGCTGTATCCTGTCCCTGTCAGAGTCCTCCAGCAAAGTAGATAGTGACCCAGCTGTCATAACCACATTCTTCATCTGTTATGGTTACAGAAAGCCCCCTGATGTTTGTAAGACCCTATAACCTTTCATGCAAACTGGGTTAAGTGATTAAGCAATTGTGAAACAAGACCTTGTAAAACCTTATAAATGCTTTAAGAACGGCAATGGCTGACGCATAATGCATTATGAAGGCTTAAAGCAACTATGATTCATTGTGCTTGTACTCTTAAATGTTCTGTATATAATGCAATATAAATATATGGGTGTCATGTTACAGGTTATCCTGAAAATGAAAACAGGATGGGAAGGGATTGGTATTCGACCTATCATATACAGTGGTAGTATAAGCCTTATGCTAACACAGACTTATGCCTTTGCATTTGTCTCACCACACACCTCAATCATATCAGTGAAAAGTGACATTTTACAACTCATAACACAGGAATAGACGTCATTCTCTGTTAATGTGCTTTGCAATGCATGCAAACACTTCAGTACATGAAGAGTTATGTTGAAATAAATACTAACAACAGGGAACCATTTAAACACACGATATGTAATTTCAGCCTCTAGGGGTCGCTCAATCAAAACAATAACAAAAGTGTGATGATGTTGTGAAATAGCGTGGGATCATGGGAGTTGTTGTCTTCATTGGTAAACAACCAGAGTCTTTGGGTTAAGATTACTCCAGTGTTCATTGTTCAGGATGTTTTTACCAGGAGCCGAATTATCCACAGAGGTCTCCTCCTCTCCAAAAGAAACAGACCCAGTGATTACAACAAGTAAAAACACTGAATAAAGCAGTTTCATATAAAAAATCAGTGCTTCTCCGACGATGTTCGGCAAGCACCGGACTTCCAGGTGGGGCTGCTAACCAAGCTGCTGCTAACGTTCAGCTTGTTTCTCTGATAACTTAAGATCCAGACGTCTGATGGCTAAAATCTCATAACCGTCATCCGGTTAGAAGATATAGTTAAAAACAACCAAGATCTAAAAAGTTTATCATAAAAATGTGGCTTAAAACTGAATAAAAGTACATTCATCACAGTTTCTGTCAAACAACCACAACGCCTACATATTATCTTGTACACAGCAGCCACAATGCCAATGTATTACGTTGTAAGTGTGTACTCTTTGGTAGACACCATGTCGATGCATGAATCTTGTGTGTGTATACTCTTTGGTAGAGGGGTATGACACCATTGACAGGCGACCAAATGAAACAGTCCGTTACCTTGATTAAAATTACAGATTTCTTTGGGTTTGAAGATTGTTGGAAACATTTGGGATAATCTAAGTACACAACTCAACAAAATATAAAACATAGTTTTTAGATGTTTTAATGTGGAATAGTTACATATTATGGCTTTAATCTACCAATGTTCTGGTCAGATGACAGAGGGCTGATAAGAGGGGGAATCTGGCCTGCCAAAAAAACCAATGTGGTCTTTTAAATCCACTGAAGCATTAAGTGGGCAGGATGTTTTGCTGCTTATTATGCTGCAGCTGTCAAAGCTCCTTCTTCAGTCCAAACTGGATTCAACTTTTTTTAACCTCTGGGTCTCAGAAACAGACCAAGCATGCCAGTGACAGAAGTAGAGCAGAACATTACACCAATGAGTAAGAAACAGGGGAAAGCAGAGAGGGGCCAGCTTAGAGGTAAAGGTGAAGAAGACAAAGAGGAAGAGAAGAGAAGAGAGAGGAAAGAGAAACAGAGAGAAAACTGAGAGAAAAGTTGGACAGAAGGGGAGAGATCCAAACGCGCTGCCCAGTTTGGCTTCCGGTAAGAGAATTGAGAAACAGCAAATCAATAGTGGCGACCTGCTAGGCAGCCAAATAATGGTGGCTTTACAGTGGAAAATGATGACTACACATAAATAAGGGGGAAAAAAAGAAAATGAGGAATCATTATAGAATGAGAAATCAACATAAAATGGGTTCTGCTAAAATATGAAATGCAAGCATCCTCGCTGTAAAAATGTTAATAGCTCATGTTGATGATGGTTAGTTACTTAAAACATGACAATAAGATGGCTTTACATCATGATCAGGGTCTCATGTAAAACTCGAGATTGAATCAAGACTGTACATCTTCTCATTCTTCAGTCTTGAGACATGTTTTTAAAAGGTTGTATTAAATTAAACTATTGGGAGTTGCTCTGAATATGTGACTGAGTGTGGGGACTGTTCTGCTTTCCGTCTTTGTGTTTGTTCAAACTACAACATAATCTCGGGTAAATAACAGCTAATGATTGTAGCACAATATCAATCTACACTAAAGGTTTAATTGCGAAATCCATCAGTTAGAAGTGATACAAAATCAAAGCAGAAAATGATGTTAAGGACAGAAGGTAACTCACATACTTCGAGGAGTAAACATTTAGAAATACTTAATGTGATTTCAGGCAGGCATGTTTTTCAAAGATTAATATAGCTTAGTGAGACTGAGCTCATCATTTTGAAATCTGAAACCTCCCTTCTTGTCATCCATTTCAAGCCATTTCACTGTAATACAAAGCTCCCAATTCATCAGTAATTCTTCATTAAAGTCCTTTTCACTGGTTTATCTCACTCTGTTGAAGTCAGCCAGTAACTGAAGCAAAGTGTGCACTCAGCTTCTTCCTTAAAGGTCAGATGTGGGGAAAAATGTTCAACCGACAATAATGGCCACGCTGGGATTGGATCTTCCGCAGTCGCTGCTAATTTCCTCTTAAACCTCACCAAATGTCAGCAGTGCGCCTGTCTGAGGCTCCTGCAGTATAGTGTCAGTTTGTGGTGGTCAAAGATGGTACTGATGGTAATGAATGGTGCTGAAGTCATTAGCTATGGTATGAGAGGGGATTATGCCTCACACGTCTCTGGGTGAGGAGTTACACTCAAAGAATATTAAATAATATATCTCCACACATGATGCATGATAATAACATACAACATCAGCAGAAATGCAAGCTGGTGAATGCATCCGAAAGTCATAATTTAATGATAGCTTAGTTTATATTTCTTCTCCAGGAAAAGTTCTAGCAGTTAACAGAAATGTAAAGAGAAATCAAGAATGACTAATTAAATGGGACACCAGATGCACGTGGTTGACCCATCTGATGACACTTTTGTTTTGGGTGAGCTAAGACAAAAAAGGAGAGTTTACCACACTTAATATGTTACTCCTGAATGAAGTGCATTTGTGTTTTGGAGTGTTTATTGATTGAACCTGCAATATTTTTGGGTTTTTTTGGACCAGCTGTAAACACAATGCTGACATATTATCAGCCTGAGATGGTGATTTTGTTGGTCAGTTGCCTACGGTGGCCCCTAAGGACAAAACACACACAAGAGTGAAGGCACAAATATTAAGAAAAACACACTCAAAGATCCAGAAATGCAACAAATACCAAAACACATCCCCCTATGTAGCCAGGAGCACTTATGGTGTTGCAATCGCAATTGGTGTTGCAGCATTTTTTTTAAATTTTTTTTTTGCATGTGTTTTTATGTGTTGGTATTTGTATTGTATTGTATTGTTTCCTTGGGGGCCACCGTAGTTGCCTGTTTGCACATCCATGAGATACAGACCAGAATTGAAGGAGGCAGTGAGGTTGACCAGGTGAACCAACTGAATATCCCGCCCCACCCTTTCCAAGCATGTAGGAGAACCTACGGTGGCCGCAAAACTTGTGAAAGGCCTTCTCTAGAGTCAGTGTTGGTTTGTGCAAAACATGGTGGTACAACATTGCAGGCTCTCATTCCAAGGTAACAAAAATATAACAACTCTTATTTTCAGGTGATTATACACCAATTAAAACATACTTATGAATATTTTATTCCATTTCTTCCAAGTCCATTCTGCTAGATGCCACTGCACCTACACCTACACACTGCACCTTTAACATTCATTAGGAGTCATGTTTGTGTCCATCTGATGAAGATAAGCCCATTATCTTTCCTTTTAACTCTGCATTTTTGTCTCCACTAACTTCCAAGGGACATATCTGACTAATGCTCCACTGTTACCAGCTAGTTGCTAATCTTGTCTGTCTGCCAATTCATTCTGGGCTGGTAGCTTGCAGTCGATTTATCAGATTTTTTTTTTTTCTTACTGAAAACAGCTGCCAGCTGCATCTGGAAACAATACTGTCACTTGATCCATTGTTATTATAAAAATATTGATTATGGCTGCTTTGGTGAGTAAGACAACTTTGAAAGGTTTCCTGAAACTTCATGTAATGTCATACTAAAGTACCCTCACATCTAGGAAACATTTCTTATTCACAACTAAATGCATTTTTTTAAGAATTGGAAGCATTATACTTCTATTAAAAATCTTTTGTTATATATCGAAATCTGATGTCAGCTGTCCATGTACGTGTCATCTATTTGCACCATAAATGAAGGAGCAGCATCATCTGTGCGTAAGTGGATGTACTGTAATGCATCAGATGTAATTACAGACATGCAGGGAAGTGCTCATTGTATTTAATAAGACTGATAAGTGATAAGTTTACCGTGCGATTGGGTAACACCTCCATAGAACACAGCCTGTGACGCATTAGAGAATGATCCTGCACTTACTTTGGACATCATAACCTTGCATTTACTGTATATCTGAGATCATTCTTTCTCTAACCTCTGAATCATACTGGTGCCTGCCTTTTGAAGTAGGAACTAACGCATCAGCGTTTTCTACACTCATGCAACACAAACATGTGATTTGGAAAGAGGAGAGAAAAAGTGATAACAGTGGAGATGTGGGGGCACAAATAGCGAGACAAAGGCAATATCTAATACAAATGTGGTGTACATAACTGATGTCAGCCAATCAAAGCACTGAGAATGGGAAGCCACCTTGTTCATAGAGTTGTAAGCAGATTACTTACCACTGGCCACAACATCTTATCCTCCAAATCCCTTCCTAACACTAGTCAGCCTCCAGCAAATACAGATCTCATGTTCCCTGTTGCCACCCAATCCTGGCACTGTGCTTCATCCTGTGTGTCAAGATATAATCAAGACAACATAATACACAATAGAGAGGACAGACTCTGGCAATCAAAAAGAAAGGAGGCTCCAAAAAGCCTCAGGGGAACTTAAAAGATTAAATGAAACCCCTGTCTATTGTGATTCAATTTAAAAGTATACGAAGCAGGAAAATATGGACGTAGTGACCTCTGAATTTAAAGAATTGTCATATACTGTATGCTGATGTCCTATATGTCAACATGTGGCATGCTTTTGTACATACAAGAACATAGAGACACCCAAATTGATAAAGTAGAAAAAATATATTTCAAGTCTTGTTTTTCCCAATTAAAAAAAATACTGTTGATCAGTATTTTTTAACATTAACAATAACACATCTAGAGATCTCCTGTAACACTGTCTGAATGTCAAACTTAAAAACGATGCAAACTAATTACACAGAACAGACAGGGCAGTTCTTAAAGGATCTAAATTCAGTCTGTTACCCAACGTAGTTCAAGGTTTCAACCACCTTGACAGAGGAGAAACTTTGATTACAACTACTTCACATTTACTTCGATAGCTTTAGCTCAGTTTGGGCAGAGAAGGGTGAGAGATTACGTTTGTGCTGGAAGCCAGCCAACTTCAACATTTGAAGATGCCTTTTGATCAGGGCTACATATGTTTTCTTCTTTCACAGCATTAATTAGTGCAGCCGGCCCACAAGACTCATCGCTGCCATCAGAAGCCTCTTTAGTTAAAATTGTCCATTAGCAAACACACATGCTCACACATAGGCACGCATCAACACACTCAAACAGATTTGTTAAGTAAATGAGAGTAGCTTTATAGCAGCCCTCTGTGAGCAGTAAACAGACATTTACATCACTATAAAAAAAAATGGCAGGACGTGGCACAGAGCCAGCAACATGCTGCAAGAAGGCGTCGACTGTTGACTCACACACGCATACATAACCTCACTTCACATCTTCATGCATTGAGCCACAAATCGTGTTTATAGGTATGTACGTTGATCTCAAACATGCAACAACAAACCAGAGTGGATGAAAAAAATGAAATAAAACTGATCAAGTCAGTTTATGTTAACAAAGACTATAACAGTCTTTCTTTCAAACAATCTATCATCGTTCCATTCATCAATAAGTACAGCAGACATGTTCACGTTTTGTCTAATCCAGTTTATTCTTTCTTGGTAAAAGAAAAAGTTGGAGGAAAAACAAAATGTTAAGTAATGGAAACAAAATATAGCATTTTCCAGGTTCATCTTCCCATTTTATACCATCTTACAACCAAAAAAAAATGCAGCTCTACACTAAAGTGTAAGTAAATCTGAAAAGCAAAAAGGTTAAATAAGGTTTTCTTTAAGATACAGAATACTCATTCATTATGCATTTTCTGTTCATGTCTCCCATAGTCCACCAGGAAAACGTTTGGAAAGTAATTATTTGCTGATTTTAACTTTCAAGGCTCCGCTCACCCCAGCCCTCTTCCCCTCATCTACAACAAGAAAAAAGGGAGGAGGGAAGACAGAGAGGGTGAAATAAGGAAGAAAAATAGAGCAATCAATAAGGGGACAGATGAGAAAAGGGGAGTGAAAGGCAGGAGGAGGGTGCATGTGAGCTCATCACGCTATCTGGAAATCAAAACATGGGGTGGTGAAGTGTGGAGGACTATTTAAGTACTGGACAGAGGAATGAAAAACCCAAGAACACAAATTCTTGTTTCACAGCTAGTGCCAAGAATTACCTTTAAAAATCTGGATAACTGAAATGAAGGCCTAAGACATTGTGAAAGACCCGAACCATAAAAACCATCACCATCCCAAACAGGAACCTCTGAGTGACTCCAAGTGTACAGCAATGTTTGATTTTTACCTGCTTGTGCTCGATATGAACAGCTGAGCACATACACAACATAAAAGAGCGAGTGTTTGTGTATTCGCAAAGGTATTGTAATGTGTACAATTCAGACTTACAAATCATAAGCACGTTTTAATATCCGTCTCGTCACATCCAACACACATAATCCACATGTTTCTGAGAGACAATGGAAATGCCTCCTTGTGGTAGGGCTGGCAAAAATAAGGAGATAAAGACTGAGACAAAAAGAGGAAGACAGAGAGAATTTTCAACATATTAAGTTTTGATCAACCACACGCCCACGTTAAAGACAGATCCGTGCTGCAGTCCAAGAACCAGCTCACTGTTCCCACCAGCACAATATGTGTTTGAGTCTGGCTCACACTGCAAATTCTCAACTTGAGCTTACAGTAGTATGCCAGTTTCATCGTCCACAGCGGTGTCCTCGGTAAAGCAGAAACACCTTCAAAACAATGTTTAAACCAAAGGGGCAAAAAAAGTGTCCTGTAGCGGAAAAGAGAAGGATGTAAGTTGGAGGGAGGAAGGGTTAACATTGGGCTTTGATATCCTGAGGTGGATGATTACCAGGTGTCTGTGTTTCTAAAGATTCGGGATTACAGGTGGTGGACGGCCTGGGGGTAACACCGACTTCAACTGACGCTGGCTAGCTGGGTTCGCTTCACTAAGTCCATGCTTGGCGCAGAGTAGAAAGCAGCTCTGTCTGATTTTGAGGTAAAGAGCACAGTCTATAAACATTGCCAAAGCAAAAGTGAACACAAAGGGTAACCATCCCTTCCGCCTCCTCATCATTCTTTTTTTAAAATTTTTTTTTCTTTTTGAGGTAAAGAATATAGTCTTAAACTGGCTTCCTGGAGAAATATTTGTATAAAGCCTAGTATTTCTTCTCCTCATCCATTTATCCATTTTTACTCCACTCACACTGTTGTAGTCAGGGCCTTGCAAAAAAGTGAAGAAAAGAGAATATATTTCCTTTGCTCTTTCTTGTTCTCTTATTCCTGGGTTTGGATTTTCCAAAAGGCGTCTTAGCAGCAGGGATATGATCAAGCCAACAGAAGCAGAAAACAACTTGGATATGGGTAACAGTGGGATTGAAAAAGAGTAAGCATAATTTAAAATAAATGAGAGCAGGTTTGTATCCAAAAAAACCTGCAAAAATCCTGAAAAACAAAATAAGAAAAAAAAAAAGAAAGCAAAGAAAATCAAATCCCTGTTAGTGCTAAGACACCATCTGAACACCGAGATTCTTTTTGTGGGAACGGTTGTTCAGGAGCACTCCTCCCCGATGCGCTGGCAAGAGCGGCCCACTTTGCGGTCGAGCTTGACCATCTTGAGGACGGCCTCCTGCCGACCACGGCCCAGGTGGTCAAACAGGCACTCATGTTGCTCCGGGAGCCGATGGAGCATACAGAAGACGTAACCTAGAGGAGGGGTGGGGATGTGGGTGCAAGAGAGGGGGAGTGGTTAATTTGCTAAGTTCAACAAATGCACAAATATTACTGGAAGACATGTTTTCAAACCATTACAATTTATACAAAAGTAAAAAGGAAAGACATAAGACCGGGGTGTGATTTGCCAGGGGGGGATGGTGGGGATTTCCCTTCCTCTGGTCTAAATATCCCTGCCTCTGCTGAGTTATTTTTATCCCCGGAGGGGACAAAAATGTATCCCCCTCATAGTGAGGGAAAAAAAATCTAAAGGCTGCAACGTGACAACGTTTTATAGTGCAAACAACAATAAAATCAGAAATGGACTTAACAATGAGATGACAACATAGATGATACCGCATCTAGGCTACGTGATGCTACGTAAATGGACCTGCAGAGATGTGGGTAAAACTGGGGCGACACACGGTGGATGACCCCTCCACAAGAAACCATAAAAAGACTGGTCTGACAAGTAGGCATATAATGTAGCCTATTTATTTTTATGATGGCAGCACGCTGTGCTGCTGCATGTTGTGATTATTTTCTATTCAATATTGAAGTTTGCTGCACATAGAGCTGAATTAAACAGTGACTTGCAAGAATGACATTAAGTGTATTGTCACGTCTAAACCGAGTTGCGCTAGCCACAGTACTGAAAGTAGGGTTGGCATGTAAAATTAACTTTTAACCTTTTGTTTTTTTGTATATGATCACATCTCCTATGTGTCTAGATGAGGAAAGGACAATGCGTGAACTTGATATCACGTTGCCTTTGAGTGAAAATTTTGTCCTACTTGATGAATTAAATTTTATAAATGGATTAAAACATCCCTGCGAATGCAGTGATCTACTTCAAATTTTGTAATTGTTTTATTTAAGTTCATAATTATCTTATAAATGTTACTGTAACAGCTGCAAGAAATAGCCTAATAGGCTTCATAGTTTCTACAAGCCTACGGTGGTTCTGATTTATTTTCATGAATAAATACGTTTCAAAAACACCCCCCCCCCCCCCCCTCTGATTTTTACACAAATTGCACAACGGATAAGACTAAAAAAAAAAAATGCTTATTTCCTTGTGACAAAGGAAGATGAGTATTATATGTGGTGTAGTTAGAGATAGTTACAGATAGTGTGTGTTGTAATACCTTAAATACCTACCTACACTACCTTTTGTTTTGTTTTTTGTTTTGTTTTTTTACCAGAGAAAGCATTCTAGTTGATAGCTTCCTCTTTTGACTCCATTCAACAAAGCAAGACAACCAATATTTCTCATTGACTCTCGGTCTCTACTGTAGCACTCTCAACAAAAGGCCCTGCCACTGTAGGAGGCTCGTTAAGCTCAGAGAAGCTCGTTAGCTCTCATCGTCTTAAATTCTTTCATTAATACACATAATAACACTGCTGGCATTCAATGAGCAGTGATTAAAAGCCCAGTTTGACAGCTGGTTGCTATGCAATTAAAACCTATGCGATTGCAGTGCACACCAATGAAGTGGAAGAGAAAAAGTTGTGCAACATTGGAGCCTTTCAAAGGGACCAGCTGTTAGATATTTCCCCAGACCATGGGGCAACAGTGGAAATCAAACTACTTCCATTCGCTTAGTGTAATACAAGTACAAAAGACGTGTACTTATAGGGTATAGAGCCATTCAATATTTGCTATGTGCTGTACAGTAACACTCTACATCAGTGGTTTCCAGGTTGCTGGATTAATCAAAGGGGTCACGAGATGATAGGACAGAATAGGATAAAGAAAAAAATTGTGATTTTTCTTTGTCAAGCTTTCTTCTAATTTTTGTTTTATTTCTTGTGGATTACTGTGTTTTACTTCCTCAAGCTTCTAAAAGCTATTCAAATAAAACAAAAGTCCTCTTTCTAGAGCTGCAAGGTTAGTCGATTAATCGATTAGTTGTTCGACAGAAGATTAGTCAGCAACTATTTTGATAATTGAATAATCGTTTAATAATAGTCATTATTTAAGCAAAAATGAAAAAATAAGCTAGTTTCAGCTTATTGTGATGATGATGATTAATTGCTTTTCTTTGTCCAACATGATGATGAACTTAGCATCTTTGGGTTTTGGACTGTTGGTCTGACAAAACTAGACATTTGAAGATGTAACCTTGGACTGTGGGGAACTTAAACGGATATTTTTCATTGGTAGACAATGCAACATGTGACAAGGAATCCCAGGTAGACTTTGCTTTATTTTAAGGGGTCACAGGCCAAAAAGGTTGGGAGCCACTGCTCTACATGATTCCCTAAAGAAGAAGATTCATGTGTAAGCGAGTTTAGCTGCCTAAAAATCATCTGTGTAGATGAAGATAGATTTCCATTCATCCATTGGTCTTCAAACTTGATTGGACCTACAGATAAGTAATATATTAAGATATATTTCTTATAAGATATATCTTTTACCACACCATTTCCAAAAGTTATTGATAATATAAAGATATTTTGTTATTCTCCCATGAGCAACCCTAAATCAAACATTTCCACCAGCACATTGCTGACATTTTAATTATATATATCTAATTTTGGATTGGGTTAAATTTTATAACGTCAATGTACTCAGAGGAAATAAAGGAATTTGAGAACGCTTTTGGGAAAAATAATTAAATCAGTATGTGTACTGGAAGTTTCAAACTTTCAAAAGGTTTTATGACATTAAATGCAACCTGTCTTAAATATTTATTCCACTTAAAAGGTACACACAGAAATGCTTTATATATAACCAGTTACTGTAGTAAGGACATTAATTAATAGGCTAAATAGGCTAATAGGCTAAAATAATTAATAATTATTTTAGTTGTTTTCACCATCACTGCCACTGCACAACATGCAGCACTCTGGCAAGGTGGATGCATATGGATTGGAGCCATTATGTGATTATAATGTACTCTATGAGTGAATACATTATGTCAAATTAGCTCAACCTACAGTACAGCCAGATCAGTAGGCCAACAGCTGAGAGAGGTTCAGCTCAGATCGTCCAAATCCACTGGTTCCCCACTCTGATTTAGAACAAAACACAAAATACAGCCATACAGGCAATTTTATTACAGGTTACTGGTTATGGAAAAGGTATAGGAGTGTTTCTCAAATCAAAGATTTTACTTTGCTTGCAAAGTAAAAGACAAAATATAATAATAATAATAATAATAATATATAAAATATTAAAAGGCACTGTGTACCAGCAGCACTCTACTGAGTGTGACAACATTGGATCAGATACTCAGCTGGAGCTATCTTTTCTTCCCCATTTACAATCTGAAAAGCATTCATGTTTCCAACTCATTATCAGACCTTCTTGGCTTATACTGTGAAACATTCTGCAGAACCATTAGCAAAGTAATCTACAATTACTGCAATAGTCAGAAATCACTATAATTGCACCCATTCCCCTTCCATCTGTAAAAAGTATGTTTTCATAGTAAGCATTGGCCTATTAAGGATGGATGCCCCATGCATTAAGTAGCACATGGTGGAGGAAAAAAAAGTCAATTTCCACTTTAGAAATTACTGCGTGGGTTTAAGCGGATGGTCTTTAAGCAGTGAAGAGCTGTGACTTTTTAAGTACTTTAATATGTATGCAAACAAGTTGATTAGCAAGCCAAGTATTGGTTTAAACTGCATTAGTGTTCGTGGTAATTGGCTCATGTTTTATGTGCAACGTGAAACATTAAGGCTTTCTGTATTGGTCCCCTAAGGCTAGCAAAGCAGTTTGGTCATCGACATTTCCGTCAACACACAAACACACGTGCAGGTAGTAGATGTGCTCCACTGCACTGGATGTAAAATTAACAAAGCTTAAACAAGTTAACTAATATATATTCATGTATTTATGAGGCCAGTATTAGCTATTGCAAAAGCCATTTATTACCTTTGTGTTTCACTGTTAAACTGAATCCAAAAAGAGAAAAACTATAAAATGTTAAATTTGGTGTCTGGTGACATGAATATTTTGTTAAAGGTTTAAATTTTTCAATCTTTAACTCTGGGCATTAGTACTGGAGGGTAGATGAAAGACACATGATTGTGGTCTTTAATAGTAAGTGCCGCTGCTGCATGTGTATCCTCTTTTGTGTGTGTGTGTATGGTCCATGTATCTATGTATGTCTGTTCAGGGGTTATAGTGTATATGTTTATGTGAACACAGTTGTATCTTCGTACCACAGCGACAGGAACCCAGCTCTTGCTGAACCAGCTCCAGTTTGGTTTGGCAGCGATGGCAACGTTTGCGACTCCGCTGTTTGGAGCCACTGCGAGACGAGGATGATGATGCGGACAAAGATGATGATGACGACTCCTCACCCTCTGGCAGCTCGCCCACTCTCGCTCGCTTGTCGGGAGAAGCGTCACTTTCTGACTCCGAGGCTGGAGACACACACACACACAAACAGAAAGGGAAAAAATGATTTCACCTCTGAGTTTAACATTTTGTGGTTTTTCACAAAAAAGTAAGAAAGTGAATAGTAAAACCTTTAATAGCTCAACAGTGTGTACTAGACATCTTTATCTCATTTCTATTGGGCTCGAACCTGTCTTTACTACGCAATTACACATCTACATCCCATGTTTATACTATACTGTTCAACAAAAGGTATTTCTTTACTAAAAATCAGGTGATTAATGGCAATTTAAAATGTTCCTTTTCAGCAGACTGACCACTCTCACCTGAAGCAGACAATATAAGGTTGTAAGATCCAAAATGTGCATTACACGTCTCGCATATTCAAGACTACTAATTATAAATAAGACCTGTAATGATGATATCAAGCAAAATAATACTTTTATATTATTTAATGATCATCATGTAGCAGAAATTGAAACAGTCAAATCAGTTATACAGAATTACAGCAGGCAAATAGACCTTCTGCTGCGGACAGATATAAAAACAAGTGAAGGTTAATCGACCTGCTAGAAATGCATTTAAATAATTAATCTACCAATATTCTTGCAGCCAAAACTTCCCCACTTCTTATTACTTTCCTACCCACAAAATAATCCTAAAGGAATTCATCTACCGTGTGTCCAGGACTGCAGCAAAAAAAAACACCTCTTTGTGTTAATAAAAGGCATTTTAGAGATGAATGGTTCCCCTACGTTAGATTACATTCAAGCCAACACCTGAGACAGGAAGAGCATGCACCTGTAGAGAGTTTCACTGGTCAGCTGGAATTTCAACTCAGCTTTTCTCATCAATCCTGCAGACTTTTTCCTGGCCCAGCCGAATGCAGATCAGCGCTCAATAAATCTCTGAGAACTAGGCCAAGCTGAGCAGCCAGATCCCCTTTGCTTGCCCCATCGATCCCTATACGTCTGTGAGTATGTGTGTTAGCTGTACATGTGCAAGTGCATGTTGAGGGAAAAAAAAAGACTGCTTCCTCATCACCTGCCTTTTGTTATCCTCATAAATCTCTGCTGCCAATTTAAACTGAAATACCAAATTTAAATGTGAGTCAACAACTCTCAAATTAGATTTTCTATAAAAAAAAAGACATCTGAAGCCAAGACATTTGCACTGCAAATTAATTTAGGCGTGTAACGGCTTGCTCAAAAGACCTAGTGTAGGTAGGCTTTACACTGAAATACAGAGGGACACATTTAGAGAAATTGTTTTCTCAGCCACACCTCAGTGTTTAAATGATGCTGTGTGTGTGTGTGTGTGTGTTTGTGTGTTATGGCATGGTGCTTACTTGATCCCACAGCATCAGACAAGGAATCAACATGTTCACTCACCATTTCTGAGCCTTGCCTACTCTGCTGTTGTCTTAAGTCATGTGTGAGTGTGCAGGTGTGTGACTGCAGCCAGCTGTGTGTCACATACAGTACATCAGTTAGATATCACCTAACAGTGAAAACACAACGAAGGGACAGTTACACTAGAAGAGGTTTAGTGGTATTTTAGATGTCGACCTCATTTAACTCATTTTCAATTAATTCTGACAGTAATGCTTCTGTTTACAGCAGCTGTTTCGATACTTTAAAGTACCACTCCACTCAGAAATGTGTTTTTCTTGTTCCTTCAATTTTTCAGCTCAGTCGTTCTTCACTGTGCAGAACGATGTATGCGCAGAGTTTGACACTTAAAGGCTGTTTTCACATTCATCTGCTGAAGGGGGAAAGTGTCTTTGTGGTCACAGAAAATTAAAGTTAAAGGGGCCGTCCCACAAGCAGGATTTGGCACATCACAGCTATTTTGGAAGCCGATCCTGGTGCAATATGCAACTTAAACAAATCAATGTGGAAACATGAAGCCATCTAAAACACAAACACGGAGAATGAACACATCTTGTGTCTAGCAGTCTATTTTTTTTTTTTACAAAGATATTTACATATTCAGAGATTCTGAATTTTTAATCAGGGAGAAGGAGGAGATGTAATATTAAGAATTTCTAAGTAGGTAACTAAATTTTGGTGGAAAAACTTTACCAGACATGAATAATTATTCAAAGCAGAATATATTTATATGTCTTAAAATATGTCTGGAGGGGATCTTTAAGGAATTTTTTTAAACTATAAAGCTCCCAGCAAACATAGGGAGAGATAGTTCAGAAGCTCATCATATCTCTATCACACATACAGACACAAGTAGAGCATCCTTCTGAGACACACATGTATGCATAGCCAGCATTCACTCTAGTAACCACTTGATTGGCTTTACATTTGCACCCTCTTGCAGACATGCTCTAGTTTGTCACCAATATCCTTCCATCTGCTGTTTCCCCTACAAGAACAATTAACCTGGCCAATTTGGATCAATCCTACATGGTTGGTGCTGCTGGGCCCAGTGGACATGACAAGCACACAGTGCAAAAACCAACAATGAACACTGTTGTGGTTCAGCTGAGGCATACCTGAGTCAAAAGAGCGTTTTGTGGGAGTGGAGAGTGAACTGAAGACTGTGTCTGTGCTGGATACTTCTGAAAAAGAGAAGGGAGAGAGAGACAGTGAAGATGAGAAGGAAAATAGAAGAAAACACAGGAGGACAGAATGAGAAAACAGGATGAGAACACTGCAGTTCAAGTTATATTCTCCCTGATAGACCTCAAGACTTGAAGATTTTATTTCAATAATAAAAATCACACAGGTGTACAACAGCAACCAAATAAAATGTCTCTTGGCTATGATGAAAATAAAAATAGAGCAATAAATAATTCAACAATAAATATAGAGCAGACAACTGTAAACTGTGTAAAAAGTCCAAAAATTCATTCACCCACTCTAACATAATCAAGCACATACACACTTTGAAAATATAGAGGAAAATATGGAAGCCAAAGAACTGTGTAAAAAATGGTAAACTGCAACTGACTGACAGATTGGGTCACGCATAAGGTAACTTGTCTTGCATAGTTTATAATGGTAAACAGAGTTTATAATGGTAACAGCCTGAAGACAGAAGCTGTTGCGAAATCTTCTGGTGGTTGCTCAGATACTCCGGTAACGTTTTCCACACTATAGCTGGATGAAAAGACCATGACTTGGGTGTGTGTAATCCTTTATTATGCTATGTGCTTTTTTTTTTCTTTTCACAGCGAATATAATAGATGTCTGTAAAGGGCAGATGGCAGCGTGTTCGCATGCCGACTGAAGCCAGCCAAGAGACGTCTTACTGTGGGTGGAAAATAAAATATATACATCATCCACCTGATGTTTTAAAACTTGCTTGAAGGTGTTTAATGTTAGAAATGCAATTGTACTAATTTCACTTTCTAAATATTTACAGTGCAACCCTGTTTATTATAACTCATATGTCATGCCCCCTTGACCTTTCCTGAGGTATTCAGGTGGTTTTATTTATTCACTGTTAGTAATATTACTGTATGGTAATGCATATTAAATCCAGCTGGGAGTGCTGTGTTCAGACTATCAGGCAAAGGACTGGTCACAAGCCCAAACAAACACATTTCATGTAACAACAAAACATGTAACAAGTTATATTTTAGCATCAGTCATAAAGAACAGTTGAGTTGATACATATTCAGTTGATACTTTTTTTTGCCAGTTTGTGAGTAAATTACAAGCTGGTTCCATGATATGCTTTGTATAAAAGAAAAAAAAATCTGCACTAATCATGTGATTGTGTAAATTACTAAAATAACTCCTGCTGTAACAGAGGCACCAGGGTAGTGTGGAAATTTTTTCACATGTTCCGCACATCCATTTGGTAGCCACTTTATTGTGTCCTGCATCGGCCTCCACAAATAACCTTGTCACTGTATAGCGATGACGGATGCCCTGGCAATTGCAGGTGTCCTCTTAAGACCTTCACTTCTGAATAGATACCCTTTCCTATCATTCCCTCTATCTGTGCCATGAGGACAAATATAGCCAGGACAGGGGCACTGCAGCTGCTGCCTCAGTTGGCAGAAACTAGTGGCAGTCCTTTACAGAAAGATGCCCTAGACTAAAAACTACAATACTCTGGTTTTGATCAGCACATTTAAGGCTTGTACATTCTAAATTTGCAGACATACAGTACATTACTTCAATAGTTAGGACAAGCATTACAAACCAGACAGCCCATATTACCATCACCTTTAAGTTCAATACTTCAAACATCTTCCCCTTTTAGAGTGGGAGTGCTCCACACTCCATGAGTTCAAAGAAAAAGGGAGCAAAAATGTATCTTTCAATGAACTATGAACCTAAGAAGGAGCCAGTCATTCACTGATGTGAAATAATTAAGAGGGCCTCACCATTTGAGCTGAAAAGAAAACCCAATATAATTAATTTCTCAGCAATTTACAGCTGTCTTACCATCTTGAGCAGGTAGAGATGTCACTCCTGTCTCTCCTGGCAAAGGCTCTTCTGATGTGTTAGACATCGACATGAGGGACTGACTGATGCTGCTGTTTGATTCATTACAGAAGATGTCTGCTTGGCTGTTGCTGGAGCTTGAGGAGGCTTTTGGGGCACAATCATTGTCTGGCTGTTTCTTCTGTATGTCTTTGAAAAAAAAAGTCAAATGGTGAAACATTTTGGGCATCTGTGCGTACGTGTTTGACTGCACTTACAGGATCAAGCGGTTGTTAACTCGGTGTGGCATAGAGGGAACTCAGGTGCTCAAATTAACTGGATTTTACCTTAAGTGACTGTGGCACACTGACACCATTCTGCTCAAAACTTATGGAAATGGACATAATTTTCTATTCAAATTTCTGTCCCTGGTTTTGTCGGAGAATGAACTATAGCCTAAATGAGAAGGGACCAAATATTCTGATGAGACTTACTGTTACTGACTTACTGGCTACATGTACTGAATCACCCTAAAACTTGAGAAATTTAGAGAAAGCTGTGTCCCATACCTCCAAAACTTCTTCCCCCAAGTCTTGAACCCACAAGTTTTCCCATAGTCAGATCCAAAAGGGGATTAAGTGAGAGGATTTGCATATAAATAGTGGAGATTGCCCATGTCCCCTGGTTGACAGTTTCTTTAGAGTACTGAATTAAGAAAGAAAATCTCTCACCTTATTGGTGAAAAGAGGCAGCAAAAATAGTAACTGCCTCATGGTTGCAAATACCAACAGAAATGTAAACTTCCAGTTGGACATAGCTATAGGATACAAATTATTTCCCAGATAATTTTAAAAATATAGTTTGAAATTTAGTATAATTTCTTAAAATTATAACAATTTGTACAGTAACAGAGTTAGGGGTGACGGTAACACTTTACTCACTTTACCCCTCTTTTCTTTCTCAGACTTCTTTTTCCACCCTCAGTCACTTCAAGGCCTGTCCAGGACAGCTACAGCAGCGGAGGCAGTCTCTCACCCCCCGACTCACAAAGGTCAATGTTAGACACAAGATCAGCAAACCAAACAAGCACACAGCAGAACAAGAACTTACCTGCAAAACATTTTGAGCACAGATTCATAGTTTTGCTCGACCTGGGAAAAGAGCAGAGAGGAAAGAAAACATATTAATAAAATAAGTTATGTGCTTGTATGAGGGTTCCCAAAAAAAGGTGGAGAAGGATGCAAAAGTTTAATGAGCCGTTTGCTGGTGGACATCTACATGGCAAGAGTAACAACACATCTCCATGACCTCCAAGTCTCAGACTTCGACTTAATTTCTCATTTGGGATTCTGATATGAAGAAAAAGTTCAAAATGCAGAGTGTGATCCAGACTACAGTTTTAAATTATTCAGTTAAATCAAAAGCTGCCATGCTATAAGACTTTTAAGGTCTGTATAGCAAAGACTGTATCAACTGAGATGTGATTTTTTATTTTGATCCCTTGCTTGATCTCTGTAAATCTTGCAGAACAAACAGAAATTCAAAATTTTTAAATGGAAAGAAAAATGACTAGCCTTATTTATACACAGGATTTATCAAAAATAAAACTGATCTTTTTTTTTTAATTTTGAACCTGTATCATGCAATTATTTTGTTCACATTCATTCAAATGACTGCATAATTTTAAAGGGTCAGTCACTCACACACGCTGACTGTGTGCTAATTGCAAACCTACAGAGAGCTGTAATGTAATGGACTAGTGGCTGAGGAGGAAAGTCAAGCATCTCTCCCAGATATTGTTCTCATGAGTTTGTCGACCAACAAGAGGTAAAAGCAGGTAAGACTGAACTAATATTCATCATATTTCATGCAGCTTTAAGACTAACTAGATGCAGCTCATCTGTTGTTTCCTGTCTGTCTGTAGCATGAGGTGACCATGGTACCATCAGTCACTGTCAATATATAATAGTCAAGGTCAATGGTCAATTGTCAAGGTCAATGTTGTCAACTCCAGCTAACAAACACTGTTCCAGGTGGAAGTAACCAGCTCATTACTGCAATCAAACAGTTGTTTTTCCAATCAAAAATGTGAAGACCCCTAGCCTGTATGTTGGCAACATACCGTCCCTGTCCAAATCAGGGATAAAGATCTTTGATCCAAAAAGCTGTTGTTATGGGGTTAATCAGTGAAGCCTTGCTGATTTCAGTGGCACACCTCTTTCACAACAGATGGCTTTGGCTTTCCTCTCAGAGGGCTCCTCTCATTTCCTCTCTAGCCCTCGTCCTTACTGTCTGCGCACTGAGCGTGACGGTCGCCGCTATCAGTCATATTCTATTTATTTTGGGCGTTCAGTGTACACCTTTGTCCCCATTTCTAAATGTAGGGTCAGCTGCAGTCAAGCTGAGGGCTGTCTGTCAGTCCGCTGGTGCATTGTCTTGAGTATAAAAGAAAAAGGAGGAAGCAGGAAGTAAGGATAGAAGACAAACCTCATCATGAGACACGGGCAGGGAGGAAGCCAATACAGAGTAAACAACAACAATTCATTTCCCGTTGCCAACCTTACAAATCAGAGGTAATCAAATCACAGAGTAATTAAGGAAACTAAAAGGGGTGAGAAAAAACATGCAGGAAAGAAATGACTGCATGCTTGTTAAGCTGAGTGAAGTTTGAGCAGAGTGCACACAATCAGTCAATTTCATAGTTGGCCCACTGCTGCTACTAATGAGAATATCTGATTGGAAGAGACAGGAAGATGGGCTCTGTCACCTTGGTGATTCAGTTTGAGTGACACAAAGGAGTGAAGGCTTGAACGGTTGATACACATTTTGAGGAAAATATAAATGCTACTGACATGAGCAGTAAAATGGAAAAATAACTTCAGACAGTTTGTCAACAACCCATGTGGCAGAATCAGCTTTTAACTGTATTGCTTTGTAAGTGGCATTTAGCGGCATAAATATGCAAGATTCTTTCCTACCTGGAAAGAAAAATGTCTGGGAAGAACACTGATCTGAATAGTTTTAAAACAACTAGCTTATTAAGATTTCACAAAGGCAACACAGTGCAGTGAACAAACTTTGAGGCTAGGTGATGGGGTTTTTGGTGGATCTTTCTGGCACAGAAAGTTTACTCTTAAAGTATTTTCAAGTATTCAGTGTTCAATTTTTGTTTCTCATGTGTCCAACAAAGTTCACTTAAAACAAGAAACACAGCATGAGGAGTGTGCACACATCTGCACATCAAAGGTCTGGTCCCTTAGTTGACACACGTTATCATAGGGTCGGCAAATATAACAATACTGTGACAGCGTTTGTCAGCTTATAGAGAATTTGCTATATCATTTCTACTGGGGTAACTATCCTTTTAATGTCTCTGGACGATGATATACATGAGTGGGCGGGACCAATTTAAGGCAATCTAGATTTACACCTTCATTTGTCAGACTTCTTAAATCCCTCAGCCAACAGCAATGATTTCCATCTGCTTTTTATCCCTTTCTCAACTTATATTTCTGAAAATTTGTATACATCTATGCAAAGTTTATGATACAAGGCTATCATATGTACCGGAATTCAATGGTTCAATGGTTAACCACAGAGAATATTTTTGACCGGTTATGCATGCCGGTCTATAGGTTAATTTGCATACTAAGGTTGAGTACTGAACTTGTTACTTCACATTATTCACCTTAGCTCAATCAGTGCCAAATTTTGGTAACTTGCAGGACTGAGAGTGAGCGCAGTAAATGTGTGTTTTTAAAACACACATTTACCGACCAGAATGTCTCACGCAGAGGCTCTGACACTGACAGGAGCACCAGCCCGCAGATACAAAGAGACAATCAGTACAGCGGCTAGCAGCTAGTTAGGATGGCTAGCATTGTTAGCATAGCCATGCCTACTGCCAGACAGCTCTCACAAACGAAAGCTACATCACAACTTTTCTTAAAAATTAACCAGTTAGTTAGCAGTTAATAGGTGTCGGTCTAGGGAAAGAACAATGTGCGCATGAGATACAACATGACTATTGTCAACTATTGTCAACAACTTAATGAAGCTGGACAAGGACTCATCTAAAATTCTATTTTATTGAAGCATGCTCTGTGCAAGATTATCATTAAGAGGCCCAGAGACACCAATCTGATGCCGTATTGAGAAAACATGAACAAAAGGAGGGAATAAAACTGTCCCTTTCCCTTCTTTCTTTACCTCCCCTGTTGAAGATCACTTTCAGAAAATCAAATTTGCTACTCTCAGGGGGACATAACAAAAGGACAAAAAAAAAATTAATTTGACATCTTTTACTACATGCCAGACGCAATTATGGATAATGAGCCACAGAGCACCAATCACAACCATACATGGTCCAACTGAATGTGTCTCTTCAAACACATTTGAGCAGAAAGACACATGTGGGAGACAAACAGGAAGAAAGAGATACATGAGAAGTGAGTGCAAAGAAACCTGAAGATACTTGTGTTTCAAATGTTGACTCATATTCGGGCCAATATTGTGACTGACAGCAGTTATGATTAATTAGGTTTAAAAAAAAATAGTGATTTAAAAGTCAGCTCTCACATCACAATGTCCAAACATCATCTTCAATGTCAGTCACATGTCGTCTCTGACAATTTAATCACATTACTCAACCCTACTGCATATGAATGCTAAGTAAGAATAGCGTAAAAAGTAGTTCCAATACAAAATTCAGCAGCAATAATTTGTCACACTGAGGACAGATAGACTGATACTACAGTGTTAACAGTAGTGAAAGAAAAATGAGTAATCAGTGTGACATAGAGCTGCCACGGTCACTGAGGTGACGCAATCACGTCACACCCACCGCACAATCAAGCTGATCACACCGCTTTACCACTGACTGAGCAGCTCAAGTGATGAGATATTAGTTATTGTCTGAGGCTTGACATAAAGAATGACATGACGAATGACATGCTAAGACATTTAGAGACATAAGACATAAAGATAGACATTGAAACTATAGAGGCTACAAAGAATAGACTACTACAGGAATAAATGCATTAGAAAAGTTTAGCGTATTGGTCTAAATATAAGAAAGGGTTTTTTTTCCTGGAAAAACCTCTAAAAAAGTGGTGTCCATTCCTTTTGAATGGATAAAGTGCTGGTGTAAAACCGACTCCTACTTTGACTGTTGTATTATGGGTTATTTGTAGCCTTAATGTTGCTAGGCTAGCGACTGTCCTAAAGTCTGTGTATAGTAATTGTGTCAGAGTCAGTCAGCACTAAAAGTGTTTGGTTAGTTCAGTTTAACATGCAGGAGTTTCTGAAGGCTGGTGTAACGTGTTTTTCTGCCATGGAGGAAATAAATTCATGACGAGTGAAGACAAGTCCAAAGTGTCTTCCGATGTCTCTACTGCAGAAACGGAATATGTCAAACTGCCAAATACCACGGTCACAGATGATAAGGAGCTCAAAAAGACAGTCAGTCTTATAAAGGCGAACTGCCAGAGGAAATAATTTTTGACTGCTTCCAAAAGCCTGTAAGGAGAGTGTGTGAGTGTGTAACTATACTATGATGCAAGTTATATTCAAAAAGTACTTTTCCAAAAACAGCTGTTGGAAAAGGGGGGATCGTGTTATCATCGGGGTCGCCTTATATTCTGGCCAATACAGTGCTTAGGAACCATTTATTTTCTGACATCTGAGGTTTAAATTATTTTTATATATGGCGGTTACTGAGATGGTTTGAATGGCTTTGCTAATTTGGGCGGTAACAAAAAAACCCAATACCGTGGCAGCTCCACTGTGACATCCTGTCTAAAATGTACCAAGGAATTGTGGACCTGCTCAAAGAAAAATTGGCACAAATCTCTATTCAATGCAGAGAATAATGTACCTATATGAGCAAATATGGATGTCTTAGTGCTTTGTTTTGATACTGTAACATTTTATGGCTTCACCTGACATAAAGATACCATGATATTTGGTGCCGATTGCACACGTCTGGAACCTCGCTGAACTCTGATCATCAGTCCATCATGACAAAAGCATTTTTTGAATTTTAAATGGTTGTAGAAAATACCATCTCTGCTAGGGATGGGTTCTGATTAGGGCTGAACAATATGCAATAAAGTCATATTGCGATTGCAATGAGCAACGTAAGTAATTTTAGTGTAAATGGTCATTTCTGCATTTCATTTTCACTGAAAAAAACTATACAAATGACGACAATGTGATCTTTTGCTGGGGTCTGTACCAAACAAGCATGGTCCCTTAAGTCTGGAGGATATGATTTTTAAGTCAGGGCATCTCTGTAGCACCACAATGCTTCATTAATAATGGTATGTTGTGACACATTTTACCTTTATCAAAACATTGCAGCTCCTGCGATTTGGATAATGCACTTTGCTTTATTGCAATTTTGATACTATTTCGATTAATTGTTCAGCCCTAGTTCTGATAGCTGGTTCCATTTTAGATCCAGATCTCTGTCTGCAAAATACTTCGGTCAGTTTCGACACTAGCGAGTCTCTTATCAAACCTTTTATCTTTCCCCACTCTTTTTCATTTGCAAGGAGCAATAGAAAACATAGCATGCTTCTTATTTTTAGCCGACCATCTCTGCCTAAAATGACAGACATCACCAGCAGCACATTAGATCAGCTGTAGCTAATTAACATTAATTCCTCAACAGCTAAACTGAAGTTTGTCTGTTCTCTGGTTAATGTGCTCTCTGCAGCTGGTGTCTGTATTCAGCTGAAGATCGTTTGAGTGAAAAGACACATCACTCTATAACACCACTGTACGACACCAAGAGGACTGTGTGTTTCTGTAGTTTCACAGAGTGACAACTTTTTTCTAAAGAAATGATCAGCTGACCACATCACGTCAATTTAAGAATCATCCAGTTAAACTTTTATATCATGTCAACATTTTAATCTGATCCGTTTCATAGTTCTGAATCAGGATCTTCAGTAATTAGAGTAAGTAGCTCCTGAATCACAGTGGCCTTCAGCTGTTTAAACTAAACTAGTCATATATGTAAATAACATTTCATATATTACGCTGCTCATCTTATTTTCCGGTTGCAGAGAAAGGGTTATGAACATTAATTAGGCTGCCACAAAAACCGAAGACTTTCTGCCTTCACAGCCAACAAGAAGTGATTAGATATCTTTGAGTTGTAGCCTTATTATTTTAGCTTTTACTTATCTGCAAATGTTGAGAGGTAAACTTGTTAAGAATTCTTGATAAGATTCAATAAAGGATTTGATAAAATCAAATTTGTTGTGATCTGGTGACAGATTGCACTTTTCTAATGCTTATCCAACCGTTCAGTGGGTGGCTTGTCACCACAGAGCATATCACTTTTTAAATATGTGAACAGTGAAGGTGTTACTTTGAAGTATTAAAACAGCTCTCACAGCTTATATGAATAATAATGGTAAAAACAAATATTTCAATTTGGGTTCCAAGTTTCATTCACTCTTTTACGACTATGCTGATGAGCGTTCACCTTAACTTTGGCCTCCAATATCATTCATAAATTTCAACAAATCAGCCATGCTGTGCCCCTAACGTTTACAACATAGTACAGTAAGGCCCATCTAAAGAGGGATGATAACATTTGATTTGGCCCACCAAATTCAAATAGTAAACTAAATCTAAGTTAATCTCAAACTAAATGCACTATGATTTATATCCATTTACTTTTTAACTTTTGACTGCTACTGTAGATCTCTACATTTCCTTCTTTATTTTCGTTTTTTTTTAATATATATTGAGCTTTAAGTGTTCATTTAGATGACAACTAAATGCACACATGTCAACACGAGGGCAGTGATACATCTGTTATGAATATCTTTTTGACTCCACTGCGTGTCACTGCATGTTCTTCCTGTTTTGACAGATGCATGTACAGCCCACGTGACATTTTGAATAATTATCACTAGAAACATACTGTACAGGACCATATATAGTCACTTAAAGCAGACGTTAAGCAAAAGTTAAGTCCCAATAACACATTAAAATGTACTTGTTGCACAATCCTATCAGTAGATTTTGAGTTTACTTCCAAATCATTCATTTTTCCTCCTTCCAAGGAAAAAACTGTCCTGTACAGTTTAAGCTAAATTCTGTACTAACAATGCAGTGTCAATGTGTTCCAACAGTTAAGCTGTCATTTGGTGCAACTAATAAAGCCAATATCTTACCATGTAACCCTACTGTCAGCAAACTATAACTGATAAAGTCTTCAGTGCCTCGAAGTTCAGTTAATGGTTGAACATTATTTCAGTGTGATATCGCTGAACAACTGCTTCATTCACCCACTGTGCCTAAAAATTATATATACATTTATTTAGTCTAAAATACAAAATGTGCAATACATTTCACTTACTACTGTATATCTGAACAGGCTTTATTTCATCACTCCTTGCACTCTTCACCTCTTTGCACTATTTATATCCTGTTTACAGTCCACAGAAACGGTTTCACGTGCATATAGTCATTCCTTGAGTATATATCTGAAGACTCTTGTGTTGTTATTCTGTGTCAGTACACTGAGAGCCACTAAACCGGAGTCAAAGTCCTTGCATCTGTAAACATACTTGGCCAATAAACATGATTCTGATTCATAATACCTGCATTCTTGAACCAGCCATTTTTGATTGTGGTTTCACACCTGTCACATTACCTCGTCGGCTTTATCCCACACCCCTTTACCTGTTCCCTGCCTCTACAAGCAGGTTACCGAGGCCAGCTGGTGTTAGCTCGCAGCTAAATGCTACAAAACAATGGGGAGGGGGTAATAACAAGGAGAGCAGCTCATCCCTGCTTGAGCTGCTAACGCTAGTGGCTACCGACTCGGCTAGCTGTTGGCAGAGAAAGAAAGCATCTACAGGAGAGACGTTTGACATTTGTTTTTGGTCTTACCCCCAGAAACCGCAGGGGCAGCGCGGGGGTATCACGTTAACGTTGCTCGGAGGCTTGCTGCCCTCGCTCCCCGTGTCCCCCATGTCGGCTCTCCCGTGTGAGGCTCTCCGCGTAGCAGGTGAATCCGGGGACGGAGTGAGGGCCTCGTATTTGCGTTTAGATTTTTCCTGCCTTTGACAAGTAGAGCTTCAATGCCCCGGCCGGATAATCCTGTAAAGTTTCACCGGACGAGGAACGATTTGCCGACACGAGCGGCCACTAAAGTGCGGAGAATTAAAACAGTTTAAGTCGACTTTGAGACATTGGAGCTGTCACAGCCACAGACGGACAGAGTCACCGGGGGGATCCTGGGCCGATCAGCTGGAGTGAGGAACAAACCACTGACAGACAGGAGGGGGGTGTAGAGCGACCTGGGCAGCCAGAAGTTATACTGATGTCTTTGTGCTGAATAAAAGGTGATAGAAAATTACACTTGTGATCATTTCAAACAGTGTTTTTAGTAAAACGTCATTTAAACTCAATACGTGATTGAGTATAAATATTAGATTTTGAGGACTTCATGAGTTTGAGTTAACATGGTATGATCCATGCTATCCTACAACTGCTGGAGGAAGCCACAACACTGACAACATGCAGGCATATTTTAAGTAACAAAGTGGACACTAAGAAGACAAAATTATGAAAACATGTTTTTTTTTAATATATTTGAAACATATTTAATCAGTTTTATCACCTTACTATATGTAGAAACTATGCAATAACTCTAAACTGTTCTTTCTGAAGTAACAGGTGTGCAATAGGCTGATTATCCAGAAATGTACAACATTGTGACCTGACCTGCATACCTAATAGATATTTGTCAGGTTGGGCATTGTAACAAAAAGCACAACTAAGTCAATTTGTCAAAATATGTGTAGTGAGAAAAAACCAAACGATTGTCATGTTCTACAGTATCTGACAGAATGACACGCTTAAATGAAGGCCTATTCTTGCAAGTAATTTATTAAATGCAGTTTTCCCCTTAGATTGATTGGCAGCACTAGCTGAACCACTGCTCAACCATTTTTTGTGCTTTTTGTTGAATAAACCATCCAGCACCAATATAAATAGGTCAGAATTACCAACACAGTTTATGACAACATAAATCTAAAACTAATGATCCAATTATATTCAGCCTCTGTACTGTTATATTGATGCTAACAGCCCACTAACATGCAAAACATTACATGTTAATAGTCAGCAGGTAACATCCAATAGGCCTTTCTCACTAGACAATAATGGCTGCATTCATTTGAGGTGCATGTGGTAGTTCCAGGGCCCTTGTATTGTGCATCCTAGCACACTGACATGACTTACCACAACACCTACATGACCTGTGAAAAAGCACAGGTGTTTTTTGTTATCTTTTTCTGTTATGGCAAGTCAAAGTACCTGCTGTTAGTTGTTATCATGCTTGTTAACATACTAACTGTCGGTATGTTAATCTTCATGCTGATGTCAGCACATTAGCATGAGCCTTACAGCTAGAGACATTGTTTTTGCTCCTAACTGGTCAATGTGGGATCCCTTCCAGATGGAAGCACGTGCGACATTGGTCATTTTTTTGGGATGGGGAGACGGAATCAGTTTATTGCTGAAAAAGTGTGCACCCCTTACACTCAGTTAGGCTTCCCACACCCACCTCCCAGGTATTTAGTACAATTTACTCCACGTCTAATGTGAAAACGTGAAATGGGTCTATATTTTTTCAAACATTGAATCCACTCATAAGACAAGACCTTTGTTTAGTGTATGTTTATGGATGGCTTCCATATTGATGATGTCCTAGGATGCTATTTGTTTCCTTTGATACACTTATTAAATGTCATTTTTTTCACAGAGTAGTTTACATACATTGTCTCATTAATAGTGTATCTTGTTGATTTTGAAAGGTGGGCATAAACAGAATGAGTAAGACAACCAAAACTATAGTCAACAGGTTTACACCGCTCTAAAGTTAATTCAAGACTATAGTTTAACATGTGAGCTCAATCTGGAGCACACATTTAGTCCACAAAACCAGTCTGCAATTGTCTACGACTGAAGACATCCAGGATTTAGTATTTTGCTGACATCACAGATGTGCTTCACATATACCTGGTGCTGTCTACAACAACAGAAATAAGATCACTGAATTCTCTTTATCATCTCAAAATGACTTTCAGAAAAATGCAGGACTTCACTTCACTGTCAGGAGGTTTGGTTTCCCCTCAGCAAAACCTGCCAAGAAGGAGCTTCTGTCTGCAGGGAAGGACAAGTGGGCCCTTGGTGGAATGAAGATAGATGGCTGATAGTTCATTAGCTAGTTAGGCACAGGGAGGGGGATACCACAGAGGATTGAAGAATCTTCTCAGGGTTGCTAAAGCGCCTTTCACACATGCAGTCTATCTCTGAAATGTTCAGGAACATTTCCTGCATGGGGTCATGTGTGAATGGGAGCAGGGATCAATATTCCGGGAAATCTGTACCACCAATTTCCCCTCTCAAGACTTAGTAATATTTCATGGAAAGTGCTGGTTCAGCTGTGTTGTGAAAATCACTAGCAGTGCCTGAAAGGTTATCTCAGTAATTTACCAGGAACTATGTGTGAAAAAGGCTTAAGAGCCCATATTCCTGTGCAGAGCCAAACAATGCTAGCAAAGGCTTAGTTGTTATTTACCTCTCAGTCGAATAAAAACAAACTTTAAGTCTTTTCCTATTGACATTTTGACATTCTATTTCCAATGGGATGTACTGTTTCAAGTTAACAAATAACAATGGTCATTCAGTGTAGCAAACAGGGCCACTGAAAGCCTCACTTTGGGCCTCTCAATAGAAAAGTGGTTGTTGCTTCCCTCCCCACAGCCTGAGTCCAGCCTCGGGCTTGGTTGTCCTCTAGAGATTTGCAGAACACCACTTCAAAGTCAGATCCCCTCTCCTTACATACCATATACCCTCTCTCCCCTCCCCTGCAATAAACACAAGAACTTAAGGAATTAATTAGACACTGGATCAAACATGGTTTAGTAAATTCAGCTCACTGAAGACACCCAGAATAGTGCAATCACATGTTAAGTGTTGTATCCCTGGTCATGTGGGGTATCTTTGATATGTATTTATGTATATATGTATGTATTTCATTTCAGATCCAGCATGACAGCTTACATTGGCAGTCTCTTGACCCCTCTCTTATTCACTGAGGGATACAGTTAGGATTATTTTGCAGTCTCTGCTCCTCACACTGAGGGACAGCACTTCAGCCCTGTAGAAAAGCACAGAAAGTGTTCCTTGATATAGCAACTGTTCCTTGAAGGCCTGTTCTTTAAAGAGTTTCTGCCACAAGGACAGCTCTCAAATTCATTTTCCCATGGCTCACATCAAAGGAGTAGAAGTACTGATAAACTGTGAAATATCACAAAATCCCGTTTATGTTATAGGTGAGAAGGTGGAGTAGTATTGTAGTTGATTTTATGTATGTGTATGGCAGCCCAGTATGGTTGAATCAATGTCCAAGGTGTTATTTTACTATAATGCAATCTCACAGCCCCTGTATAACCAATGTAGCATTTGTATTTGCTACAGTAACAAATCACAGCCTATACAGTGTATTCTGATTACCCAGCTACACTTGCATTACTCCATGTGTCAATAAAAAGAGTTGATTCATGGCTGCTAATATGAGAAGCAGGCACTCTAAAACATGCCATAGATGGATTGTATGGGAAATCTATGTGAACACATTTGTCCATAAATGAGAGTCATTCTTATCTGTTAATGCCATCCCCAGATAGGCAGGCTGGGTGTTATTGACTGAGGACAAGCAACATGTCACAGCTTGTAGTTTTGCTCTGAGGGGGTTTATCAGAAAACAGGATTACCTAGTTTAGTCAGATAACTGTGAAAACAGCGTTATGGATTTGGATAAGCAGGCTATTTGGACTTTGGATATTGGTTTGGGATATCTAACAGTAATATTTACTGATGGCCAGGGTTTAGTGATTTTTAATAATTATAAAATAAAAAATAATCTGGAGTGGAAGACAGCTGATGCAGTTTGCCTCAAATTATTATTTCAAGTTCAGCCTGTCATTCTTCTCACTGCACTCTTGCACTGCAATGTATTGCGGGATGCTGAGGCGGGATGCTGGCGGGATGCTGATTGAAATTACGCTACGGACAAATGCTTTTTTATCAATAGAGAGTTTTCTGGTGCACAAACGCTCACTGACAGACAAGGAAAACCATTACTGACAAGGAGCTGTGAGATCACAACTTGACTGTGGAGCAGTAGTGGCTGAAGGCAATGTTTAGAAGTACACACAGGCAGGATAAACATCAGAGAGGACCCTGCCAGGCAGTCAGTCAAAGCTGTTCACACTCCTTCATTCAAGGCAAAATGTCCCCCACATAATTATTCCCCTTCATTCTCTTATTTTCTCTTTCGCCTTCTTCTTTCCCTTTTCCTCTCTTTCACCACGTATGAGTTCTTCCTTTATTTTTCTGCCTGTGTACCTTCCTCTCTCTTTTCCAGTATTCATCTTTCACATGCACATATAGAAGCGCACACACATCAACAGTCCAGCCTCCCACTGTGTGCAGAACATATAGTGAAGCCACCCGTGCATCAGGCAGGGGAGCCAGCATAACCAGCCTCCCTACCATCTCACTATCTGCTGATCAAAGAGCTTCTAAACAGCCAGAAACTACAGTGGGTGCAAGAGAGGAGCATGCACAGCAACACAATTAGCAAGCACCACTTTTTTATATGCTGAATTCCACTCCCGATCCCTGACATTTTCACACGCAAACACAGCCATGCATATATGTGCATACAAATTTGAGAAGTATAAACGCAAACACACAAAAATACCTCTACTTTTATATATTTTTGTGCACGTGCACACATACAAAGCAAGATGAACTGTGGTTTCACCTGTGAGTGTCTGTGCACGATAGCATCTGCCACTGATCTCTAAGTTGCTCAATTAAAGTTAGTGAAGAGCCTTAAGAGGGTGAGGAGAGGGGAGGAGGAGAAAGATCAAAGGGAATGCAGAGAAAATCCTGGCAGGAGAAAGAGAGAGAGAGGAAGAGATGTAAAAAGAGTGAGGATGTGAGTGAGAGAAAGTCAGGGAAGAGGTTAAAGGGGACCTATTATGCTCATTTCCAGCTCTATATTTTTATTTTTGGACTCCACTAGGGTAGCTTTGCATGATTCATAGTTCAAAAACCTCTATATTTATCTTACTGGCCCTATGCAGCCCCTCAGTTCAGCCTCTGTCTGAACAAGCAGTCTTGGTGTCTGTCTCTTTAAAGGGCGGGTCCATTATTTTTTGTTTCTTGGAGGTTTTTATATCATTCTGTAGCTTCCGAATATGTATTCAAATCTTCAAATCCAAAAATTCAAATTTAGGTTGCTGCTGCTCTGCTAAACGTGCTAACAGATACACACACACACACACACAGTTGGAGCACACACTGTTGCTGCTGCTCAAACTTTAAAAAATAAACTCTGAGCTCTCCTCCTGCCAGTAAACGGCTCCGGATCAGAGCAGAATCCAGTGTGACTTGCAGGTGTTATTTGTCCAAAGCTGCTCCTGGCTCTCTGCTCCAGAGCTCCCAGCACTCAGTCTGTCCCTCTGCTCCATCCCGTGCACATCTCACACTCTCAGACTCAGCGCTGCAACATTGCTGGTAGTATATCTGGAAAATTTTTGTGCAACATACAGTGAGTGAGTATGTTAGGAAGACACTGTCAGCGAACTGCGTGTGTGTGTGCGGAGGGGGGGGGGGGCATCAGCACTCTAACCCATGTCATTACTTTTTGCTAACGGCTGAGTGGGCGTTTCCATTTGAAAACCCTAGAAAAAAATTCAGATGGAGTCATCCTCCCAGTGAGTCCATTCTGTTCTGTCCAGCTTTGAGAAAGCCTGTTGAGGGGTAGCCATATCAGTCTCGTGTTCTTTTCTCCTTCAAATTAAAAGCTTTTAAATGACTAAATAAGGGGAGACTTGTGATTAATTTACTGAAAATTAAATGTGTTCCTCATCGAATTAGCGGAGTTTCATTAGCAGCACTAAAAACCAGTTGACACAACAACATATGGAGATATTTGGAGCTCTTTGTTCAATGGATCAGTTAGAAATAATGAAGGGAGTACAAGCAGAAACAGCCACAGTGATGATGGTGTTTGATGAAGAGCTGCAGACGACCAGCACAAATCCAACAGGTAAACAACTTATTTTATTTTGCCTGCTGTGTAATGGAAAAACACTCACAGCATGCCAGCTCGACTCGAGTCATGGCTCAATGTGACTGCCCCCAAAACAATAGAAAACAGCCATAATATTAGCAGAGCGGAGCAGTGAACTTGCATGCTGTGCATGGAGCAGATGATCATATAAAGAAATCTGGCGCAAACTGATGTTGGCTCAGTTTGAAAGTAGAAAAAACTGTTGGGAACTCAGCGTTCAGAGCAGTCTGAAGCCAGTGCTTTTTGCTCACAGGGACAAGCACGTTTAACATGAACATCCGACACTGTAACCTTATATACAAAAAGAAAGTACAGTACAAAAAGAAAAAGAGAAGGGATGGCAGCATAAACAGAAAAGTCAACCTCAGGTTTCTATTGTGATTAACTGTTTCTCTATTCAGTGATGTCACAGAAATATCTTGTATTGTAAAACCCCATAAGCTGGCAGAGTTTGTGAGGTCAACTCATGTCATTAACAATTTATCAGCAGCAGTATCCAGCGCCTTGGGCTCAGCTTATCCACACCTGGAAACATGGAGCAAACAAACAAAGCCACATTTTTAAGATTAGTTGGCAGGTGTTTTGTGTGTGTGTGTGTGTGTGTGTGTGTGTGTGTGTGTGAAAGAGAGAGAGAGAGAAAAGAGGCAACTCAATGTGGCAGATGGTTTGGATTTATGAGAGTGCCATTAATTCAGTGCCAAAAGAGTTTAGACAATCTCAGAAACGGCATTTCACATTAAATGCAGCACATTTGCTTTATTTTTATCTGACACTAATAGATATGATTTGCTAAATTTCCCCCATCTAGGTGAAGCCGATGAAAAAAACACCAATAATACATATTAGTACTTCACTAAGGTTTAATCACTATAATGGTTTTGTGTTTAGAAAGTAATGAATAGGCCTATGTGTTTTTTGGAAGCTTCTGTCACACAACACTGAAGAATTAAGTAAATCAGCAGTGCCTTCTGGCTAAAAAAAAGGAAAGACAAACAGGCACGCATGAGATAGCAAGAGAAATGCTGTCCAACAAAGTTATTAATGAGACATTTGTGCAAGAACAATCATTTGAAACATAATAATTTATATGAAGAGCATTTTTTCATAATGTTCTTAACACTAAATGCAATGCCAGGACATTTCTGGGAGCAGTGCCAGGTAGAGGTGAGCCACAAATCTTGGGAATGTGTCTGGGAAAAATGGATGTGGATCCTCTACTGTAAATGGATCACAGTGAACATGCAGTGGCTCTGGCTCACTTCACTGCTACTGCTTATTCAAGTGTGCCCTCCAATGGAGGAAAACAGGTCATGTTGACAAAATAGACTCCTTGGCTAGATGTTAAAATGATACTTGGTTCTTTTCGCCACCTCAGCTGGCAGTCTAAAAAAATATTATTTTTCACTGATACTTTTCTCTGCCCTCAGTTGCTTAAATCAGTGAGCTGAGTGCATATCCTAGAGCCACTTAAGAATTAAACCATTAAGTTTAATTTAATATCACAAAAATATACAGTGGAGGAAACCACAGTGCATAGGTCAAATATCAAAGATGTCAAGGTAAAAACTCAGCTCGCCAAGGAAATTGCAAGCCAAAACGTTTGCAAATTGAAATGAGCAACCAGTACTTTTCATTCTCTGAGGTCTTAAAGCATTATTTCTATAATCCAAAAACAATCGGAACAAGTGCATACTTCTTCGGTAGCATATGTTCATTAGTGACGCATTAAAATGCGGTTTTTGGAAAGGTCGCTGAATGATTGCGAGGTTCTAATCCAAATGCTAATTCAGTAACTGATTAGAAAACCTCTGTAATGTGATGATAATGATATGTAGATGAGTTCTCGTCAGGGCTGTCTATCCATTAATAATATGATATTTGAGTGTACTGTATGTGTGTGTGTGTGTGCGTGGGTCTGTCATAGGCTACTTTCGGGGACAAATTTCAGACTAAAGACCAGTTGATTGGGGACTAAAGCCCTGTCCCCATTTGATAAAACACTGATTTTTTGGTCAGTGGTTAAGGTTAGGGTTAGGTTAAGGATAAGGTTAGGGTAAGAGTCAGGGTTAGGGTTAGGCAAGTAGTGGTTATGGTTAGGATTAGGGTAAGTCTCCAGGAAATGAATGTAAGTCTATGTAATGTCCCCAAAAGTGACCTAGGACGACGTATGTGCATGCATATGTACAGAATGTGTGTATGTTAGTGTGCATTCATTTCATCAGCATATTTAGCATATTAATGTTCAATCAATCTACCACTGCACTAATGCAAAGTTTGATTAAGACATGCTATATTCACTAATTAACAGACAGAAGCAACTGCACTTGATTATATCACAACCAGTTCACATGACCAGGTTCTCTCCTTTTAGGAAAGTTTTGACATTAAGATATGTAGCCAGAAAAACTTGTATGCAAGCATGTAAAAATGTGTAGGTTAAGAGTGAGTTGTAGTGCAGGTTTAACTGTACAGATAAAATTACTGGTGATGGTAATGATGTCATTTTCAAGAAATAAAGAAGACATCATTACCATAAATCGGTGCGAGTGAGTGGCAGCACTAGAATTGGTGGAATGTCTCAGCTCTGCCACCACACAGCTAGAAAGATTTGGGGTCAAGTCTCAGCTCTGGTCCTTCCTGCGTGGTGTTTGAAGTTGAGTATGGTTGCTGTAGTTTCCATTCACCCAGTGTGAATGGAAACCAAAATATTCTGGTCAGCTGGATTGTCAAAGAGCTCAGGGAGGGTACTGCTTGCTGGGATGTCAGCCAAAGCTCAACAGCACAATCTTATATATTTTAATTTGTTTGCTTGCTGTACAGACCAGCACTTTGCTGAATGATATATGTGTTCATATTGTAAAGGTATTAAACTAAATGTTTGAATGTGCATTTAAGTAACAAAATGTCATGAAAGATTTGTGTGCTTTTTTCTGTTGGACAGGTGACACTGTCAAAGCAATACGACACAATTTGTATTCACTGGATCAATTTAGCAGACTTATATTCTTGACATTGAACTGAGCAGTAAAATGCTTCATCCACACAACCCCACTCCATCAGCATGATGCCTCAAATTGTCAGGCACACACTAAGTCATTCATGGAAATATCCAACAGAACTACAGTTTACCTCCTCCTGTGATCTACTGTAAGTCAGTTGAGTATAGATCTCAGAACATGAGTAATTATATTTCACAACTACAAACTCATTCTTCAATGCCATCAAATCCCTAAACTCCACTAACACTGAGTGGAAAGTTGCCTTGCATCATCTCAAAAGCACCAACACCACATAAAGACAGAAGTTTCTTGTAGATTCTGAGTGGTTTTACTTTTCCTGTCTAGGACCCAAACGAAAAATGTTATTTCTTTCATCCTGGGATCCAAGCCCATTAAAGAGTGATGAAACAGAATGTAACTGTGCATCTCTACTCAGTGCAAAATTTCAAAAAACCTACAAATATAGGAGGAGATAGGATCCATCAGCAGTAGTTCCCAAACTTTTTAAAGTCCTGTACCCCCTCAAACATTCAACCTCCTGCTGCATACCCCCTCTGCCACCACAGATGGCCAACTCTCTCTTTACATTTAAATATTTGTTTCATACAAATATTTTAAAAATTATTTGTTTTCGTGATGGAAAAAAAATAAAACATGTCAAATACCAGCGCGCAGGTCAGTTACATCACTATCTTAGTCTCTGTCCTCTGCTCTGCTGTTGCATCTGTCAGCAGGTGTCAATGAGGGGAGTCACATCCACCTGCTACATGACGCACATTTCCTAACTTGGACATCACTCCCGGAGTTGGGGGTGTTCCCCAGAGATGAAGCTGAGCTACTGACACACACGAAGTGTCCCAAGGGACTCTACATAATGTGTTGTTCCCCTACTCCTTTCCACAAAGTTAGGTTGTAAAAAACAGGCAGTAAATGAAAAGTGCAAAGCAAGAATTGCCTTTGAAGTTCTTCCCTAAACGTTACACAGTGTGCTGTCTCTGTGTTATGGGTGTATAAATAGGTAGAGGTCTGTCTGCAATGAGGTGACGAGTAAAGTTTTAGCTCAGTAGTCAGCGCAGTCATCTATGATCTGGGAGACTCCAGTTAGAGACCCAGTGTGGGGACCTCCTTCATAAGGTATTTTATTCATGAACACTTATTGTAACACTTCAGTTTTACTAAAATTAAAAGCGTAATAAAAACAAAAACAAAAACAGGATTTTTAAGGCTCTTTCAACTTTTATTTGAATACAAATACAAATACAAATAATTTTGCTGCCTCAACAAATACAGACACATATACAAATACTGGGCTCCCTGCACATCCCTAATGAAGATATGACAGTGTTATTAACAATTTTGCTCTTTCAGCCACATGTAAAGCCCTCTCATATTTCAAATAAGTGACATACACGTCAGCTCAAGCATAATATGAATGACTTAACTCAGTAAGGGCTGAGAAACCATTCTCACATAGATATGTTGTTGCAAAGGGCATTAGAGTGTTTATTAATATAAACCTTGTTTGGGCACCACCTCCTACAACTAACCTTTAATGTTCGAGGAAACATTAAAGCTTGAATTTAATTCTCAATTTGGTCAGTTAATTAGTCTCATAACCATAAGGTCTTCTCCGAGCAGTGACCTCCGTTTACTGTGCTCAAAGAAACAACAACTTCTTAGGATAAATGAAGACATTTATTAATAGCTAAACATCTTGAGGATGCATGATAAAGCATAGGATAATAAATTTAAAAAGAATAATAATGCCTATAAATGATAATAAAATAAAATAATAATGAAACTTGTTTAGAAATAGCAGCTCGAAGTGTGTGACTTGAGGCTAACGTATTACAACGGGGAATGCTAAGGAAAAGCTAATTCCACTTCTCTAAAGAAATTATCTTTTAATTTTAACGCTATTTGACCTCAACCCTGGATCACAAAGCCATGTTATGCCCCACTGTTGACAAGTTTTGTAGCTGCAGAGATGTCGTCTTACTAGGTCTTGATAGATGGAGTCGGCTGCAAGTTGCAGCTTCATGCGGTGTTGTCCAGCTTTGACCATTTTGAGTCTTTGCGGTGTAGTGGTGTTGAACCACAGGTAGAGAGGAGTCAAGCCGTTTCTGGCTGCTCTGAAAAGAGTCTTTTTGGTTAGACTCCTATTTGGCCAACTGCTGTAAGCAAGCAGACCGATATCCAGTTTCAAGCGTCACTTTCCTCTTCAGAGCAGCATTACCTCAGCATTTGTCTGAGCTGAGGATTCAGGTGTTGGCTGTGCATCTTGTAATCTTAGTTGAATGCTGAATAAAGTTTAATCTGACTACACTCAAATCTTTAGTGGCGTAAACTTGGAAACACAGGACTTAATGTTACAAATAAACAAAAAAAAACTGAACTTGTTTCAATAAAAGATTAAAATATGTATATAATTGGTCAAATAACAAAGAAAATAGACATCTTAATAAGAATTGTCTTGGCTCCTGAGTTTCTGGAATTTGGATAAATGGGTGAAGTTTTGGGTGTGTTTTAAATGTTTCATGACGATTTGTTGATGAATATTCAATTTCTTTGTTTCAGGGGAACTCTTAAGGTGTGGTTGACTTCAACTTGAGATGGCAAATAACTTTTCTCACACTGGAGAATTAAGTTTTGAGTTTTAAACACAAAATTCACACTGAGTCTCTGGATCTGAATATTTCATATCACCTTGTGTTATATATTGTAAAAACTATTCTGAAAACAGTTCAGCATTATACATTCATTTTATAATAAGTCAATCCTTCTATCAACATGCCAATCATTAAAATTCATAGTAACACTTCTCATAATGTCTAGACATCCAACCTTCATTGAATCAACTTTCTCAAACCATCTACACTGAAATAAAAGTTTAATAGTATAGTGAAATGAAATAAAGTTAAAGCAACATTTATGTGATCAGATTTAACTTTCACAAACACGATTTCGAATATAAATTCAACATAACTCTTACTTCACAATATAAAACATTCAATGACCTATAATTTCATAATAAAGAAAACATTCAACCAGAAATTCTTCAGATATTATATTTCTATATTTCTATTACTTCAGAAACTTCAACACAACTACTTATCTAGAAGGAATCAGGAGAGAGGAGACAGAAATTAGGAAGAATTGCAGGATATAATGGTGCTGAAAGAAAGGAACAAACAAACAAAAGTCAAAGCACAAGATTGAAACCTGCTATAAAAGGACTTACAGATCTTTTCAAAAGTAACTAAACTAAACTGAAATAAACTAAACTAAATCTCTGTGTAAATATTTAAATACTTGAAGATGTGCTGACTAGAAGTAGAAGTAGCATAAAAGTACAGTAGATATCAGAGAAAAATCCAATGGCAAATAATCACAATTCATTTTCTTTTTTTCTTTTTTTTGTTGGGAAAAATGAATATTAAAGAGTCCTACAAAGTTGAGTCTTTATTCAGTGACATCTCCATCTTAGAACTTTAATTAAAAATCCAACATCCAACAAGGTATTTCAGCCAAAACAGGTTCTGAAACACAGCAAAGGGTGTCCAAGGATTAATAAATATTTTTCTACTGTTGTGCTTGGAGCCGTTAAATATAAGTCTCAGAATGTATTTTAATTTAATGTATGTACTGTATTATATAGTATGTCTTACTTTTACAGAAACAAAGATCTAAGTTAATATAAATAATGAAATGGCAGCCACAACTTGTGCAGTTTCTTTTAAGATAAGAGTTTGTAGCTGTGTAGTTTTGTCTAACTGTCTCTTGCACTACTTTTGAACTCTGCCTCTCCATTATTTTTAGCCAAATTTTATAGTCCTTAAAGATTCTCCCCTTTCCATCCCAGTTGTTGTATATCTTGTTTTTTTTTTTTTTTTATTTCTTTGTAATTATAGAAGAGCTACATGTTATGCTTTGGATTAGAGATTGTCACCATATCAAAAGCATATTCTCGTTTAGAAACAATATATGCTAAATGTCTTTAAATGAGCAGCCTTTTCACCACTCAGGGGTTTTTGTTTTTGACAGTAAATTGATTTATATGCCATTCAGTCAAACATTATAAACTGAGTCCTTCAGACAAAAATACCTAAAGCCTTGGGCTAATCCTGCCATTCATTTACCCTTACAATAAAAAACCTCAGTCCTCACAGTTTATGATCAATTTATGATCTATACTGTGACCATTATGGTTCTCAGCTCTCAGTGTGCTTCATCCTGCCTGCAGGACATACACACACAACAGAGAGCGAATCACAGTCCCCCCGTCTGATTTCATTGGATGGGGGACAATGAGATTATATGATGCGGTTTGTTGTAATAGTCCATGTTAAATTCTGTTTGAATATGGTTATTATTCAACAGGTTATGCTATGAATTATGTTGGTGTATGGTGTTTTAAAATCTTGTTCCATGTGCCTCTTTGTAACTTTGAACACCTGCCCCTCTGAAGGTCTCTGCACAGCCCTGCATTTGTGTGTTGTCCTTGATAACACAGACAGACCAGAGCTCCAATTTTTTAGTCATAGCCTCAGTTTTGTTCTGCACATTGAATGTGGTTGTTGAGAGGCCCTGTAATCCGAGATTCAATAGACCAATTACCACTCATTGTCATGTAAGTAGCCTGACAAGTGAAAAGGTTGATCGGTAAAGAAAGGGCGTCTTTCAGCTCAAAAATCTTGTCAAAACTTTACTTTGGCAGACACTGCACTTTGGTATGGATTAACAGCGTTAAGTGGTTGCTGCCCATTTAGTTGCATAGTGCAGATAATATGTGAGAGTTCAGGGTCTTTGCTTGAACAAAGTTAATCATTTTCACTGTAATGTCCAAAACATCCTTCAGTCTATCAGGTATTCTCTTGGCAGCAAGCGCCTCTCTATGGATGCTGCAGTGTACCCACCTGGTGTCGGGGGCAACTGCTTGCATCTCAGTGACCACCCCACCATGTTTCCCTATCACTCCCCTGTTGAGTTGACTCTGCAGGATAACAGCATTCTTTGACAAAAGCGTCATGTGCAGTATAACAGAGCCAAACACAAGAGGCTACACAATCCGCGTGCTGCTTCTCTTAACAGTTCCAACCTCATTTGGCAGAAGTTAGTAAGCAGCTTCTCTGCAAATGTCGTCTCATTCAGCACAGCCAATGCAGATTTACTGGCACCTAGAAAAACTCAACTTTTACACCACAGGATCACTCATGGAAGATCCTACTCTGCATGTAAAAATTATGCACCACTAGAGGGCCACAAACGCCACATCTAGTTTCTGCAGAAGTCTGCATTCTTTACTTAAAAGCGTGTTACAGTGTGTCATTGAACTACAGTGCAGATTGGCCAGAGAAACATTTCACTGCTTAGATTTCCTTATTTACTCAAGTAATGATATTAAATATTATTTATTATATATACCGATACAAAGAGCATAATGTGAGGGACCCGTCATGTCTTCACAGTTCCATATAGCAATGCTGCACTGACATCCAGTGGAGATTTCTTGGAACAGTCAATTCACTCCATCTACTGCTCTTTCTAATAATAGCTGTCTTATTCAAAGCACAGGTGTGAAAATGTATTGTTTCAAGCATGACACAGTCTACAAATCCATGAACTCATTACAGACCATCATGTTACAAATAAGCAAATGAGCACTCCTGCAGTTAATACCAATACGGTGAAGTTTACAATGTTAAATTTTTGACATTTTCTGACACAACAGTTTGCAGATTTGTTCGGGACACAATCTATAATCCAAATGTTAACAAATGCTCACCCCTACTGCTGAAAATCAAAAGACAAATCGCAATCAATTCTTTATATCACTCTCATATTGACAAGTCTTTTAATACATGGAGTAACACTGGACAACAGCTAAATCTAAATCTGCAATGGTCTGTAAGCAGTTTGTTTATATCAGTAATGGAATAAAACAGTCCTGTATTTTCAAAATATGTGAACAAACCATACATTTATATGATAAAATAATTACAGTTTGGACTTCAAGAAAATACCCTGCTCAGTTTTGTTGTTATATGTTCCCACTGTTCTTCTTTCATTGTTTTGACTGACTTTTGAGTCTCTTCACCTCTCTGCTTTAGACTGATGAACCAGCGATCCAGGTGGAGGTCCTGTGACGTCACTGTTCCTTCACACGTAGCCTTATGTTGATTTAAAAACTCACTATGATCGTCAGACTTCTATTAACTGCTAAATATGATTAACAATAGTTGTTGTCTGAACATCAGTTGCAGTTGTGCAACATGAAACATACTACACCACACATGTGTGTACATTCCAGTTAAAAGCAAATATATCTCATAATACAATATTTAATTATCACACATTATTACTATTTTTTGTGATTTTATCCCCCTTGAGAGACAGCATGCACATGTTTCTCAATATATATTTAGCTAAAGCAGCCATCAGATCATGAAGACACAGTAGGGATCTTTGCTGGAATCACAAATTGTTTATTTCTCATGTCAACTACTCAACAAGATTGATACATTTAGGTAACACAATGCAGCACAGTTAGAGTATAATCCAGTGTGAAAGAGAGAAGAGAGAGCATTATTGAATAATACGCACACATCATTAAGGAAAATCTGATCTGTTAGCTTACACCCTCTGGAGAAACAAAAATAAATGTTTCCACATCACTTCCTTGCATGATCTGCGAAGCCTTCATGTGGTCATGTCCTGCATTTAAAATGTTTACCATTTCCCTTTGTTCAAGTGTAGATTCATGCATATCTAAATCTTCTAGCAGCTCTAGATCAAGTGATCTTTGCCCCAATACAAACTGTATTGCACATCAACTACATGAAGAAATGCTGTGAAATACTGATTGCTTAATGCTTCCTATAATTGCTGGTTATATTTGTAACAAGTTGTGTATCTTGGAAACACCAGATCTTTCAATTGTAGTTAGGCTATGCCTTTATTTTAAATATATACAGTATACCAGTGAGGTCCAAAAGTCTGAGACCACATTGAAAATCTCACGAAAACATGGTGATAATCAGAAAGTTTGAGGATTCAGAAAGTTAAGATAGGTAAAATGAAGAAGAAATATTCTGAAAGCTTCTGCACTATTTATCAGTCAGCAATCAAATTAAGCAAATCTGTGGCACTGACCAACTTAACTCCTTTGCACAAAAGCTCAGATATCCTTGAACTGCATCTCTTCCACTGAAGCATGCGTTCAGATGACACTCAGGTGGATTTGATCTACTCATCAGAGGCTTGTTCAAGTAACTCAACTTGCAGCCAGTGTTCATATGTTATAAATATGGCTGTGCCAGCCGATCATTGCTTACTAAGAAGCATTGTTATATTGGGAAACATGGCATCAGAATTAAGTGAAAGCATCAGAAGTCAAATTGTTGGCATCAAATCATGGCTTGACTAAAGGTTTCTAAGGGGGCAGTGCATGGAACTCTAAAACACTGGATCAATTGTATCCAAAGCAGGCAGACCAGAAGTGACCACACCATCAGAAGATCAATACATCAAGCTTAGTTCCCTGTGAGATAGAAAAGCAACTTCATCACAAATACAGAATTTGCTAAATAAAAAACGCAAGACTCCAATCAGCAAAAGGACGAGTAGTAGTTTCTAAACCACTTCTCAGGAGGGGACACAAGGCCAAACGCTTGGCATAGGCTAAGAAATACCAGCATTTCACAGTGGATGACTGGAAAAAAGTCCTATTTACCGATGAATCCAAGTTTGAGATTCATGGCGGTAACAGAAGGGTGGATCTAAGGAGACGAACCGGAGAGAGAATGATACTGCAGTGTATCAAACCCACAGTGAAACATGGTGGTGGGAATGAAGTCTGGGGGTGTTTTGCCTACTCTGGAGTTGGACACTGAATTGACTGCACCCTGACCAACGAAAAGTACCACTCCATTCCTCAGAGACATGCTGTACCCTCTGGTTGCATCAGAAGGATTCATACTACAGCAGGATAATGACCCCAAACTCACCTCAAAGATTTGAAAGAACTACTTGAAGACCAATGGAGACCTTTGAAGCTCTTTGGAGCATTGTCAAATCATGCTGGGATAACATGGGTCATCAGGTTTTGCTCAAACTTGTGGAATCCATGCCAGCTTGAGTGCATGCTGTCATTAAAGCAAAAGGGGGACATACCAAATACTGAGATATTCTGAAATTCATATATCTTTTCAAAGATTCAATTTTTCACTCACATTGTTAAGCTGATATTATCATGTGTAATGAAAAAAAAAAGTATTACATTTGAAACAAATTCAAAATAGAAGTATCTTGACTAGTGTTCTCAGACTTTTGGATGTATATTATTATATATAATTTTATATATATACAGGGATCCTCATTTTTTTCAGTCCTGCACCCAAATGACAAATCTTACCCTGCCACACAGGTTTGTGTACACACTACATCCACTTTTACTTTTGTCATGCAGCTATTCAGACAGAAGTGAGCTCTGATTTTTGGCTCTGACCCACACTGGGTCCCACATTTCCAGCCCACAGTTAGCCAAAGGGGGCTTGACATGTTTCCTAGCACAGGAAACCAGTTGAAGTTGACCTGGGTGTCATTTCTGCCCCTTCTCATGCAGATATCTCTGGAGGAACTACTTCCATCAGTAGCTGGAGATGCATGGTGATGGGCCCTAATGAAGGTCAAAGGTCATAGTAGCATCAGTATTATTGGAGTCAGTTCACCATGAGCACAACATGTCTATTCATTTGTTTTCTTCTTTTTGACCACATTAATTCTCAATTTATTGTACAGTAATGATTATATGAACCAATAGATACATTTCAGTGTTTTTTTGTTATCATCTCAATTATTATTTGCATAAATAGGTTCCTAAAGAGAATTAACTCTTAAGAGTAAACTTACTCATGAGTTTGCGTGCCCAGTTGACTTTCAGGTGGATGAAAGGGTAGTAGAGGAGGAGTCCACTGAAGATGAAGATGGTACAGTAGAGGTACTCCAGTTCTGGCTTATCAATGATGGGGGCCAGCACCAAGTAGCAGGACACCACAACCATTAGGCCTGCTATAACTATTGGCACCTTTGGGTAATCACACAGGATTCACTGTTTAGTTTTTACTCATGTTGTTGCTGCGTGGTCATGTGTCGTCTGAAAACTGTGCAAAGCCTCACCTTCACTGGTCTGTGGAGCTCCTTCCTGGTGAAACGCATCACTATAAGAGCCAGGGCAGTCAGACCGTAAAACACCCACTGAGCAAAGCTGAAGTAGTTAATGAGGGTGTTGATGTCTGCTGGGATAATGTAGCAAATAGCCAACATACCCTAAACATAAAATAATAAGAGAAACCAAACAGTAACTGGTTAAAAGGAGAAAATACTGTATCTTGTTCATGTGAAAGGAAACAACACAGTAGTTGTTTTGTCAAATGACAAAAATAAAGACCTTTTTGCCATTTTATGTTCATGCATTGTGAAAATTGAGATTTTATGGGTCACAAATCCTTCTTAACACACAGTGAATGCCCATGCAATGGTTTTTGAACATTAAATAAGTCAGATGGTCATGATGAATAACCGGATCAAACTGAAACATACATAAGTTGACTCATAAAATATGCAGGACTCACATTGAATATGAGAGCAGGAGACGGGGTGTAGCGCTTCAGACTAATATAGGATAAGATTTTCACCATGTGACCCTCTCTGCCAGATACATAGGCCAGTCTGTGAGAATAGAAAGATAAAAAAAATATATATAAATTTTGTGTTGGTGAGTATTACTGTTGAACTGTACTTTTGCTGTTGTGATTTTTTTCTATTTGTATGTCTTTTCTCTTTTCTCTCAAGGTCTTTCCAAGCACATCTGTGTTCTTACATTTCAAACTTTGTTTGTGTTTTCCTGCTCACATGCACACAAATAGGCACACCACATTAGCTTCCAAATTTGTATAAAGTGACAGTTGTCTCTCTCTACCTGCCAGCAGTGAAGCAGCTTCCATTGGCAGAGCCAAATGTAGACAAGACAACAAAAAATGGGACAATCCAAGACACAGGGTAAAGGACTCTGTCTCCAAAAGTCTAAAAGGACACAGACACATCCTTCAGAAAAGACAAGGGAGCAGAGTAAATGAATACTGAGCTGTTTCAGGTTCAATCTAAAATTCTCTGGAATAAACAATACATTTACACATACTGTATACACATGTGAAATGATGAACTGTCTCCTGTTAGGCAGCGCTCATTATTTTATATTCACTTTTAACCACACAGAGGAAGTCATTACAAACTAACTACAAACCTCCATGACTATTAGCTCTCTATTTCTCAATAACCATGGCAACCTTCTATGCTTCTTACCACGGCAACAGCTGGAGACAACAGCAGTTCAGTGGTGCTCATAACAGTGAAGTAAGCGACGTTGACCAACACGTAGCAAACAGACACCAAAGGGATCCCAATGAGAATGGCCAGTGGCAAGTTCCTGTGGCAAATTGACGAAAAAAAATCAATTATATATGTAAGAAACACACTGTGGACTGTACACATGTAAACAGGAATATGTGCTTCATATATCTGAAACAAATTGTGTGTGAGCAGCAAGCCTTGTTTGTTCAGTATATCTGTATGAACTCAAGCTCACTTTATAAGCCTACATTATTTAACACACTGTTCTGACTTAATATACTATTGCATAATTGCAATAAATGCAATTTTTGACAGGGCTGAATTGTATTGGAACCTCTTACCTGAATGGGTCTTTCAGCTCCTCTGTGATGAAATTCAGTTGATTCCTGAGAAAACAATAAAATGAATGTAAAGATAGCAGTCTGCCATAAAATAATACAAACAACTCAGATCTAATCAAAGGTGTTTGTCCTCTAAAATCACTCTCCTCCGCAGAGCAGCTCACTGAAATTTGCAAGTATTTTCTCAGCCAGCCTGCAGTGCTAATGTTATGTAAAGGAATCACTGTTACCCCCCTCAGCATCCTAAGTGTCCATGGTGTTTTATAAGGTACTTCACACTGACTTTGTCCTCTAATTGACCCTATTGATACACAGGCTTAAAGGACAAGTGTGTAAGATTTAGTGGCATCTAGTGGAACAGACTTGGCAGAAATGGAATATAATATTGTAATTGTATAAGTAATTGTATAAATAATATTGTATAAGTATGTTTTAATTATTGTATAATCCGATGAAAATAAGAATCGTTGTGTTTTTGTTACCTAAGATTGAGCCCTTTATATCTACTGAGGGAGTGGGTCCTCTTCCACAGTGGCCGCTATGTTGCACCGCCATGTTTCTACAGTAGCCCAGAACAGACACTGTAGGTTCGCCTACATGCTTGGAAGGGGAGAGTGAGGGGAGGTGTATTCATTTGGTTGAAATCTGCAACCTCAATGCTAGATGCCACTAAATCTTACACACTGTTCCTTTAAAGCCTGATACCCTGCTGTGATCCCAACATGACATAAAAATGAAAGTGCATCAGTCCATGACCTTGCCTTACCCCTCCAGAGAAAGCCTGGATTTATCTTACACAATACAAAGATAGGAACCTCAGTCAGGCTTGGCCAAACACTCCTGCACCATGAGCAGATTTAGGGAGGTCAAACCAAAAATTACCAACTAGTCCCAGTCACAGAATACACAAGCATGATTGCTGAAACTCCAATTACAACAGTGAAGACATACACATAGGAAGAGGATTAATCAGAAGATAATATATCCCAGAACGGTCAGTAGCTGCTACACTCCCACAATCATGCTCATAAGCGAAAAGGTGGTGGTAACCTTCACCTGCTGGTGCTCTGTAATGCACAAGCAAGTCTCAAAACCAACACAGTCCTCTTTTACTGTGCAAACACAGACTAAGTAAAGAGAATCATGATCATGATCATGATGGTCACTGTCACTGGGACCCACTGCACTGCCATGTGTCTGAGCTCCAGTATCAAGTCTGAGAGAATTCAGCTCTTCACAGGAATATAGGAAGAGAGTTTTTCAGTTCATGGAAAACCTGGTTAACTGTTGCTATAACTACACTGTGTGGAACATGGATTTGTCATATGGAGTTGATAAAAAGTTGCATGTCTGAGTGTTGAATTCACACATTTTGAGAAAGGGTATGGGGTTAGAGAGTAGCTGAAAGGCTGAGTGCTGCTGTTGTATTGTTGTGACCCTACTGGAGAGCAAAAGTGGTGCCACCACCACATGAAAAAGCATTGGTTTTTCAGTCCCCAATAAAAATGGATGGTGAGAAGGGTCACAGTACTCCTCACATAATGTAAGTAAAGCAGGAACTCGGTTGAGAAAGCATACTTCAATGCATTGCTTTAGACAGAGCAAAGTGAAGAGAAGTACAACTGTTACCATCCATCATAAGCCCAAAGCCCGTTGTAAAATGCAAGTCCAATTGTTCCAACAGAGGATGAGGTGCCATCAAAGGCATTTGACAAAGTCTTGGATTTTCCTGGACACAAAGTTATTATTATTGTTAAATGCAATATTTGAAAAGGCAGAGTTGTGTTTCAAAGCCACTGATAGAACATGAAAGCTCACCTTGTGCCAATATAACAATGCCGGCTCCCACTATGACAAGAATGATGAAAAGTTTGGCTGCAGTGAAGAAGTTCTGCACGTAGTTGGCCAGTTTGACGCTCAAACAGTTGACGGTGACAATCAATACTGAGAAGACAAAAAAATAACAATATGCAGTATCTCGAAATTCCAATTTTGACATTTGAAATTAAAAACCTCTCAAAGAACAATATATATCTATTTATAATACTTTGACTTTGACTTTCCCCGTTGACTTAGACATGAACAATTTACGAACAATTCATCATTGTTTTTCCTTTTTCTGTTGTAATATTTTGCAGAATTAGTTAATCTAGCATAACCAACCCAAGCCACAAGTGACTTCTTTATATAATGTTTTACTCAGGAGGCCTTTTTCATCCTAACTCTTGTCATTTTCTTTTTTATATGTTTTTAATGCTGCAGGACTTTGAGATTCACTGCAAATGAAAAGTGCAGTACAAATTAAATGCATTATTATTATTATTATTATTATTATTGTTATGGATATTCCATAACTGACCAGGACAACAGAATGTCAAGCTGTACTCTTCTGTTCTCTCAAACAGAAGATAACACATGTTGTTTAATAAACCAGGAGCCTCACAGGCGAACCAAGGCCAGAATGCAGGTCATCATCAGACGCAACAAGACAAACCAAAGATACAGATTTAGGTCATAGGTTTATGATTCGGAACTGACGAACTAGTTTCTATGATTGGCTTAAAGGCTGGTTTTGGACTGTGAGGGTCAGACGAGTTTGGGGACACCGTACGAACAGGAGGTGTCCCTTGAGTCGCTCTCCCTTGCAAGGTTCTTCATTAAAGTTTTCCCAGAATCATCATACGAAGTTTGGTTTGGTCTTCTCTTCTTCAAACTGACAACTGCCAGTGCATCAGCTCCGAAAATCCACAACAATTATTATTATTATTATTATTATTATTATTATTATTATTATTATTATTATCATTATTATTATCATTATTATTATTATTAAATGCCACTTATATTAAATACTTTCAGCAATTCAACAATAAACCGGTAAGCAGGTGATTCAGAAGCAGAGTTACTGATGATTAACAGAAGTTTATTGAGTTTCTCTCCACACAGAGATAGAAAGGAAAGAACTCAGTGGTCAGCATAGTTTTAATGTCTTCTTATCAGTAACATCTACAATGACTATCACTGTATATGTAATTCACTGCTCTTAGCCATTAACTCACAAGCATTACAGTGTAACTCACATATAGCTGCTGCTGACAGACACTTGGTAACAACAAGAGGAGGAGCGCAGCCCGGGTAGAAAGGAGTGGAGGCATATTCTGCAAAGCTCAGTGTGATGATGGCGAAAGCGGAGGGCTTCAACACCATAACAGTGGTCCATGAGTAGAGGTAGGCTATGAGGGAGCCAAAAGCCTCCATTAAATACGAATACTCCCCCCCAGATTTGGTGATCATGGTGCCAAGCTCAGCATAGCACAGGGCTCCTGTACAAAAACACACACATACACAGAGAGAAAAGGAGGAGAAAAGAGGTGTAAAGCAAACTAAAAGAAGACCTTAATAATATGTGACTTTAATTATATGTGAAAAGGTCCCAGGAAAGTTCAGAGCTTTTACGTACCAACAAACTCTGCCAAACACCCTCACAGTCAAAGTCATTATTTAAATCTTAAATCCGTGTTAATAACATTATCCCCAAGCAAAATGTTACACACATAAGCTAAACCATTCAGCTATATGCTTATTCACTGAGTGTAGCCTAATTATTTTGTTTTTCTTAAAATCAGTGGGTAATGCAGCCTCAATGGTAGAGAATGGAACATAAGTATAAGGATAAGAATATAAGGAATATATATTATGACTCCTGGTGAGAATTTATGATGAAATATAAGCTATAACAAATTTCTAGTCTCTAATTATTTCTTATGGAAAAAGAAATATGTTTCTTCGGTAGACTTTGGAAACAAAAGTGTTAATAATTAAACTGGATATTGTAGGAGAGACATTTTTTTACTTCTACAATCCAGTGTCTTCTTTGGGAATTTATTGTTCAGGACTGATCATTAGCTTGGCAAGGTGTATGAACAGTTATAGTTAGTATACTCTGTTCCTCACTAGCTTCCTCTCTTAACAATCTCTGCCCTCTAACATCCAAACCGACCTCAGTGACTATCAGGGTCTCCTAAAATCATTCTCCTCCAGTTTACAAATTATCAGAACAAAATCTATGGCACCACAGACACATGGAAAATGTTCTCTGCTTTTAACTCACTCCTCAATTCACCTCCTCCTCTGCCCTCCACTCTGCTCACTGCAGACATGTTCGCCTCCTTTTTTACTGATAAGGATTTGGCCATCAGTAACCAGTTCTCTGAGCCTGACCAAGCTGGCAGCTGCCAGCTAACAGGGCCACACTCTCCTCCTTCTCCCCTCTGACCGAGGAAGAAGTAGCCAAACTTCTGCTGGACTCTAATCCCACTACCTGTCCACTGGACCGAATACCATTCGAACCAAACCTTCTACAGACCATTTAACCCCGCAGTCACACGCATCATCAACTCCTCACTTACAACATTTTCCCTTGCTACATTTAAGCAAGCTCAAATAACCCCGCTACTCAAAAAACCTACACTCAACCCAGCCCAGGTTGAAAACTACTGCCCTTTCTATCAGAAATACTTGAGTGCACAATCTTTAACCATGTCCCTGAATTCCTTCCTGAGAACAACCTGTGTGACCTGAATCAGTCCAGCTTTAAGCAGGGGCGAGACTGTACTCCTGTCGGTTATGGAATTACTACACTCAGCTGGAGCAATCCTCAGCCCTTTTGCTGCTCAATCTGTCAGCTGCCTTTGACATGGTTAACCACCAAACCCTCCTTTCCACACTCATTGAGCTTGGTATCTCAGGATCTGCCCTCTGCTGGTTCATGTCCTATATCTTACGGAGACATTTTATCCACAGGGGTTCCTCCAGGGTCAGTGCTTGGTCCCCTTCTTTTCTCAATATACACCACCTCGCTTTGCAATCATCCACTCCCATGGTTTCTCATACCATTGCTATGCTGACGATACCCAGCTCTTCCCGTCGTTCCCGTCGGAAGACCACACAGTCTCGGCTCAGATCTCATCATGCCTTGCCGATATATCAGCATGGATGAAAGAACGCCACCTTCAGCTCAACCTCTCCAAGACCGAGCTCCTTGTCGTCCCAGCCAGTCCCTCTATACAATAAAACATCAGCATCACACTCAAATCAACCTAATTCATGCCCACAAAGTCCGCCCAAAACTTGGGCATCATGATCGATGACCAGCTAGTCTTTAAGGTTCAAGTGGCTTCAATCACTTGTCGTGTCAATTTGCCCTGTACAACATCAGCAAGATCAGACCCTACCTGTTTCAGCATGCAGCACAACTCCTGGTACAAGCTCTCGTAATATCACACATTGACTACTGCAACGCCTTACTGGCAGGCCTCCCCAAATGTATGTTCAGCAGCCTCTCCACTGGCTCCCAGTTGCTGCCCGCATCAAATTCAAAACTCTGACACTCGCTCACAAAACAGCAACTAAAATGGCTCCCACCTACCTGCATTCTCTAAATGAGGGAATGCAGGTAGGTTTATCTACACTCCCTCCCACTCCCTACCTACACCACAACAGGGCCCTAAGTTGCTAGCTAGACTCTTCCCCGGTGGTGGAACGAGTCATCAAACTCTATTCAATCTATTTAAACTAAAGGAAACATGTATCACATCCTGAGAAATTTAACACCCAGAATTTTTAACAAAGCCCCTAAAGAGCAGCTTGACTGTGTGAAAGACTGTGAGATTTTTCCATCAAAGAAAAGAACTCTTTCAGAGGTATGCCTGATACATCTGTTGTTAAAAACAAAAACACACTGACTCAAACAGCTATTGAATTTTCCAAGCATTTCATTTTGTTGTCGGTTTATTGTGTCAGTTTCTCTGTGTGTAGAGTGACATCATTTTGTTCAGTGTAGCACGTTTGGTCAAAGCATTACAAGGACGATGTATGTTCTCACAGACATTTTGAGTTGGTTTCTGATGTTCTCCCCTCAGAGCTAGTGGCCATACATATACATGAGGATTTATTGAAATAAGGTTAGAATTAGAATTGAGTTGTACTTGTTATACAGTATAGTATTTGTTATATATCTTGTGAGTATATACTTTTATAGTAATTTATCCCATGCGAAGATGCCAAGCCGCTGCAAAAATATGACAAAAACAATGCCTTACAGAGTAATATCCTATATATTCTTAGAAGATGTACAAGTTTCTGTCTATGTGTGTCTGTGTTTCAGTCAATCCACAGACCTTGTTCAAGTACACTTTTATCCACCAGCAATCCGCTTAAAAAGGTGTCTGGAAGTGATGTGGTTGATGACGTGTCCCCGTCTCATGTGTTTGACCCCAGGGTGGTTCAGATATGCTGCTGCTTGTTAAGGTAGGACACAGCAGCAGAGAGGCAATCATATTTTTGTTTTTTTTGTTTTTCGATAGAGTGTCTGCATTTAATCAGTTTCTCCAGGGTCAGTGCTTCAGTTGTGACCTTTGTATGACCATTCTGTTTGTAGCACAAAAACATGCTGGAAGTCAAGAGCTGCCAGATCCTTTCCACAGACACAGTGACAGAGAGTACTGAAGGTCCTCATTGCTCTCTTGGATTTTTTTTATAAGAGCACAAGGCGCTTGTGACAAACTTTGCCTCTCTAGACTCTCTGAAGGGCATTCTCTGATTGAATCCTGCCACCTCTGACGCAGCTGGAGACTCTTGAGGACACACTGATTCGAGTCATGTTTTAAATATTTGGTCCTTTGTGTCTTGTAGTGTGTGAAAATCACTGATTGATTCTCAGGCAACACCCAAAATAGCTAATAAGAGCCAAGCACTACAACCACAAACTGTAATAAACCTGCTATAATGACCAGCTTACAAGGTTTAATTGATTCATAATGTTACAGTGATATATGCAAAGATTTGCATGTCACTTTTTCATGAATGTTTACTACAAATCACACTCAACAGGTCCTCTTGGACAAGACTTTTTTTCTCCATCTTTTAGTTTTTCCTCTCTGCACAGTGTACACAACACAAAAAGCTGGCAGGGACACAAGCCTGAATAGCAGTTCTGTTTGCCATTGCAACCTATTCATGTGTAATGTGATGGCGGTTCTTGTAACAGATTGGCCTCAACCAGCGAAAATACTCATTATGTGTGAGCTCTACCTCAGTTTCAAATTGGAGAGTTGAGCTCCCAGCTTAATACTATCGACAGTTTGTGATGAATTGTCTCTAATATCTATTCAGGCTCACAAAAGACAAGGCAGGGATGCCAGTTATAAATCTCAAACCTGCAGCCACCCTCCTTCCTATCCAACACAAGGTGTGTTTTATGTTCATCATCCACACCTCTCAATATGATTCAACCCAATAAAACATTACCTCAAAAATGACAAAATTGCTTGTGTTATTTCACAAGACTTGGTGTTATTATTGTGTCTATCATGTTCACTATGTGTTGCATTAAAATACTCTGTGAATCCCTGAGGCAGTCTCTATGCAAAATAAAAGAGACAGACATCTCTGATGCTGATTGAGGTGACGTATTAGTTTTTGGTTGCCCTTCTCACCCAGAGTGGCTAACACGCCACAGGCGGCCCAGATGAGGAGGCAGGGTCCCACAGCTCCAGAGTACAGCAGAACAGCCTTGGGAGAAATGAAGATGCCTGAGCCAATCATAGTCCCCACAATCAGACAGACGCCGCTCAGCAGACCAACCTGTACACACACACACACAAAAAAAACAAAAAACAAAAGGTGTTACTTCAAAGATCAAATTTCTTGAATGTTAACTTATTGAATGGAACTTATGCTGTTGGATGTCACTAAAGTTCATTGACTTTATTAGCTGAAGGCCAAACCAAAGCTAAAAGACAAATTAATATTTGACTTATGAATAACTTATAAATGTCTCAGGTTTGTTTCTTATTATTCTTAGTAGTCACAGTTTAGTCATAGTTATAATTTATCCATTGAAACACTTTCATTCCCCCCCAATTCAACTTAGGGCTTAGGAGGCTTAGGGGACCTGGACAGCACCACTGAGGGGATCATTGTGGAGTTAATATGTAGAGACAGTTGTTGTGGTACTGCCTGGTACTCAATCTCGGCCCCCAGTACTTTAAAAAAGTATGGATGGTGGGATCCTACAGTGTGAACATCTAATGAGACTCTTTCTCAGGAACCCACACACATACAAAGGAAAGGAAAAGAGATACACACAAACACACTCACATCTTTTTGAAGCACAGTGGCTTTCACAGGCTGCTTGTCTTCAGCCTGAGAGTTCACGCTGTGGCCAGTGGAGCCATTCTGCGACTCCTTCCTCCTCCTAACGCTGCCTTCATCCATTTCAGTCTGCTGGTGCACCAGAAAACACACGCATGCATTTTACACCATTTACGGTGACTTTTACAAGACATGTGGCATTGGTTTATAGGTTTATTGGTTTATTGATTTATTGATTTATGTTTGTTAATCATTGTTGCCCTTATCAAAGGTCATGTAAAAGTATATAAAGTATAATGTATATATAAGTTTACAAGCAAACACTGTGATCTTCTGCCAAGTCCAGCAGTACAATTTCCTCACATCTAGTTAAACATTGAGGCTCATACAAGGAAAACAACTTCTTGAAAATCCACCCAAAACATTTTTTTTTACAATGTTAATCTTGTGATTTTACTGATCGTATTAAAAGATGCTAATACGGATCTACTGCACAGATTTTTGTCTTCATTTTTTCTTTAGGCTTCTAGATGATGACTGTTAGTAGTTCTGAGCCACAAACATATCAAGTGGTATCTTACAGCACTGTCAGCGGGGCCGCTCAAGAAAATGTTAACAGAACATGAGAATTTGGAGATTTGACGATCATGGTTTAGACTTTAAGAGAGATTTAATTTACAAGATAGCAAGGCTAAACTACTTAATTTTGGATTAGGTCACAGTATAATTTATATTCCAAGAAGTCACACACCTGATAAAAAACATTGTTCAATCTGTGTGTAAATTTAAAATATTTTGTATTTTGGGGAGCTATTTTGACAATTGTAAAAAAAAAAAAAAGAAAAGAAAAAAGTTCAGTCAGTCTGATGCACTTTTTGTGCAGTAAGTGTTCAAATTAGTCAATAGTGAGTGTTCTGTTTACTAGTAGCATATTTTGAGGACAGGAGTAGTTGAAAATAGATTTGTAAGAACAGAATAATTTTTATCATACCTACAGTAAATGGAATAATCTATTCTTTCATGACATTCTGCATTCATTTTATCCAATAAATTACTTGGTTGCACTTCCAAAACATGCACATGCATCTGCAAGATGAGACCACACAGTACTGTCTAACCTTGGAATATTGTGTTAATGTGTAACAAACATAAAATCAGTCTGACTTGTTCACATTCCAACAAAACTTTCATTTACTTACAACCCGCACTGAAACCACCTCAGTAATGCTCCATGTAGTTGTTTTCAAACCCAAGTGCACTGATGTGAACCCACAAATGATACTGAGCCCAGTTAAGCGAGGGAAAGCAGGAATGTCTGATGCAAAGGAAAACCTGGGGCTCCCTGTGACTGAGCGCACTCCTGCTGTGGGAGGTTCCTAGATCTGATTGGACATGCCGGATGGCTCTGGAGGAAAAGGGAGGTCGGCAGTGAGAGTGAATGAAATCCACTCATCAAAAACATTTTCAATTGGAAATTATTGCTTCTTGTTTTTTTTCTTTTAGTTTTTTTGCCATTTTTTAAATATACATTTCAACAAAATACTGATTGTCTGAGAGGGAAACAGTAATGGAGAGTAAGAATAGATTAATAATATGATTGTGGCATTGTAGCAGGTGTAATACCAAGTTTCAATAAGAAAAACATGATAATGGCATTACAGATTTGATTAACAACAGTGTTTTGTGACAGATCGATTAATCTATTTCTAAAGTAAGATGCTACAAGGGGTCACTGATCCATACTTCATACTGTTTTTTGCTAGTTTTTATTACATTGTCGATACTTTCAAGGCCGTTCAGTTTTCAACAGAAACTCTGAAAGACTTCCGCCTCTTTAAGCTTGCTTAGCCTGACTTCTTTCACAATGCCTCTTTGATAAGGATATAGGACACCACTGCATGTCTGTGTGTGTGTGTGTGTGTGTGTGTGTGTGTGTTACATTCCCTTTCTAATCTGCACCTCATTCTCCTCTCCTCTCTTCAAAATTGCCTCCGTGTTAGAGAAGTTGCATTCTTTTCTTTTTGTGTGTATATTAAAGTTCATCTTTAACTTCTGAGCAGACCTTCACGTCAACTTATGGCAAAAGCAGAGAGTCAGTATTGTTGGTTGAGTCATAATATATAATATCAGAAATTCAAATGACATTGAAATTGTAAACTACTGCGTGGAAGATGCCTGTTCAATAAAGCTATTTAATTATATATAATTACTAGATTTTATTATACACATATCTCCACTTAAACATAAGTCATCTGTCTCGAAAAGTCAAACCCCCGCTATGTTGACTCAGACTCCCCCTTACTTATCTATGTAAGCTCCAGCTTAAGTTGCAGACTAGTCTAGCCTCTAGAATAGGGGGGGTGGGCTAAATATGAGAAGAATTTGCTTATATGACTGACCAAAAAAAAGAAAAGTATAGACATTGATTCAAGTTAGTGGATTGTTTTCTATAGCACCTGCATGAATTTTGAGCATGAACTGTGACATATCTGCAAGGCATGTTCAATGTCAGATTGGATTTCTTAACATTTTAAACCAAAGCTGCTGCTGCTGCTGGATAAGGAATGGGATTGATACCTATTGAAAGAAACCATATGTGTATATACAGTATGTATGACAGTAAATAATACCGTAAAACATAGGTTAATTAGAGGCCAGCTCTTGCTGAAACACACAGAACATGTTCTTGTGATGTCTGTAATACTGTCAAGTTTGAACAGATGCCGCAGACACAGTTGCCGCAGACAGACAGCCTTGCTCGCTCATGGTAATCTACTAACACAAGAACACATTGGCATATGAACTCAGTAACCCTGACAAAAAGAATTTATGACTAATAACAGACTGCAAGTTTCAGACACGGTCACTGGGGCTTAGGATCTGAGGACTGAGGGCATTTCTGCACAGCAACAAATTCAGTCTTGTTAAGCCTGTGTACTTAGAGGGCTGCATATTAGATTTTTCTTGAAAAAAATGTCTTCATTCCTACATTTTTGTCATTAACTGTATAAATTCAAGTGGTCTAATATTCTGCTGTCTGGTGATAGCCATGGACATTTTACCAAATGTCTAATGTCAAATTTTACCCCACTTTATTTTGTTAACACCATGACATTTTGCCCACCATAACAGTAAACAATATATTGCCAGGTGGTCTACAATACATCACAAATATCTGTATAACTGAAGATATTATTGCATTATAAAATTCAGTTTCACAGATTTTACATAGATGAGATGTTTATACTATTAGAAGCTACAGTCTGCTCCTTTTAACACACACACAGTAATGTGAACATTTCCTAAATTTGAATTTATAATTCAAGCACAGAAGCACTGTTAGGGGTGGATTGTGCAAAGTGACCCAATTCAAATGATTCAAATGCATGATAACATAAAAGTTAAATTTTGCAGGAATATTCAGGATGGTAGAAATTGCTCAGTGATAAAGAATTTTAAAAATCAGGAACTGTGTCCTCAAATTTAGCCTATTTGTGTTATCGAGACAATATAAGTCAAAGAATTTTACACCTTTGTAATTCAGGCAACAGGCAATGAATAGGAAGGTTTTTTCCACAATATTACACTCACACCAATGTACTGACACCAACGCCTCTAGACCCAGGAGGTAAACATCAAAAGTAGTGTGAAGAAAAAATAAATGATACTATGATACAAAGAAGCATAATTAGGCCGTTCTTTGATTAACCATAATAGAAAATGTAACACAGTTCAAGTTTTCACAGTGATTCAAAATTGTGCAATGTTACAATGTTGAAAAATTGGTGGGTTGTATGTTCTTTGGTTATTAATATTGATTTTAATTTATTTGGCTAAAATAAAAATATATTTTTAAAAACACCAGGTGATACTGACCAAGGTCAGTTGCTTATGTTTCCTCAATAGTTTTTCTGGGTTTCCCGATTAGTTTAATATGTTGTACAAAATATAATGATTTCGATTCTGAGAAGAAATATCAAAGTGCATTGCAGTGATAGAACATGGATGTATAAGAGCTCTTACTATACATCCATGTGATAGACAGGGAAGAAATACAGAAATTGTGTTAAGGGCCACTTGTTTTCTGTGTAGCTGTCAGTCATCCCGCCTGTAGGTGGCGGCAGCAGCTCAGCTCAGATGACACTCACGTCCTTCATCACTTCCACCAAAACAAATGTTGGGAAGTAGCTGTACCCCCAACTTGCAGAAGCTCTGTGACGAATTAAATGAGTGAAAGTTAAGGAAACAGGCTCGTAGTTTGAGGATGAACACCACTCTGAAGCACTGGAAGGAGGCGGCCACTCTCATCTTAGCCGCCGGCCAGAGGCTCGGTGCGGACGGTGGTTTGTCGTCAAGGACACCGGCGGCCAGCAGCCTCGGACGGTCACACCTGCCGCACAAGTCCCGCTTTGATTACGACGTTTTACTGCTGAAACGAAGCAGTAAAAGCGGATTCATGCCCAATGCTTATGTGTTTCCCGGCGGCATGGTGGACTCTTCGGACTTTTCGAGTGAATGGCTGGACATTTTCAAATCTTTCAGGAACTCTGTTAATTTTGGTTTGAGAAGAGTCAAACAGTCTGCGGAGACCAGACCTCCGATCTTCGCCACTGATCGGCTGAAACTGGGCTCCCCTATCCCGGGAGAGGTCGCCTTCCGGATCTGCGCCCTGAGGGAGACGTTTGAGGAGTCTGGTGTGCTCCTGGTTGTGTCCAAAACGGAGGAGGAGAGTTTGTTGAAAAGCACAGAGGACAGATGTGCCACTGATCAAACACTTCATTACAAGGTAAACGAGCTGTGCAGTAGTGAACTTACCAAATGGAGGGCTCTGGTGAACCAAAACCCCTCCAACTTCATCAGGATGTGCAGAGAGCTGGAGGTGCTGCCCAACATCTGGGCTTTACATGAGTGGGGCAACTGGCTGACTCCCAGCGGCCGATACGGTGTGACGAGGTTTGACACAGCTTTCTTCATCTGCTGCCTGCAGGAGATCCCCCACACACTGCAGGATCAGAAGGAAATAGTGCGCTTTCAGGTGATCCATGAAGTCACTTTATTCAAAGAGCATACGTAAAACTGTTGACCAAAGTGCCTTACAGAAAGTTAAATAAATAGGTTAGTGAACAGATGAATAACATGTATGCAGGCTGGTTATTTTAATAATTGTAATAATCTTCAAACAGATGTGAAAGTGGCAGATGTTGGCTGAATTGAATGAGTCCTTGCTGATTAGAAAGACACATGTCTTTGAAATCTAAACTGATCATATCTAGGGCAGCAACTAACTAGTTAATCCGTTGATTATTTTCTTGATTGCTCGACTAGTTGTTTGCTCCATAAAATGTCCGAAAATTGTGAAATATATTTCCCAAAGCCCACGGTGACGTCCTCAATCGTTTTGTCTTGTCACAACCATCAGGCCATAACTCAAAGATATTGGTTTTACTGTCATATAAGACTCAATAAACCAGAAAATATTCACATTTGAGAAGCTGGAATCAGAGAATTTGGGCATTTTTTCTTAAAAAAATGACTCAAAGCAATTAATCAGTTATCAGTTATAGCTGGCGATTCATTTTCTGTCGATTTATTAATCGACTAATCGTTGCAGCTCTAGCAGTTCCCAAAATACTCAATCTTTGTTCATGATTATTAAATTATGACTTATTGCTCATCACTGCCAAACCGTCCTGTTTGAATTATGAGTGGAGACAATGAACAGCTGACTAAAATGGCAGCAGTACATAACTGTGTACTTAAAGTAAGTGTAAGAGATACATCACCAACAAGTCTCAAACAGCGCAGTGTAAAACTCTTTCAGTTGTCAAGTGTAAAAGTATTATTCCAGCTGTAGCGGCAGTGTGAAGGTGAATTGTTACATAATCAATAAAGCAATCAAAGATTTCTTAAGCCTTGCATTAGGGTCACTTTGGCTGGCAACTTCCCCATAAGAACAGCTAATGGAAAAGAAACACACCAGTACAGCTGTTAACCTCTACCTCTGTGTATGTGTGTGTGTGTGTTTCAGTGGTCCACACCCTCAGAAGTCCTGCAAAGCTACCAGGCACGAGAGTTGTGGATCGCTCCTCCGCAGTTCTACGAGCTCAGCCGCATGTGCTGTTTCCCTCTGCTGAACGACCTCCACAAGTTTGCTAGCCAGCGAGCCACAGAAGGCTGCGAGCAGTTGCTGCCTGTTGTTTTCCTAAAAGATGAACACTACATATCTGTGCTGCCAGGTGCTGATTGTCTGTCTCATTCAATCCACCAGTGAAGATTATATACTGCTCAGTGCTGTTTTATAATATGAATGTGAAGTGGTGTTCTGAATATTAATGCTACCCTCGCTATTTTCTGCAGGCGACAAACTTTACCCGTTGAACAGTTCAAGAGAGGCTGGCATAGACACCATAACAGACCTTCCGCTGGAGGATCCTCTAGATGATTCTGCGCTGCACCGCATCTGTATCATGGATCCATATACTACAACTCTACAGATCACCATCACACCCAAGTACAACCACCTGCTGCCTGTTGTCGAGCCAGCTTCACCACTTGACTCAAAAAGTGAGCTTTGACGTGCTCCACCTGCTGCACGACACCCTCAACTTGCACACATAAAGAAAAAAAACTCTTAAAACAAGACAAGTTTATTTTATTATTATTATTATTATCATTAAACATGAATATTTACAGCGCTGTCTAAAGCAGTTTGATTGTATCAGAGAGGCCTTTTTCAGAGCAGATATTTGACCTGCCATAGTAGGAAAAGCACAGGTGTTACTAATAACATTAATGATGGCTGCATTCATTTGTGAGCCAGTTCCAGGGTTCTGGTGTTGTGCATGCTCACTTACTCAAAGACATACATACATAGATGCCGCATTGACTGCTTCAGCCCATTGCTGCTATACGTCATTGTTGCCGCCATATTGGACCGGGCAAGACTGCCTGTTAACAAGTACAACTAAACGAGGGAGCTGTGTTTTCTCTGGATAAAAAAAGCACTATAACGTTTACATTTCTCAACCGATTTCAATAAGTTGTTTCTATATTCAAGGGTTTATGATCTATGTGGAGTACAAACAGAGGTTTTTGTCTCCAGGTACTTAGAATCCAGATAGTTAAGCTACAATCGCTGCTAGACGCTCAAGAGAGGAGTGTGTATCAACGTTAGGCAAAGTTACAGTACATGAACTGACTTACTTATGAGGTGGAAAATCATTCATTGTCATAAGGAATTGTAAAAACTCACATTTGTCAAGCTTATTTTCCTTGGTTAATATGTGTGGAGACCTGTATAATATAATTTAATGTACATTACATGCAGAAAGTTTTTGACATAGTGGAAATGGCTTTTTCTGTTCCCATCAGTTTATTTTTTCTTGTGCTCAAGGTCAGAACAGCTCATTCACTATGAAATACTGAAAGAAGTTTGAAATAGTGGATCTTTAAGTATAATAATCGACCATCATTGGAAAAAAAACGGAACAATTCCTCAATTAATATTGAGCCATCCATGTGTCATCCCATTGAAACACTCGAGTGTCCAGGGCCATCAGATCTTAACAGTGTTCTTACCTTTTTTTATGTAATAAATCTGTTTTTTGACAAATCTGAAATGATTACTAATGGCTTTAATTTACATAGGACTTACAGTTTTTACAGACTCTTTTTTTTTTATCAGCAGCTGACGTATGTGAAGGGGGTCGTCAGACATGGAGTGATTCTGTGAGAATACGTTTTAGTGTAAGATTTTGGGTTTTGTTTCATCAGTGGTGCTCATTCATTTTGACATAGTTCTGAAATTAAACAGGAGTCATCAAGTCATTTCTCGACATGACATGATCTCAACACTCAGAAACCCTGTTGATCACAACAAATGCATCTGACTTTGTTTGTAATGTTTATTGTGTCAAAGTTTGGGGGGAAAATATAAGTTCAACAAGGAAGTAATGAAATAGTTTCCTTCAAGAACTTCCTGCTCTTATAGTCTTTGAATTTTAGTTTGCTCTGCGATGTAAAGAAAATGATTTATGTAACCATTTTATTTTTGACCAAATTTAGTTTGTAACCATAGAAACATTCTAACTACCAAATATATCAAAGGGATTTATAGACAACACCTGCTGCTAATAGGTGGTGTGTGTGTGTGTGTGTGTGTGTGTGCATGCGTGCGTGCGTGTATGTGCGTGTGTGTGTGTGTGTGTGTGTGTTATGATCCTTCTCAGTAGGATTGCACATGTCAGTGTTGGAGGCACTGCGGGGCTTCAACCTTCTCTCCTTTGGGTGTCTTCCCTGCTCACAGCAGTGTCCTTCATGGCAAATTAATAACTCATAAGAAATCATCTCTGTCAAATGGGTTGTACCCTGTGTCTGCCATTTATAAATTAATTTATTATAAAATCAATCAATTAATCCATTATTAATTTGATCTTTTTACCAATGCTGTCTCAAACTGCTTTTAGCTGATTTCTTCTACAATGTGATGGTTTGTGATTTGTGACGGTAAAAGCATAGTCAGCGAACAAGCTCAGTGAAAAAGACAGAATAATGAGTCTAATGGGTGCTTGACAAATTTTCACATCTATCATCACAATACATGTTCTCATATAAGGCAATTTATATAAAGTAACTGATTGGATTTGTTTTTAAATTTCTCCTATTAATCCAAACATGTAATGTGATCACAGTAACCACACACTGCATCACTTTATAGCGTGAAGTAATCATAACCAGGTCTTTATTGTATAATATCTGGGCTTCTATACACTTCAAGTGTTAAAGCAGTTTGATATGTTCCTGTAAATTTCATGTTCTTATAAAATAGCCCATCACAAGAAATAAAAAAGCTAAACTAAATGTAGAATATATATTTAAGGAACACGATTTCTGTTCATAATTCGTCATCTTTTGGCATCAGCTCTCACAGAAACAGTGCACTTCACATGTGACAGTCCAGTGGGCTTCTTAGATGCACAAAATCAGCAGGAAGAGGCTGAATCAGGAAAGAGTTTTAGAGAATTGACTAAATGGTGACAAAAAAAAACATATAAATATATACTGTGTGTATAAAGTATATAGAGAGAGACTGTCCCTCCATCAATGGTTACGGTGCTGCCTTTTTTAAAGGTATCTTAATGTCACTCTGACCTGATTGAAGCATTTTGTTCTAAAATGATGATGAGGCACACTATAACAGGTCAGCACCCCTTCAATCTAAAATCCATCTTTTTTGACACATTTCATCTGTCAGCATGAGGAAGGATGCTGCTTGTCCCTCTGTTCAGCGCTGCCCTCCCTCCTCTGTCCTCACAGATCGTCTGCTTTAGAGTGCTCTGTGTGTGTGTGTGTGTGTGTGTGTGTAGGATGGTGGTGGCAGAAGGGGGATGAGTTGAAATAACACAGCTCAACCGTCTGTGCTGTTTGTGGTGGAGAGTCCGTTGCGGGTTTCTATGGCAACCCACAGCCTTGGAAACCCACCATCTTCGTCCAGATGAGGGGATGATGCAGTGGTCTGTGTCCGCCAAGTGTGTAGCTCGCCTCTCTGCGAACCAGTCTGCTTAGTTTATTTGTTTCCAAGCAACAGAGTGAGACAAATAAAATGTTGCCATCATAAGTTAAAAGAAAACGCATCCAAGTAGAGAAAGTCGATTTACTCACCTGTAAAAGGTCTGTGAAGGTCAATTTTTGTACCTAATGAAGCATATATTGTAAAACTTTGATGCTGTGGCTATTTTGAGGAACTGCTTGCATAACAGATTGCAACAAAATCATTTCAGCGTGCCTGAAACAGTCTCAAAGTTGCATGAAAGTAGACTTTGGCGTTCCTCTTCCTCTGGAAATAGGAGGGACAAATTTTAAAGTGCAGTGTTTTAGGAGGCTTTATCTCGTCCACTATTTAAATCCCTTCCCTCTCTTCACCATGTTTAATTAATCACCTTTGTATTTTTGGATCTCTGGATGACAATGTAAGTCTGTCAGGAATTTCAAGTCGTCCGTGATTCACTGTTAGCAGAACGTACAGTAGTGCCTTAAATGACAGTTAAGATAAACACGATGTCAGAAAATCTACTGTGAATAAAGTGTGAGTGTAGCACACCACTGATTTTCATGCATCAAAGTCCTGCCAAAAAGAACGCTCTCTGCTCTTCAATTAATGTCTCTCTCTCTCTATCTATATCTATATATGTATATATCTGTCACACACACACTCTTGTCAGTTTTTTTTTTTTATATGAGAAATATGTAATGAATGCAATCCATTACTCCTATGGGACTAACTAAGACTGAATGTCCCCTAAATGCAAGGGATCTGTTTACCCTTTACAATTATTGAAGAACCTCCTCAAGAATGGAGGAGGTGATCACTCCAGTCAATTAAAAACTCATTTAATGTGCAACTGTTTAGCTGCAAGCAATTACAGCAGACTTTTCATTAGAATTCACATCAGAACAGTTATTCAACAAACATATTTGTATAAAAAGATGATGACAGTAAAGAATGGCTGATATCTGCCTTCAGCTGTACTGTGGATCAAATATAAAGGGGAGCATATGGATCCTCACAGATCCTGTCGAGCAAAATCTCAGCATTGATAATTAAAGACCTCTCTTTATTGTTATCAGTTATTGACAACTCACTGGTTCATCATCCTTTACACCCTGTATACTGTCAACTGCAAGAGATGTGTTTAAAATAAAAACAGGTTTTGCAGAGGAAATGAAATGTGGAACTTTGTTTAACTTTGAATGACCATAATTATTTTGGGTCAGTATTTGAATATTTTGAATTTGAATTATTTCCTTAAAATTGTCATTTGAAAAAAGAAATGAGGGAGTGAAACACAAAATAAAGTGAAGCTGAAAAAAAAATTAACTTTTCTGAATTTGCATCTTGATTTTAATTAAACCTTTCCAAAACCTTGAATAAAGAAAGGCAAACACATGATCAGCCATAGAACAGAAGCATATCAATTATCAGCCATCAGCTATGGAGGCTTTTTCCATCTGTCTTCACTTCACCTGTGTGCCAATCCAGGAATACCCTTAAAGACTCTTACAACTAAAACCATTAGGGAGGGAGAATCTGTGTAAGTCGCCTCTCCATTTTAAATTGACCAACAGCGTGATTACGTCTAAGATAATAATCCTCTTCTTAAAATACCTCCGTGTACGTCTGATATATGTATCTCAAGCTTTGCAGTGATTACAAACCGGGCTTGACTTTTGGCTCATTTAAAACCATTAGGCTTATCTCAAAAGCAGGGATAAATATATCCCAAAGCCTTACTCCTAATAGAACTGTGACAGTCAATTTATGCTGATTTGGCATTGTGTGTTGCTTTTAAAGCACCTGCAGGAGCAACTTCTTCAAACTACAAGCGCTCAGTGTGTGTTCAAAAAACTTTTATTATAATAAATATACTCAATTGTATGTACATTATCTGACACAGCAGTAGGCAGTTTATACAAACCCCTCTATTCACATGTTGCAACATTCAACACTGTTTGCAAGAAAAACCCTGAAAAGGAGCACGAGGAGGGTGCATTATTAAAAGACTGTGGACGTCTCTTAGGTCCCAAGGCTCTCATGAAGTACACTGTGATTTGATGCAATCAAGATGCAGGCCTATTACAATCTGGCTGTACAGATTTTATCATGTGTTAAAGCTGTGCTAACGGGAGTGTAAGAACAGTGCAGATTTAATCACATCCAAGCTGCGTGATGTGAAGAGCAAACCTTTATGGGTATATACTGGTTCTGTTGTTTTCCAACAAACATGACCCTACTTCTCTGACTACAGGGCCCCATAGTCGTTTGAACACATCTGACTTTGCTGGTTTAAATTCATAAATTTAAAGCATCAATCAGCAGAACATCAAGGGGAATACTTAACAGTAGGCTACATTTACGCTTGAGCTTTTCCACTAATCCACTTGGATTACGTGTAGTTTATATCATCCTGATGGCCAGACACTGTCACGTAATTTTATGACTTTTTTTTTCCTCTTTCCAAAAATACACGACTCCTTGGCCCCTTAAAATAGGCCTACTTAACCTCAAATTGTACCCGGCGTCCATTCTCACCGAATGACAGCTATGTTGTTCTATATTTTTATCTAGTGCAACTCCTCAACTCCACCGAATACATTCACAAATCCGAGAAAGATTAATAACTTCGTGTGTCCACATTTATTCAGCCCCTTCAAGCCCACAAAAAGCTCTTTCTCTCTGTTGTGGAGCTGCTGGATCTTACCCACGGTGGCGCTCCCGTGGGCAGCCGGGCAGGGTGTCCGTCAGGGTGGACTGGTGGTTAGTCACTTCAGGACATATTGATTACCAAGTATCCTAGCACCACAGCGACCATAATAATGACACAGAATACAAACATAGCGCAGATGGAAGCAAGACTTGCATTCCTGTTGCCTCCACCTCCTTCTTCTTCTTTGGGCTCCTCTTCGCAGATAGAGATGACACCCACAGAGGAATTCCCCACGCTCATGTTGGACTTGAGCTCCGCGCCTGCCTCCTGCTTCGCCTCGACGGCCCACGGCGCCACCTGCACCTTCATCTCCATCTCTTCCATCATCTGGCTCACTTGGGAGATCTCGGTCTGCAGGTCCCTGAGGTCCGCCGTGTCGATGTTGCTGTCCGCCTCATACTTCATGTTTTGCACGCTCATGGCCCTGGCCGCCACGGTGGTGGTGCTGCCGGTCATCCCAGTCTGGATCAGGTGCCTCGTCGGCACCTTGAGGGGGAAATCCTGCCCTATCTCCAGGGACCTTTTCATGTCCACCTCCAGGAGGTCCATGCTGCTGGAGAAAAGAACCCATAGGCGCTCGTACTCGGCCCGGTCCTCTTTACTGATGGTCTTGTCTTTGAGCAGAGAGGTCAGTTTAGTCCTGTTGGCCACAGCCAGCTCCTGGGCCTTTTTGCGGGTCCTCTTCAGCTCCTCTCGCAGGTTCTGCGAGTCCGAGGTGCTTCCAAGAGCGATCACCAGATGCCTGTAGCAGGCGGTTACTTTGTTCAGAGCATCCAGCATTGTTTTGCACTCCTCTTTCCCCATGACTGATTAAAAAAAATCTCCCCGCCAAACAAAAATATGAAATAATAAACAAAAGAGGTTTGAAGAGAAATGGCGAGCTGTTAGTGACGGCGGTTTAGCCACTGTCGTTAGTTTAGTTTCCACGGGAGCACACCCCCAGCTCTACAAATCCCCTCAGAGCACTAGTCAGAGCAAATTCCTCTCTATCCATGCTCCTTCCTGTCTACAAGCAAGCACAGAGAGCGGCTTAGAAATTAATGCGTCCATAAATGGCTTTAGGCTACCTTTGCGCGTCCTCACTCGAGATCAAACAGCGCCGGAGGACCTCTTTTGCAGGACGGATGCGAATGGATGTGAAACAATCCAATCTTCCTTTTTTATGAGATTGCAAATGTCTGTCCAGATTCAGCTACAGGTGTCACCACATCCGCCTATGACTGCTGCTTGTGTCAATCTCGTCATCAGCTTAAAATAAGTCCGTTAATGTTCACAGATGACGCGCTGCTGGGAGATGGAGATCTTCATTTACAAAGAAAAATGAGCTTCAGAGCGCCCATAACATGGGGAGGGGAAACAAGCCATCGTTTTTTAGTTTGTTTATCTGTACGGGGAGCTGTCCACTTCAGCACCCAATCGATGATGTTTAAATACCAGTAAGCGCCTTCTGTGGTCACATGTGAGCACGAAACAGAGCCATTCAGGCGGAGAGGCAGGCAGGGAAATACAACAGCTTCACTCCCATTGGTTTGGTCATGTAGTGGTCTAGTTTGAATGCAGCCCGTCATTGGCTGATCTGACCCTCCCGTGGGCAGGACTGTGTTGCCCATCAGAGTGGATGTCAAATCACAAAGCCCGAAACTATCTGCCACTATCTGCTATTTGTCATCAGGATCCCCGCATACTGTATGTTGTCAGCAACATTTCCAAAGACAAGTGAAGCCATGACTGATGGCTGACCAGGTCTTACTTGTTTGATGTGATCAGGAGATACAGGCTAGATTTATGAATGAAGTTATTGAGCTTTATTTATGTTAATCTTTGCATTCAACAACATTCCTGTTAACACCCATATATGTGATCATTTTATACCTGCTTATTAAAAACAAATAAATGTACAGTGCTGAAGAAAATGAGCAATCAGTGTGAGCATTAGTGACAACCCACATATTTGTCTCTTTCTAGTTTGCATAGTTGCATGCCTTGCAGTCCATCAGACACACACCTGCTTGCACACAGTTTAGGTTTCATGGAGGATGCCAGTTGTTGCACACAGTATTTGTTGGATAATGTGTTGTTTACCCAGTTGGCTCCTGCTGTGTTGAGAGATGAGAGGCAGATAGGGCTGTGAGGTGTTTGCCTGGTTTGCTCTTTTTGCATTATTGAAGCGGATGGCGCCTAATGATTCAGTGACTGCAGAGCAAAGCTAATGGACTTGATGTGCATGAGGATGCCAAAGGAACCAAGGGCAAAGCTCATTGTTTGCTTTATATAAGATGACATCTGATTATTTCTCATGATTTATTTCTTCTACTCTTTTTTTCTCCCAGATTGTAATTTTAAAAAAAAAAAAAAAAAAAAAAAAAAAAAAAAAACTTTGTATTTGCTCATATCAGCTTTTCTGTTGATGCACATTATTGAGACTTCATGCATCGTCACTTATATACTAATACCCGTAACTCCCTATTCATTCAGTTTAATCTAATTCTATGTCCCTCTGCTCTGTTTGTACTGTAAACTGTGCTGTTAGATATGTTTTAACTTGCCGGTGATGTCTGACTAATAACAAATATCTTGGCTGAGTCAGATGTTTTGTTAAGATCTTGGCAAATGCATCTTCTTTCCTTTGAATTTGTTTCCATGGCAACATCTCACCTCTTGGCAAGCACTCTCCAGTTATTTTTTTTACATGGTATTCAATTACTGACATCACAGAAAATTGTCAACAGTCGTTCTCTCATGATGTATTTAGAAATACATGTCAAAAGAGAGATTTATATACTTTTATTTTTAATGATCTATTCTACATTTTTTAATTGAATGGTATATGAGTTTTGCTTTGTTTTTCTGTATAAATATTGAATATTTATAAAAGTACTTTCATTTTTACAAAGATACATTGCAGTTTTTCCAGATGCCATGTCCAATGTGCAACACACAAAATCTTTGAATTGCACTCTACACAGATAAAGTAAAAGTGAATGATTTTCCAGCTCACAAAATATCAGCATCTTATATCAAACCTAAGTTAACAAGTACAGAAACACAGTTAGAGTCAGTGAGACAAACAACACGCATGGTCTCCACGCAACTCCAAACTTGGAAAATTACATAAATCTGTTCAGTCTATTCTTTACCACATTTACACGGAACCACTGACAGAATAAAGGCAGAATTGCAGGATTACATAGTAAAATTGGCTCTGCTGTCTCTCTGTCTGCGTTCCTATAATAAGACTTCCAATAAGCCGGTCTGTTAGATTCAAGTGTTAGGATGAGTCAGACATGCTGTGGCCTGATTGCTCTCAGAGTGAACACATCATGGAAGACTCAGTTTGATTTCCTGTGCAGAGGCTCTTGGTGGTTTGCTGTTACACAGAGAAGAGCAACAAGGCTGGAAAGAGTTTAAGATGTTCTTATTCTCTTAACATCGATGTATGCATTACACTGACTCACGAAAAGACAAATAAATCCTGAAAAAAGCAAGATTTCTGAATTTGCTGCGAACACTTTATTGTTAGTAAATGGCACATTTTTCACATATTTAAAGTCTTTTTGTGTTGTTTTGGTTTTTGTCTGTATATTTTTGAGCAGTATTTCCCTGATTTAGATAAAAGTGTCAAAGATGAACCATCCATTGTTTGGATTTTGGTCAGATTTTGACCAAGAGGCAAAATACGGCAGGACCGAGAGCAACATTAATTGTATATTCAAGACAAAACCATAACGATGGTCAAATATTTGTTGTCATAATAATGCCGGTTAGTAGTACACCAGCAACAACTACTGCTTATCCTCAGTGGCTAAACATCAAACGCTTGATGCAAGATCTTTGTAAGACATGATTTCGACATCATGTGACTTTAATTGCAAATAAAAGCAGAAAATACAATATTTTGATGGTATTTGAACTGCAGTTTAATGTCAGTTATGAGAGAGGTATACTTAATTGAGTGTGACCATCCAGACTGTTGGGTTGACATGGCAGATTTTTGTGGCTGCTGTATGACATCAGCTTGTTGCATAAACCCATCTCTTCCTGTGCTGTGACATTTGAAAATGGGGCCAGAATTGTTTGTGTTCGCCGCAGACCCCTGAACACGTGTTGCATTTTAAAGTGATGTCTGCTAAAGAAGGAAGTGCCTTTTGTGTTTACAAACAGAGCCCCAGCTCACTGAATTAAGCTGGACGTTAACCTTCAACACTACGGACGTAAACTGCATTTAGATTATTATTTTTTCATAAAAGGTGTGTATGATGCCACTCGCACGTAAAATGATGGCATTTTATAAAATCCTAAACTCCTCCTATATATGGTGGAGACATGATGTGACAATACCAAAAGCCTTGAAATAAAATAAAACGTGATCAAAACACCCACAGCTTCAAGAGGTTAAGATGAAAAGGAAACAAAAGAAGAGGAGAATAACTTGGTATAGGGAGGTCAACAACTGATGCTATAAAATGATCTACAAACTGTAATCCAGATTAGCAGGTTCCTAAAGGTCCTGGGATTAGCAGTATAATGCCCACTAATGTATCTTTTAATGGAGGCTGTCATCTCTCACTCACGCATTTTCATCATATGGAATTGATGATTTAGGCAGGAGATAGAGCCTGCTGGCACTCACTACACTTTGTGTGAGATGATGGTCAAAAACATGAAGATGTTTTGCCTCAAAGTGCAATAATACCCTGAGCAAACACATTAGAAAACTCTCGAATAACCTCTGTCATCTGTCTTAATAATCCCAGGAAAAAGCTCATGCACTGCCCTTTCCTCTAAAATGCGAGTATGCTCTCTACATAAGGCCTCACCCTAAGTTTAGTCTAATGCAGTCATCATGATGTGCTGTTCTTGCTACAGTAAATTCCTATGCCTGTGCTGCATATACTGTATGTTATTTAATAAAAGGTATAAGAGAAGCCTGGCAGCCACTGTTACAGCACATACTAGATATGTTCAACAACTGCACAACAGTGATTTCTACATTTGTTCTGATGTTGCATTATGATATCATGCAGATCTTTTTTTTTTAAATGTGTTTTCATCCCTTTCAGACAGCTGTGGTTTTGTATTCATTCCTGTAAAACATAAAAATCAACTTGCAGAGATTTGACACTTGCTTGAGATTGGTAATCCATCATATTAAACACCTGGCCAGGGTTTTGTTATTGTTACTCAACAACGTTACACTTATGGATTGCCCAACTTACTTTTACTTTTACTTACTTTTTGAAAATGGTAAGAAATGGTGATCTGAAGTAAACAGACTAAAACATCTAGATTTATAGCCAGAGAAAAGCACTCAAGGACCAAATCCAGTACTGAGGGCAGTGCCTTGGAGAAGGCCAGTGTCAGGAGTGTTCCTAAACCAACACAACATGGATGACTCTCAGTGTGAAAAAAAACTGCAGCACCTAGAGGAGACCTGCACATACTCAAAGGAAAACAAAGAAACTCCTCAACTCCTCAATCAGTGGGGTTTGAATTCAGGACCTTTTTGCTGTGAGGGAGTAGTAACTGCTTATCCACTCTGTGGTCAGTATCATCTGCTAAAATCCCCTCCTTTGACTCCTCCAAGTCTGACATCTTACTTAATAGTGCCCACATTTGAGTGAAAGTGTCCAGAACAGGATTAGCGCAGCATGTAGCACTAATCTTACATGATCACGGAAAGCTGACTTGATGTCTTGTTACTAATGTAGAAAAAAATCCCTAAAAGCCAACCATTACTTGGGTGGGCCTCAGATTTAAATTTGGAAGTGTGTTGCAGCTTGTTTTAAGTGGTTTGGGATGGTCGAGTTGGCAGAGAGGCAGGCGGGATAGAGCCCAGAGATGGAGGCTGTTTGTGGTAGTATGAGGAAGATTCAGTCAGTCAGAAACAGAGGCATGAAGGGGGGGTGGAGGGGCGAGTGAGTGAGAACCAGAGAAAGAGAGGAAGTCTGTCTGTTGAATTATTGATGGACCTCATCCACTATGTGGACACGGCGCAGCATGAGGCAGCAGGGTGAACCGTGAGTCACGCCTCAACTCCACGAAGGTCCGGATTGAGGAGGATCTCCACTCAACCTTGACACACACACACACATAAATGCTCCTCCCTATGAAAAGGAAAGCTAAGCTTACCTTAAAAGCCCTCATATAAACTTTGTATTGATCGTGGCAAATGTGATGTAGCACTTAGGAAAAGTGGGATGCATAAGTGTGTGTGTGTGAGTGTGTGTGTGTGTGTGTGTGTGTGTGTGTGTGTGTGTGTGTGTGTGTGCGTGCGTGTGTGTGTGTGTGTGTGTGTATGTGTGAGGGTGGGGTAGACTGAACTCCTGAAAGCCAGTCTTTTGCTTCAGACCCTTGCTTACACATATTGCGTGCAACTTAAAACTGTCCAGTGCTGCAGTGATGTTTGTAATAATAGGAATTTTTTTTTTTAATTCTGTTAAATTTAACTTTTTCAGTCTGGGAAGTGGCAAGAACTGGCCACCATTGTAGAATATTGTTCCCATCAAAAAATTGAGCCTAAATTTCTTCAACCAGAAGTCATACTGAATGGTGTGTTTGTAAAGCATATACATCTTTTTTTTTAAGTAGAATATCATAAGTCTCTCTCGTGTGCTACAGAATAGTGTATGCTTTCCATGCTATACTGAGATGAGCCAAAAGAATCCATGGCATCTGCTCGGTCAAGGCTTAGTACTAATCCTATCACACTAAGGTAAACTCCGGAGAAGATGCATGACATTTGCCCTCATGCTGCAAATTTGAAACAGCCTCATAATATTTATTTTATGCCCCTTTTCTGTCATCCACCATTCCTTTTACTCTCCTCTTCATAGTGTCTAATAAAAACATGTTAAAAACAGATACATTCTGCCCAGTTTGTCATTCATTGGTGGGTATGAAGGAGGTACTTGTTTGTCCGTTGGCTCCTCTCACCAAAGCCTTAATGTAATCCATTGTACCTTACCCTCTCTGTAGAAAATAGAACAGTGCAGTGAAAGGAGGAAACAATGGATGGATTAAAAAGATGTCCTTCACCAGGCTCTCAAGAGACATTCAACTCTGCCACAATAGACTTTAGGAGCTTTCTATAGTTAATAAGAGAGATACATTAGTGACCTTTAACGTTCTTTAAGCTGTCATTGGTTACTTTTTTCTCAAGCTCACTGTACTTCAGCCGTCATTTTTTGCTGTGTGCACAGTGCATCCAAACATGCAAGAGAGCTGATGGTCTGGAGGGAAAAAGGTCTTGGTCTTCCTCTGTTTTACTCCTGCAGTTTTAGCCAACAGATTGCCTTTCTCAGAAAATCCCCTCTAAAAGGCTTCTAGGTTGGATTTGTGTGGGGCGAGGCGAAGGTGGATGCAGCAGAGATAAGCCTGTGCAAGGTTAGAGGCCATCATAGACTGGGTTTGTGTCATTCTTCATGCCGCTGTAGACAACAATGTCCATGGTCAAGACTCTAATACTTCTGCTCTGATTTTCTTTCAGTCTGCCATCTCCCAGTCTCTTGCTTGTGTGTCTGAGGGAGAGTTTGCATGCACGTGTTTTTCTTGGATGTTTTCAGTGTAGACAGATGGTATTGTATGATCAGGTCAGTTGTGTGGAATATGCATTAGCAGAATTAGACCATAAAATGCACAGGGTCACATGATGTTTGAACTCAATGCCTTTGGCGATTGCATACCATACAGACTTATAAATACTATATAAATATACCTTTTTAAATAAAGAAATGAAGAAGAAAAAGAGCCATTCTCACTTTCAGTTTCTTTCAGGGTAATAATTTTGATCAAACTGACCATGTAGTCACCTAGAGAGGCACCAAATCTCATTTAGTAATTGTGATAGGGACCTGTTTAAACCAACACGTCTTCATAATTAAACAACCACAGATTGGTCGATTGTACCATGCACTCAGGAACGACCCATATTGGTGCTTTCCAAAACCATTACAAATCACTGTTAAAAATAATGATGTTTTATGGTTTGACAATGCTGTGGTTAACATCTGGTTAGGTTCGGGCACAAAAACCACTTGGTTAGGGTCAGGGAAAGATCATGGTTTGGGTTAAAATGACAACTTGAAACGTGGTGTGGGTTAAAGTTACTACTTCCGTAAGTCAGGCAACCTTTGTCGTCATGGCAACAATAAACATCATGACAATCGTAGTTACAGTTTTTAAAAAAACCTATACTGTAGTTTTTCTCAGTAGGACAGGCTGGTTTAAACATAGATTAGCTAAATCAGTTTCTATCCTCCAATATGATATATAGGCCTACTGATCATCCTACAAACTGCATACCCATCATGCATTGCACCTTACTGCAACTGCTACTACTACCCTTTCCTTCCTCACCTTCCTCCTCCTTCTCTCTCTCTCTCTCTCTCTCTCTTTTTACCACACACACTGACGCCAGGTAGCAGCGTATAATTCAAAACATCAAGGCAATTTCTCTTGAGGTTCCTCACTCTTTAAGAATTAATGAAGACGTTGCTGCTTTCTCTCGTTTACTTTTTAACAAGACATTTCCCTCAGGTTGTAAGTCTCAACGGGCCTTCACATGCTCTTACTTTTCTCATTGCAGCTCAGGTCGGGTTATATGTCTTTGTGTATAATATAATAAGGCTTTGGAGGAGGGTGATGTGCATACAAGGCAAGTATGAGGACTTTCTTAAGAAAAAACTGGTGTTTAAAGTGAAAATACTTTCCAGATTTTCCAGAGAAATGTCTTTTATTGCGCCATACTGTTCAGTTTCATAACTTTACGTTAATATTATTTTAACTGCTTGTATATCTCCAAAACACAACACAGAGTGCTATAAAATCTTTATTATTTGCAATTAAACTAAATGACTCTTTCTAAATATCCAAAATTCATCTGTTACACAATACCAACAGTAGAATATTATGCATCATACCCTAATGGTTTGCTGGGGTGTTAATATGTGAGATAATGCTAATACATTCTTTAAACACTCATAACATCTTCATTTGTCATTCTGGTTGACTGCCCAGCTGTGGCATTGTTCCTTTGCCAAATTCTAATAAGACAGGCTCCACTGACAGAAAGATTAATTTGACAGTGACGCTGATATTGGTCTGGGGTTGTGCTATCCTGTCATGTATGTTCCTTTTCACTCATCTTCTGCTTGTGTTTGCTTTCTCTCTCATTCTCTAAATGTATTTTTCTCTGTCCTCTCATCCTCTCTGGGGTAAGCTGAACTCCACATCTTCCTTTCTCCTTTTATTCCTCTAGGAACACACACACAAACATATGAACACATAGAGGGGACCAGCCACAGTCCCATCACACACTCGCTCCAAACCACTCTGCTCTCCACTCTGCTTTGCTTCACTTCATTTCACTCCACAAGCCAGCATGTCAACAAAGGGTGGGGGGGGGGGGGGGGGGTGCTGTGCCAAAATAATAATGCCCATGGGAACCCAAGGCTCCCAGCGGGAGATTTTATTTGTTACATGAGCACTTAGCATTCATTATTTAATCGGATACAAGACTCCTGATTACATTAAGAGTTAAAATGAAATACCCTGCTTGTCTCAGTTGCTATTCACGGTCTGTCTATTCTGGCGTAAGCAGGAGATGTTTTGAGGGATGTTTATCTGTGCAGGTGAGGGTGGAGGATGGAGCAGACAGCTTACATTTAGCCTGTGGCTGCTCGTTTGGCAGTCAGTCAGATGCTCATATAGCCATAATGGAAAGAGAGAGAGAGAGAGAGAGAGAGAGAGAGAAGCAGTTCTGGAAATGGAAAGGGCTTCAGTCCCCTGATTCAGCCTTTAAGCTGCTTTAGAGGATTGCTGGGTATTTTTTCTCTCCCTGTCTCTAAAACAGACAGCTGATATTGGCTCTGAACCAGAACAGGAGAGGGCAGAAGCCATGAGCTTTCACTGTGCATCTGCAGAAACAGGGCATGGAAGGGCCAAGCTGCTTTGTCTTGGCTTTATAATCCACTCTTGGGAGACACGTGACATCAGATACTGTTGCCAGGAAAGTCCTGCTGCTCCCTGCTGGGGAAGTGCTGCTACAAGTGGCCATCTGTCCCCAGTTGACCACTAGAGACCTGGGTCATGTCTAGCTAAATATTTCACTTAGTTAGAGCATCTGTTTTTCTTTAGCTGACAACCCTAAAAATACATTTTGTGACATCACTGACTGGACCAGAAGTGTAGCATGCATGAAAGCTTTAACCTAGAGCAGGACAGTAACGATTTAACGTTGTACTCATACATGGATTTAGGTGAAGTTCAAGGATATGCGATCACATTTCAAATATTTCTGTAAGCGTTGTAACTGTAGCAATGTTCAGATTAAGTGAGTCTGGGCTTCAGAGAGAGACTGAGTCAGATCAGGCGAGCGAGAGCACTGTCAATATTCATCCATTTTCTATACCTGCTTATCTTGTTCAAGGTTGTGGTGCTAGAGTGGTTCAAGTGCAGACTGATTTGAAAAGTAAAATAAGACAGAAATGCAGAACTGATATTCAGTGTGAAGTTTTACAGAATTCAGTTTTTAGGAGTTTGACCATCGATTTTCATATTATATGGAAATAAATGTTTAATGTTGAATGGTATGAAAAGCACATCCAGAAATTCGATGTGAAGTACAATTGAAAATGCTTGTATGGTTCTTTAATGCAGGCAATGAGCTACTAAGCTGAAATAAACAATAATTTTTACTTGTACCTGTCAGACTCCATAGAACAGAGTAGAACATACACATATGCATACAGTACATACATACACATACATACATGCAGTAGGTGATTTGTTCATTTTTAACAGGGGTAATGGCCCAATGGGAGGGTTAGAGTTAGGACTGCAGGATTATCATATAGGCCTAGCCTAATTCTTGATATTATAATTGCGATTATAATTTTTTGAACTGCTATTAGGCTAAATGCATATTTTGTCTAGGTCTATTATTTTACTTGATGTGAATATTACGCATATTAATAATGCTTATTTTTCAAAACACACTGTAGTTTTGACAGTATAAACTTTACCTCGAATTATGTAACTGTAGCAGCTGAGCGTGGTGCGGTCAGTGCAGATTAATTTCCTCAGTCACATTACCTGCTCCACCCCTAGGTTACACCAAACATCTATTGTAAAAACTATATCTGTAGTCATGTCTCCCCTAAAATATTTTGTTACAGAGGTGGCTTGGTCTGAGGGTGTATTTTCAGCAGCACAGAGGCTACTGAATGATCATAGAAATATTATAGGCAGCAGTGTGTCTCTATGATCCTCTCACTCTTCTGCGACTACACGTTGTTACACGTTGTTGTTGCTTTGGTCATGAAGGTGACACTACTCTATAGAGAATATAGGCTACAATATAGTATAGAATTGAGTATTTACAGTATATAGTTTAGAGAATATTATACATCCAAGACAAAACTGACAGAAGGGTGGGACTGAGAAGAAAAGGCATAATTACAAATCTGTTTGGTACTTCAGCACCACAGACAGAGCCATGGATTTATCAATACACAACACAGTTAGGCTACTGATATTTCAGAGTCATGGTTGGGGCCATAGATTGTAACTTGCACAAACCTCAATCAGATAGAGGATCAATGAGTCAGGCAGACTATACTGACATATTAAACAACCCTCTGCCCCTGCACCATCTCTGCTACTAGGGCATGGAGAGGAGCAATGGATTTTTCTTTATTTTTTTTTTACTATTTTCTACATTGTAGAACAATATTGAAGACATCAACACTATGAAATAATACATATGGAATGATATAGTAAACAAAAAAGTGTTAAACTCACCAAAATATGTTTCATATTTTAGATTCCTCAAAGTAGCTACTGTTTGCCTTGATGACAGCTTTGCACACTATTGGCAGTATCTTAATCAGCTTCATGAGGTAGTCACTTGGTTTTCAATGAACAGGTGTGTCTTGTCAAAAGTTAATTGGTGGAATTGATCACCGTTTTAATGTGTTTGTGTGCCCAGGTAGTGTTGGTATGCAGCAAATAGCCATATTCGACTACTGTGGTAATCCATATTATGGCAAGAACGGCTCGACTAAATAAAAAGAAACGACAGTCCATCATTACTTTAAGACATGAAGAACTTTAAAAGTTCCTTCATGTGCAGTTGCAAAAACATCAAACGCTATGATGAAACTGGCTCCTAAACCGGAGTCAAATTCCTTATATGTGTAAACATACTTGGCCAATAAGGATTATTCTGATTATAAAACGGTTTTTCTAAATTTTCTGTGGGATTGTGACAGTATTTAGCCAACAGCACCCTCGAGTGGAGAACTAAATTATAGCAATTTTATCATAATCCACAGGGTGGCGCTGTTGAACCATGGGCTGTATGTGTCGAGCCTTTCTCCGGACACTCGCGAATGGGAACGGAAAAACCCGAGGCGAAGCCCGGAAGCTCCGATGCTACTGGTCTGGTCACTGCTGTCAGTCAGCCCGTTGTTGGAGCGATGTGTTGCGTTGGAGCTGGAGTAAAGCTCAAATGAAACATCAAAAAGCATTAAGAAGGAGTTCCTAACAAATGAAATAAGCAGTATTAAGGTATGTAATTGAACTGTCACTCGAGAGGCTCTGCTTTTTGCACTCGTCGCTCGCATATACAGTGTTAGCATGCTAGCGATTAGCTTCTGCTAGTGGCTAGTTAACAAAGCGAGATTTAACCAGCCAGTCCGATAGGTAGCATGAGAAGTGCACAGCTAGCACGTTTCGGTATGTGTGTGTGTTGATAGTGTTCAGTTTCAGTCACGACCTTTGCAGTTATCATTGTAGCAAGGAGGAAAACCCAGGTTAGTGCCCTGAGATTTACTGGTGCTCAGCGACGGCTTTACTAAATGGCCAGTTACGCATATGGCGGTTCATAAATGAGAAGGTGGTGATTTATAGGCTAGTCGATGTGAAGAGGAGCTGCAATCTCAGTCACACCTCGCCAACAAATCTGTCGGAGATGCTTCAGTTTGTGGTTTATCTGTCCATAACAAAGCATGAGCTGGCTGGGTTCAAGGTTGACCAAAGTTGTCTCCTCCAACTATTGAAAAATGGTGACATAGCAAGTAACAGTTGCATCTGAGGCGAACACAAACAAACACACGCGTGTTTCTGTGGGTATTAGTAGGCGCATTTAGCTTCAGAGAGGGGGACGATAATCATAATAGTATTTAAGAAAAACCTGGTGGTGCTCGATAGTGTTTGTCTATATTTATTTTACTATGTTTACAAAACTACCTGCTGCTAAATGACTTATAGTTTACATTATTGTCTTGCACTACTGTCTTGTCTTATAGGCTATATTGTTTTTGCACTACAGTCTTCGTCTCTTGCACTATGTTATGCACAGATTGCTCAGTTTATGACCTTACGTTTTATGTCGTGTATTTTATGTCTTGCACTGTCTACCTGTTTAACTGTTGCACCACAGGCTCCTGGGAAACTGTATTTCATCCCAGATGTACACTTGTATATGGATGGGTTGACAATAAAGAGAGTCTGAGTCTGAGTACATCTCACTGATTGTGGCATGTCAGTAAAGTATTACCACTTTAATTTGGTGGTTTGGACAGAGACCTTGGAAACGTTTAGGTGGTCAGACACACTACTGATTGATTTACCTTCCTAGAGTTGGTTCACTAGAGAAATATCCGTGCTTACACCACAGACTATTAGCAGATAAGACTTGCAGTGTCACCACATTTCTATGAATAGCTATCATGACGGGTGTGTTTCCTGTCAGTAAAAAAAAAGGAACAAAAATCATGCACACCACACAGTCTCATTCAACCAAGCAAGGAAGCTATGAAGGCCTGAGAGTTTGTATGTTAATAAGAAGTTTTAATGGCAAGTTTTAACACATTTTTGTGCGTCTTTTTTCAGGTGTAAGCCTTCATGTCAGTCTACATATGTACTCCATCCTGAATGCTGGTCCAGGAGGTAAACACCACAGCATGTCATTGTGAAGAGGGAACATATTAGGTAGGTTGCCCTGCATTTTCCCTCAATTTGCATGTCTTTTGTTTAACAGAGTTTTTAAGAGTCAAATGTGTAACAACAGCAAACATAGCAAAGCAGCTAATCTCATGTCATCTGTTTGACTCTTGTGTAAAAGCCTGAAGAGTAGCATTCCTCACTTTGGCTTTCGCTGATGAAAATGAGGTTTTCTAGGGAGTTGCTCCAACAATCACAACCACGTGTGGTTTTATTTTTGGTTCTTAATGTTTTCGGAACAAATCACGTGAGTTTGGCCTTTGAGCTGTTTGGCAATTTGGAAATGTGACAGTGAAACATAAAATCACTTAGTAAATCGAAACCCATTTCTCAGACATTTTTGGCTTTAGCTGTTGTATCTAAATTTCTTTGATAGTAGACACAAGCCCTTGCTCTGACTTTGTATGCGATGACTCTGCAATGGATTGACCCTGCAAAGTGATCTGAGCAGGATGACACTGAGGTGAGGGTTGGTTGTGTATGCCAGAAGAGAGATGAGGAGAAGGAGAGGGGGACAGAGAGGTATTGGTGGATCTTGTGTTGTGCCCTCTGACTGGGAAGGGCAGACAGCTGAACAAGCAGCCGGTGTGGCTTTAATGGACCTCCCTTTCATTGAACACAGGAAAAATCAATACACCCTAAACTGGCCAAGAGCGTTTTCTGTCCTCTTAAAGACTATGCTAATTGTTTAACAGCAAAATGACATGGTATTCAACACTAGTGACATGTTGTAAACAAAACTGTTGAGTGCACTAAAGTGAAGAGGCGCCCATGGACAGGTATTCATAAAATTTCTACAAAAAACATTGCAGACCTGTGTGACTTGTATTGCTATAATTTTAGTTTTTAGTTGTCCAGTTTTTGACTGGACATGATCAGGGGAGAGGGTTGTGTACTTGGACTGAGGTTGTCCAAAAGATGTCTGCTGGTATTTCTAGCATTTTCCAGCATTTCTCCTCAGCTTGTTTGAGCTTTCATGTATGTACCATGACTTATTCCCCACACAGCACTGTTTGATTGTGACAGATTTAGCCACTTGTCTCCAATAATTTCCAGTTGTTACTGTGACATGCTGCTCAGAGTAGTAACAGTAAGTCAGTCACTCACCATCATCTTCTGAACTGACTTTTTCAAATCCTGATTCATCCCTAAATTTTCTTTTCTCGTCAATGTATTTACTGGATGATACTCTAAACAGCAGCTTCAGTCTTTTTGTTGTGCTTTCAACTCAGTTCTTTCCTCCAGTCTCAGTCTGGGTTTTTTTTTTTGATGCAATTAATCAATTTCTTTGCAACTCGATGCCACTTTGCTGACATCATTCAGTGACGCATGCTGTCATACCATTAATTGAAACTGTGGCTGTTGTTTATTTTGTCCACATCATGGTTTACACACAGTTCACTTGCTGACAAACCTGTGTTTCTGGTGTTGTAATGGTTTTCAGTGGGACATATTTGTTGGCTGCCGTACCTAGAATAAAGAAACTAAGGATTGGGATGGAAAAAATTTGGCTTTATTTAGCCAATACCTATTCATTAAAATATGCCTGGATCAGCCCAAACCCCATTCAGCTCGGGCAATGAAGAACAACCCAGCTGCTGTTATTTTTGTTATTTAGGCCTAGAGGAAAATGTTCGTTTTACAAAATATCTATATTTATGTGGACAAAGCCTAAAGGCTCTTGTGTACCTACTCAGGTGTTTTCAATTACTCTGACTGACTAGACATCTTGTCAGGTGGAAGCTGGGTGGAGCCTGTGTGAATTAAGTCACGTCACCAAAATCTATGTACTAATAAGAATGATTGTAGTGTAGTTGTCCTGGTAGCTCAATTTTAATTTACTGGGAGTAAATTCAATTTGTCAAAATGTTTTTGGAAAAAAAATAAATAAATTTTTGACAGTGATTTTCAATGCCTGACAAAGATCACCAAACATTTCTCTATTAAATTTAGTCTTTGCACCTGTAGACATTTTTTAGATATGCATGCTCCACACTCTGTTTGTCTAGTGTAAGTTGTCCCGCAGTAACGGGTGAGGGAGATGTCAGTCAAGAGTAGTTTGTGCACAGTCTTGAGAAGAGGGCCTAATCAGACTACATAAGTCCACCTGTGTAGGTGGACAATCTGTGTCTAGGGGGGGGGGTTAATGTATAATTAGGAAGTAAAAAAACAAAATTGTCTCAGTCTTTACTGAAACATTGGGTTTCCAAAATGTGAACTTCATAAACCAGCACTCCAACATAGAGACAGAGCGCAATTAACTCCCACCCACTCCGGAGGGGAAAACAATTCATCGCTCTTCATTGACTTTGTATTGAGTGAAGGTGCCTCCTTGTCACTTCTGTTTGCTAGCAAACAACAGAAAAATGCCTAAAAGCTGCTGTGTGGTGGGATGCATTACCAAGAAGGTAAAGAACCCAGAACTAAGTTTTTATAAGCTGCCGAACCGAAAAACTGAGGCTTTAAGAAGAAAAACATGGATAACGTTACAGGGCCGTGTGCTGAGCAGTGGAAGAGACAGACCCAACCTGAGCTGCACGGACAGCCTGCAGCTCAAAAACCTCCGTAAAATTGACACATATACCTGGACACGCTGCTAGTCACAGAAAACATGCATGAAAGTAAAAACAGAACAGCTGTTTAATTGAAAGTTATGCAGTGTTTAGAGGTGTTTAAATCATAGAATAGATAACCTGCATTCAGCTGAAATGCTAACTGTAAAAAGAACCTGAATGAGAAATGATTGCATGGCTGTGCGTGTCATTTTCTCAACTCTGTTTACAAACTGTAGTCACTATAACAGCTGTGAAGTGTTATGCCAGCCTGTTATGTGGTGCGGTTTGCTATACAGTTGTGCTATCTCTACTGTAGACGTGATGTCAGCTTTGCATTCATGTATTGCATCTTTGCCTATACAATAAAACTGGTTTCAGCATATGCTATAAACTACCTTTCCCTCTCCGGTAGACATATGGTGCTAAAATAATCCTCTGACATGATGAAATCTCATGTTTTTAGCTAGCCACAGGCATTTTGTTAGTGTCTCAGCCCTTGGTTGCATCTTCTGGCGCCGGTTGTTTTCCCCTCTGGTGGGTGTGGTTTTCAGAGTATGACACGTTGCGCTCTGTCTCTATATCAAGTAGTCTGTCTCTAAAAGAGCATGATTTTGCAGAACAAGTAATTTATCTGCTTCCCCTCAAAAACTGTTTTAATAGGTCATGTTGGCCTTGTGGTTAAGATGGTTTGATTTTGTTGAATGTCATACCTCTAACTCTCTCCCCATGTTAACTGCTTTCTTCTGAACTGTCACCTGTCTAATGAAGGCAGAAAAAAATGCCAATAAACTGATGTTTTTAAAAACTGTTAATAGCTTTGCAGGATTAGATGTCATCTGTTTCAAAGAGTGGCTCTGTTATATCTGAATAAAGATTTAGAAATACTCCACTCATTGCACCCACATAAACTCACATCAGCCCCTGCAGGGGATAAATGTCAGTGCAGTCTGTCATACTGTCTGTACAATTATACTTGACATGCCATTGAGACAGGGCCCTTAGTTAGTTTGGCTGGAACAATGACTCAACCACGACCTTGAACATGAAATATTGGCAACAAACAATATTAAAGTAGCAGTATTTGTTTTGTGTTTTTATATTAGCTTTTAGAAAGAGGCTGTCTGTGTTATTGTAGGTATTTTGTTGAAATTATTTCTGAAATTTGCATTTCTGTGTGAAATATTTACATTTAAATGCAAAGCTTTGCACCTTTGTCTTAGAGTGTTTGGGCAGCATAGCCTCATAGAAGCCATTTTTAAGTAAGTAAAAGTTACTAAAAACGATATATTCTGGGAAAACGTACAGTGACATGCCACCTACCACAACAAGCCTATAACCGTCCAGTCATAAATGTTCAGATTAGATGTAATGTTTGATCCAAACTGGGCCTTAAAGCCAGTTGTTTGCACAGACTTGCTGCATTACCAGCCTCTTATTAGCTTGTTTGTCTTACTGATGTATTGAAAAGGGTTGTGATAGCATGGGTCCTATGTCTGTGGAGTTTATGGCTCTCGATTTTCTGACAGCCTGGAAGACATCTCTGCTGGTTTGGGGTTTCAGCTCAGCAGGGCAAAAGCCTGCCATCCTTGTGGGCATTCCCATTTTGCAAGCAATCGCAATGACACCCACTGACAGGCAAAGTTTTTGGATGCAAGCAGAAACAAACAGCAGTGTGGCGTTTGGAAGACAGCCTGGTTGGCTGGTCAGCTAAAGACTGACAGCTTTGCTTTGTGCCACTAATCTCATTCTCAGTGGAAATGTCTAATTTGATTTAAACGCTTAGCAAAAGGAAGCAATCATTTGTTTCAAAGCAGTACATCAGAATCTACTGAAAAACACCATATCAATAAATGCAGTAAGTGTCTAACAACTTAGTAGTTCACCAGCTTAGTAGTTTTAGTAAGGATTGAACTACATATGGCTGGTAAGCTGTAGAGGCATGTTAAACAGGATTCTTCAATAACAGGTTGTTGTTTCAGCACTGACTCCAGCTTTCATTTCAGAAATGAGGAACATATATATTCTAGGTCTGTACCCGACTCAGGACTTTGTCAGTTGAATCAGATTTGGCTGAAGGAGATTTGACTGTTTGTTCCTTTTTTTCAAATAGACTATCTGGCAATCAGAAAATCCATTGACGTGAGTTTCGGTTATGATTTTGACCACATTAACATAGTCAAATGCAACAGAGTCATGACAACATATTTTTTATCATTTAAAATTCAATAAAAGACAGCTGCATATGATGCAAGATTCGAGTTGTGACTGCTCGACTTGAAGAATCTCAGTCGACTGAGGGATCCCTGACAGATGATTTGACTCATTGACTTTCATGGGGCAGCCCCAGTATATTCATCATTCATTTTCAAAGAAGACAGTGTCATGACAGCCAGTCACAGCTGGGGACACACCCCTAATGTGCCTAGTAAGTTTCTAATGTCCTCTTTTTTCATAATTATGTTTATTTCATTTCATGCTTCCCACCACCATCTAATGTCTTTCCTGTATGAGACGATGACAGACTTGAGGAGTGTGAGTCAATGCGTGCTTTATTTAGCAAAAACCTTTTTCAGTTAAATATATATTTTTCATCTTAAATAGATTCACACCTACTAAACGTATATCATCAGTAGCCACCTGATGCAGATGCAGCTGAAATTGTTCTGGGTGGTTTGCCAGCTTATTTGGGTTGGGCAGCATGTAACTTCCACAGTGATCAGGGAAATATTGATCTGAGAAGACAATCATCTGGGTCTGTTCTAAGTGCTTAAAGAGCAAATACACATTTTCACACTAAATCCATGGTCTATCCAATAAATTAGCCTGTTTCATTGTATTAAAGTGGTATCTGACTAAGGTGGGTCATTAAAGGAAAAATCGTTTTTTGTGTAGTATGGAAGCAAAGAATTTTAAAACTTTCCATTTCAGTTGTATCGTGAGCTCCATGAGTATTTCTGCATAGACATATGGACTTTTTGGATCTGACTTCTTCTAATCTAACATTAAATTGTTCTCTGAGTTTCCTTTTTGCACCAAAGAAGCCTAAAGTGTGTTTTTGCACTGCCTTGTTTTATCGGTTTACTTTGTCTCAGTGAGTCACAGTGAACACTGTGAGCTGAAAGTAACTGGGTCTACAGATTATTATTAGCCTGTATTCCTCACACACATTTACCTCTGCTGCAGGATCAGTTTCCTAAAGGGAGCAGGGCAGTCATTGATTTATCTTGAAGCTGCCAACATAGTCTCTTGAGTTGGTCCTGAATGAGCTCTTGTGACCTTGACATAAATATAGAAGAAGAAACCGTCAATGACTCATGTCTCTTGTAATAACAGCCCTGAGCTTGAAGAGTTGAGTCCAAGGTTGAGTCAGTCGGTCGGCTGACCACCACTTTGGTTTGAACAAGATGTCTTAACAGCCAATCCCATTCACGAATCATGAAGTGTCAGATACTGCTTAAGTCTAGATAACTTCTCTACTCTTATTCATCAATGCAGCTCATGAACATGAAAGCTTTTTAGTCATCATTTTTTTGAGGCATTATATCTGCACACATGTATGCTTTTTTAAATGCCGTCTTTAAAACACGTAGCTGTCTTGTGATCAACGTATTCATACTGGAGGAAGTACAAACCCTCATCTACCCACCGCACATACACACAACTGAACGGTTTTGAAATCTAAAGAAAATTTGAAAAATTTATCGTGGGAAGACAGAGACTGTATTAATATGTTTATTTTTTAAAATATTTCCTCTTCTCATAGGGCAGGATGCAGTCTTCAAACCACCGACTGCGAGATATGGAGCAGCACCACCCACTGCTGTCGGCAGGTGCAGATGTCGAGACGGGGAGCCTGGCAGCCGGAGTGATGGTTGGGGGTCCCCACACGGGCCACACAGCGGGGAACCGCACACTGTGGTTCATCCAGGACAGCTGTGGTATGGTGTGTGCAACCATGACCTGGTTCCTGGTCCTGTATGCTGAATTCGTAGTGAATTTTGTCATGCTGCTGCCTGCCAAGAACTTCTGGTACTCGCTGCTGAACGGGGCCACCTTCAACTCCCTGGCTGTGCTGGCATTGGCCTCACATCTGCGCACCATGTTGACTGACCCGGTAAGAATGCATAGGAGAGAAATGGAACATTGGGGACGAGGAGGAAAGCGAGGTTTTGAAGAGGAGAAGAGGGTGTGAAAATATTGTTTGCGTTTACAAAAAAAGTACCATAATTACAATTTTTTAAAAATAATGGTCATGTGGAGCACCTCAAAAAAACAGAATAAATCTTGCACTAACAGTATTAGCAGAATGTGATCATTTGTTTAAGGAAGTGTCCTATTAAAATTACTTTAAATTCATTGAACTAGTGCTCAGGATTAGGATAGGGTTGTGGTCAGGAATTATGTAGCAAGAGACTCTGCCAGTACTTGCTACAGCACGAGCAAGAACTGCTGTCATGTCCAAACTCCTACCAGACGCTGTCACTCACTCACTGATTTGGACGGTGAGCTGGGTGACAGAGTGTGAAGAGATGCTGGTTGGTAAAGCAGTATAGAGCAGCCTATTAAATTGTATGGGGCTAGATGTCTCCTGACACAACAGTTTAATCTGCTAATATAAGAGCAGTATTTGGTGTTTTTTTTTACCAAATAATCCAAGTTAATAAACGACCCAGGAACAAACAGGGGACTTGTTGTTTTCCACCTTACCTGAAAACTGTGAACTCTCTCAGAGTATTCAAGAAACAACATGTACTGTTTTGAAAGGAAATTATTTAAAAGTTTAGTTAAACAGTTGAAATACTGTAAAATACAATTTTTCTCCTAAAAGTCCAATTATCTTGATACAGATCGTTTCATTGACAGCTGCTTTTTAATTCTCCTGTATGACATGAAGTCTTGTGATATTTACAAACGGTAAATAAATGGGATGCCTTTTCCTACTGGAATGTGTGATGGCACAGGCAAAAGGAAATGCCAAAGGTGTTATTCTTCAGTTTTGTTTTTTTTGATACTTTGTGACTAATCTTGGTGAATTCAACCAATTCGTGCTTGGGGGGGTTGTGGGTCAAATACTGTTAGTGCTGCTGCCGCATCATCGATTCATGCTTACTCAGAGGAGCTAGATGTCTGATGACAGCTCCACTGGTTCTTTCCAGACCAATAGCTTAGCCTTTACACAGAAGGTTGTGCAGTAGTGTGTCAAACTCTGGTTTCATCTAAGCTTTAAAGGTCTTAAGTTTATTTGTGCATTTGGCTTTAAGTGGCAGTTACACCTGACTGTGATTCACACAGGTAATGGCTCTGTTGTAGTTTCTTTGACCAAAGAGATTCCTTTAGTTGGTATCATGCCCTGCATCCTGTCAGAATGACAATAAAACCAGCAGGTTCAGCGTTTCCTGCATATTCAGTCAAAATCAAACATCGATCCAAGTAGAGAACATCTTTTTCATAACCCTAGAAATATAAAATCAACAGTTAAATTGCTGCATACACAGAGAGACACAGCTTGATTTCTCAAAGCCTGTAGCATATTGCACTTGTTTGGACCTTTTGTAACTGACAGGATTTTGTCTTTGTCTGTCTGCCCACCTCCTTAGGGTGCAGTTCCCAAGGGCAACGCAACCAAGGAGTACATGGAGAGCTTGCAGCTGAAACCTGGAGAGGTCATCTACAAGTGCCCAAAGTGCTGCAGCATCAAGCCTGAGAGAGCACACCACTGCAGGTCAGTCTAGCTTTCGTAAACAAGTTAACACAAAACTGATGTTCTTTCACCTCACCTTATAGTGTTCAAATTGGGCTTAAGAAAACAACTTTATACACACACTTTGTGTTACAGCAGCAGTAAAATTGATATTAACAGAGTCATTGTGTCATGCAATAACATAATTTCTCTCTCCTGTCTGCAGTATTTGTAAAAGATGCATCCGGAAGATGGATCACCATTGTCCCTGGGTCAATAACTGTGTGGGAGAAAAGAATCAGAGATTCTTTGTACTTTTCACTGTAAGTACACAGACGTACTCATGGAGTGGTCCGTTTTCTTTTGAATTTAATAACGGTGTTTGGCTCTGGTAGGTTTTAGGGATGCAAATTTTACACACAGTAATTAATTTGATCAGTTAATGCCAATTATAATAAATTAAGTATATTTTCATTATAGCACAACGATAAAAATCCAAGTGGCTAGTACATGTCTTCTCTAATGTCCGTGAACATTTTCACCAACAATCAAAACACATTACCATAGAAACTTTCAAGTGGCTTTATCCTTGACTTTATTTTAGAAGTACTTGAAGAAGTACATAAATCACATTTATTTATCTGTGGAAAGTGAAATTTGACAAAACCAATCCCTTGTAGAAAATTGTTCCACTTACTCATATTTCATGGTGAATTAACCAGCTCAGCAGTGATGTTGTGCATGACAGACATAGGCCTACATGAGATGTACTCTCATAGCCAGATGTGACTCTCTTGACAACATCAGCACTTTTTTATAGCTTTGTATGCTGACTAGAACTTTGGATGACAGAAACATAAAGCTGTCATGTGGCTGAGCAGTACAAGGTCACCTATGTGATGAGATTCTTAGTTGGCTCTCACAGATTACCATAAACATAGGCTATAAATGTAAAGTAAAAAAATAGAAGGTTTTAAAGTTAAACAACAGACCAGAAATTAAAGAGGCTACATGAGCACATTATTTACAAACCAACCTGGTGGACAAGAGAGGAATGACTCCTCTTTTTTGCCATTTCTTTGTCACTTTTTCTAATTATCTCTTCCCCCTGTTTTTGTTTTGTTTTTTTCTGCACAGATGTACATAGCCTTGATTTCTGCCCATGCTCTGGGCCTCAGTGGTATGCACTTCTTCACCTGTATTAAAGTCCAGTGGAACGGTAAGGCCTCTCTGTCTTACAGGATTGACTTTAATGTGTTTGAGTCAAAAAGACAAACACAGAATGTCAAAGAGATGTAGTTTATGTGTTAAAGATAAAGCTATTTATGCAAGAGATGTAAACTGCGTAGAGACATAAAGAGAGACAGACAGAGTGGAAAAAAAGAAAGAGATTGTTACTCTGTTGTAAGAACAGCTGCTCTGTACAGGTTGTTGTAGCTGTGCAGCACAAATCATCACAGAACTGCCATTGATCTTTTCCCGCTCCCTTGTGGGTTTCTCGGTAGGACTGAACCAGGAAAGATATAAGATGAAGATAATATTTCATTCTTGGAACACCAGCTTCTATTGCCCTCTACTGGAATATAGTTTAAAATTGTTTCCCATGATCTAAGCTACTGTGACAGGTGCCTCTTTTTTTGGCCCATTTTGCAGCATTTTACCCAGAAGTCTATTGTGGTCTTTTAAGTCCTTTAAGGGAAGCAGTATAAGCCTTATGAATCTGACATTTCTGTTGTCATGTGCAAAATAAAAACTCTACCTTTCTTTCTCTCTGCTGGCGACCAGAGTGCAGTGAATTCTCTCCAGGGGTGTCTGTGCTGCTGCTGATCTTCCTCTGTCTCGAAGCCATCCTCTTCCTCACTTTCACTGCTGTAATGTTTGGTACGCAGATCCACTCCATCTGCAACGACGAGACGGTTGGTATCCACTGTACTTTACACTCTGTTTATGTGGTAGGGCGGGTCACTGTAAGATGTGTGAGTTTAGGGGAAAAAGGTGACAAGGGAACCTTAGTCGTGATAAATGTCCTGTCTTAATATAATTGTGTGCCTTAGCACGCTTATTAGCTGAAGTTATCAGATTACTTAATAAGGAATGTTTAATTTACAGACGAGTTTGAATGTCTTGCAGGAGATTGAACGTCTTAAAAACGAGAAGCCAACATGGGAGCGTCGCATGAGATGGGATGGAATGAAAGCTGTGTTCGGAGGTCCACCCTCTCTGCTCTGGTGCAATCCATTCACAGGCCTGCGTCTGCGGCGTCTGATGCTGTTGACCCACGGTCGTCGTGGCGGGTCTGAGTTTTCTGTCTGAGAGAAGGGCAGACAGATGCAGCTCACCAACACTTGGTCATCCCTAAAGCAAGATCTCTTATATGTCCTCCTTGGATGGGGCTAAGATGGACATCTGCTCCCTGGGGCTGTCCTTCATGTGTGGGTGACTGGGAGACAGGCTGCTTCAGTGGGACTCCAGTGCATCACAACCACCACTGAAAGTTTGTATTGTCACTCTCACATGCTGATGTAGACCCAACACCTTAGGTCTGCACAAGTATGTTAAACAGCTGGGATATGGTTTAAACATGAGCAGCTTTTCGGTTTGTTTGTGTGTTTTTAGGTAACGCATGCAGTATGTAACTCAAGTGAGTCTTTTATTCCTTGTGAGACCGTCCAAGGTGCTGTTCGAACTCAACTCATGCACCCTCAGTACACAACTTCAGCAGTTTGTTTTCTTTGCTGCGCTGATGAGATTCAAGGTTAGTATTTGATTTTTTTGGGGGGGGGGGTGGAAGGACCAGCAGCATATCTTTGATCATCACTGGACCCAGACAAGTGGATCTAAATGGGGAAAAGCTTGAAACTGTTGTACTAAACCCAGACAAGGAAATCATAGTCAAGGACACACACTACTTATACGGCACTTGAGAAAGCCTGTATATGGAGCACAGTGGACATCAGAAATGGATCTGTGCTGCCTTGATTTGCATGTATTACAGCTCAATCAGTCAGCATCTCAGCCAGGAAATGAGGCTTTCACTATCTTTAAATGAACCAACAGGCGACTGTGAACACAAGCCTCATTCTTATTCAGCAGGACTGATTGGCTTTTCCTATCCGTTCATCTCTTTTGTCATGTTTTTCCTTCCATGGGCTGAAATCTTTGATTCTTTTGGTTACTCAGACCAGTAGAAATACATTTTTCCTTTTTATTAAATAACTGCTGAAATGTCTGGGTTAACTTTCATCACAGTGACCAATCCTCAACAGTTTGTGATAATGACTCACTGGAGATGACTACTGTTTATTCTGAATCTTTTATTTTGACAAAAACATTTTTGTATTAGCGGTACTTAAATGTCCATTTCACCACTCCTACATGCTGCTCTACAGCTCATTCTCCACAAACCTACAGTGATCCTCAGACCGCTGATATGCCTCCCAGTGTTTCCATAATGAAGCGATTGGTCGAGCAAGACTGAATGTCATTAAGTTTGGATTGTTATACCCATACATCAGCTGTTCTTTATGTGAAAAAACTGGGGGCTACTTCTGTGTGTAGTTAGAAACCATATGCAAGAACAGTTGAATACGACTTCATAGCATTTAAACCTGAAAAGCAAAACCTTACAAACGCCCCGAGACCGAGCCAAGTTTCAGACACGGTGGCTTTGCCTGCTCCTTGTCCATCGTGTGGTGCGATGTTCTTGAAAAGGAGAACTTAAAACACTAGCACAACCTCCTTTGGCAAGCTCTGAGCCCGTTCTGATCTACAGAGCCAAGCTTCATTGTGCAGTCAGCCTGTAGAATTAAAAAGGAGCTGCTTTGCTAAAAGAGGCTGTAGGACAAGGCTCATTATACAAGCTTTAATAATGAACAAAGTCTTGGGGAGCTCAGCAGATGCTTGTGGAGGCCTTTCCTGCTTCACTCCAGAAATGTCAGGCCGGTAACAGCTAGTGGCAGGACAGTAGCAAAAATGTTTCCAGTGTTACTAGATCACGTATCTATGCCTTTTGTAAAATCATTCAGTCAAATGAATTTATCGGCTTGAAAGATTTAGTCTTTATTGCCATATTTATGAAAGTGTTTTCTCAATTTGTGACAACTTGTCTCCAATTTTTACTCTGCATAATAAACGGGCGTTTGCACTGGATGAATGTGGCTTTTTGAATCTAGAGTTCAGGATTTAAAGTCAGATTCTGACTAATCAGCTAGTGTTGTCTAATCTAGATTCTCAAAGTCTCATTTTTATCGCGTGTTGGACAATATACTGCTATTTGTTCTCATCTGTGGTTGTCAGGAGAAGGAACTTTTTCTCCACTGTTTACACTAAATGATATGATGCTATGGCTAAAATGTTTTGAAGAAACATGCTGTCATTAGAATGTAAAACGTATCTATGTTGGGACTAAGGGACACAGCACTGAAAGCTAACTGATATCAGGGGAATTTATTAATGCTGGCCTCTCATTTCTCCTTTTATTCTGCTGGACTGCATCAACTCAGCAATTGTTTTCTGATTAAATGCTGGGAGATCACTTTTATCAGTCTAACAGTGACATACTTTCTCTATTTTCATTACTGTTTATTCAGCTAGTCCCTAATCCTAATACGCTCAATGTCCTTTTTATTTTATGTGGTGCAAAATGAAAATGAATAAAGTAAAGCCAATACACATGGCATGTCTATAAATACTGTATCAATGTATAAATGAAAGACTAAAGAATATATAAGACTTTTGAGAATACAACAGGAACATCCATGCTGTTTAAATTTTGCAGATGCAAAAAATATCTTGCTAATCAAGCAACAGCTGTCATTACAAATAGTTGCGAGTGTTAACAGCAAAAATGCATTCAGAGCCCCTGAGAGGCCTGAAGTCCAATAAACACAATGTAATTAGAATAGAAGTACATATCTGAGGCAGGACTAATGCACTGCTAAACTTTTATTTCTGTCTGTAGAAAGTAGCAGAACGTCAGAGCTAATTATTGATTGACAAATTTTACTACATTGACTGGGTATAAATACTTGATGTTGACTGGTACTGCTTGGTTGTTGTGTACCAGTATTCTGCAATAGGAGTAGTCCCGTTTCATGACCAAACTCAGATGCTGTAATCAGGAAACACAGGATATGTCGTTTCACAATCGTGTTCAGTAACAGAATCAGTGAATGATGATTTTTAAAGGATAACACTGGTAAAACATGGTATTTTGAGCCTTTCTCCACCTTCTGCTTTATCATTTCGGGAAAAGAAAAACGCCATCACTATTGGGAGTGGATTGTGTGACGATGTGCAAAATTGTGTAAACCAATACAATTTTATTCTGTTAAAGGGGATATGCACAGAAAGTCTAGTGTAAAGAACAATTTATGATGTAAAGTAACGATTATTAACAGGATGAATGTTTGATCATAGGATTACCATTGACATTGTCATGAACAGTTGAGAAATGTTTTGTTTCCTGCTCTCCTGAGAGAATGTTTATCAAGAACAAAAGTCCTCCAGCTTTATAAACAAAGTATAAAGGTTACTATTAACAAAATATAAATGGAATGTTTTATTTGAGTTTTTTTTTAATTAATGTGTCATAATCTTATAATGTCATATCTTTAATGTCATTCTTTTACATAATAAACTTGATTAAATTAAAACTATGAACTGTGATTGTTTGTCCATCATATAGTCACTGTTCTTTATTTGTGGGTTTTGTCGTTTGTTTCTGGATAACATAGAACACGTTGTGGCTTCTACATTAACATGTTGCAGATCTGCTAGAAGCAAAAAAAGAAATTAGGACAGATATTAGGGACAGCTGACAAAGTATGTACCATCTTTTCACTTTCCTTGAAGTTGAGATGTAACAAGATGGAGTAGAGATTAATTGCCTGTGGAGAGTAGTGTTGCTGCAGCACCAAAGAGAAGTGAAAGATTTTGTGTCACATATGTAACCCCTTGAGCAAATTAGTGATAAAATGCTGAATTATTTTAAGTCTACATTTATGGCCATTGGAATTCCCTCCAAATACCTCCACAGTTAAACAACAGACACACACAGGTCATGCTATGGACATCTTGAATACTACAAAACAGCACAATTAATGTAACCTAACTGTAGAAATGAGTAACAAACACAAGAATATAAAACTGAAAACATAAACTGGGTGTCTGACTGTATTACTGCAATCAGATCGTGCTGAAATGGGTATGGTGAGTGAAACGTTATCAAATAAACAATACATTTTAAGAAAAAGGCGAGAGTGTGTTGTTGACTCACTTCAAAACAGTAGATGGGATAATGATGTTTTCTGCTGGTGTGAAACTTGAGAGTCTGTGTGACTGTATGTGTCCTGATCTTAGTCTTGAAGGCAGCATTTACTGTCTTCATGGCCCACATTTTGTCTCTATGAGCACGATTAACGGGAATCCTAAGACTGCTATCATCACTTTGATCCTAACCTAACGTTATTCGTGTATAAACTTCGCTTTTCATCGGTTGCTAGTGTTGTGTCGTCATACAACCGGGGTGAAGCGCTGCCTGAAGGGCTTCACTCGGGGAATAAAGACCTGGATGTTCCCGCCTTCGCTGAGAGAAAACAATTAACTGCCTCCTACATCCGGCTTCCGTAGACGCGCCGTGAATATGGCGGCTAAGGAAACTATAAACAGCCATCAAACTGATGTGGAATCAATAGTCAATCGGTGGCTTGTTGATTATTATGTGTTTCTGTCGACAGAGTTTTTTAAAAACGAGCAGTACTCAGACTTCTGTGGCATTAGAGATGTTCTTGAAAGTAAGTAAGAAACCACCTCCAAGTGTTCGCTTCTTGGCTGCCAAGCTAACTTTGATCAATTAACTTAGCTAACAAACTCCAGCTCATTGTGTCCGACCGACTTCGGTCTAATCGTAGTGCAGGTAGTATGAACACCTAGATTAAGTGTCAGACTGGAAAACTGAACATTAAACCACAGACGTAGCTAGATAATGAGCGGATTATCTCACTACAGTGAGGTGCTACGGTGGATGTGCTGCAGCCATTCGTGTTAATTTACTCGCGATTTTATTAATGTGTGTTGGTATGCAATACTTTTAGTGATGTAAACTCGGCATATTAAAATGTCATAGTAATGTTAACCTGTGCTGCCTCCCCGTCAAGAAACATAACTATAGTTAGTTACCAGCTGGTCATGTTGATTCCTGAAACATTAGCTAGATGTAGCGGTGAGTTTTGGCTTTTTCAAAACACGTTGTCATATAAACATTGTATAAACGGACAAACAGTGCTATTTGACTATAGATACCCAGCATACTTATCCTATACAATCATACTATAAGTTTGCTACAACAGCTGTGGAAGTTGGCTTGACAGTAAAATCCTGAACACAATCTATAGTTATGTCATAAGTACATTTTCTCCAGTTTACCTTTGGTGAACAAATGAAGACAACACAGTGTATAGTAAGCATGGCTGTAAATTATGTACTAGCTTTTGGAAGATGTGTTTTTTTCAGGGGAAATAAGCAGCTAATTCATCCTCTTGTTGCAGGTGTGTTGGTCCGTCCTTTGGAGTCTACTGACAGCATGCAAACAAAGATACGAGTATTGCAGTTACTCTCCCGGATAAATGAGGGCGAAAGACTCGGTGAGATCAACATTAATGTATTTATTCTTGGCACATCTCAGTAACTTTATCAACAATGTTGAAGATTTAATTTATCTGCATCTATGTGTACAATTCTCTTGCTTTGCATGGTAGAATACATTAACATAAGCTCCATGACAAGGGAAATATTTACTTATCTACCGGTAAATAAAAAATCTTACAGACTTCACTATACCAAGCATTGCTCTGCCTACAGATGTGTCATTTGAGTCCGATGAGTCGATAACTCCTCTGGAATCGGCCTTAATGTTGCTGGAAAACATGAGCCAGGAATATGTTCCCAGCTCAAATATTCCACAGCAGGATTTTGAGAATGTATGCACTTCAACGAAAGAGATGGTACGAGTTTGTAAATGTTATTTCATTTAAATTTTTGTTATTATTTTTTAACATTTATGTTTTCCACTGGTTCAACCATGACAGCTGCATACACAAAGACATGATGCCAATGTTGCACCCACTGTGTGTGTGTGTGTGTGTGTGTGTGTGTGTGTGTGTGCACGTGTGCACATGTGTGTCCGCACCTCTTGTCCTGCCAAGAGTGAATACAACGGCTTACTACACCTTAGAGCCTAGTAAAGAAGCTAGAGGGTTTGTTTTAAGATATTTGCTTTCTCAACCTTTAATCATATTTAATTTTACAAATTGATTTTTCTCTGTCTTTAGATTGTGGGGATTTTTATCAAGAACAACAGATATGACAAAGCAAAAGAGGTGCTCAACAAACATTTTCCAAAACCAATGGTTGGCAAGGTGAGTTCAGTAACTTGAACAGCATGTTCACTAAATCATTTCCTGTAATCAGCATTTTTCTTTCCTGTTTGCTGCATTCAGATTAAACCATTTTTTTCAGATTTTTTTTTTTTTGGTTTGTTTTTTTTAAACTGAGTTTTAAATATATGCTTTTAAATATATGAGTTTTAATATAATATGTTCAATGGTCATACAGTACATTAGTATAGAAAAGTTTTTGTACATCAGGCATATTTGTCTGAATTTAAAAACATCGGCGATGTCGGCAAATTGCGATTTAAAAAAAAAAAAAAAAACGGCTTTTTGTACAGAAACAAAACCAGCTTCCCTTTGATTTGTAGGAAGAGGATTGTTGAATCAACCTTCCTATCAGTTTTGGATTACGGGGATGTAATTTACAGACACGTTGCTGCCTCCACACTTAGGCCCTTAGACTCTGTTTACCAGTCAGCTGTTAGGTTTATTGCCAGTGATAAAACTCAACATTGTATCATTTATGATAAAGCTGGTTGGTCTTTTCCAGCTGAGAGTCCCAATAACCATTGGTCTATGTTTATCTATTCAGCCCTTGTTGTAAAATTACCATCATACATCACATCTATGTTTCACTGGAACTCCGGTCCACCTTTTGGAAGGACTGTTTTTAGTGTTAGTGCAGCAGACTAATGGAATATCTGGCAATGTCACCTAAAACTGAATACACTTATACCTTTTGGACACTTTAGAAACGCACTTGTTTGTTGGTTTTGTGTGTCAGTATTTCCCATGGTGTAATCTCATCATCATTGTAAATGCGGGCCACCCTCAACGATTCCTCCGAGAATCTTAAATAAAGGTTGAATTAAAGGATTTTCGCTACTAATTGAAAGATTATCTTGTGTGAACGCCATATTTCTACTGTTAACCTCTCACAACAAATCAAGTGAATGACATGGTGATAACTGTCTACAGCTGTAAAAGCCCATCTCATTGTATCCTAAAGTTCAGTGAAGTGTTTTTGGTCTCCAATAAGCCTTCAAATGTTACTCAAACTAGACTTCTAATGTTATATTTTGCCTCACCAGTACCTGAAGCAACACGTCTCCATGAACGCAACCTCCCACCCCCACCCCTTTGCATTTTTTTTTTAATGGAAGGATGTTTTTGGTCTGAACGCCCACAAAGGTTTAGGTTGAGCATCCTCGGCCTGATGATGGGCCTGCTGCCCTGCCTGGATGTAGTCTGCAGAAATCTTTCATCACCATGTCAGCTGTGGTGGTCAGTGTAGCTGATGTTGAGGTCTGTGGAGTGCTTCTGAAGGGAGACATTAGTGGAAGAACATGAGAGGGGAACCGGGGGATGGGTGGGCCTCAGCCTCCTCGTTAAACCTCTTGAAGAACCAGTTTGCTCATTGGCTCTATTCTGGTCACCATCAATCACCTGATTGTTGATAACGGTTCTCATACGGTTCCATGCTCTGTTGGAGTTTCCTCTCCAGCTTCTCCCTGTAGTCGTCCTTCCCCCAACAATCCTCTTCTTCAGTTGTATATCTTAAAAAGTTAAAGGACATTTGAATCAACAAGAATCTGTATGACAGAAAAAATGCTCGGAGGTCTGTGTGTAGTGCAGTATGTGTTTATGTAAATGTCACTCAGTACCAGGGAAGTAATGTTACACTAATTGAACCCTGAAGATGCACTAATGCTCGGTCATCCTAATCAATATCACATTAAAGGATGTTCAGGTTGTGTGTGGACAGGTTTATAAAAATATTTAGATTGTGTTCAATGTTTAATTCACAGAGCTGTGAATTTGATGAGTTAATGTTACAAACCCCTCTACAGTATACTGCATCCTCTCTATATGGTTTAATAGCAGGTGAACTTTTTTATTTTGTATGGTGTCTTTTTGTCTTCACAGATGTAAGTGTTGGATGTAAAATACGCTTGTTAGCTTGTTTTGTTGATGTTTTGTACTAAACAAGTGTTTCCTATCCGAGAGTGAAAAAGACAGTAAAGACAGCCAGTAACTAAAATAACATTAAATCCAGTCATGTTTTTATCAGATGGGGTAGATCGTCTTTAGATTGGTTTTCTCTCTCTCAGTAACATGTTTTACAGTATACAATGTACAATGTCAGGCATAATTTGCTTTATTAAATCAAATCATTTTCAGTGCGACTTGTATGTGTAAACATTGTGAAGTCAAGGCTGAAACGATGCATCTTTCAGTCATGTTAATACATTTAGCAGTCTTGACCTAATTTTTATGTTTTGTTGTGTGTATGCCATGTGTTTCACATTACTGATCTTCTGTGTTCTGTGCAGAAAGCGATATTCATGGGTCTCATCAGCCAGAAGAGTAAAACACATGATGTCATCGATCAAATGGACTTCAGACGTTTTAAGGAGGAGATCTATGCCTTTTGCCAAAGACTTTGCCCGTTCACTGTTCCTTTTCTCCACAAGGTATGCATGCTGTGTTCAGCACAGTACAAAATGCTCATTGTACTAAAAAATAAATGACTGAATATTAAGTTTGGGTGAAAATCAAAATGAACCACTGCACACTGAAATGACTTTACTGTGACTTTATAAGGAGCGAACAACACATTTGGCCTGTGGCTTCTTCAGGTTTGCTCAGCACGCATGTGTCCTAATAAAGTCACTGCGGTGTGTGATGGATAATTTTGATTTTCATCTAATATGTTCCTGTGACCGACCAGCACCTAACTGAAAATACTGGCTGTTCATGGGGAGTTCTGTTCATTAAAAGTTTGGGTTTTAATGGCACTTTGAAGCTGATGAGTCAACAGCACCAAGTTTGTGAACACAACAAAGGGTTTTTAGAAGCTCATTAAATTTTTAACCAATCATCAACCTTCCTAAGACTTTGAAAATGTTTCTATACGAGTTTAATGAGAAAGTGGCGGAGATCTTTTCTTGCATTTTTTGTAATGAGATAGGATGAAAGTTTGACTTCAACATCTACTATCACAGTTACTGTACAATTATGTATTCAACCAAAATGTATGTAAGAACTAGAGATACGTGCAAGAGACAAAACTGAAACATGGTGAAAAAATAAACTGACATCATCAGCGATCCATCTAAAGGTCTTTTCAGACCAAACATGAATAATTTGTGCAAATAAATTAAATGAAAAAATTCAAACTCATCTATCTCGTTGAGCGTTTCCACACCAAATCCAAAACTTTCTATTTCGCAGTGCAGATTTTTTTTTTCCCACAGCTGGCTCAGTTTCTGCGAATTTCAGATGCTGATTTTAAAAACAAGCCGACCAATAAAATAATGACTTTTGCTCACCAACATCATAATTCCCATCCAGTGATGATTCGACCTGCGTTCAGCATCTCTGTCCACAGAAGCAACCGGACAAACTGCCTTCACCAGTCTGACTGACAGCAGAAACTTACTGAACCAAAACAGTTTGCATGTCGGCTCCACGGGAAGAAATCGACAGTGATTGCATTTATTGATTCATTGATTTTTCTTTCCCCGCCCACCGTAGTGAGTGAGGGAATATCCTGCCTGTAGTGAAACAGGCAGCTCACAGACAGACTAGAAGCTCATCAATCAATACTATTGATAAGTTCAAAACACATACACAGCAGGACATTTGTGTGAAACAGCCGTCTGTCCAGATTACGCTTCCCTAAATGCAAACCTTTAATTTTCGGTGGAATGCATGGAGCGCGATCATTCATGTCGCTCTGTCGTCAACTAATGCTTTCATTTCGTTTTTTTTGTGTCATCAATGCCTTAATAATTTAAACAGCCTGAGGGATAATACCCTCTGACAACCAGTTAATAGATCAAATGTAGTTTATTTGTTGTTGAAGTACAAGTCTTTATATACATTTGTGTCTTTTTGGTTTATTTATGTGTACCAGGCTGCAAAACAGCTTATTGATAAAAGACGTACGGAGGAAGACAACGAGGCCCCTGAACCCGATGAGCGAGACGAACCTCGCCCGTCCTCTGGTCCACAAATAAACACAGTCCAGTTGGTAACATGGTAGATGCTCTCTCTCTCCCTCCCAGTTCAGATCACTTTAAACAAGCTTAATTATCATTGCTGTTAAAATACATACTCGCCAAAGCTGTTCATTCAGATTTCTGTGTAGTCTTGTGACACATGATACATAAGATGCTCTTGCTTGAATATCCTGTTCAGTCTCTTTTTCTTGTCTCTAATGTATCTTCCAGTAAACATATAATAATCCAGAAGTCCAGGCTGGAGGCGGTCTACAAGGCTTTGGCTGCAGGTTTAGATGAGAGAACATTTGCTCAGCTGGAGGAAGAGGTTGAAAGCGAGGAGCAGGTCAAAACAAAAAAAGAGCTTCCCCATCGCATCTCACCTACTACCAGGAACTCGGAGCAGGATGGGTTATTTCAGAGAGACTCAGGCAGCCCCATGGAGGGGTCCCCAGCAGACCAACAACCACAAACAGATGCTGTTCCTCCAACGCGGGCGGAGTCACTCTTAAAGTCACCGGTAACGCTGAGGAACAAGAGGCCTTACACGGTGGCACGACTGGTGGTCGAGCCAGACAGTCAGGGGAGCTCGCAGTGCACAACTTCTCAGGAACTGGAGGCTGAAGTCACAACAGAAGAACCAGCAGAGATACTGGACATATGCAACAAAAAAGACCTGCAGAGCCCAGTAACGGACAGTGAGGTTACTATATCCCCCCAGAAACGCCCCAGACAAGCCACCAATACTTGCAGCAGGTAAATACGTTTGTTTTTTTTTTTTTTAAAGATACTTTTTGGCCTTGGTCCCAGAATACCTACATGAAGTTAAGGATGCTCTGATCAATCATATGGCGATCAGAATACCTTTACAGATATAGAGATATAGGCCTGTCGCTGTTTAGCCTCACAGTCAGTCAAGATGATGGTTTTGACTCAAGATGCAGTCAGTATCTTTGAGCTGCTGTTACTGGTGATCTGTAGGCCTGTCTGAGAGTTTCAGAAGTGTAACAGAGTATAACTGCATGTTCTTTCTCATTAAAATAATACTGGTTCAGAAATAAATATCTAATAGGAAAGAGGAATTAATTTTTGTAGTAGCAAGTTCAGTTTGTGAAAAAAGGGTCAACAGAAGCAAAAGCATTGAGTTTTACAGAGTTTCGTGGCCGGTCTTTTAGAAATTCTACTGATATTATATTAATTTTCTGTGCTTTTCCCAAAAGGGCTAATCATAGCATCTTTTGAAAAATATTAAAGGTGCACCAAATTTTGCAAACCACTCTCGGTACCAAATATTTCACTGTGAAAAAGTTTCAATTCAACTGTACTTTTTTTTTTTTTTTTTTTTCTACTTCTGTGACCTTGGTGTTATTTTCACTCTATGACTACAAAATCCTTTCTGTACTGAGGAGAGACGGCTGAGACACAGTCCCTCATGTTCTCTTCTCCAAGCACTTCTCTTAATAAACCTTTTACTTTAATGAATGAACAGACTAGAGGACTGCATTGGGACTGGGGTCCTGCAGGTCCCAACGCAAATCTCGCAGCAGCGGGCGGTTTTTAACTTTGCTGTGGGGGGAGCAGGCGATCAAAAAATAAACTGCACAGGGAAGCGAAACAAAATAAAACAACCGCAGCCAACAACACGTTCTAAAACAATAAGTACAATAAATAAATGTAATTTTGCCCTAGAATAGGTGTACTTATTGCACTAGAATAACTGTAATTATTGCATTAGTTTGAATGTAATTATGACTAGAACGTCATGTTGCTACGTTATTAATGGCAGGTATGCATCTCTTTATTAATTCGTGTTTTCCTTGCGGGACGGGAGAACACACAAAATCAGTGGAACTCTATTGCGCAGGTGTGAATGGTCAGAATGTGTGCGGGTGCGGGCGATAATGGTCAGAAATCCAGCAGGAGTGGGATTTAGAAAACAGTCCTGTGCAGGGCTCTCCAACAGACCAGACCTCTATTGGACTATTTTAATATCATACTAATAATAATTTCTTCAAAAATACATGAGATGGCTGCAGCCATTTAGCAATTAGATGAACTTTGATGAGTTTAAGAGCAGTATTCAAGAACTAAATTTAAGTTATATTATATATTGGCCCCCTTTTCTTGACCGTATTGATCAGAAAGAATCTTCAAACTCCAGACAACTTTCCTCACAGCGGCAGATGTATATTAATTCAAAGTGTGTCATTAAACACACTGGTCATGATATCTGAAAACAGATGAATTTGTTTGCTGATTCCAAGTACAAATATCAATATTCTGCTGGTACACATAATATCGCTGCATCTCTAGGGAGAAAAAATATACTTGCCTTATTTCACACTGAATAGGCTGCTTGTGATCCTGTAATTCTCAGTGAGCATAAAGCAGCGACACTGCTTGTTTTGTCATGCAGAGCTTCAACTAGTTTGGAAGAGTTGTCAGCAGACAGTGAGGAGGAACGCCCTAGCTCTGTGGCCAGTGGCGGAGTATGTGCACAGAAACTCCATAACCACACCAACAGTTCACAGAGTGGGTAAGTGCAAATCATGTTTGCCTCTCTGTAACTGTAAGACCATCCTCAGTAACAGTTCTATGTCTACCTGTGATTGCTTCACTGAGGTTTAATTAATAAATCACCTCACATACAATGTCGTAATGATGAGTTATGTTAGTGACACCACAGGGCTGTAAGGATGGAGGTGTCTTTTAAACCACAGAAACCTTTCCAGAAACTCAGGAAGGTTCACTTTTAGTAGGGCTGTAGTCTGCTGGTCGACTGGTCGATCAGTTGGTCGATATGCTCTCGTCCGACTAAATTCTCATTGGTCGAATAATCTCCGTGTTATTTTCATAGGGAGAAAAGTGCTACATCAATAGCCTAACCTGAAGACACAAAACAGAGAAATACAGAACAGAGAAATGTGTGGCTGCCGAGTTTACTGTGCACTCAGTCCCATTACATCGCCCATTAGTTGAAGATTATGTACGATTTTAGTCGACCAAGATTTTCTTTGGTTGACTACAGCCCTAACTTTTAGTTCTCTATATGCAAAAAAATTATGCACACTTGTAGTAGTACTGATGGCCCAAGAACAGTAGGTTTGGTTGTAATACTGAGTGTTGCAGACTAGTCAAATACAAATCATAAGACTTCAATAGGAACAATATAAGCAAGACATTATACTTGCTGTTTTCAAAAAATGTCATCTGAACTGAAGGTTTGTAAGGTAAACTGTTCTACATTTTATGGTAAACACAGCAGATGCAAGATCTCCCTTTGAGTTTGGATCAGGGAACATGAAGTAGACATCAGTTAGGAGGCCTGACAGACCTTAAACTACTCAATGGATACAGCACGTCTATAGTGACAGATGTAGTGCCAGATTGGTAACACCAGGGTTTCCCATACATTCATTTATTTGCGGCGGCCTGCCAGTCTCGCGCTCCCTCTCTCTGATATACTCCCAAACAGATGCAGGCGCACTTGCACTGACTCATTCTCCCCCCCTGCACACAAACAGCCTCTACTGAACTTTTACCCTGCAGTCACATGACGCCATCTACACTTGAGAGGCGTGGTCGCACTTTCTCCTCTTAAAAACAAAGACGCTTAAAGATCAAATGTGTGTCTACGTCGCTTTGTAAAGCGCCGACCTTAGAATGTAAAAACAAGGGACTTCATGGTGCATTCGGGTGCACCTTGTAAATGGCCACGAAGATTGTTTAAAATGAGTGTCTTTTTTTTTTCCCTTTTACTGCAGCATTTTTAATAATTAGATGCTAAAATCATAACAACAATATCCCACTAAAAGGAAGGTTTAACATGGTCGCTCAATGCATCGGTATTGTTTTGATAGTAAGTTGTGGATGGCTTTTGATTCCACATTATGAGATCTGGGAGGAAATGTCCTTTTGTCTTTGTGTCTTATTTTGCAACTGTGACATTTAGTGACATTTCCAGACCTCGGCTACTGAATTTGACAGACAAAAAGCAGAGCATGACTTCAGTCACAACAGATCTCTTCTTTTCTGTATAATGCTTGACTTGACTGAGTTCTCCTCATGCAGAACCACTTGGTCAAAACAACTGTCATCAGACAGCGAGGAAGATGAACAGCACCGTCTCAAAACCCCACAGCGGAAACGTCGTATAAAACTGGCCAGTGATTCTCCCAGCAAGCAAGTCCAAATACTGCAACATTCATTTGATGCTGGTGTGTTAATTTAAGATAGAAGGGCTGATGACATCTGACTAACTTTGTTTGTTTTATGCAGGGAACCAGGCAATACAGATGAGATCTGTATCACAGATTCTTCATTGGACAGCTCGCCCAATCAGATTCCTAATCGCCCCGTCCCTCGAACAAGCTCCACCCCTCAAAAGGACCCTGTTCAAGACCCAGGTCCCTCTAGTTCAAAATGGTTAGTAATTATGCCAGCAGCTTCATCTGACAGTGGATTGACTCAGCTGTTGTGAATGACTCCTGGCAAAACGTTCAATAAATTAATTCAACAAAAAAATCCACCAGTTCACTAAACTTGGGTCTAGGAGATAATTAATTTATGTTATTTATCATTTCAATTAGTGCATTTTTTCTAAGGCTTGAGGTTGATAAACGTAATTAAGTTTCCTCCCTCGTCTGCCTTTGATAGTGTCAAAAAGTTTTTTTATGATTTTAACTAGAAAAATATTAACCGAGGAAAAAGATTCAGTGTGTGGTATTTTAATTTTAAAAGGTTTCATACTGCCCTCACTACAAACCTCAGCAGTTAAATAACTCTAAAGTTATTACTCTTTTGTTTATTTCTTTGCACGGCTGTTTATCAGTTGCCATTATGGATCAGGGTGCCAAGCATTAACAAAAACTCTGCTCTTGATGACAGGAAACAGCTGTTTAAAAACGCAAAGGAGAGCAAGGATACGTGGAATGAAGAAGAGCTGCTCTTCAGAAAGAATAGCGGTAATATTCATCAAATATCTGCTTCTGATTAAGTCTGAATTAATCTTGTGTAAATGTTGTTTATGCTGTATTTTATTTTTTCTTCAAAGGATCACTCAACGAGAGCAGCATGTCAAATTCAAGCCAGAGGAAGGTGAGCATTCACCTCAGTTCAGAAATCTGACTTGAGCATTTGGACAACTTAAGCACTGTGTGAAAAAACGCAGTTCCTCATTCATTTGGATGACACCATTCTGTCACTGCAGCGGGGGCGCCAACATAGATGGCAAAAAAACTGAAGGTTGTCCAGCAAAAAAGTTTAACATGGCTTAACTTTTGCCGGACCGCAAGGCAGTGTTATCCAGACATGGCGCTATGATGGCCAATCAGATATGCTGTGGAAATTAATAACTTTCTAGAGCAGTAAATTTGTCTTATGGCATTATAACAGAATAACATTTGATATGCCTTCAACATCATGGATGTTACTCAAACTGCACCTCCTGAATCAAATAAATACCACTAACAGCCTGTTACGGCCACTTAGATGCCAAATAGCACAACATTCACATGGTTCAACAACAACCGTTGAACAAACATTGATATAAAAAGGATGAAATAGATTTGGTCGTTTCCTACATTAAATTAAATCACCACACAAGCAGACTTCTAAGTTTAGTCAGTTGCAATACTGTAAAACATTATTGATTGCCCTGCAAATGAAAAAGATTTCTCTGTTTTGGACTCGTCACAGCAGCAAAAAGCTGAGTAACCTCATGTTCTTTGTTGTGTTGCAGAAGTGGACTGAAAGTGAGACACAGAGGCTGAAAGATGGAGTTAGAAAATTCGGAGAGGGAGCCTGGAGTAAAATAAGGTCGCACTACTCCTTCACAGGTCGAACAAATGTTAACCTGAAGGACAGGTGGAGAACCATGAAAAGGTTAAACATGGTCTGAGTGGTCAAGTTTGAGTTTATAACTCAATGTTCAAAATGTAAATATGTTCAGTAAATAAAAATCTTCAGTCTTCAATAAATGTGCAGTTACAAGTTTGTCGCTTTGTTTTGTTTTTATGGTATCTGATGTGTGATTTTCACTGCAGTATGTAAAAGAAGACTAAAATAAATACAAAGACATTATGGATTTATTTGAAATAATGACATTTACAAAACTAATAAGATTGAACACAAGACCCAGGGGAAGGGGAGTATCATAGTAGTGCCTGCCTCAGGAGGCTCTGTTACAAGGGAATCCTGTGGATAACAGATTAGCAGTATCCCAAGAAGAATGAATAAAGAGGTCCTTATTTCAGTCCCTGGACTATGCAGGGAAATGTGGGCCAGTTGTAATGTCTGCTGTCAAGGTGGCCTTCAGCCGAGTGCTTCACTGTTGAAGCAAACAGCAGCTGCACTTCAGTGAATGTTACTGGGTATGAAAAGGGCATCTTGATCTATGTTAATGTGTCTTCATTCCTAATGAACTCTCCTACATCGGCCTGGTGGAACACAACAATGGCCATGGGGTCCACTCGTCGGCACTCCTGGGTCGTCTTGGCTGCGACTCCAAAACCCTGAGAAATAAGACATAACTAGTTCATTACTCCCGTCTGTGAACAAGAACAGATATCTCAGTCCGTTTAGCACATGATCTGAAGTTAAACTGATGTCACCCAAGCAAATAGGGTGTTCTAAACATTTGACAAGACTGTAGAGTAGGTGTGGATGAATTTAATCCAGGAATCACATACCATAGCATTTAAAAACACCTCGGAAGGAAGGATATTTTTATGAAAAGCACTTTGCCATCCAATATGCACATTACATTCTCAGCACCAGTGGCCTCAGTGGGAATAATAAACTCTTGTTATGACTGTTAATACGCTGAGCCCATGAGGAGTTCAGCATCATAGATGATGACTTACCAGAGGCACGTCAGCCATGGAGTAGACCACAACTCCCTGGTACTGCATCGTGTTCTCAGTGATTCTGCCGAGCCCAGATTTTAGCACGTGGTTCCCGTAAAGGAAAGACTGCTCTGCTCCAGGTTTCACCCACACCTTGAACTGAAGACATGATGGAAAGCTTTAAGTTATTAATACATGCACAAGTACAATTAACTGCATTTCAACCTAGTCTAACTGACATTTCAGGACAAGATCTCAGAACAGAGAATGCTAAAGTAGTGATTTTGGTGTATGTTCAGCATTTAATACATTCATGACTCAGACAGATGAAGTAAAAAAATATCTTCATGCAGCTCTTGGTGGCTTTTAAAATATAATGGACCTAATTGTTCAAACATCTTTTTTTTTAATGGAATACAATTTACTCCCATAAAACTAAGTGAACTTTTGAGAGTGGATCAAGTCTCTACCTCTCAAAATAATTCACCAGTCAGACATCGTGTTGGCAAAGAGCCAGAGTCGTTGTAAACTGTGAACTCCTGCCCCTACTCATCGCCAGTGTGTGTGTGTGTCACTTTGTCTGTGACTTAGAAAATTAAAGTGTGAATAAAAATAGTGAGATGGAAAAATAAGCGGTAGATGCATTCCCATTTCTGTGCTGTTTTCCTGTTATCATAAACACAAAATATGATTATCCAAAAAAAAACACGTTCCATATGTGACATAACAGCCATTGGTATCTAGTTGGCATTAATGGTCAAGTCAATGGCATGTTGCACATTTAACACAGTAATGACATCTGCGTACATGGACCGGTAAACTTCTAGTATAATGTTGTGGCATAAGATACCATAGGATTTACACAGTGCCTGTAGATAAAAAGTATGTATGTGGGATCTGCTAGTGGACTGACATACCGTTTTTAAGCAGGATATGCCACTAAGCATCGGCATGTGCCACTGAACCATAAAATTACAGAATCTTTATTAGCCAAGACTGCAGTATACAAAGAATGTGTCTTGGCGTTTGCTCCCACAAACACAACATAGAAGAATACAAATATAACAAGAGTAAAGTAATAATACTAATGAAATAATAAGATAAACAAAGTAGTGCTGAAATTAAGTCAAACATTTTAAATTTAAAATCTATTTACCAAATGGAATAACAACAATTTGAAATGGGATATAAAACTTGAAATATTGACTGTACAAAGGAAATATGGACTACATGACAGACCAAAAAAATGGTGACAAGTTCAATAAATAATTAAATTATGTAACAGTGGAGGTTGACTGCAATGTACAATGTTAAGTCCAGTTTGATTAAATATATAAAAGTGACCAGTGCAGGGATTAAAAGAGGGATGTGAGATGTAAAGTCCAGTTTGATAACAAAAAGGCCGGAATGGATATCTCACTTCACTAGATGTTTTTATTGCCTATTACCTTTATCTCATGGTTGCATCTCTGTCCATCGGTTGGAGCAAGTGAGAGAGGCAGACATGCAAATGATGCCAGCAAATACACAAATAACAGAAATTAGATGCAGCCACAGTCACCTTTGCATATGGAGCCAGGAAATCCAGAGCTGTGATGTGCAGGCGAAACTTCTTGGTCTTTGTAAACTTCCCGAAACAAGTTCCCACTGACACGAGTTTGTCCCGAGAAATGTTTGTGGCCAGCTTGAGAATTTTCTCACTGCGGACAGAAAACGATGATACATGAATTACTCCTTTTTAAAAGTACTGATAGATACCAAAACATCTTTATGTCTACTTGTGCTGGGTTACCTCATGTAGTACACACGGTCATCGTGAAGCCTGAAGCAGTAGGTGCCATCGGGTCGGTCCACTAGTAGTTTTATGTTTTCTCCGATGCTGTAGTGGGAGAAAATACGGTGAATTAGTGTAATGTGGGTCACCTAACCTCAAATGCAATCTCTTTTTCTACTAAATGCTAATGATTAGGACTGCTGTCACATTAAACCTAGAGTGTCATGTAATTGAAATCACATGACTTCACATGTGATGCCATATATTCGAGCAGGGCAGTCTTCCAACATGAAGTACTTGCTTTGAAGTCCAGTCAAAAGACAGTGAAAAGGATTTTGAGTAATTTGATGTTAAAAGGACCAGCGTGTAGAATTTAGTGGCATCTAGCAGTGAGGTTGCAGATTGCAATCAACTGAATACCCTCCCCCTCCCCCTCCCCTTCCAAGCATGTAGGAGAACCTATGGTGGCCATGAAACTCGCAAAAAACATGAAAGGTCTTCTCTAGTGTTTGGTTTGTCCGTTCTGGGCTACTGTAGAAACATGGTGGAACAATATGGTAGGCTCCGTAGAAGAGGACTTGCTCCCTATGTAGATATAGGACTCATTCTAAAGTAATGAAAACACAACAATTCTTAGGTGATTATACACTAATTAAACATACTTATGAATATTATATTCTGTTTCTACCAACTGATCCCCCTAAATCTTACACACTGGTCCTTTAAGGATATAACTTTGTCATAAATGAAGCAATGTTGCCAAGTTTTATCTATTACAAGTGAATTATGTTCCACTTCTTTATCATAGGTTTTGTGCAATAACTTATCCTTAGTAGTGCCTCAAGCACAGTGAAGGAGGTGCTATAAGGTAGGAGGCACTGTAGTTTTTAGTTTTTAGTTTAGGTAGTATGTCCTATGATTGTTAAGATTTTCTCCATTTGTTCATGATGTGCTCTATGTTTCACCTAAGTTACCTTGGGCGTGTACCTTGTGCAATATCTTATCTCTTTTAGCTGAATGTAATCAGCTGGTGTCAGAGTGCACCACTGCATTGTTTGGTTGGTTTTGAATTACATCATGCTGGTCATATTTCTTATTGTTTGATTGCAGCTGTGTGCAGCACTTTTTGCTTTGTGCACTACTGCATTGCCTTGTTGTGTTATACTGTATATGTCCTGTTGTGTATTATGTGATTGCAGCGGTGTGCAGCACTTTGTTTTGCACTAGTGCACCACTGCATTGTCTCATCAATGAGATATGATATTGTCTTTGTATTGTATTGTACTGTCATGTATTGCTTGATTGCAGTTCTGCGTAACACTTTTTGCCCAAGATAAATTTCCTTCCTTCGGGACATTAAAGTTTATCTCATCTCATCTCAAGTGTGATCATATTGTGCTAAAGATATAGTCATGCCTCAAAATATACTATAATATGGTGAAACATGATTCTTTTTTTTTTTTTTTTTTTCAGTCAATTTTTCATTGTCCCACTTTAGAAAATGCGGTTTGAAATGTAGGACAATCATTTGTTGTTAAATTGGTGGAATATGCATTTAAGTTCATTAAATGTGCAATACCAGTAGTAATTCAGGGCTCTTAGTCTTGTAATGCTTAATTTAAACTTTTTTAGGTAGGTTCCAAAATATATTATTACTGAAACATATTATAATACATTACTATAATATCTGTTACGGCAAAAAATGTAATTACTGAAATAACCAAATGTGGGCATACACTTTGGCCTCGAGTGTTACTGAACAGAGAAGTTTTTATTGTATGAATTAAGGTGATTTAAACCCTTCAGCCTGATCTGTCCCACGTTGGGAAATGCACATAATCTGAGACACTTTGGCACAGAGAACACTTTTATACTTGCCATTTCTTGTCCGAGAATGATATTTGCTTTCTCTTTTCTGTTATGGTTAGAGAGCACATGGGGATCTCAGAATGGTATTGGGTGCGGATATAATGTATTGGCTTCAAAATATATACCTGAAGTGCCAATTGCAAAAATTATCCCACACTACTCTACTTACATGCATCACACACACAGGCTAACAAGCATGCTAACCATTTCTGCTACATTTTAAACAACAATATGCTGAACGGTTCACTTACTACTTCGACAGCTTCTCAAACATCGTTGTCGTCTCTTCGTCTGTTAGTGGCCTCATCTTGATAATGTTTTTATTTTAACTATTTTAAATTAATGGACAAATGTGTGTCCTGTGAGAAACGTGGGTCAACACGGAAGCCGTCACACTTCTTAACGGAAGTTGTTTGACGTCATCGACGAGCGTAGTTCCTGGGCTACTTTTTTTTTTTTGGCATTCTTCAGCTTTCAGTCGATCTCCGGCAAAACCGGCCGACATCTGGTAAGTTAATGCTCTTAAAATTAACATTAATCCCCAACAGACCCACTCTGTAGTTGACAAGTAGTACTGCGAACATTATTTTATCTCACATCTCGTTTTTTGTTGAACATTGAGGTCACACTTTCGAAAACGGGCTAAGTTAGCCTGGTTAGCTCATATTGGTTAGCTAGCTGTCAGCGGAAAAAACAAGTAGGTCTCTAACCGAGGCTAACTCGGTTAGCAGCCGATGATGCTAACGACCCCGCTCTGCTCAAGCAACTCAATTTAAATCAATCCTGAAACACAGTATGTCATCAGTCGTTAGATGGGTTTATTCCCGCAGTTGTGAGTTTAGGTCGGACTCTCCGTGTGAGGAGACGGTCTTTGCCGCAGCGCTGCGAAGTTACATAACGTACATTTGTTTGTAAATACCGATTACGTTCGTGTAATCCGAGACCAGAGTCAGAGTAACTAAACCTTTAAGGATTTCAACAGTCAATAAGATCAACATCAAGCACCTCTGCCACCTGAGTGTGTGATTCACCTGTAGTGAACAGTTCAATGTCAGCTGCAGTGTCAGAGCTGCACACTAGGAAATCTACTCTGTCAGCGACCTCTTTGCGTTTGGCAGATCACTCGATCCTCCTGTCACCTCCTGTCTGACAGCCATAATTGGCATGAAAATGCCTGATACTGTCTTTTTGATACTGCCAAGCAAATGTGCACACAGCAAAACCATTATATTCATTATATTCAGACGTGACACAGCTCGAAAATAGCTGATCCTGCTGCTCTTTGATTAAAAAATGGAATTAATCATATAAATTTAACTTCACCACCTTTGTAGCATTACTGGACTGAGATTTGGAGTGGCCCTTCACATTTCTCCTGTTGTACTTATTGTCTGTCTGTGTCCTTCTGCCTCCTAATACACTGATACATCATCTTAAGCATGAGACATAATGGGCTACAATGACCCTGTGCTCCTAAAAATAGTTGTTGCTCATCTATAATATAGGATATGGAGCAGCCATGTAACATATCATGTTAAATGGTTACAGCGTAGGCAATTTGTAAAATACTGCTCCAAATTTTCTGTTCTGCTTTCTTGGATGTCCTGATTGTGAAATAAGCCTCTAGATTATTTCAGTTCCAGCAGGGATTTTATGGATATCTTATCAAGGCTGCGGCACCTATTAACAGCGTGTTAAAAACTAACTTTTTATTGACTGCGGAAGTCAAAGGTTATAATCATAAATGCAAGAGATTACACACAAAAGTAAAAGTGAAACATATTGATTACTTAGACAATCAGTGTTGTTTATAGCGGCTGACTTGCTCAGAAACCCACACGGAAGCATACGCTACAAAGAACACACAGGTGTTTGCATTAGTACAGCATATCTCTTAAGATTTCAGTCGCTCACCTTTTATAACTTTAAACTTTGTATGAGGAAGTCAGAGTTCTTGAAACTTACATACTGTAAACCTATTTTTAACAGCACTTTAAAGTAACATGACCAGACCTAGAAAACTTTCCCAAATCAGTCACATGATGATATAGGCATTTACGCTAATACGAAAATGGAAATAGGAAAGAGCAGTAAGTTTCACTAGTAGAGCACTATGCCTGCCTCGTGAGGTGTCCGTTTGACCACAAATATTTGTGAGTTTTGTCAAAAGACGAGCCTGCTTAAGTGAAGGCGGTGGCCCTTTAGGCACAAAACTGGCGACCAAATCAACAGGATACTGCTGTTCACCTCAAAAATATTTCTGCTTGGTGGTATTCAACTTTTATTCAGGAAACAAGTCGTTAATCCAAATCTATGATTGCTTTGACAGGAAAAACAAAGTGTAGACATGAGTTTTATTCATGACGGTAATAGCTGATTTGACAGAACACGTCAGGGTTTAATTGAAAATTTGTCTTTCACGTGTTGACAGGAGTGCGCTGCCCTGTGTTGGGAAAGCAGTTCGTGTGCCAACGGTTTACCCTCCCAGAGAAACCAGCGGTGTGTGTCTGTCATCAGCTTCCGCTGTGTGTTTGTGGCTCTGGTAACACTGAACAGGAAGACAGACGGAGAGAGACGTCTGAACTGAGAGAGGAAACTGCTGCGGCTTCTTCGTTGGCCTCAGAATGACTGAGTTCTGGGTTTGTTTCAGCTGCTGCATTGCAGAGCAGCCTCAGCCTGTGAGTATCAAATTAACCTCCAAAGACTAATTGATTTACTCAGTCTGTAACGTAGCTGCCTTGTTTAAAGTGGAAAATGGTACGAAAGATGTTTTTTTTTCTGTTTTTTTTGTTTTTTTTTAAGTTGGTGTAAAGGTTTATGAGCAACAAATACTTTAGTGTTACACAGTGTCCTGACCCAGTTATCTTGCATTTTCTTTAAACTGTGAAAATCATAAGCAGCCATTATTCTGAAAGTTTGTTTAAAAACATTGTGGTTGTGTTATGCCTGATGATTACTTCCTGTTTTAATTAAAATATTAAAGAAGAGAGCGGCAGGGACTCCACCTAACCACATTCCACTGTCTGACACAACACATATACTCAATACGGATCATTTTCGTGATGAAGAACAACCAGTTGTGGCTGTTTGCAGTGGCCACATCTGTATCCCAACAGATAAGATAAATAGTCGTCATGATTGTCGACCGCTGTCTCAGATTTAGCTCCACAGCACAGGTCCACTGCTTATGACACAAAGTTTCAGAGGTTAAACAGGAGTGGGATGAGGTGGCTTTGTTGACTCAGTCCTTACTGACTAGTCATATTATTTTCAAATATTTAAGGACGATAAAAGCCCCAATCTTATTTCTATATTATTTTTTTGAAATACAAGCTTATGTTTGACGCTTTCATTTTCAGAAACGGCGGCGACGGATCGATCGCTCCATGATCGGGGAGCCAACAAACTTTGTTCACACCACACATGTAGGCTCAGGGGACATGGGTCTGGGACTGGCATCAGTAGGTTTGGGTTTTCTTTTTCAGAATATTAACAATATAGTGGTTATAAGCCATCAGTCAGTTAACACGTACTACTTCACCTTCACAGGTGGACCTCGTTCAGGCCCAGATGAAATCCAAAGGGGGCTACGCGCACGGAGGGTCTGAAGGCTCTCAGTTGTAACAAGGTGAGAGATGCTTTTTTTTTTTTCATCCCTTTGTGGAACTGATATCCAGCCGCAGAGTTTTCACTACCCCCACAGCCCAGCACCAGCTCAGCTCAGACATGTTTTATGAAAATAGTCATTTTGTTTATGAGGGCCTCGATATTTAAGGAAAACTTGATTTTTACATGTAAAACCGGGACCTAATAATGCAAAAATATTCTGGATCAATTAACAGAGCAGTGCAGCATTGTTGGTAAACACTGATAAGCAGCCTGCCGTATATGAAAGCTTCATTTCCCCCCAAAAAAAGTTGTTCGTCTGTGTCACATGCTGACATCACACACTTAATCACTGAGAAATAACACATATATTGAAATGTGCCCTTTCCGGTTAACACCTATGACTAAACGTCGACTCCACCCATACTGTGTCGTAACAGATGATGGCGTGTCACGCTCACACACACCGCAGCAAGCTTGTCTGGTGTGGCTTTAAAAGGAACTGGTGAAACGCTGCACAGCACGTATTTGTTTACAGTGATGTTTTTACGTAGTGGGAAATCATCCCTCCGTGAAGGGATGACTGCCCCATTTTTCCACTTGATTAGCCTTGTTGCGCTGATAACGGCTTCTGTTTTCCTCGTGACAGTGACTCAGCTATCAGTTTGCTTGTTTTTTTTTTTCATATGTAAGTTTGTCAGCTGCAGCCTGAATGAGGCAGTGAGTTAAACCATCCTGACATGTCTTTCTACTGGCTTCAGGCGACTGGTTAACTGTTAATGTTGCACCTTGGTTTGTTTATAAACTCCCGCTGGATGTTGCCACTTTCACAGTATTTTTCTTTTTGTGCCTGAACAGATTCAGTCTATCAATTTCAGATATGATTGGAAAAAGTGACAGAAAAATTAGCCAGAGTCAAAACTCTAAAGGCTTTTAAGTCAGTCTTTCAAAAAGTGAATTCCTCCTTAAACTTTGCTCAGTTAGACCTGGATTTGATGTGAAATTTGTGCGACTCTGGTTTTCCTCATGTGACCAAAACCAGCAGAATTTCAGATCCTAACATGTGTTCCACTTTTTTCTTTCCCCCTCACAGCCCTTCAGTCTTGTGGAAACTACTGTTGTTGATATGAGGAAGCGTTTTCAAAAAAGCAGTTCTGTCCAAAATGGACACAGGACCAAAAGATGAAAACTACTGCTTTTCCATAATGTTGTATATATTTTTATTTTCCATTCCCTTTTTTTTTATGAAAGCACTGCTATCCATTTGCTGCCATACTGTTGCACTGTAAAGAGTAACTGTTAAGAGTAGAGAAAGAGGGTTTAGGAAGCTCATAATCTCAGTCAGACGTATGCTTGTGTGTATGCATGAGGAAAATATTTTCAGAAATATTTGCTGTCGTAGCCCATTTGGATGCCTGTATTTATTATCTGATTTGTAAACGGACCTCACGGTGGCTGGGCCACGCTGGAGATTTGGAACATTATGTTTCCTTCTTTTATTCTCAGAGGTTTATCAAAGGACAGGTAGAAGAAGCAAGGCAAAAAAAAGCAAAATGTTCATTGTTTTATTCTGAGAAATACTCATAGTTCTCTGAGTTGCTTTCAGGGTTGAAGATTGCTGTTGTAATAAACTTGAAATGAGTAGAGTACACTGGACCATACATTGTACACTCACACTTGCTTAGGAATTTCGCATTGATTTCGACTGTTTGTTTTGGTTTTTTTTATATTCATTTAGATTGAACCATATAGAATTTTAATAAACTATGAACCTCCTAATCTGCCTTTCGACGTCATGTTCGTTATTTTTCTTCATAGTGTGATTTTTAGCAGGTGCCACTGCAAATGCTAAGCTTGGTAGTTTCAAGAAGATTCATATTTTTATATGATTTTTTTTTTCTCTCTTTTTTTAAATCCAGTAAACCAGCTAGAGACCAAGATATAAAATTGGAAGCAACCAAATCAACACTGCAAATAAATGTGGGTCAGGTTGAGTTGGGGGGGGGGGTTATCTTCACAGTTAGATCCAACTTAACACTGTAATATGTTTTTTGTGTTACATAATGAGTCATGAGTTTTTATGGCTATTTCTCAACATTAAATCATTTGCAGGGTTTGTTTTTTTTTGGGGGGGGGGGTGTACACTTACAGTTTAAGCAGAGATGATTTGGTTCTTGTCCCTGTCGGGCCTCTTAAAGCTGAAAAAATGCTACTAAATAGAATTCAAACTAATCTGACCCACCTTTTTTTGTAGCAGTGTTAATATGATCAATATATATATTATCAAAAACAAACACAATGGACATTAAACCCAGCTATTCCTCATTTTCCTGTTTTTGTTTAAAAGTTTATCCACCTCACAGCAGATTTTATATTTTATATCCATGTTTCCTCTCTTAGGGAAAAAGCAAATAAATGCAGTTCTTTCTTATTGCCTGTTTATGTTGTTATCAGTCTCGTCAGACTCGAGCTCATGTTATCCTTGTTATTGACTGGTGCTGAAATTACAACAGAAACCTTGACTGGCTGGGTCATTTTCGTCCCTCAGTATTGTCATACGTTGTCCAAATTTCTCAACCAGGCTCCATGGAAGAAGGCCTTAAACAAATCTTTGCAGGCAGCGACAGAGCAGCAGCAGCAGTATGAATGTTACATATACTGTATGACCTCACTTACTTGAGGGGTAATCTGTGTTGACCATGTACACGCTGCTCATCACCGCCAACAGTGATTACTGATGAAGCAGGCCTGGTTCTGTTAATGCATGTGATTGTGTGTCCTCCATGTGCATCCCGTGGTTGAGTACATCTACAACAGAATGTGTTTGTATAACAAAGTCAACAAAAAAAAAAAAAGTATGTAGATTGGTGTTAAGAGCTATTTACGTAACCTACCTGATAGAGAATACCTAATGGATATGTGATATCTGACCATTTGTAAACAGGTAACAGAGGAGAGAGATTTAATCAGATCTTTTAAAACTGAAAAACGTACCCATTGGGACAAATGTGCAGGCGTTAAGGTTTGATTCAGCAGACGGGAGATTTACACCCTCTTTGTGGTGACAGGTACTTCCTGTAATGCTGTATAAGAGGAAAATTGACCAGCATTGCATTGATTGTGTTGTCACTCCTCCAGCATCACACAAGGTGACCCTCGAAACTTTCAAACCTTCACTGACAGATTTGATCATTCATCAGGCTACATTCTTGTAACTCATTTATTCCTGTTCAAAATGTTTTTTGTAGTAATTTCTGTGTGAAAAGTGATCCTCCATATGATTGTTTTTTCTCCCTCTGGGGCTAAATGCTGTAATGTCAAGACCTACTGGGGTTGCAGTATATTATGTGACCAGCAGGCCGTGCTAGTGGAGTGATTGAATGTGATTTAAAAAAAAAAAATGTTTCCTTATCACTAGATTCTGTGATAGGACTTACTGTATGATGGTGTAAATACATAACAAAAAAAAGTAATGGATCCATGGTTTATATGTCTTCAGGTTCATACATATTTTTGGTTATTTTTTGTATAACATTGTTGAAAAGGCAGAGTTGGAGCAGTGGTTGTTGTTGTTGTTTTTTGTTTTTTGTCATTTTGTTTCTGAGAATCTGCCTGACATGTAGTTCCCACTTTTGGGGAAATTCATCTGTCTTTTATCTGCATTTTTTCAGAATAAGCAATGAAAAATAAATGTCATCTGTTGATGTTTGACCGACTGTGTCTTCTGTATTTTCACTGCCTAAACCCCACATTTATAACACTAAAAGTGCATAAAACACTTCTTTTAAACAACAATACTGGTCTTCATACAAGTTAATCAAAATCTCAGGTTTTTAAACAGGTTACCGTGTTAACAGATGTTTAGTCATAGTTTAGCCAGAAAAGCACAGGTGTGACTAAGGCTGCATTGCATTTAGGTGTGCCAGTATAAAAGTCTTGATACAATGCATGCCGATACACTAGAATAGGACTGTGACGCTTCAAAGGAAAATAATTATGTGCACCTGTACTTCTGTTGCTGAGGCATATCGAAATGTGTGCCAAAATAATCAGAGTAAAAACGTATTTCCAGGTTTAGAACTCCTCAAGTCTTACTTGCTTGTAAAAACATGTTCCATACACTGACACACACATAAACTGAGCAATGATGGTTCTGCGCTGCTGAAAATTGCTTTCTGAAAATTGTTAAAGCAGAATAAAAGCATAAGCTTTTAAAAGTCAATACAGGTTGAAGGCAAACAGCACATGTGGTTCTTTTTATTCATATCATAAAAAACAGCAGCCTGGAGGGGAGGATTGACAGTCAGTGTGTCGATAACATCAGATGACTCTCAGATGTGTTGGTTGTTATTGAAATGATACACACAGCAGCCATTCAAAGCCTTGAACTGAGCTCTGAACTGAGAGTCTTCAGCGCTCCATGTTCCTGCTCTATAAGCTTTGTACAGATTGTAGATATTAGTGAAATAAATCTGAGAGCAAACAGTCCGAAAATGAAGAAAAAACTGGCAGCTTCTAAAACACAGTAATTATTGTTTGGGGCTGTAATACTTGCAAAATGGACACAAACAGAAAACAAGATGCATATACACACAGGGTGTGAAGATTTAAGCAACTTTTACACATTATAAATGCAGGATGATTTTAAAAATACAAAAAAAACATTGAGTATTGTCACACAACAAACTGCCTCACAAAAAGAAAATATACACATTTGGTAAAACCAAAAAAAAAGAAAAAACAAAGGTATAAGAATCAAACACATACAGAGAGAAACATATTGTAACTTAAGTTTACTGTATAATATGATGGCAAAGCAAACATGACAAACACAAACTTACAAAGTGTAAAAGCTACATGAGCTGCTCTTCATTTACAGTGTGCTGGTTAAACTTGAAGAAACAGCAGAGCAATAACTCATCCCACACTGAAGCGAAATGAGATCTGTTTACTCTGTCAGCTGTGGTGTGAGCTTGGTGTCGTTTCAGTGAGTGTGAAGCGCTGAACCATAACGAACTGAAGTGATGATGGCGGAGCTACAGCTTGGCTTGGAACAAGATCTTCATCTCAGCCGGCTCAGCAAAGAGGATGACCGACAGACTGACTGACTGACTGACTGAGTAATATTCTCTGTCCTCTCCCGCTCTCTTCGATATATCTGTCTTTCAGAGGTCAGCTCAGCAGATAGACGCCAAGAGACAACAACAGATGAAACTTAGCAAGAAAAAACAGCTTTTAATCAAGTATGTGCTCTATGCAAACAGGAGGATGAGATGTTATTTTCTAGTAGGTTTGCACATTTGGGTGCTGTTGGCTGCACAACTAGACTATGGCATCAGTGTTTGCTGATGTGTGGACCAATCAGAGAGTTCCTTGATGTAGTTTGGGCCAAAAAGATCAGTGTAGTTGTCTGCATGGAGGGAGTAAAGGTTATCATCACCAGGACCTGAGGAACACAAAACAACATGAAAACACACACAGAGACAAAAACACTCAACCATGTGATTATTCACTCACATGCACATGAATATTAGAGCTCCCCTTCAGCTACACAGTCATTAACGACTTTGTTCTGGCCAATTATTCTGTTTTTTTTTTAGTCTTTTCACAATAGGAATCCCAAATCTGTAGAGGATCATTCTGCACAACTGCTTTCACCTGCCGTCAGACAATAATACCTTACTGCTGAGTCAGTCAACAACAAATTCTAGGACTAAAAAGATTTTAAAAAATGTGTCAACAGTCCTCATACACACAATCACATAAACATATATAGTGTCCTACAGTGCCAGTGGTCCCACAGTGTGTGTGTTCTCCATCCTCTCTGCTCCCCAGTCTGATTCCACAGGTCAGCATTGCTTAAGTGATCCATCAGCTACAAGAAGACAAAATACAGTCAGACATCTAGAGCTCCACCTTGTTGTTTCGCCTTCATATTTTCAATTTGAGTGGAAAATATGTCTAAAATACTTCAGCTGTAGGCACCTCATATGTTATGAAAGTTGAAAAGAATCTGCCCAGTGTCGCTGTTGGTTGAAATGCAGTGAGTTTTGGATTATTGAGCCCTCAAACCACGCCAATATTCTGTGTGACTCACCCAAAAAAGATTTCCACTAAAACAATTAGTCAGAAATAGCCAGAATGACTGTTAGACTGTCCCACCTAATGAAAAGAAAACCATGATTCATTACATTTAATAATAACACAATAAGTTGTAATACCTTAAAAACAGCCTCGTTCTGTTCCTGGTCCTCTGGTTTGGCTTCCCACATCCCTACACAAAGACAACAACTATCATCCTCACCAGGTTTTTTTTTCATTATCAACACCCTGAACGACAACAAACTGCTTCTTCTTACCATGTGTTTGAGTGCTGCGTAACGCGTCTTCCGCAGGGGTCTCCACCTTCGGCGGTGTGTCTGAAACAGGTCTCGTTGTGGGTTGCCATGTGTGCACAGTGCAGGGATCATCAGGTATGCACGCTCCTAAACTGACCTGTCTCTCTCGGGGCCTGCTGAACAACCTAAGCCCTGATGAGAGAGAAGGTGAGTCAGAATATGTTTGATCTTTGAAGTGAAAAGTACACTTTATATGCGGGTCATACCTCTCCTGCGCCTGTGTGTTTGTGTGCTGGGCAGCATCCTGTAGACTCTGTAGGCATTGCTGCCTCGCTTCCTGCTGTGCTCCCGCAGCTCACAGATGTCAGGCAGAGAATTCAAGGCACAGCGGAAATTTGCCTTCCACGTTTTGGGATCTGGCTTGTCTTTGCCTGGTTGGTATCGTCCTGAAGTGAACAAGCACAGAGACAGTTCTAGTAAACTGATTATCTTTGGGTTGTGGACTGTAATCTGGGACAAAACAAGATATTTTGAGGTTACATCTTGGGTTTTGGGAAACAATGATCAACATTTTCACCATTTTCTGACATTTTTAAGACCAAATGACTAATCGATTAACCACCGTTAGCCTGGGGTGTTTGGGCAGTTACTCACTTTGCCTGATCGGTAATCTACCTACCTGAAAAAGCAAAAGAGCCAGAACCAGAAATGAGTGTGATGACAATGTGATTTGGATAATTGCCAGCCTCACTCATAAAATCACTGGAGTTTAAAAAAGATCCACTATGGATCATTTACAGCAGACAAGGGCTAACAAGAAGTAAAGGTGCACAAATAGCAGCAGTTATATTACATAAACTTCAACCTGTTCTACATACAGGCAGGTTATTAATGACTTAGAGCCTCTGTAAGTCACAGAGCATCTAAATATTTCAGTCATTTATTTTTGAATGGCTCAATTATGTATTACATGTATTGTATATTATTATTACTTATGTAATGTTTAGTTTAATGAAAACTCTTGAATGTTTAGTTGAATTTTTCAACCTGTTGATTCTACACAGTGTCCTTTTATTTTTTTACACACACAGCTGATGTTCTTTCTGCGGGTCTTGTGAAGAGAAGTCCTGTTGTACTTTGACAGCAACACGATCACCCTGCACTTTGACAGCAACTGAAGCTTTCCCATGATGTGATGCAGCTATTATACAATCACAAAGCATGACTTTCCCAAGACTGGAGGGTGATGGGTTTCAAGATGCAGAACATGCAGAAATTTGATTACAGATACCAAAACATCTGGTTATGAGGTGATTAACTCAGAGAAATGTACACATTTATTTATTAAATTCTGTAAATTACATTTCATATTTTGTGGATTTTATGCAAAAGACGCCCAGGTGTGAAATGTTTTACTAAAACCAAACTGACCAGAATAGATTTTTTTGTCATCTTTTCCCAATTTTATTCCTTTGACTTTCAGTTTGCATTGCAGGAAGTTGCATTGATTAGATTGAGATTCTTAAATTTTTACAGATAACTGTCTCGGGTAACTACTCATTCCAAGATTATTTATATGTTTAATTGCTTCACACTGGTGTTATTTAAGGTTTTGTAAACATTATTATTATTTAACTGGAAACTGGGTTTTATTTTAGCTTTATTTTCCCATTGAGATCTGGTTCATAAGAGAGACCTTGCTGATGTAGCAGCCGTACAAAATCACAACATATTAAAATGCAACATATAGAACATGATATACAAAAAAGTTCACATTAAAACAGAAGAACAGCTACTGTATTCAAACACAGTGGCCTCTCAAGAAGAACAACTACATGTCTCCATCATAGTCTTTATGATGGCCTTCAATTCATCGATGGACATAACTGTTTCTAATTTTATATCATGGCAGGAATGTGGTAGATCTCGAAAGACATGGACTGAACAATGCAATCAGGGCTGCTCTGCACTGGAAAGAGGAAACAGGTCTGCAGGTGAAGCTCATTAGGAAGGTTGAAATAATTTTCTGACAATGATCAAATGCTATCTGCCACTAAATGCTGTACAACTGCAGTACAGACCAAATTTCAATGTAACATATCATTCTGTGCTTATTTTCCTTCCTTTTCCTTTTACACTTTGATGAAGTCACTTTGTTAAAAGCAAATTTTTAGAGATGACAGAGATGAGACTTTGCGATTAAGCAAGAAGTCTTGTACATATAACTCTTCTCAATTAATTTGTTCATTTATTTTAATGACATGAAGCTTACATGTAGGGCTGTGCGATAACTCAGTCTTATCATTAACAATAGTGTTGTGATGATATGATCATATCATTTCAGTCAAATTAATGATTCCATGGAAATTGCAATTTCATAGTGAAAAAACTGAAGTTTCTGTTCACACTTACATGAACTTTTCACAGTGCAGTTTGATGAATTGAACATTAATTAATACATTTGTTATGTTGTGATATATATCTACATTGTAAAAAATATTCTCATTAATATTATGGTATTGATTCCAACCATATTGACCCTGGCAGTGTATTCTGTTAGTTTTCTTCTGTGGTTTCACTCATAAAACCATCCACAGGCAAGTGTAAAAGCAATGAGGTAGCACATGATATCAGGCTGAATGCCTCAGATAAACAGATAAAGAGCAGTCTATAGATAGACATAAAAATATATATAAAATATAGTCTGGATGGATCAGAGGACCAGTGTGAGGCTCCTACCAGTGTGCATGGCCCAACTCCTGAACAGTGTAGCATCTCGGTCAATACTCCAGCCATGACGAGCTGCGTGTTTCCACGGGATTTGGAAAATTCTTGCTGACTGTAGAATAATAAAACACAAGAGAACAGGTTACAATGTTGCCCAGAGTGTTTTGTGATTCTTCTTTATTGTGTTTATACTGCGCACGGCAGTTTAGTCTACCATAAAACCATTTTTGCACTCAGGCGTGCATGCGTGTGTATCTTTGCGTGTAGAGATGTGTTTGAGGTGGAAGGGGGTCTACCTGGTCCAGCCAGCTGACTCCTGGATACTTCCCAGAGTGAATCTGCTCCTCCAGCCACGGCCTCAGCCTCAGCCGGCCTGGTTGTTGCATGCTGCGGTCCAAGCCTCAGGTATGCAGAAAGGTGTTCTTTATGGATGTGTCACCAGGTACACAAGAGTTTCAGCAATAACAGAACATTTCTCAGGAGCTCAGATTAAATCAAAGGTTACTCAGGGACACCCGTCCTCCTCCATGGCATTCTTCCAATCAAAAACCTCACAGTTATGACAATCCCTTTCCTCCTCCAATTACATTCCTCACTGCTTAAGTGGCTCCTCCAATTACAGGAAATAGCCGGCTGTACTGTATGTTGTGTGTAGTATGATGGAGTGAAGAGTTGTGAAGAACCTTGTACAGATTTTTATGCTTTTCTTGTAATTCTACATGCAGAGTTATGGACAAAATTGCAGATTCTTCAAATATACAGTATACTGTATATATTATTATTAGAGTGTTTTTGGTTATAAAATATTTTGGTTATCATGTGGATTATTTTAAGACCACTAGGTGGAAGCAGAGTCAATATCTGTCAGATGAGCTGTTTCATATGTTGCAATGGTGACTTTAACTTTTGAAGTTTATACAAACAAACAAAAAAATTACTAGTGACTTTAATCAAGCAGGAACAGCATTTTAGTTAATTAGTTTACTAGTATACAGTGCACACTTACATTGTTAGATTAACATTTGTACAGTATATTTGTGCACAACTCACTACATGTTATGACTTGTCAGTGCTACGACCGTTGTATAATACTGATGTCAGTGTCAGCAGCACAAACATTTTTCATCTTTATTGAGGTCATTCTCATGTAAAAACTACACGTATTATTTATATATCAAAGTGAAACATTTCTTACCGTTTTATATTATTATAGATTATATTTAATTGTTATATTCATTATAAATTAAATAACTATAAAATGTATATATACATTTTATTAATATCAAAGTGATATAACCACAATATTATCATATATTGTAATATTAATATAGTTTTAAAAGTTAATGGAATGTCTTGAATTGATCCATTTAAACAGAAAATATGTCAAATTAAGGAGCCAAGACATTTTGGCAGTCTTTATCATGCATCGCTCACAAGTTACTTCCTCGGAGGCTATACAGTGTGGGCATGACTTAAAGGGTCAATTTATGCAAATCACCAAAGAAGCATTTTGTCAAAAACCATAGATAAATTGTATATCTAATCATGCAAATAGTTTTGTTTTTACAGTATCTGCAGATAGATATCTCAGTGTTTGAAACAATTCTCTTTCCAGCAAACACAACTCACTCCAGTGTTCTCAATGTGAACAACTTTTATTGGAACAGAAGAAATATCCCTTAATAGTACTTTTTTTCTTTCTCTCATTCTCTTAATATTTATACTCTTACAGTAAAACAAGTTCCTCTTTAATAACAGGTATTAGCTGTGATGTTTGAACTTGACATCTGTGTCTGTGGAAATAGCTCGGCAGTTCCAGAGAAGAGCAATGAGGAAGTAATTTCATAACCCTGAACAGTGTCGGCTCTGCCTCACAGCTTATTGTTGTGGCTTGTTTCAGGAACAGTATTCAGTCAATCGATGGCTAAATAATGTACCAGAAATTGTCGTTTGGTTCACTTAAATATCACTGAAATCATAAAAACCATGTTCTTCACAGCATTCATACATTTAAGGAATGCATTTCCATGAGCTATGTTACTTTAAATTTGAAAAACAAATTACCTTAGTTGAATATCACATGTGAGATACATACAGATACATGAGCTGACAGCAGTTGTTTTGTTTAGGTGTGTGTTGCAAGCAAACATTCAAAACATGATTAAAATAGTGCATTCAGGTTCTTACATTTTTTTTGTTACATGTTTTTATGTACAAACTTTATGGATGTTTTACTTCCTACATTTACATGCAGCCATGTCGTCTAACAACTGTACACAACATTTTCACAAAACAGACATGTTAAGTGCTCTCAAGATGCAAAGTGCAAAATGTGTTCGCTTTGGTGCAACAACAAAAATATCTACAACAGACTTTTAAAACATGTCATGTTACATTAGACACCTCAAGGTCTATTTAGTGGCTGTTGTGGAGCTTTCCATCATGTCACATGATCTTCAGATGACGCCCAGTTGTCATAGAAATGTAGAATGTATGAAATTTTAGAATTTTCCTACATTTCCATGACAACTGGGCAAACTCCATCTACTGATGAAGGTCATGTGAAATGATCAAAAAGATACAGAAAAGCTACTAAATGGCCCCTGAGGTGAAACGGTGTTGTTGCTGTTTCCAAGTTCAAGAGTAAACTCTGAAACTCGCAACACGTTCAACATTTGAATGCTTATCATATCATGTCATCCTCCTCCTCTCTCTCTCAAATTTTAAATTTCTCAACCACGTTCATACAAAAAAGTATAAATGCATAAAAAACAGCACTACACACTTTGATAGCCACTGTCTGTGATTATTGGTCTTGACTGGACAGCAGAGATCAAAGAGATAAAAGGTTTTTGGAGCTCAGAGAGACACTGACCATCCTGGACATCATTGGTGACATCTGGAAACACCGAGCTTAAGAAGCTTTTCGAGATCTCTGTGGGTGATTTCTCTGGATATTTATCCAAATCTTCCTCTTCCTCACCACTTCTCTGCTCTGAAAACAAAATATCAGGCTGCTTCACAAGAGTTTCAAATGCCTGATAGTCGTCATCCACTGGAGGAAAGCTTGCAGGCACACATTTGTAGCAGGGATTTTCGTCACATACAGTGACCCCATCGGGCTTCGTCGCACCAATGAGCACCTCGTCAAAGTTCTCGACTCTGGACGCGCGATCACAAGACATGGTTGTGTTGGTGCCGCTAGAGACGGAGGACAAACTGGAGTCTTCTGCATAGGAAAATCTCCCAGAATCGACATTGCACTGATACGACATGTCTGTTGGCATAAGAGATGAAACCACTGCTGGTAAAATGATATTTTGTTGTGCAGGAACAAGACAAGCTGGTGCTTGCTTGTCAAGACAGGTCATCATGTCACCCTCACTGGGATGGTATGTAGAGTCACAAAACATTTCAGCCTGCGTTTGATTCTCAGAATTGTCCATCACTGTCTGACATGCACAGCCGGGAATGAGGATGGAATAGGTTTTATTGTCAAATCCAGATGATCCAGAACTCAAGTCATCAGCTTTAACACCGCAAGTATGGTAGGGAGTGGAGAACAAACCACTGTCTTTGTTTGATTCTGTAAGTGGATTGGTGGTGACAGATGATATCGGGCTGATGTTAGCGAAGGCTTTACAGAGAGCATCCTGAACACCGGCTATAATGTCAGCAGGTTCTGTGTTAGCATAACTGAGCGAAGAGGAGCCGGTACTGATCCCACTGCTTGGCTGAGGGCTCCCACTGCTGTCCGTCAGCGACCCCTTCGACCTGAATACAGAGAAATGGGTTACTTAAAATGCAAATGCAATCACGTAGAAGCTAATCCTTGGGGAAATGTGTTGTGTTGTCGATGTACTCTTGTAGCCATGCTAACCATGGTTTGCTGTCATCTGGAACATAAGGCTCGACAGAGATAGAAGAGATGATGGATGGCATGGGCTTCAACACCTGCAACAAGGAGGACAGAAATGATCTGTTGTTATATGTTATTTCCCAAAAGATTTTCCATAAACTTTTTAACAGTGAGGTTTAAAGGACAGGTTCAAAATGTTTCAAGTCTGTCTTAAAACAACAGTCAGGGGCCCAAATGAAAAGTGAAAGGAGTGTGTAATAATTCCTCCTTTTCATACTGACTATTGAAAGATCCCTTTCAAATGTGCTTGCAATGTAAGTGATGGAGGCCAAAATCCACAGTGTGTAAAAATGCATTTAAAAGTTTATCTGAAGCTTGTATGAGGAGTCAGCAGTCTGAGTGAGTCATATTAAGTTCTTTGTGTTTCCTCAGACAGTGTTTCCCTGTTGAGCTGCGGAGGAAGTATAGTAACAAAAAGAGGAACTTTGGCACTAAAAAGACTGTATCGTTGAAAGATGTCTGCTTGATTTGACTCATTTGGACGGAAGCTTCGTATTAGCTTCAGATAAACTTTTAAATACATTTTTGCACAGAAGGAGGCTTGTGGATTTTGTCCCCCATCACTTACGTTGTAAGTGCATTATGAAGGGATCTTCTAATGTCCAGCATGAGGAAATGATTACAACAAGAAAAACCTATTTCAATGTTCATTTGGGTATCTGACTATTGTTTTAAGATAGACTTGAAAAATCATGAACCCGTCCTTACATGTTTATTTGGAAGGGAGTTCAATAAAAAGTGTGCACTTTTATAGTAGCAAGTTTTTAAAATTTTGACTCACCTCTTGCTCGCTTGGATGCACAAGAAGAACTTTGATTTGACGATCAGAAACTGGGTCCCACCACTTAGCTTTAAGCCTAAAACCAAATGCACAAATAAATCATCAAGATGACACACGACATGTAAACACAACACAGCAGCAGTTACAGCTTGTCTTTTTACAAAGAAACCAGACAAAGACAATCTATTTTTATGACTTACTTTAAATAACAGCGATATATAGCACTGCTGATGATGACTGCAACAATACTGAGGCTTATGATGACAGCCAGTAGCAGGACTTTGTGGGAGGCAGCTGTGAAGTAACATGTTTGAAATACATTTTTTTTTAAAAATCACTTCTTTTGTACAGTTAACATACAGTAGAGAGAGAAATTAGAGATAAGTGCACAGTGTTTAAATCTGGAGCCTGTTGACATGTTGTATCAACAGCTGTTGGCATTATAATGTCTTTAAAAAATGCCTGGAGATTAAACATTTCTTTTTAATTGAATAAACACGACTCATTACGGAAGTTCAGTAAGTGAATAATGTGTAACCAGAGACACACTTCTCGGATGAATTATATGCAAATAAGGGTCAGATCTCTACATTTCAATGTCATGCTGAACAACGAAAACTAGAATTACAAAGTTAACATCAGGGGACATTTTTAAAAACATCATTTGTCACAATGTGTGAACTGTGTGAATGCCCACGTCAGTGACTCAGGGACGTGACAGTGTGAATTGACATTAATACCACAGCAGATAACAGATGTAGTTACTGAGTAACAGTCTGGTGAAACTTCCTCATTCTGGAGTAAAAGCTGTCATGGTTCACCAAATAGCATCAAAACGACACATGTTTTGTTATTTTGGAGAAGATTTTAAAAATTGGCTACAACATGACAACAGAGTTTACAGGAGTAGAAAAATACAAAAAGAAAAACTCCCAAAAAATGATTTTAGAGTTTTCAGGGGTCCCAGGTGTCACATAATGGGCACTTGATTAAATTGTGGTTTGTTATATAAATAAAAAATGCCATGATTTCTTGTTCTATAAAAAAAAAAAAAACGTTGAGATTTGGTAACATATATAATGATAAAGCCGAATGTGGATTATATATTTAATGTACTTCTGTACAAAAGCTGAAGGATAAAAATATTAAACTCTGTCTTTTATATGTTTGTGAAGAACAGCAGCTTGATGTACAGTATGTTGAGCACGACTACAGTCAAGGAATATAAATATACAGTGTACTGCTTGAAAAGTCACAAAAAGACTGTAAAGAAAACACTCACGAGTTCTGAATTCATGCTCTTCACTACTGTCACTGAACAGGCCACTTATGCTTGTGTAGCTTTTCACGCTGACCAGGTATGTTGTACTTGGCTCCAAGTCTTTACCAAGTATTTCATGGTAATTTGGTCCATCAACTACGGCTGTTGTGATATTTTTAGATACCTGGTGAAGAGAAACGAAATAAAATGAGAATTTTGAAAATGTAGTTTCTTTAACTTTTTTCTACAACCAACCCATTGTTAAATAATAATCACTGAGTGGCAAAGTAGAAGTCTACATTTTAAACTGGTAAACAGCAACCTGACAGTAGTTGGATGTAAATAAGTTTAAAAACCTTCAACACACACAGTACATCAATATAAATGCATCAATGCATCTAAATTCACATTACTACAGCACATGCATTTTAGCTGCATGGCCACTCATTTTTATTTGAAGTGTTTGAAAAGCAGACTGAAACACTAAAAGATCTGTAAAGTCACTGTTTTATGACACTTCTCCTACCTCTTTTGTGTCTCCTTTTTTATGGTAAGTCACTTGAGCACTCAATCTGCTTCTGAGACTGTTTTTGTCAGTGTTTGCCGTCCACTCAACTTTAAAATTCCCGTTGGATTCATTCACTGAGATGATTGTTGGTGCTTTGGGCTTTGCTGTAGAACAGAAACAGGAAAAGTTCATGCAGTCTGTTTCTGGCAGCTGCAGATTTATGGACTTAAACAGTAACTCAATGCAGAGAATGAAATTCCCTGCAGGGAAAATGTAACTTAAAGTACTCTTGCTTCTGTCATTTCCCTGTTTTGAGAGAAATATTACATTTTACAAATGTTTATATGAAGAATGGCTTTTGTGGGTTGGACAGTTTTAAAATAGTCAACTCACCACTATCTGTGATGCTGATTAATTTGGACTCCACACTTTGGCCCCCTTTGAAAACTGTTGCTGTATGAGTCTCCCCTGGTATAAGCATCATTTTGACAGAGCAACAACACCGTCCAGTGTCACACTGCTTGATAATGCAGCGCTGCTCCCTGTTGAATACAACATCGTATACAACATGTTATGACTATAGGCTACGTCTCAGGCTGATTCAGTTGTTTGAAATACATTTCAAATCGATATGAATCATTACTGTATCTGATCTGGGGAAAGGAAAAAGGAAAAAGGAGAAACCAGTAACTCACCCATATCCATCGTTGCTCCGGAGAGTCAGATTGTATTCAGTGCAGTTTTGTGCGTCAAAGTGGCAAGACATCAAATCCTCGAGGTCGTTGGTACAATCAAGATTCAGGCCTGTTTCATTATCAAGCCCTGTACGAAACAGATATGATGCGACAAGACTGATCATGAGAATGAGTTATTGTATAAAAAGACTATTTAAAACTGTCTACGTGTCCATGTTATACGTACCAGAGAGAGCTACAGCGGCAATGTTTCCTAAAAGAAACAGGATCAAAGACATCCTATCGCGAACTCGCCTGAAACCAAACACAAAATCACTTATTTTCTTTTCTTTAATCCAGAAAATTCCATGATTTAAGTAACACAACTAGTTCCACCAACATGATCACCTGTTAAACTCCATGCTGAAATGATTCCTCGAAAACAGCACTCCAACTCAATTGTGACCCATTTGTCGAGGCGGTGCGTGCAGTTTGCTTCGTGAGTCTTCCTGATATGGAAAGCTGTTACTGGAAGCGTCATATTTTTTTCCTAGGATGGCGAAGTCATGACCCGCCCTTCTATAACTCTAAATCTACTCCTAATCTAACCAATCCAACCAACGAAGGCAACTAATAGTAACCAATCAGAGACAGACTAGGGCGGGTCATGACTTCGCCACCCTAAAAAATATTTAGTTTACTGGAAATGTTGCGCCACAAATTCAAGGGAAGTGCGTCCTACTCCTGTTTCATCAATCAACAGAGAGATGATTTTTACAGATTCTCTCAACGTCATTTCCATTGAGACGCACAGGCTGTGATAGACTAGTTCTTGTTATCTAAACAGCATTTGTTGTGTTTCTGTGCTGCTCCAGGGATTCATACTTTCATACATTAGTGGGACATGTTTGTCTCTGCTGGTTTACAACACAGACATTATCTGTACCGGAAGCTACCGGGTGTAGCTAATGAAACGTGTCTCCATGGATACAAATATTTGGGGTGGTTAGAAAATAAAGAGAGAAAGTTTGGTTTTAGGTTGGGTTCATCATGATTGCTATTGTCTATCTATTAGTTTTGATTGATTATCTATTTATTTATTTGTCTTTTTGATGTAATATTATATGTATTTTAACAACCGTCACCTCTGTACTTATGTCAATATGTGTTGGTGTCTCACATGCCACATACTCAGGTGCATTATATGGGACGTGCTGTGAAAAAATAGAAATAGAAATAGAAAGCCTTTAATGTCATTGTATTGTAGATTCTGTACACCAAAATTACTGCTTAAAATTGCTACTCCTGGTTGGTGAATTAAATAAATATGTATAAAAAAGTGTATCAGTGAAAATAGGTGTAGGCCTAGTATACACCGGAGTAATATGAAATATTGCACATAAATAGATATGATTATTGCACAGTGAGAAGTCACGAGAATGATATTTAACCACGCCTAAATATTTGTTAGGCATTCATGGGCAGTAAATAGTAACATTTTCGTAACATTAAATATAAATTTATCTGAACATATATAATTGATAAATATATCAGTGAACAGAACTCTCTATGCACAGCCAGGTCGGTCACAGGAACATCTTAGGCGAAGATGAAAACGAACCACCGCACTCTGAAATGACTTTACTGTGACTTTACAACGACTTTTAACAGCAGCTCTTTCAAGTTCACTCTGTTCGCTCCTAATAAAGTCACAGTAAAGTCATTTCAGTGTGCGCTGATAAATATAGCAGTCATGTCATGATATCAAGTTAACAGCTGAGTTCATTTGTGTAATGTGTATTGTATGATTTATACTGGCTTTAAAACTTTAAATTATTCTTTAGCAATTTACACAAAACATAGATGATTCATTAATAATTTATGAATTCTATGCATTATATTTAAAAGTCCATGTTTAATATTCTGTGTATAATAAGTAGACTGACTACATGAAGTGACTGTGGCAGCAGTATCCATTTCAGACCATGAGGTGGAGGCAGAGTTACAGTAAAATGTGACAGATTAACTGCTCCACACGTTGTCATGTTGCCATTATTACTTTTGGAGTTTAAGTATTATATTTATTATCATTATATTGTTTGCAAACTTGTGTTCCTCCATTTAATAGTGTTCACAGTAACAAATGCAGAAGAGGTGCATTTCACAAAACAGCTCAGTGTTGCAAGAGCTCCTCTGCTTACATGCGGAAGATGTATGTGTCACGTACATATTTTGCACTTTGACTTTTAATATGCAGGCCTGTCTGATAAAGTCACTGTGCACTCTGTACACTGCTGAATTTAACTGCATGTTCAAGAAAAGACAATTGATATACTGGTGTGATCTCACTGTAAAATCTTTGTTTGTCACAGTAAACATTTTACATCTGATGTTTATTTCATATGTGAAAACATGTTTTTATGCTTTATTTCAGTTGCAAGTTTTCCCAAATATGTAAATTGACCAGCTGGTCAAATCCTCACACATCAAACACTCTCCTAGCCCTCAAATTACTTTAAACTTTTCTGTTAGTAATTTTCCTTTTGCTTACACTTTTGAATGATCTACCCTCCCCGCCCGGATACCCAGTTTCAACATAAACTATGTCAAATTAAAGAGCAGTACTTTTTTAAAAATGCAGTCTTTCACAACTTGCTACCTCTGAGGCTGTGGGTTGTAAACATGTTGTGTTGGTGGGAAACAAAAGCTGCATTGTTGGTGGAACAGTACTGAGGACAAAATCCAATAATGTTTTAACTTGTTACAGTTTTTCTCAAATTTCTTGAAATTATGCTCCATTTCTAAAACCTCTAAACATGCATAAATGCAACAAATGCATAACTGCAAACTTGACAAACTTCAAACTTCCATGTCAAAACCAAACTCTCCACTTGAAACCGTGTAATCTTACATCTAAACCAAACTTTGCCTTCAGACATCACGCAAACACCATCAAATACACAAACACTACAAAACAACCATAATACACTGGTGAGATCCCAATTATAGTGTGTAAGCAATCGAGAAAAATTGTAAAAACAAAATGTATGATAGTTTTTGGTTTAAGGGTTGACTCACTCAAATAAAAACTAAATTCACTTACTACTTGTGCCAGGCAGATAGTTTAGCTTTTATCTGCTGAGATGCCCTCAGCTGCCACAATCAAATGAACATCTTTTGTTTGACTTTTTTCCAGAATATCACAGTTTCATCATATTCACAGTAAAATCAGGAAGTCATTTTCATAACAACACCAACTTTGTAGCTTGTCTCAGACACACTGAGTCAATTCTGATTTCAGTTCCTCCAAAAAGCTTTTCCTTCATAATACACTTTCAATGGAAGTGATGGGGGACAAAATCCACAGCCCTCCCTCTGTACAAACATATTTAAAAGTTTACTTGAAGCTAACATGAGGCTTCAGCCATCCAAATAAGTCAAATTAAGTCAATATATTTCAAAATTACTGTCTTTTTAGTGCCAAATTACTTCTTTTTTGTTATGATCCTTCCACTGCAGCTGAACAGGAAAACACTGTTCATTGAGACACAAAGAGGGAATTCTTTTACTAAAAAGACTAACTGTGGCAGATATCCACTTAATTTCAATTGTAATTTTATAAGCACATCTGGAGAGGATCTTCTATTGATCAGTAGGAACAGGAGGAATGATTACAGTGAACAAAATCTGTTTGGGAACCTGACTATTGTTTTAAGACAGACTTAAAAAACTGTGAACATATCCTTTTACAGTTTTTCACAATTGCTAAGATACATTTCTTGAAACCTTCCACCCTTTTCATAAACACTGTAAACACAAAACCCAATTTTCAAACTACGTTCACTAAACCTCTGACTCATCTTGCAAAAATCAAACAATCACCTCAAAACATTTTATCTGTGCTCAAAATCAACAATGTTTTCAGATCATACACACAGCCAGTCAACATAAAAATACTACTGAGCATTCATGAAACACTACATCAAAAATGGAAAACACAGTGTTCAGAGCACGTAGCTCCAGCAAAAATGTCATTTTGCATTTTCCAAAAGAAATATTCACAACTCAGTAACACAGTTTAGATATTGAACACTGTAAGTACTTCAAAAATACAGTATTGGATGTCTGTGGATTCAGCACTTGCATACGGTAAAAATACAGTACTGCAAAAGGACAAAGACAAAATGTAAATGAAAAGCACATTATGGTACACTGCAAATGTCACTGCACAATAAAATTTTTAATTTATCATACTCTGGGGGCACCTATTGAGGGCACTTTATCATACTGTGGGGGAACGTTAGAGGGCACTTTATCATACTGTGGGGGCACCTTAGAGGGCACTTTATCATACTGTGGGGGCACCTTAGAGGGCACCTTATCATACTGTGGGGGCACTTTAGAGGGCACCTTATCATACTGTGGGGGCACCTATTAAGGGCACTTTATCATACTGTGGGGGCACTTTAGAGGGCACTTCGTCATACTGTGGGGGCACCTTAGAGGGCACCTTATCATACTGTGGGGGAATGTTAGAGGGCACTTTATCATACTGTGGGGGCACCTTAGAGGGCACTTTACCATACTGTGTGGGCACTTTAGAGGGCACTTCGTCATACTGTGGGGGCACCTATTGAGGGCACTTTATCATACTGTGGGGGAACGTTAGAGGGCACTTTATCATACTGTGGGGGCACTTTAGAGGGCACTTCGTCATACTGTGGGGGTACCTATTGAGGGCACTTTATCATACTGTGGGGGAACGTTAGAGGGCACTTTATCATACTGTGGGGGCACTTTAGAGGGCACTTCGTCATACTGTGGGGGCACCTTAGAGGGCACCTTATCATACTGTGGGGGAATGTTAGAGGGCACTTTATCATACTGTGGGGGAATGTTAGAGGGCACCTTATCATACTGTGGGGGAATGTTAGAGGGCACTTTATCATACTGTGGGGGCACTTTAGAGGGCACTTCGTCATACTGTGGGGGCACCTTAGAGGGCACCTTATCATACTGTGGGGGAATGTTAGAGGGCACTTTATCATACTGTGGGGGAATGTTAGAGGGCACCTTATCATACTGTGGGGGAATGTTAGAGGGCACTTTATCATACTGTGGGGGCACCTTAGAGGGCACTTTATAATACTGTGGGGGCACTTTACCATACTGTGGGGGCACTTTAGAGGGCACTTTATCATACTGTGGGGGCACCTTAGAGGGCAATTTATTATACTGGGGGTACCTTAGAGGGCAGGAGTAATAAACAGGAGGCTCTCCCTGCTCATGATCCTGCTGCTCACACTCAAACAAGACATCCCAATGACCACCCAGAAATGTAAGAAAATGTTGGATGTTAAATGGCCCCAAGGTGGCAAGATGGTGGAGAACCCCACAATGACTTATGGCAGCACAAAGTGTCATCTTGCCGCCCTGCTGGTGAGGGACTTTGACAATGGCCCGTTGGCCAATGCTGTAGTGATGTATTGAAACATCCGTATGCACTAAATTTTCAGGGACTAAAAATAAAAAAATTTCCTGCTCTCTTCTCTGAATCTCCTGATGGTGGCCGCAAACAATCTGCTGAGATTGGGTCGTGCGTTTCGACCTGCTTCCCTTATTGTCCTTCCATGAACAAGAACATGGTCTATCACAGCTGCTCGAATTTGATCTGGCTATCATACTGTGGGGGCACTTTAGAGGGCACTTCGTCATACTGTGGGGGCACCTTAGAGGGCACCTTATCATACTGTGGGGGAATGTTAGAGGGCACTTTATCATACTGTGGGGGCACCTTAGAGGGCACTTTATCATACTGTGGGGGAATGTTAGAGGGCACTTTACCATACTGTGGGGGCACTTTAGAGGGCACTTTATCATACTGTGGGGGCACCTTAGAGGGCAATTTATTATACTGGGGGTACCTTAGAGGGCAGGAGTAATAAACAGGAGGCTCTCCCTGCTCATGATCCTGCTGCTCACACTCAAACAAGACATCCCAATGACCACCCAGAAATGTAAGAAAATGTTGGATGTTAAATGGCCCCAAGGTGGCAAGATGGTGGAGAACCCCACAATGACTTATGGCAGCACAAAGTGTCATCTTGCCACCACGCTGGTGAGGGACTTTGACAATGGCCCGTTGGCCAATGCTGTAGTGATGTATTGAAACATCTGTATGCAATTACTGTTCTCAGTCTTCCTCCTCCTCTTCCACCTAGTCACCTTCCACCTCTTACATGCACTCTTCCTCCTCTGCCTCTCAGATTATTTCCATCCATTGTTGGTATCAATTCTCAACTCACCCATGCCATCTGTGCACATGAACTGGCTTATATTGGTTTCATGACATGTGTTGTGGCCATTTGTTCAAAAGGCAAAAAAGGACAAATCAAGAGTTTCTTCAAAAATATCAAAAATTCAAGAAAAATCAAAAAAGGACCACAAATGCACCAGGTTAGTAAGGCTTACTCAGACAGTCAAAGAATTCATTTTCCAGGCCAAAAGCTGCGTTCAGAGGGTGTAATTTCAGCTTTCAACAGCAAACAAACATGTTAAAAAATCATGCTACCTCTCTGCTTTGTCCTGCTGGTAAAAAAAAACATTTCCCCTTCCCAGTGCATTTCCTGCCTCTTACACCTGGCTACCTATATCACCTACTGTCTGATGCCCCTCGTGTTTACCCACAAAACAAAATAAATAAAAATAAACAACATAAACAAAAATAATAATAATCTAATCAACTAATGAAATAGCTCCTTCAACAAGACAGCAACAAGTGTGAACAATTTAGAATCATTGTGTGTGCTATGGCATTTGTGCTGTAATTTTGTTTAACTTCTTCTACCTGTGGTCACCATTATGCATCAGAAGTGTATCACTGTGCAAAATGTGTTTTAGTGAGTGAGAATGTGTTTAGAGTTTTGCAAAAAAGAGTAAATGGGATCTGCAAACTGTGTCTTACAGGTGAAAATTATTCAAGGTTTTGCCAAAAGAGTGATTGATTCAATAAATGGGTTCGGGCCACTGAACGGTTGGTTCAGAGAATGGACTTAAGTGTTTTAGCAGGTCAGGAAAACTGTAACTCATAGATCACTGAAATGATTTTGTTCTAATGTTACAGGCCTAATGGTCTAATGTTAGAAGCCTGATATGTTTAAAGGATTATAATGTTTCATGACCTTGAATAAAAATAATGTGACAAAAAAGGTGAATTCAGTTTCTATCAAAGGACATTTTGATGATTTTCTATTTCATACAGAAACATTATGCACTTTTCACATCAAAGGTAGCCTTGAAAACTCCTGCTTTAAAGGATTTTTTATTTTATTTTATTTTAGCCATTTATACAAGATAATCATGTCAATGATTCATTAATCATTTAAGAATTCATTTTCAGATCAACAGATGGAAGCAGAGTTACAGTAAAATGTGACAGATTAACTGCTCCACATGTTGTCATGTGAAGCAGTTAATTTAAAAAAAAGGAAGAAAATTAAATATAATAAATAATAATAAAAAAAAAACATGATGTACTTTTCACATCAAAAGTAGCCAAGAAGTCAAAACATTGCACACAGTTATAAAATTAACCGTTCATAAGGTGCAAAGCAGATTACTGAGAGTAGAAAAATGTATAAAACAGCCTTGAAAACAGTCATGTTACAGATTTGCGTGTTAAAGCAGAAATCCCTGATCAAAAAGATACAGAAAAGCTACTAAATGGCCCCTGAGGTGAAACGGTGTTGTTGCTGTTTCCAAGTTCAAGAGTAAACTCTGAAACTCGCAACACGTTCAACATTTGAATGCTTATCATATCATGTCATCCTCCTCCTCTCTCTCTCAAATTTTAAATTTCTCAACCACGTTCATACAAAAAAGTATAAATGCATAAAAAACAGCACTACACACTTTGATAGCCTCTGTCTTTGATTATTGGTCTTGACTGGACAGCAGAGATCAAAGAGATAAAAGGTTTTTGGAGCTCAGAGAGACACTGACCATCCTGGACATCATTGGTGACATCTGGAAACACCGAGCTTAAGAAGCTTTTCGAGATCTCTGTGGGTGATTTCTCTGGATATTTATCCAAATCTTCCTCTTCCTCACCACTTCTCTGCTCTGAAAACAAAATATCAGGCTGCTTCACAAGAGTTTCAAATGCCTGATAGTCGTCATCCACTGGAGGAAAGCTTGCAGGCACACATTTGTAGCAGGGATTTTCGTCACATACAGTGACCCCATCGGGCTTCATCGCACCAATGAGCACCTCGTCGAAGTTCTCGACTCTGGACGCGCGATCACAAGACATGGTTGTGTTGGTGCCTCTAGAGACGGAGGACAAACTGGAGTCTTCTGCATAGGAAAATCTCCCAGAATCATCAGAGAGACATTGACCATCCTGGACTAGTACTTGCTTGTCAGGACTGCACTGATACGACATGTCTGTTGGCATAAGAGATGAAACCACTGCTGGTAAAATGATATTTTGTTGTACAGGATCCGGACAAACTGGTGCTTGCTTGTCAGGACAGGTCATCATGTCACCTTCACTGGGATGGTACACAGAGTCACAAAACATCTCAGAATTATTCATCATTATCTGACAGCTGGGAATGCGTATCGAATAGGTCATGTTGTCAAAGTCAGTGGATTGAGGAGAATTCTTTAAGTCATCAGCTGTGACACAAGGATTGTAGGTAGCGGAGAGCAAACCACTGTCTTTGTTTGATTCTGTGAGCAGAGGGGCAGTCACTGATGATCTTGGACCAATGTGGACGAAGGCTTTACTGAGGGCATCCTGAACGCCGGCCTTGATGTCAGCAGGTTCTATAATGGCAGAAGAGAAGCCGGTACTCATCCCGCTGCTGCTTTCTGTCAGTGATGCCATCAACCTGAATAAAGAGAATCAAAAACATCATTTAAAATCACAACACCTTGAAGAAAAATTCCTTCTAGACATGTCTTGAGTTGATGATGCACCAGTGCAGCTGTACTAACCGTGGTTCACTGTTATTTACAACAGCAGTGTCAATGGAGACAGAAGAGAAGTTGGTTTGTAATGGCTTTAAAACCTGCAACAAGAAGGATCTAAAGAATTAAAATCTTCAGATCTTAAACATTTTAGTTAAATAGACCAATTTAAAAGTATTGCATTAAGAGTTTAAGTGGAGAATTTTATATCTAAGTAATCATTGTTGGGAAAAAAGACAACTTTAGTTTTAAATTGACTTTAGTTTTAAAGTTTCAAGGATTTGCTGAATGTTAATGTGGAAAGATGTTAAATAAACAGATAAACAATAATAGAAGCTGTGTGTTTTTCATGTTACAACATCTTTGCTTTTTCTTTGACCAACATCAAAAGGTGTCTTACCTTTTGTTCGCCTGGATGTATGTCTAAAAGTTCTGGATTTGGACATTTGGAAAGTGTATCCCGCCACTTTGCTTTTAATCTAAAACCAAATGCACAAATAAATCAACAAAACGGCAAACAGACAGGACATATACAAACATTACAGAGGAATTACAGCTTTATAATATTGTACTTACATGGAAACAAGGAACAGACAAAATTACTTACATTTCAAAACAGCCTAGTGCAACACTGGTGATGATGACTGCAGCAAAACTGAGGCAGATGATGACAGCCGAGAGCAGGGCGTGACGGTACGCAGCTGTGAAGTGACAAGATTGGTGTGCAGCTTCAAATCTTGAACCAGATTTTGGTTATTTTAACAGCACCCACAATGTCAGTTTATGTTACTTTCCAACCTCTGTAAGTATGTTGCAGCTGTAGACATTATCACTTCTGTCAAGGTCAAATCCATGATTGTGTATATAGTATATGTTGTAATACTATACAGGATGTCCAGCATCTTATTCTACTAAAATTAAATTTAGTAGAATAAAATGAATTAAATTATACACTTCTTGTCATGTGTAACAGCGGTACTGAAAACATTTCTGTTTTGGAGATGCATCTAAAAGCCCCAAAATGTTTCATTTTTTTCTATCTTCAGTTCTGAGTATTAATGGACAAAGGCTGAAGGATAAATACAGTGTTAAAGTGTGTATTTTACATTTCTTTTATAACAGTATAAGAAAAAATGTACAGTCAAATGCTTGAAAAGTCACAAAAAGACTGTAAAGAAAACACTCACGAGTTTTGAATTCATGCTCTTCACTACTGTCACTGAACAGGCCACTTATGCTTGTGTAGCTTTTCATGCTGACCAGGTATGTTGTATTTGGCTCCAAGTCTTTACCAGGTATTTCATGGTAATTTGATCCATCAGCTATGGCTGTTGTGATATTTTCAGATACCTGGTGAAGAGAAACGAAATAAAATGAGAATTTTGAAAATGTAGTTTCTTTAACTTTTTTCTACAACCAAACCATTGTTAAATAATAATCACTGAGTGGCAAAGTAGAAGTCTACATTTTAAACTGGTAAACAGCAACCTGACAGTAGTTGGATGTAAATAAGTTTTAAAACCTTCAACACACACAGTACATCAATATAAATGCATCAATGCATCTAAATTCACATTACTACAGCACATGCATTTTAGCTGCATGGCCACTCATTGTTATTTGAAGTGTTTGAAAAGCAGACTGAAACACTAAAAGATCTGTAAAGTCACCGTTTTATGACACTTCTCCTACCTCTTTTGTGTCTCCCTTCTTATGGTAAGTCACTTGAGCACTCAATCTGCTTCTGAGACTGTTTTTGCCAGTGTTTGCCGTCCACTCAACTCTAAAATTCCCGTTGGATCCCTTCACTGAGATGATTGTTGGTGCTTTGGGCTTTGCTGTAGAACAGAAATAGGAAAAGTTCATGCAGTCTGTCTCTGGCAGCTGCAGATTTATGGACTTAAACAGCAACTCAATGCAGAGAATGAAATTCCCTGCAAAGAAAATGTAACTTAAAGTACTCTTGCTTCTGTCATTTCCCTGTTTTGAGAGAAATATTACATTTTACAAATGTTTATATGAAGAATGGCTTTTGTGGGTTGGACAGTTTTAAAATAGTCAACTCACCACTAGCTGTGATGCTGATGACTTTGGACTCCACACTTTGGCCCCCTTTGAAAACTGTTGCGTTATGAGTCTCCCCTGGTATAAGCATCATTTTGACAGAGCAACAACACCATCCAGTGTCACGCTTGATAATGCAGCGCTGCTCCCTGTTGAATACATCATATACAACATGCTGTGACTATAGGCTACGTCTCAGGCTGATTCAGTTGTTTGAAATACATTTCAAATCGATAGTGACACGGATCATTACTGTATCCGATTGATCTGATTTGAACAAAGGAAAAAGGAGAAACCAGTAACTCACCCATGTTCATCGTTGCTCCGCAGAGTCAGATTGTATTCAGTGCAGTTTTGTGCGTCAAAGTGGCAAGACATCAAATCCTCTAAGTCGTTGGTACAATCAAGATTCAGGCCTGTTTCATTATCAAGATCTAAACGAAACAGATATGATGCGACAAGATTGATCGTGAGAATGAGTTGTTGTATAAAAAGACTATTTAAAACTGTCTACGTGTCCATGTTATACGTACCAGAGAGAGCTACAGAGGCAATGTTTCCTAAAAGAAACAGGACCAAAGACATCCTATCGCGAACTCGCCTGAAACCAAACAGAAAATCACTTATTTTCTTTTCTTTAATCCAGAAAATTCCATGATTTAAGTAACACAACTAGTTCCAACCACATGATCACCTGTTAAACTTCATGCTGAAACGATGCTTTGAAAACAGCACTCCAACTCAAGTCTGATCATACTACAGGAGTCGTGCAGTTTGCTGCGTCTTCCTTCTTTGGAAAGCTGTTAGCTGGAAATGTTGCGCCACAGATTCAAGGGAAGTGCGTCCTACTTCTGTTTCCTCAGAAAAAGATGTACTGTACACACTTCAGCCGACACTACATTTTAGTAAAACACTGTAAATGGAGCAACCCAAATAAAACTTTTAAAAAATAGTGAATTTGTGGATAAATGTGTATTTTTGATAGCTAAATAGTGCCTAAATGTGTGTGATTTGATTAAAGCAGTAGTTCAGAGATACAGTAGTTTTGGGGAATTTTATTTATTTCACTTTCCCAGAGTCAGAAACTAATAAATGCCTTCAGACAGAACTTTTATATGTATTGGCTGTAGTCTGAAGTATGTCGAACAGCAATATCAATCTATCTTGGCTCAATTGGTGATTGTCTATGAGATTAAATATCAATCATGAATTGACCCCCTGAAAACCTTGAAAACTCCTGCTTTAAAGGATTTTTTATTTTACTTTATTTTAGCCATTTATACAAGATAATCATGTCAATGATTCATTAATCATTTAAGAATTCATTTTCAGATCAACAGATGGAAGCAGAGTTACAGTAAAATGTGACAGATTAACTGCTCCACATGTTGTCATGTGAAGCAGTTAATTTTTAAAAAGGAAGAAAATTAAATATAATAAATAATTAAAAAAAAAACATTATGTACTTTTCACATCAAAAGTAGCCAAGAAGTCAAAACATTGCACACAGTTATAAAATTAACCGTTCATAAGGTGCAAAGCAGATTACTGAGAGTAGAAAAATGTATAAAACAGTCTTGAAAACAGTCATGTTACAGATTTGTGTATTAAAGCAGAATTTCCCTAAAAATGACTCAATACTACACACTGTGATAGTCACTGTCTGTGATTATTGGTGTAGACAGGTTAGCAGAGATGAAAGAGAGAAAAGGTCTTTGGTCATCAGAGAGACATTGACCATCCTGGACTGGTACTTGCTTGTCAGGACTGCACTGATACGACATGTCTGTTGGCATAAGAGATGAAACCACTGCTGGTAAAATGATATTTTGTTGTACAGGATCCGGACAAACTGGTGCTTGCTTGTCAGGACAGGTCATCATGTCACCTTCACTGGGATGGTACACAAAGTCACAAAACATCTCAGAATTATTAATCATTATCTGACAGCTGGGAATGCGTATCGAATAGGTCATGTTGTCAAAGTCAGTGGATTGAGGAGAATTCTTTAAGTCATCAGCTGTGACACAAGGATTGTAGGTAGCGGAGAGCAAACCACTGTCTTTGTTTGATTCTGTGAGCAGAGAGGCTGTCACTGATGATCTTGGACCAATGTGGGCGAAGGCTTTACTGAGGGCATCCCGAACACCGGCCTTGATGTCAACGGATTCTATAATGGCAGAAGAGAAGCCGGTACTCATCCCACTGCTGAAAACATTACAAAACAGAGGAATTACAGCTTTATAATATTGTACTTACATGGAAACAAGGAACAGACAAAATTACTTACATTTCAAAACAGCCCAGTGTAACATTGGCGATGATGACTGCAGCAATACTGAGGCAGATGATGACAGCCAAGAGCAGGGCGCGACGGGATGCAGCTGTGAAGTGACAAGATTGGTGTGCAGCTTCAAATCTTGAACCAGATTTTGGTTATTTTAACAGCACCCACAACATCAGTTTATGTTACTTTCCAAACTCTGTGAGTATGTTGCAGCTGTAGACATTATCACTTCTGTCAAGGTCGAATCCATGATTGTGTAATTAGTATATGTTGTAATACTATACAGGATGTCCAGCATCTTATCCTAGTAAAATTAAATTTAGTAGAATAAGATGGATTAAATTATACACTTCTTGTCATGTGTGACAGCAGTACTGAAAACAGATTTTTGTTTTGGAGATGTATCTAAAAGCCCCAAAATGTTTCATTTTTTTCTATCTTCAGTTCTGAGTATTAATGGACGAAGGCTGAAGGATAAATACAGTGTTAAAGTGTGTATTTTACATTTCTTTTACAACAGTATAAGAAAAAAAAAGTACAGTACAGTCTGTAGCGACTACTGGAAACAAAGTAAAAAGTCACTGAGAGGCTGAGGTTGGGCCTTGTTTGCTGATTGTCTAAGACACTACCAAAAAGATTCACTGAGATCAAAAAATATGTTTAATAGCTTTTATTAATAGAAAAGATCAACTTATCATAACGTGCACAAAATATACTGAAAATAATCACAGCGATCAGAGGCAAAACAGCTGTCAACAAAAAATACGGCAACCCACTCACCCTCTCTCTCTTTCTTACCAGCTGCCATGCAGGTGAACAGGTGCTTATATTAACTATAGGAATATCACCGCCCATATCCAAGTGACCTGATTATCAATCACCGTGATCGTACAATAATAAAACCAAAATAACCCAAAATATAAACCATCACAAAATTACTAATTTGCAATTCATTCTAATTTCACAATTAATCCATTCATGGCTCCTACACAGTCAAATGCTTGAAAAGTCACAAAAAGACTGTAAAGAAAACACTAACGAGTTCTGAATTCATGCTCTTCACTACTGTCACTGAACAGGCCACTTGTGTTTGTGTAGCTTTTCACGCTGACCAGGTATGTTGTACTTGGCTCCAAGTCTTTACCAAGTATTTCATAGTAATTTGGTCCATCAACTACGGCTGTTGTGATATTTTCAGATACCTGGTGAAGAGAAACGAAATAAAATGAGAATTTTGAAAATGTAGTTTCTTTAACTTTTTTCTACAACCAAACCATTGTTAAATAATAATCACTGAGTGGCAAAGTAGAAGTCTACATTTTAAACTGGTAAACAGCAACCTGACAGTAGTTGGATGTAAATAAGTTTTAAAACCTTCAACACACACAGTACATCAATATAAATGCATCAATGCATCTAAATTCACATTACTACAGCACATGCATTTTAGCTGCATGGCCACTCATTGTTATTTGAAGTGTTTGAAAAGCAGACTGAAACACTAAAAGATCTGTAAAGTCACCGTTTTATGACACTTCTCCTACCTCTTTTGTGTCTCCTTTTTTATGGTAAGTCACTTGAGCACTCAATCTGCTTCTGAGACTGTTACTGTTAGTGTTTGCCGTCCACTCAACTCTAAAATTCCCGTTGGATTCCTCCACTGAGATGATTGTTGGTGCTTTGGGCTTTACTGTAGAACAGAAACAGGAAAAATTCATGCAGTCTGTCTCTGGCAGCTGCAGATTTATGGACTTAAACAGTAACTCAATGCAGAGAATGAAATTCCCTGCAAAGAAAATGTAACTTAAAGTACTCTTGCTTCTGTCATTTCCCTGTTTTGAGAGAAATATTACATTTTACAAATGTTTATATGAAGAATGGCTTTTGTGGGTTGGACAGTTTTAAAATAGTCAACTCACCACTATCTGTGATGCTGATGTATTTGGACTCCACACTTTGGCCTCCTTTGAAAACTGTTGCGTTATGAGTCTCCTCTTGTATAAGTATGATTTTGACAGAGCAACAACACCGTCCAGTGTCACACTGCTTGATAATGCAGCGCTGCTCCCTGTTGAATACAACATCGTATACAACATGGTGTGACTATAGGCTACGTCTCAGGCTGATTCAGTTGTTTGAAATACATTTCAAATCGATCGTGACATGAATCATTACTGTATCTGATCTGTTGAAAGGAAAAAGGAGAAACCAGTAACTCACCCATGTCCATCGTTGCTCCGCAGAGTCAGATTGTATTCAGTGCAGTTTTGTGCGTCAAAGTCACAAGACATCAAATCCTCGAAGTCGTTGGTACAAACAAGATTCAGGCCTGTTTCATTATCAAGCCCTGTACGAAACAGATTTGACGCGACACGACTGATCGTGAGAATGAGTTATTGTATAAAAAGACTATTTAAAACTGTCTACGTGTCCATGTTATACGTACCAGAGAGAGCTACAGCGGCAATGTTTCCTAAAAGAAACAGGATCAAAGACATCCTATCGCGAACTCGCCTGAAACCAAACAGAAAATCACTTATTTTCTTTTCTTTAATCCAGAAAATTCCATGATTTAAGTAACACAACTAGTTCCAACAACATGATCACCTGTTAAACTTCATGCTGAAACGATGCTTTGAAAACAGCACTCCAACTCAAGTCTGATCATACTACAGGAGTCGTGCAGTTTGCTGCGTCATTTTTCTTTGGAAAGCTGTTAGCTGGAAATGTTGCGCCACAGATTCAAGGGAAGTGCGTCCTACTTCTGTTTCCTCAGAAAAAGATGTACTGTACACACTTCAGCCGACACTACATTTTAGTAAAACACTGTAAATGGAGCAACCCAAATAAAACTTTTAAAAAATAGTGAATTTGTGGATAAATGTGTATTTTTGATAGCTAAATAGTGCCTAAATGTGCGTGATTTGATTAAAGCAATAGTTCAGAGACACATTAGTTTTGGGGAATTTTATTTGTTTCACTTTCCCAGAGTCAGAAACTAATAAATGCCTTCAGACAGAACTTTTATATGTATTTGCTGTAGTCTGAAGTATGTCGAACAGCAATATCAATCTATCTTGGCTCAATTGGTGATTGTCTATGAGATTAAATATCAATCATGAATTGACCCCCTGAAAACCTTGAAAACTCCTGCTTTAAAGGATTTTTTATTTTATTTTATTTTAGCCATTTATACAAGATAATCATGTCAATGATTCATTAATCATTTAAGAATTCATTTTCAGATCAACAGATGGAATCAGTTACAGTAAAATGTGACAGATTAACTGCTCCACATGTTGTCATGTGAAGCAGTTAATTTTAAAAAAAGGAAGAAAATTAAATATAATAAATAATAATAAAAAAACATGATGTACTTTTCACATCAAAAGTAGCCAAGAAGTCAAAACATTGCACACAGTTATAAAATTAACCCTTCATAAGGTGCAAAGCAGATCACTGAGAGTAGAAAAATGTATAAAACAGTCTTGAAAACAGTCATGTTACAGATTTGCGTGTTAAAGCAGAATTTCCCTAAAAATGACTCAATACTACACACTGTGATAGTCACTGTCTGTGATTATTGGTATAGACAGGTTAGCAGAGATGAAAGAGAGAAAAGGTCTTTGGTCATCAGAGAGACATTGACCATCCTGGACTGGTACTTGCTTGTCAGGACTGCACTGATACGACATGTCTGTTGGCATAAGAGATGAAACCACTGCTGGTAAAATGATATTTTGTTGTACAGGATCCGGACAAACTGGTGCTTGCTTGTCAGGACAGGTCATCATGTCACCTTCACTGGGATGGTACACAGAGTCACAAAACATCTCAGAATTATTCATCATTATCTGACAGCTGGGAATGCGTATCGAATAGGTCATGTTGTCAAAGTCAGTGGATTGAGGAGAATTCTTTAAGTCATCAGCTGTGACACAAGGATTGTAGGTAGCGGAGAGCAAACCACTGTCTTTGTTTGATTCTGTGAGCAGAGGGGCAGTCACTGATGATCTTGGACCAATGTGGACGAAAGCTTTACTGAGGGCATCCCGAACACCGGCCTTGATGTCAGCAGGTTCTATAATGGCAGAAGAGAAGCCGGTACTCATCCCACTGCTGAAAACATTACAAAACAGAGGAATTACAGCTTTATAATATTGTACTTACATGGAAACAAGGAACAGACAAAATTACTTACATTTCAAAACAGCCCAGTGTAACATTGGCGATGATGACTGCAGCAATACTGAGGCAGATGATGACAGCCAAGAGCAGGGTGCGACGGGATGCAGCTGTGAAGTGACAAGATTGGTGTGCAGCTTCAAATCTTGAACCAGATTTGGGTTATTTTAACAGCACCCACAACATCAGTTTATGTTACTTTCCAAACTCTGTAAGTATGTTGCAGCTGTAGACATTATCACTTCTGTCATGGTCGAATCCATGATTGTGTATATAGTATACGTTGTAATACTATACAGGATGTCCAGCATCTTATTCTACAAAAAATTAAATTTAGTAGGATAAATGGATTAAATTATACACTTCTTGTCATGTGTAAACGCAGTACTGAAAACAGATTTCTGTTTTGGAGATGCATCTAAAAGCCCCAAAATGTTATGTTTAGTATTAAAAAAAAGTACAGTACAGTCTGTAGCGACTACTGGAAACAAAGTAAAAAGTCACTGAGAGGCTGAGGTTGGGCCTTGTTTGCTGATTGTCTAAGACACTACCAAAAAGATTCACTGAGATCAAAAAATATGTTTAATAGCTTTTATTAATAGAAAAGATCAACTTATTATAACGTGCACAAAATATACTGAAAATAATCACAGCGATCAGATGCAAAACAGCGGTCAACAAAAAATACGGCAACCCATTCACCCTCTCTCTCTTTCTTACCAGCTGCCATGCAGGTGAACAGGTGCTTATATTAACTATAGGAATATCACCGCCCATATCCAAGTGACCTGATTATCAATCACCGTGATCGTACAATAATAAAACCAAAATAACCCAAAATATAAACCATCACAAAATTACTAATTTGCAATTCATTCTAATTTCACAATTAATCCATTCATGGCTCCTACACAGTCAAATGCTTGAAAAGTCACAAAAAGACTGTAAAGAAAACACTCACGAGTTTTGAATTCATGCTCTTCACTACTGTCACTGAACAGGCCACTTATGCTTGTGTAGCTTTTCATGCTGACCAGGTATGTTGTACTTGGCTCCAAGTGTTTACCAAGTATTTCATAGTAATTTGGTCCATTAACTATGGCTGTTGTGATATTTTCAGATACCTGGTGAAGAGAAATGAAATAAAATGAGAATTTTGAAAATGTAGTTTCTTTAACTTTTTTCTACAACCAAACCATTGTTAAATAATAATCACTGAGTGGCAAAGTAGAAGTCTACATTTAAACTGGTAAACAGCAACCTGACAGTAGTTGGATGTAAATAAGTTTTAAAACCTTCAACACACACAGTACATCAATATAAATGCATCAATACATCTAAATTCACATTACTACAGCACATGCATTTTAGCTGCATGGCCACTCATTGTTATTTGAAGTGTTTGAAAAGCAGACTGAAACACTAAAAGATCTGTAAAGTCACCGTTTTATGACACTTCTCCTACCTCTTTTGTGTCTCCTTTTTTATGGTAAGTCACTTGAGCACTCAATCTGCTTCTGAGACTGTTACTGTTAGTGTTTGCCGTCCACTCAACTCTAAAATTCCCGTTGGATCCCTTCACTGAGATGATTGTTGGTGCTTTGGGCTTTACTGTAGAACAGAAACAGGAAAAGTTCATGCAGTCTGTTTCTGGCAGCTGCAGATTTATGGACTTAAACAGTAACTCAATGCAGAGAATGAAATTCCCTGCAAGGAAAATGTAACTTAAAGTACTCTTGCTTCTGTCATTTCCCTGTTTTGAGAGAAATATTACATTTTACAAATGTTTATATGAAGAATGGCTTTTGTGGGTTGGACAGTTTTAAAATAGTCAACTCACCACTAGCTGTGATGCTGATGACTTTGGACTCCACACTTTGGCCCCCTTTGAAAACTGTTGCGGTATGAGTCTCCCCTGGTATAAGTATCATTTTGACAGAGCAACAACATCGTCCAGTGTCACACTGCTTGATAATGCAGCGCCGCTCCCTGTTGAATACAACATCGTATACAACATGGTGTGACTATAGGCTACGTCTCAGGCTGATTCAGTTGTTTGAAATACATTTCAAATCGATAGTGACACGGATCATTACTGTATCCGATTGATCTGATTTGAACAAAGGAAAAAGGAGAAACCAGTGACTCACCCATATCCATCGTTGCTCCGCAGAGTCAGATTGTATTCAGTGCAGTTTTGTGCGTCAAAGTGGCAAGACATCAAATCCTCTAAGTCGTTGGTACAATCAAGATTCAGGCCTGTTTCATTATCAAGATCTAAACGAAACAGATATGATGCGACAAGATTGATCGTGAGAATGAGTTGTTGTATAAAAAGACTATTTAAAACTGTCTACGTGTCCATGTTATACGTACCAGAGAGAGCTACAGAGGCAATGTTTCCTAAAAGAAACAGGACCAAAGACATCCTATCGCGAACTCGCCTGAAACCAAACAGAAAATCACTTATTTTCTTTTCTTTAATCCAGAAAATTCCATGATTTAAGTAACACAACTAGTTCCAACAACATGATCACCTGTTAAACTTCATGCTGAAACGATGCTTTGAAAACAGCACTCCAACTCAAGTCTGATCATACTACAGGAGTCGTGCAGTTTGCTGCGTCTTCCTTCTTTGGAAAGCTGTTAGCTGGAAATGTTGCGCCACAGATTCAAGGGAAGTGCGTCCTACATCCGTTTCCTCAGAAAAAGATGTACTGTACACACTTCAGCCGACACTACATTTTAGTAAAACACTGTAAACTCTCTCTCAACTTTAATTCCATTGAGGCGAACAGGCTGTGATGGACTAGTTCTTGTTATTTGTGTTTCTGTGCTGCTGCAGGGTTACATACTTTCATACATTAGTGGGACATGCAGGGGTGAAATAGTGATTTTTAAGTCTGGAGGTATAGACCCCCCCATCCCCCACCCCCACCTTCGTCCATTCAGTACCACAAAATGAATTCTATGCATTTCTACATTTTCTTCACCACTATATGCAAATAATCTTGAGTTCAAAATGTACATTGTAGCACTGAGCCCTTCACCCCAAATACTATATTCACCAGCATTCACATATCATAGTATTAAGCAACGAATTTAGACTTTTTAGTGTCAAAAATATAAAGAATAAGACTTTAATTCTCTTTTTTCATTCATGATACACAACAAGATGAAAACTGAGCTACATTGTCCTACTTGACCATACCCATTACTCAAAACCAGTGTCAGTGGGTGAAACTGGCAAGAACACAGCAGCTTTCACATTACAAAAACAGTACTCTGCTCAAAACCAGTGTCAGAAATAACAAATTGTCCTTATTGCCTGGTATTAAATAGATGTTTCATACCTCTGATCTGTCTTTACACTTCCTTTAGGCAAGGTTAAGTATTTGTTAGGTATTCAAAGATTTAAAAAGAAGTATTAGTCCCCAGTAAATAGTAACATTTTTGTGACATTACACATGAATTTATCCAAACATATTTGATGAATATAAAATAAGTGTATTTGTCATGATATCATGCTAACAGCTGAATTCATACTGTAGGATTTCTACAGTCTCAAAGATTTAAATCAGAGGTTTTCATAGCAGGAGGTGGGCCGCCCCAGGGGGGCTAAAAAACCATTTCAGGGGAGGCTCAGTGAACGGAAATGAAAAAATATGACATTAGTTATTACATGAGTTATCAGAAGGTGATTACATAGAATAGCCTAAATGTGTGTGATTTGATTAAAGCAGTAGTTCAGAGATACAGTAGTTTTGGGGAATTTTATTTATTTCACTTTCCCAGAGTCAGAAACTAATAAATGCCTTCAGACAGAACTTTTATATGTATTTGCTGTAGTCTGAAGTATGTCGAACAGCAATATCAATCTATCTTGGCTCAATTGGTGATTGTCTATGAGATTAAATATCAATCATGAATTGACCCCCTGAAAACCTTGAAAACTCCTGCTTTAAATAATTTTTTATTTTATTTTATTTTAGCAATTTATACAAGATAATCATGTCAATGATTCATTAATCATTTAAGAATTCATTTTCAGATCAACAGATGGAAGCAGAGTTACAGTAAAATGTGACAGATTAACTGCTCCACATGTTATCATGTGAAGCAGTTAATTTTAAAAAAAGGAAGAAAATTAAATATAATAAATAATAATAAAAAAAAACATGATGTACTTTTCACATCAAAAGGAGCCAAGAAGTCAAAACATTGCACACAGTTATAAAATTAACCCTTCATAAGGTGCAAAGCAGATTACTAAGAGTAGAAAAATGTATAAAACAGTCTTGAAAACAGTCGTGTTACAGATTTGTGTATTAAAGCAGAATTTCCCTAAAAATGACTCAATACTACACACTGTGATAGTCACTGTCTGTGATTATTGGTATAGACAGGTTAGCAGAGATGAAAGAGAGAAAAGGTCTTTGGTCATCAGAGAGACATTGACCATCCTGGACTGGTACTTGCTTGTCAGGACCGCACTGATACGACATGTCTGTTGGCATAAGAGATGAAACCACTGCTGGTAAAATGATATTTTGTTGTACAGGATCTGGACAAACTGGTGCTTGCTTGTCAGGACAGGTCATCATGTCACCTTCACTGGGATGGTACACAGAGTCACAAAACATCTCAGAATTATTCATCATTATCTGACAGCTGGGAATGCGTATCGAATAGGTCATGTTGTCAAAGTCAGTGGATTGAGGAGAATTCTTTAAGTCATCAGCTGTGACACAAGGATTGTAGGTAGCGGAGAGCAAACCACTGTCTTTGTTTGATTCTGTGAGCAGAGAGGCAGTCACTGATGATCTTGGACCAATGTGGGCGAAGGCTTTACTGAGGGCATCCTGAACACCGGCCTTGATGTCAGCAGGTTCTATAATGGCAGAAGAGAAGCCAGTACTCATCCCACTGCTGCTTTCTGTCAGTGATGCCATCAACCTGAATAAAGAGAATCAAAAACATCATTTAAAATCACAACACCTTGAAGAAAAATTCCTTCTAGACATGTCTTGAGTTGATGATGCACCAGTGCAGCTGTACTAACCGTGGTTCACTGTTATTTACAACAGCAGTGTCAATGGAGACAGAAGAGAAGTTGGTTTGTAACAGCTTTAAAACCTGCAACAAGAAGGATATATGCATTAACACACACAACATATGAAGGTAAAATAAGAGTGGGAAATACATTTCATGTCTTATGTCTATTGCTGCTTTACTTCCAAAGAAAAGCTTGAAGATCGCCCATTTGAGTATTTGTAGTTTAAGAAACAAAGTATGAAATTACTGATCTGTTATTTTCAAACACAATTAATATTTTTGCAATATCTGAGACAAATTTGGATGAAACATTTAATGATGAAGCTGTGTGCATACAAGGGTATAATTTGTACAGAAAGGACAGGACCATGTATGGGGGTGGTGTAGCTTTTTATGTTCAAAATCATATTCCTGTGAAAGTTAAGGAAGATATCATGTGTAATGAAATTGAGGTATTATGGCTTCAAGTAAACTTACCTCATTAAATCTATTTTAGTGGACTGCTGCTATAGGCCACCAAGCTCAAACCGTAATTATTTAGAAGCTATGGGTGAGATGCTGGATGAAATATGTGAATTGAATATGGAAGTTGTTTTTACAGGAGACTTAAATATTGACTGGCTTTCATATAATTGTCCCTTAAAACATCAACTGGTTACCATAACTGACGCATGCCATTTGAGTATCAATTTTGAGTATCAATCACAGTTACTTGAGTGAAGATGATTTATATAGCAAGGCTGCGTCAGTTCCAATAGGTTGTTGTGATCATAATGTAGTAGCGATTGCAAGAAAAAGTGAAGTGCCCAAAGCTAAGCCAAGAGTTGTATACAAAAGGTCCTATAAAAGGTTCTCTCAGGAAGCTGTCTTGGAGGATGTCAGTAATATATGTTGGTCAAACATCTATAATGAAAAAGAACCAGATGGAGCACTACAACTATTCCTCAAAAAGTTTCAACCAATTATTGACAAACATGCCCCTGTTAGGAAACTGACTGTTAGGTCTTGTAGACTGCCATGGGTTGATGACGTATTAAAGGGCTATATGTCTCAGAGGAACGAGGCAAAGAAAACAGCGCAGAAAAGTGGTTGTATAATTGACAGACAAAAATACTGTAAACTGAGGAATTATGTCACAAAACTTAATAAGAAAAAGAAACAATATTATGCTCTACGGTTAAGCAGGACAAAGAATGATGGGAAAAAGCTTTTGAGTACACTAAATAATAAGAAACACCTCTCAACAACCCACATTTATTGAGTGTGGGGGTACCTTTATTACAAAACCCAAAGAAACTGTAAATTACTTGAATAATTACTTCAGAAGCAAGGTATATAAATTAAGGAGAGAATTACCACATGGGACAGACAATAGCTTATCCATTTTCAACATAAAAAATCATTCACAGCTTTAGAGCAAATGGCAGATGACTGGTACAGAGATCTGGACAACAAAATGATATGTTGAGCAGTCCTATTAGATTTTACGGCAGCATTTGATGTTATTGACCACAAGCTTCTTCTTGAAAAGCTTGAGTGTTAAAGATTTAGACCATCTGCAGTTGCCTGGATAGGAAGCTATCTGGTAAATAGATCGCAGAGAGTCTTCTTTAATGGAAGTTATTCAGATAGTGCGTCTGTGGAATGTGGAGTTCCACAAGGGAGCTACCTAGGCCCACTTATGTATTCCATTTTTACCAATGATTTACCTCTCATACTAAAACATACTAAATTAACTATGTACACAGATGACACTACTGTACATGCATCAGCAACAACACCTGCTGATTTGACTGCCATCTTGAACAGGGAGCTAGATATTTTCTGAAAGTGGATCTCTGAAAAGAAAGAAAGGAGAGCCAGAGCTTAAACTCTTTATATATAAAACACCCATCCAGCAAGTAAAGGAAACCAAGTTATTGGGCATCACCCTTGACAACAAAATGTTCTGGTCAAAACACATCAACACTATTGTCAATAGAATGGGCAAGGCATTAGCTGTAGTAAGGTGATGCAGAAAATACCTTACACCTGATTTAACTAAGCTTGTGTTAAGTACTCTTATTCTTTCGCAGCTTGATAACTGCCAGATAATATGGGTGAATGCCACAAAAAAAGATAAGCACACTTTAGCTAGTACAGAACAAGCTGCTCTCCAGTGTCTGTAAAATACTAATATCATTAGCATGCTGATTAGCAGGCTGATCGCTGCAGTTCTTCTCTCAACATGGAAAGTTTTACAATCCAAAATTCCATCATATCAGTACAGTTAATTAAAACACAGTTTAGAGTCATATACATATTCCTCTAGACAGGCAACAGAAGGCCAGTTTTTACTTCCCAAGGCAAACACTAATTTCTTCAAACGCACAGTAGTATATAGCACTAAAAACATGGAATTCTTTACTATTGTTACTGACTGAATTAACACAGAAATCAATGTTTAAAAAGCAAATAAGGACACACCTATGAACAACATATTTGTAGGATGCTATGTATATGCTGATTTGTAGTTTTTGCTGTGTAACTTCTACTCATATTTATTATCCAATCCAATCCAATCCATTTTATTTATATAGCACGATTTTAACAAACACAAGGTTGCACAAAGTGCTGCACAGCAAGATAAAAAAAACACAATAAATAGCACAACAGAACACAATAAAACTATGAAGGACACAATGGGATAAAAGTAATAAAATAAGATAAAATAAAATAAAATAAGATAAAAACAAATAAAATCAAATAAGATAAAATCAAATAAAATAGGATAATAAATAAAATAAAGTGCACTGCTCACACAAGGTGCAACACGCTACATGGTGTCAAAAGCCAGAGAGAAGAGGTGGGTTTTAAGAAGAGATTTAAAATGAGACAGTGAGGAGGCCTGTCTAATGTGCAGCGGCAATCCATTCCACAGTTTTGGGGCTGCAACAGCAAATGCTCGTTCGCCTCTGAGCTTAAGCCTAGCTTTAGGCACTGTCAGGAGCAGCTGGTCAGCTGACCTGAGAGAGCGCCTGGGAGTATAGGGGTGCAGCAGCTCAGAGAGATAAGGTGGGGCTAGGCCATTCAAGGCTTTAAAAGCAAATAAAATAATTTAAAAATGAATCCTAAAATGGATGGGCAGCCAGTGGAGTGAAGCTAAAATAGGTGAAATGTGCTCATACTTGCTTGTGCCAGTTAAAAGATGTGCAGCAGCATTTTGCACCAGTTGAAGACGAGCAATGGAGGACGCACTAACCCCCATATAAAGTGCATTGCAGTAATCCAGCCGAGTGGTCACAAAGGCGTGGATTACTGTCTCAAAGTGCTGTCTCTGAAGGACTGGTTTAATTTTTGCCAGCTGCCTCAACTGGACAAAGCTCGACTTCACCACAGCTTTAATCTGGCTGTCAAATTTAAGGTCTGTGTCCACTTTTACCCCCAGATTGTGCACAGTTGGCTTGTGGTACTGTGCCAAAGAACCCAGATCAACCAGGGGGGTCATAGAAGTGCCACCAAAGACCATGGCTTCTGTCTCTTTTTCATTAAAAGTTAGGAAGTTTAGAGACATCCAGGCTTTAATGTCATGTAAACACTCATGCAATGGCTTAACACCGTAGGAGTCTGACTTTTTTTAGGGGGACATACATCTGACTGTCATCTGCATAGCAATGAAAAGAAATGCCATGTTTCCTGAGAATTGAATCAAGTGGGAGTAGATAGAGGGAAAATAAAAGAGGGACAAGCACAGAGCCCTGTGGTACCCCACATGAGAGGGGAGCAGTGGAGGACACAGAGTCATCAAGGCTGACACAGAAGGTTTGATGTGACAGGTAGGACCTGAATCATTCAAGTGCTGTGCCACTGATGCCCACCCACTGCTCCAAACAAGCAATCAGGATTTCATGGTCCACTGTATCAAAAGCTGCACTCAAATCTAAAAGTACAAGGACAACACAGTGACCAGAGTCAGTAGCTAAAAAGATGTCATTAAAAACTCTTAAAAGCGCTGATTTGGTGCTGGGCAATGTTTTAAAACCGGATTGGAAAATCTCAAGAATATTTAGTTCATTTAAAAAGTCCTTGAGCTGAGAATAGACAACCTTTTCTAAGATTTTAGAAAGGAAAGGCAATTTAGAGATAGGCCTGAAATTTGCCAAAACAGTAGGATCCAGCCCAGGTTTTTTTAACAAAGGTTGCACAACGGCATGTTTAAAATGAACAGGAACCACTCCAGAGGACAGACTGCTATTAATAACTGTGAAAAAAGATGGTCCAACAGTCTGGAAAGCCTCCTTAAAAAGTCGGGGCGGGACAGTTTCATTTGGAGAACCTGAGGGCTTCAAATGACCAACAATCTCCTGAACAAAGGGCAGGGTCACAGGCTCAAATGTGTCCAACCCAGCAGAGCAGGGGACAGACACTGAAGGGTCAATGGCAGGAGGTGAAATAAGTGCTCTGGTAGAAGTGACTTTATCAGTGAAGAAGTGAAGAAATTTTTCACACACAGCCAGGGAGGCTTCAATTCCGTGGTGCATTCAGAGCAGAGTTGATCACTTTAAACAACACATGAGGCTTGTGGCAGTTTAACAGGACAATATCAGAAAAATATTTTCTTTTAGCCTCTTTCACAGTGGATTGGTAATGACGCCAGTAATCCCTCAACATTTGACAAGACACTTGCAACTTGTCCTTTTTCCACTTTCGCTCAGCTCTTCGACAATCCTGCAGCAGCACAGGTTGTTTCATTCAGCCAGGGCTCCGCCTCCGATTTCGTTTTATGCTGTCTGGTCATTAATGGAGCCGCAATGTCTATGGCAGTTTGACAGGTGTCGAGAAACCATGAGTTAAGAGCCTCCGTATCCTCATACACAGATTCAGGCAGGACGCAGTTTCGACTGAAGGCATCTGAGAAGTGAGCAGCAGTGGAAGGGTTAATATCTCGACATGTGCGAGCAGCAGCGCAAGGTTTAACTGTTTGACAGCAAACAGCAGCTTCAAACAGTAGAGGCATATGATCAGAGGAAAAAGCATCACAGATCTCCAGGTTAGAACAGGCAAACCATGTGATAAAACAAGATCAAGTGTGTGACCATGTTCATGTGTAGGCCCAAGTACAGACTTCACAAGATTAAAAGAATCAATGATGTTTAAAAAGTCCCGCACCAAAGGATTTTCTGAAGCAGGCAGCACACGATTGGTCCATTTTGTGCGGAAAAAGAGTCAAATGATGCGCCAAATGCCCCCTTTCATGGGGTTGCGCACAGAGCCCAAAGCAGAAAGCCTGAGTTAACAAAGAAAGTTCGTAACCACTGTCGTGATATCACTTATCACAGAGTGCGAGTTTATGGTTTGTCGAGTCAGCTTACACAAAGAAAGCCTGAGTATGTTGAACTTGCTTCGTAGTACACCCCTCAGGAAGACTAGCTGTGCTTTAGGGCAAAGCTAATGGGGATCCTAACAAATAAACGAATATAAACAATTAAAATCTTCAGATCTCAAACATTCTAGTTGAATAGACCAATTTAAAAATATTGCCTTAAAAGTTTAAATGTAAAATTTTGCTAACACTTTATAATACAGCCCATGTTTTATGGTGTAACTTCCCATCACTTACCATGTAATTTCCCGGAACTTATGGTGTAACTTTCTCGCATGAATCAGTATGTTACATGTGTATATTAAATCAAATGTTTTTGCTCATGGCAGTTATGACAATCATTTTTTTTATACATGTGTGTTTGACAGGCAAGCTTCACCCACACTCAAGAGATTTATTATGCTTAAGTATTCCACTTCATTGTATGAATTTGAATAGAACAAGTTGAGAAATGGGTCTATGTTTTTGAAAATTGGCTCCTAGCAGCCATGTTGGTCCAGCACTGCAGCAGCTCATAACAGGCAATCTTACCTCTCTCCAGTGCACAGCTATGAAAGGCTTGTATTGTCATCCGAGGATGAAAAAATAACAATACAGTAATGTAATAATATACATAGTATATCTTTAATTACACAATAATATGGTAGTTATGAAAAATTATTTTATTCTTTAATTACACATAAACCACAACATATGTGCCGTTCTCCCAGTCTTACTCTGTAAATACAGACTACTTACCCTATAAGTACATGGTAACAACAGGGAGCGGGCTGTATTATTAAGTTCACACTGTTCCCCAGTCCTTACTCTGTAAATACAGACTACTTACCCTATAAGTACATGGTAACAACAGGGAGCGGGCTGTATTATTACATTCACACTGTTCCCCAGTCCTTACTCTGTAGGTACAGGCTAGTTACCCTATAATGACATGGTAACAACAGGGAGCGGGCTGGATTATTACGTTCACACTGTTCCCCAGTCCTTACTCTGTAGGTACAGGCTAGTTACCCTATAAATACATGGTAACAACAGGGAGCGGGCTGGATTATTAAATTCACACTGTTCCCCAGTCCTTACTCTGTAGGTACAGACTAGTTACCGTATAAGTACATGGTAACGACAGGGAGTGGGCTGGATTATGTTCTCCCATCCTTACTTAGCTGTTTGGTTCTGTTACCTTTCATGTCACAATCTAACAACATGCAACATGTCATGACTTAACAAAAACTATATATAAAACTATATATAAACAAGAGCCAGTTGCTCACTCTCTGCATGCACTAGCTTCAAATCACCTGCATCTGTCATATTCTCCTGTTAGGTGAGCAGTCATATTTATGATGTGCAACATAGTGTGTCTTATCATAATGTGTTGGCTGCCTTATGGCAAAGTCTTAACAACCAAATTCATGTGTATTAGCATGCTAATCACGAGTTATGCTAATCGCTAATTAGCCACCATGCTAGGCGGACTTTGGCAAGGTTACAAGTTACTTCTGTGTCCAGAATGTAAACTCACATGGTCCATGCTGTTTTAAATTAAATGCTGAAGGAATATGTTACCTTAGATGGCATATTTTACTCTACTTTAGGGAGTAAGGTTAATGTCTGTATTTTATTTAATATATAGTGAGTTGTAGTTTGTACTGTATATTAAACCAAGAGCACAGTACTGTTTATTACCTAACACCTAACAAGTACGGGTTGGGAAGTTACATTTTAAAACCCCAATTGTTACTCCCTTGTTTCTCGTTTTGTTTTCTTCCACTGTACCTACATTTAAGTACCGGTAAGAACCGAAAAGTATTTTATATGTATGGATTCATACCAGGAAGTTACACCATAAGTTCCGGGAAATTACATGGTAAATGATGGGAAGTTACACCATAAAACGTGGGCTGTATTATAAAGTGTTACCAAAATTTTGTATCCAAGTAAATGTTGTTCAAATTGACATCTACAAGTTTCAAGGAGTTTCTGAATGTTAATGTGGAAAGATGTTAAACAGATATACAACAATAGAAGCGGTGTGTTTTTCGTGTAACAACATCTTTGCTTTTTCTTTGACCAACAATTCACAATTTATCTTACCTTTTCCTCACCTGGACACATGTCTAAAAGTTCTGGATTTGGACATTTGGCAACTGAGTCCCACCACTTAGCTTTTAATCTAAAACCAAATGCACAAATAAATCATCAAGATGACACACAACATGTAAACACAACACAGCAGCAGTTACAGCTTGTCTTTTTACAAACAAAGAAACCAGACAAAGACAATCTATTTTTATGACTTACTTTACATAACAGCAAAATATAGCACTGCTGATGATAACTGCAACAATACTGAGGCTTATGATGACAGCCAGTAGCAGGACTTTGTGGGAGGCAGCTGTGAAGTAACATGTTTGAAATACATTTTTTTTTTAAAGTCACTTCTTTTGTATAGTTAACATACAGTAGAGAGAGAAATTAGAGATAAGTGCACAGTGTTTAAATCTGGAGCCTGTTGACATGTTGTATCAACAGCTGTTGGCATTATAATGTCTTTAAAAAATGCCTGGAGATTAAACATTTCCTTTTAATTGAATAAACACGCCTCATTACAGAAGTTCAGTAAGTGAATAATGTGTAACCAGTGACACACAATGTGTAACCAGTGACATATAATTCAACCAGTGAATTATGTGGAAACAATACTGAGGCTTATGATGACAGCCAGTAGCAGGACTTTGTGGGAGGCAGCTGTGAAGTAACATGTTTGAAATACATTTTTTTTTTAAAGTCACTTCTTTTGTATAGTTAACATACAGTAGAGAGAGAAATTAGAGATAAGTGCACAGTGTTTAAATCTGGAGCCTGTTGACATGTTGTATCAACCGCTGTTGGCATTATAATGTCTTTAAAAAATGCCTGGAGATTAAACATTTCCTTTTAATTGAATAAACACGACTCATTACAGAAGTTCAGTAAGTGAATAATGTGTAACCAGTGACATATAATTCAGCCAGTGAATTATATGGAAATAAATGTTGGATCTCTACATTTCAATGTCATGCTGAACAAGGAAAACTAGAATTACAAAATTAATATCAGGGGACATTTTTAAAAACATCATTTGTCACAATGTGTGAACTGTGTGAATGCCCACGTCAGTGACTCAGGGACGTGACAGTGTGAATTGACATTAATACCACAGCAGATAACAGATGTAGTTACTGAGTAACAGTCTGGTGAAACTTCCTCATTCTGGAGTAAAAGCTGTCATGGTTCACCAAATAGCATCAAAACGACATTTTTGTTATTTTGGAGAAGATTTTAAAAATTGGCTACAACATGACAACAGAGTTTACAGGAGTAGAAAAATACAAAAAGAAAAACTCCCAAAAAATGATTTTAGAGTTTTCAGGGGCCCCAGGTGTCACATAATGGGCACTTGATTAAATTGTGGTTTGTTATATAAATAAAAAAATGCCATGATTTCTTGTTCTATAAAAAAAAAAAACGTTGAGATTTGGTAACATATATAATGATAAAGCCGAATGTGGATTATATATTTAATGTACTTCTGTACAAAAGCTGAAGGATGAAAATATGATTAAACTCTGTCTTTTATATGTTTGTGAAGAACAGCAGCTTGATGTACAGTATGTTGAGCACGACTACAGTCAAGGAATATAAATATACAGTGTACTGCTTGAAAAGTCACAAAAAGACTGTAAAGAAAACACTCACGAGTTCTGAATTCATGCTCTTCACTACTGTCACTGAACAGGCCACTCATGCTTGTGTAGCTTTTCACACTGACCAGGTATGTTGTACTTGGCTCCAAGTGTTCACCAAGTATTTCATAGTAATTTGGTCCATCAACTACGGCTGTTGTGATATTTTTAGATACCTGGTGAAGAGAAACGAAATAAAATGAGAATTTTGAAAATGTAGTTTCTTTTACTTTTTTCTACAACCAACTCATTGTTAAATAATAATCACTGAGTGGCAAAGTAGAAGTCTACATTTTAAACTGGTAAACAGCAACCTGACAGAAGTTGGATGTAAATAAGTTTAAAAACCTTCAACACACACAGTACATCAATATAAATGCATCAATGCATCTAAATTCACATTACTACAGCACATGCATTTTAGCTGCATGGCCACTCATTTTTATTTGAAGTGTTTGAAAAGCAGACTGAAACACTAAAAGATCTGTAAAGTCACCGTTTTATGACACTTCTCCTACCTCTTTTGTGTCTCCTTTTTTATGGTAAGTCACTTGAGCACTCAAGCTGCTTCTGAGACTGTTACTGTTAGTGTTTGCCGTCCACTCAACTCTAAAATTCCCGTAGGATTCCTTCACTGAGATGATTGTTGGTGCTTTGGGCTTTACTGTAGAACAGAAACAGGAAAAGTTCATGCAGTCTGTTTCTGGCAGCTGCAGATTTATGGACTTAAACAGTAACTCAATGCAGAGAATGAAATTCCCTGCAGGGAAAATGTAACTTAAAGTACTCTTGCTTCTGTCATTTCCCTGTTTTGAGAGAAATATTACATTTTACAAATGTTTATATGAAGAATGGCTTTTGTGGGTTGGACAGTTTTAAAATAGTCAACTCACCACTAGCTGTGATGCTGATGTATTTGGACTCCACACTTTGGCCCCCTTTGAAAACTGTTGCGTTATGAGTCTCCCCTGGTGTAAGCATCATTTTGACAGAGCAACAACACCGTCCAGTGTCACACTGCTTGGTAATGCAGTGCTGCTCCCTGTTGAATACATCATATACAACATGCTTTGACTATAGGCTACGTCTCAGGCTGATTCAGTTGTTTGAAATTAATAACATATAAAAATACAAACTGATCTGAAAACGTTTAATGAAAAGGTGAAACACTGGCTGAAACAAAACCAAACCTGCAATCGCTGATCAATGATCATACACTTGTGCATGCACACATGGACATGTACACAGATAGATGAACAGATACATACAGATAAAAATACATGCACACTGATACAGACTATGCAAGTATGTACACGGACACACGCAACTATAAATATTATGCATACATTACACCATACGCAACACATGTAAATTATTGTTATGTGATGTAAGTACTATTGTTATTGAGAATGTCACTATTTATTATGAGCTCTATTTAACTCATGTATTTCTGGTAATAATATGTTATGACTATTTTTAAGTAGAAAAGCCTAACCAGGGTCAGGGGTCGCAAATTAACCTTGGCTAGAAATTCTATATGCATCTCTTTCATGTTACTTTAACCTGTTACAATGTTTTTTTGCATCGTCTATGACAGATAAACTAATAATAATAATAAAGAAATACGTTTCAAATCGATAGTGACATGAATTATTAGTGTATCTGATTGATCTGATCTGAAAAAAGGAAAAAGGAGAAACCAGTAACTCACCCATATCCATCGTTGCTCCAGAGAGTCAGATTGTATTCAGTGCAGTTTTGTGCGTCAAAGTCACAAGACATCAAACCCTCTAAGTCGTTGGTACAATCAAGATTCAGGCCTGTTTCATTATCAAGATCTACACGAAACACATATGATGCGACACGACTGATCGTGAGAATGAGTTATTGTATAAAAAGAGTATTTAAAACTGTCTACGCGTCCATGTTATACGTACCAGAGAGAGCTACAGAGGCAATGTTTCCTAAAAGAAACAGGATCAAAGACATCCTATCGCGAACTCGCCTGAAACCAAACAGAAAATCAATTATTTTCTTTTCTTTAATCCAGAAAATTCCATGATTTAAGTAACACAACTAGTTCCACCAACATGACCACCTGTTAAACTTCATGCTGAAACGATCCTTCGAAAACAGCACTCCAACTCAAGTCTGATCATACTGTAGGAGTCGTGCAGTTTGCTGCGTCTTCTTTCTTTGGAAAGCTGTTAGCTGGAAATGTTGAGATTTCAAGAGAGGAACAGATTCAAGGGAAGTGCGTCCCACTCCCGTTTGCTCAGAGCATATGTAGCCCAGTTAAAAATATGTTTATAAATAGTTGTCTGTGATAGATACACTGCTTTATTTGTTTCATGCTCTAAACTTGAGTGAAGCGACCACTAAGTTTTTGGTCCATACGATCACAAGCACTGCATCAGGCCTGCAACGCTTTTATTTTATTTTGTTATATCCTTGTTGCCGGCTTAGCATAGAGTGATAATGTGTGTGTGTGTTTGGTCACTAAAATAATTCAGTGGACAAGTAAAAGCATATAATTTAAAGTTGGAAAGGTAAAGAGGGAAAACTGCTGTGTGACTTGTGAAACAAAAGCAGTGAACACTCCTGGTATTTAATTTGATATTATTTTCATTTAATTTTGTTTAGAATTAAAGGAGGAAATTATTACTTCTAATTTTAAATGGTTTCTGAGTGTGTTTATTATTTCAGAGGTTAAAAGCTATATAGCCTTCATACTCTATACCAACTTATATTAGAGTGTGGTTTACTGTGTTAAAGGGTTAGTACACTCAATTGTTTGTTACACTGTGGTCTCACAATAAGTTATATTCAAGAGGTATAGGATTTCCAAAGTGACCCAAGCAAAAAACATTAAATTAATCAGAGATAATATAACAAAGGAAATTAGGATAAAGAACTCAGGGCCCCATCTACATAATATAGAGGGTAGACGGGCTACACATAGAACAAGATGTACTGTACACACTTCAGCCGACACTACATTTTAGTAAAATACTGTAAATGGAGCAACCCAAACAAAATTTAAAAAATACTGAATTTGTGGATAAACATGTATTTTTGATAGCTAAGGTCAGATTTAAGTGCACACTAAGGTGGTGTTTGATGTGTTTCTGCGCTGCTGAACCAAATCACACACATTTAGGCTATTCATACTATTAGGCTATTAATACTTTTTTAAAAATCTATAAATAATAATCATCCCAAATATTTGTATCCATGGAGACATGTTCCAGTAATCATCCTCACAGGGGTCAAAGGTCAGACACAAGGAGACCTGCTACATCTGGTCAAGACTTCCTAAACAGTTCTTGTCTACTCGTGGGACATGTTTGTCCCTTCTGGTTTACAACACATAGACAAGAACTGTTTAGGAAGTCTTGACCAGATGTAGCAGGTCTCCTTGTGTCTGACCTTTGACCCCTGTGAGGATGATTACTGGAACATGTCTCCATGGATACAAATATTTGGGATGATTATTATTTATAGATTTTTAAAAAAGTATTAATAGCCTAATAGTATGAATAGCCTAAATGTGTGTGATTTGGTTAAAGAGACAGTTCAGGGATGTAGTAGTTTTGGAAAATTTTACCATTTTTCCCACTTTCCCAGAGTTAGAAACTAATAAATGCCTTCAGAATTCTATGAATTATATTTAAAAGTTCATGTTTAATATTCTGTGTATAATAAGTAGACTGACTACATGAAGTGACTGTGGCAGCAGTATCCATTTCAGACCATCAGGTGGAGGCAGAGTTACAGTAAAATGTGACAGGTTGTCATGTTGCCATTATACTTTTGAAGTTTAACTATTATATTAAATTATTATCATTATATTCTTTGTGTTCCTCCTATTAATAGTTTTCACAGTAACAAATGCAGAAGAGGTGCATTTCACAAAACAGCTCAGTGTTGCAAGAGCTCCTTGGCCAACATGCGTAAGATGTATTTTGCACACAATGACTTTCAATATCCAGGCCTGTCTGATAAAGTCACTGTGTTCACTGCTGAATTTAACTGCATGTTCAACAAAAGACAATTGATATACTGGTGTGATCTCACTGAAAAATCTTTGTTTGTCACAGTAAACATTTTACATCTGATGTTTATTTCATGTGTGAATAAATGTTTTTATGCTTTATTTCAGTTGCACGTATTCTCAAAATATGTAAATTGACACATTTCTTATATTTTTTTTCAGTATCTAAACTTGAAAATCTTTAGTGGTTACTGTGTATCAGTCAGTACCAGCTGGTCAATTCATCACACACCAAACAATCCCAACCTCCTGCCTCTCAAATTACTTAAAACTTTTCTGTTAGTAATTTTCTTTTTGTTTATACTTTTGAGTGATCTATGAGTTATCTTATTTAATGCAAAATAGAAATGAACTCCATTAAAGGACAGGTTCACAATTTTTCAGGTCCACATAAAACAATAGTCAGGTGCCCAAATGAACATTGACACATGTTTTGTCTTTTGTTGTTGTTGTTGTTGTTGTTGTTGTTGTTGTTGTTGTTTTTTGCTGTGATCATTCCTCCTGTTCATACTGGCCATTAAGAGATCCCTTCATAATGCACTGTCAGTGGAAGTGATGGGGGACAAAATCCACAGTCCTCCGTACAAACATGCATTTAAAAGTTTACTTGAAGCTAACATGAGGCCTCAGCCATCCAAATTAGTCAAATCAAATCAATATATTTCATATATTTACTGTCTTTTTAGTGCCAAATTCCCTCTTTTTGTTACAATCCTTCCAGTGCAGCTGAACAGGAAAACACTGTCCATTGAGACACAAAGGGGGAATTTTTCACTAAAAAGACTAACTGTCTTTCACTTCATTTGAACAACTGAAGCATCATATTATCTTCAAATAAACTTTTAAATAAGGTTTTAAGGATTTTGTCCCTTATCACTTTTGAGCACATTTGGAGAGGATCTTCTATTGATCAGTATGAACAGGAGGAATGATTACAGTGAGCAAAATCTGTTTGGGAACTTGACTATTGTTTGAAGACAGACTTGACAAATTGTGAACATATCCTTTTAACTCATAGATCACTGAAATGATTTTGTTATAATGCTACAGGCCTAATGGTCCAATGTTAGAGGCCTGATATGTTTAAAGGATTATAATATTTCATGACCTTGAATAAAAATAATGTGCCAAAAAAGGTGAATTCAGTTTCTATCAAAGGACATTTTGATGATTTTATATTTCATACAGAAACATTATGTACTTTTCACATCAAAAGTAGCCAAGAAGTCAAAACATTGCACACAGTTATAAAATTAACCGTTCATAAGGTGCAAAGCAGATTACCGAGAGTAGAAAAATGTATAAAACAGTCTTGAAAACAGTCATGTTACAGATTTGTGTATTAAAGCAGAATTTCCCTAAAAATGACTCAATACTACACACTGTGATAGTCACTGTCTGTGATTATTGGTGTAGACGGGTTAGCAGATATGAAAGAGAGAAAAGGTCTTTGGTCATCAGAGAGACATTGACCATCCTGGACTGGTACTTGCTTGTCAGGACTGCACTGATACGACATGTCTGTTGGCATAAGAGATGAAACCACTGCTGGTAAAATGATATTTTGTTGTACAGGATCTGGACAAACTGGTGCTTGCTTGTCAGGACAGGTCATCATGTCACCTTCACTGGGATGGTACACAGAGTCACAAAACATCTCAGAATTATTCATCATTATCTGACAGCTGGGAATGCGTATCAAATAGGTCATGTTGTCAAAGTCAGTGGATTGAGGAGAATTCTTTAAGTCATCAGCTGTGACACAAGGATTGTAGGTAGCGGAGAGCAAATCACTGTCTTTGTTTGATTCTGTGAGCAGAGAGGCTGTCACTGATGATCTTGGACCAATGTGGACGAAGGCTTTACTGAGGGCATCCCGAACACCGGCCTTGATGTCAGCAGGTTCTATAATGGCAGAAGAGAAGCCGGTACTCATACCACTGCTGCTTTCTGTCAGTGATGCCATCAAGCTGAATAAAGAGAATCAAAAACATCATTTAAAATCACAACACCTTGAAGAAAAAATCCTTCTAGACATGTCTTGAGTTGATGATGCACCAGTGCAGCTGTACTAACCGTGGTTCACTGTTATTTACAACAGCAGTGTCAATGGAGACAGAAGAGAAGTTGGTTTGTAATTGCTTTAAAACCTGCAACAAGAAGGATCTAAAGAATTAAAATCTTCAGATCTTAAACATTTTAGTTAAATAGACCAATTTAAAAGTATTGCATTAAGAGTTTAAGTGTAAAATTTTGTATTCAAGTAATCATTGTTGGGAAAAAAGACAACTTTAGTTTTAAATTGACTTTAGTTTTAAAGTTTCAAGGATTTGCTGAATGTTAATGTGGAAAGATGTTAAATAAACAGATAAACAATAATAGAAGCTGTGTGTTTTTCATGTTACAACATCTTTGCTTTTTCTTTGACCAACATCAAAAGGTGTCTTACCTTTTGTTCGCCTGGATGTATGTCTAAAAGTTCTGGATTTGGACATTTGGAAAGTGTATCCCGCCACTTTGCTTTTAATCTAAAACCAAATGCACAAATAAATCAACAAAACGGCAAACGGACAGGACATATACAAACATTACAGAGGAATTACAGCTTTATAATATTGTACTTACATGGAAACACGGAACAGACAAAATTACCTACATTTCAAAACAGCCTAGTGCAACACTGGTGATGATGACTGCAGCAAAACTGAGGCAGATGATGACAGCCAAGAGCAGGGCGTGACGGGACGCAGCTGTGAAGTGACAAGATTGGTGTGCAGCTTCAAATCTTGAACCAGATTTGGGTTATTTTAACAGCACCCACAATGTCAGTTTATGTTACTTTCCAACCTCTGTAAGTATGTTGCAGCTGTAGACATTATCACTTCTGTCATGGTCAAATCCATGATTGTGTATATAGTATATGTTGTAATACTATACAGGATGTCCAGCATCTTATTCTACTAAAATTAAATTTAGTAGAATAAAATGAATTAAATTATACACTTCTTGTCATGTGTAACAGCGGTACTGAAAACATTTCTGTTTTGGAGATGCATCTAAAAGCCCCAAAATGTTTCATTTTTTTCTATCTTCAGTTCTGAGTATTAATGGACAAAGGCTGAAGGATAAATACAGTGTTAAAGTGTGTATTTTACATTTCTTTTATAACAGTATAAGAAAAAATGTACAGTCAAATGCTTGAAAAGTCACAAAAAGACTGTAAAGAAAACACTCACGAGTTTTGAATTCATGCTCTTCACTACTGTCACTGAACAGGCCACTTATGTTTGTGTAGCTTTTCACGCTGACCAGGTATGTTGTACTTGGCTCCAAGTGTTTACCAAGTATTTCATAGTAATTTGGTCCATTAACTATGGCTGTTGTGATATTTTCAGATACCTGGTGAAGAGAAACGAAATAAAATGAGAATTTTGAAAATGTAGTTTCTTTAACTTTTTTCTACAACCAACCCATTGTTAAATAATAATCACTGAGTGGTAAAGTAGAAGTCTACATTTAAACTGGTAAACAGCAACCTGACAGTAGTTGGATGTAAATAAGTTTTAAAACCTTCAACACACACAGTACATCAATATAAATGCATCAATGCATCTAAATTCACATTACTACAGCACATGCATTTTAGCTGCATGGCCACTCATTTTTATTTGAAGTGTTTGAAAAGCAGACTGAAACACTAAAAGATCTGTAAAGTCACCGTTTTATGACACTTCTCCTACCTCTTTTGTGTCTCCCTTCTTATGGTAAGTCACTTGAGCACTCAATCTGCTTCTGAGACTGTTACTGTTAGTGTTTGCCGTCCACTCAACTCTAAAATTCCCGTTGGATTCATTCACTGAGATGATTGTTGGTGCTTTGGGCTTTACTGTAGAACAGAAACAGGAAAAGTTCATGCAGTCTGTTTCTGGCAGCTGCAGATTTATGGACTTAAACAGTAACTCAATGCAGAGAATGAAATTCCCTGCAGGGAAAATGTAACTTAAAGTACTCTTGCTTCTGTCATTTCCCTGTTTTGAGAGAAATATTACATTTTACAAATGTTTATATGAAGAATGGCTTTTGTGGATTGGACAGTTTTAAAATAGTCAACTCACCACTAGCTGTGATGCTGATGACTTTGGACTCCACACTTTGGCCCCCTTTGAAAACTGTTGCTGTATGAGTCTCCCCTGGTTTCATTTTGACAGAGCAACAACACCGTCCAGTGTCACACTGCTTGACAATGCAGCGCTGCTCCCTGTTGAATACAACATCGTATACAACATGTTGTGACTATAGGCTACGTCTCAGGCTGATTCAGTTGTTTGAAATACATTTCAAATCGATAGTGACATGAATCATTACTGTATCCGATTGATCTGATTTGAACAAAGGAAAAAGGAGAAACCAGTGACTCACCCATATCCATCGTTGCTCCGCAGAGTCAGATTGTATTCAGTGCAGTTTTGTGCGTCAAAGTGGCAAGACATCAAATCCTCGAAGTCGTTGGTACAAACAAGATTCAGGCCTGTTTCATTATCAAGATCTAAACGAAACAGATATGATGCGACAAGATTGATCGTGAGAATGAGTTATTGTATAAAAAGACTATTTAAAACTGTCTACGTGTCCATGTTATACGTACCAGAGAGAGCTACAGAGGCAATGTTTCCTAAAAGAAACAGGATCAAAGACATCCTATCGCGAACTCGCCTGAAACCAAACAGAAAATCAATTATTTTCTTTTCTTTAATCCAGAAAATTCCATGATTTAAGTAACACAACTAGTTCCAACAACATGATCACCTGTTAAACTTCATGCTGAAATGATTCCTCGAAAACAGCACTCCAACTCAAGTCTGATCATACTGTAGGAGTCGTGCAGTTTGCTGCGTCTTCCTTCTTTGGAAAGCTGTTAGCTGGAAATGTTGCGCCACAGATTCAAGGGAAGTGCGTCCTACATCCGTTTCCTCAGAAAAAGATGTACTGTACACACTTCAGCCGACACTACATTTTAGTAAAACACTGTAAATGGAGCAACCCAAATAAAACTTTTAAAAAATAGTGAATTTGTGGATAAATGTGTATTTTTGATAGCTAAATAGTGCCTAAATGTGCGTGATTTGATTAAAGCAATAGTTCAGAGATACAGTAGTTTTGGGGAATTTTATTTATTTCACTTTCCCAGAGTCAGAAACTAATAAATGCCTTCAGACAGAACTTTTATATGTATTGGCTGTGGTCTGAAGTATGTCGAACAGCAATATCAATCTATCTTGGCTCAACTGGTGATTGTCTATGAGATTAAATATCAATCATGAATTGACCACCTGAAAACCTTGAAAACCCCTGCTTTAAAGGATTTTTTATTTTACTTTATTTTAGCCATTTATACAAGATAATCATGTCAATGATTCATTAATCATTTAAGAATTCATTTTCAGATCAACAGATGGAAGCAGAGTTACAGTAAAATGTGACAGATTAACTGCTCCACATGTTGTCATGTGAAGCAGTTAATTTAAAAAAAGGAAGAAAATTAAATATAATAAATAATAATAAAAAAAACATGATGTACTTTTCACATCAAAAGTAGCCAAGAAGTCAAAACATTGCACACAGTTATAAAATTAACCGTTCATAAGGTGCAAAGCAGATTACTGAGAGTAGAAAAATGTATAAAACAGTCTTGAAAACAGTCATGTTACAGATTTGTGTATTAAAGCAGAATTTCCCTAAAAATGACTCAATACTACACACTGTGATAGTCACTGTCTGTGATTATTGGTGTAGACAGGTTAGCAGAGATGAAAGAGAGAAAAGGTCTTTGGTCATCAGAGAGACATTGACCATCCTGGACTGGTACTTGCTTGTCAGGACTGCACTGATACGACATGTCTGTTGGCATAAGAGATGAAACCACTGCTGGTAAAATGATATTTTGTTGTACAGGATCCGGACAAACTGGTGCTTGCTTGACAGGACAGGTCATCATGTCACCTTCACTGGGATGGTACACAGAGTCACAAAACATCTCAGAATTATTCATCATTATCTGACAGCTGGGAATGCGTATCGAATAGGTCATGTTGTCAAAGTCAGTGGATTGAGGAGAATTCTTTAAGTCATCAGCTGTGACACAAGGATTGTAGGTAGCGGAGAGCAAATCACTGTCTTTGTTTGATTCTGTGAGCAGAGAGGCTGTCACTGATGATCTTGGACCAATGTGGGTGAAGGCTTTACTGAGGGCATCTTGAACGCCGGCCTTGATGTCAGCAGGTTCTATAATGGCAGAAGAGAAGTCGGTACTCATCCCACTGCTGCTTTCTGTCAGTGATGCCATCAAGCTGAATAAAGAGAATCAAAAACATCATTTAAAATCACAACACCTTGAAGAAAAAATCCTTCTAGACATGTCTTGAGTTGATGATGCACCAGTGCAGCTGTACTAACCGTGGTTCACTGTTATTTACAACAGCAGTGTCAATGGAGACAGAAGAGAAGTTGGTTTGTAATTGCTTTAAAACCTGCAACAAGAAGGATCTAAAGAATTAAAATCTTCAGATCTTAAACATTTTAGTTAAATAGACCAATTTAAAAGTATTGCATTAAGAGTTTAAGTGTAAAATTTTGTATTCAAGTAATCATTGTTGGGAAAAAAGACAACTTTGGTTTTAAATTGACTTTAGTTTTAAAGTTTCAAGGATTTGCTGAATGTTAATGTGGAAAGATGTTAAATAAACAGATAAACAATAATAGAAGCTGTGTGTTTTTCATGTTACAACATCTTTGCTTTTTCTTTGACCAACATCAAAAGGTGTCTTACCTTTTGTTCGCCTGGATGTATGTCTAAAAGTTCTGGATTTGGACATTTGGAAAGTGTATCCCGCCACTTTGCTTTTAATCTAAAACCAAATGCACAAATAAATCAACAAAACGGCAAACAGACAGGACATATACACACATTACAAAACAGAGGAATTACAGCTTTATAATATTGTACTTACATGGAAACACGGAACAGACAAAATTACTTACATTTCAAAACAGCCTAGTGCAACACTGGTGATGATGACTGCAGCAATACTGAGGCAAATGATGACAGCCAAGAGCAGGGCGTGACGGGATGCAGCTGTGAAGTGACAAGATTGGTGTGCCTTGAACCAGATTCTGGTTATTTTAACAGCACCCACAATGTCAGTTTATGTTACTTTCCAACCTCTGTAAGTATGTTGCAGCTGTAGACATTATCACTTCTGTCATGGTCGAATCCATGATTGTGTATATAGTATATGTTGTAATACTATGCAGGATTTCCAGCATCTTATTCTACTAAAATTAAATTTAGTAGAATAAAATAGATTAAATTATATACTTCTTGTCATGTGTAACAGCGGTACTGAAAACATTTCTGTTTTGGAAAGGATAAATACAGTGTTAAAGTGTGTATTTTACATTTCTTTTTTAACAGTGTAAGAAAAAATATACAGTCAAATGCTTAAAAAGTGATGAAAAGACTGCAAAGATGACACTTACAGGTTGTAAATTCCAACTCCTTGCTACTGTCACTGAACAGGCCACTCAAATTTATGTTGCTTTTCACACTGACCACATATGTTGTACTTGGCTCCAAGTCTTGACCTCGTATTTCATAGGAACTCAGGGCTTTAACTGTACGAGATACCTGCTGAGGAGAAACGAGAATTATAAAAAGAGAGTTGTGCCATCAAAACTTTCCACAAAAGAGGAGAGTGGAAGAGAATACCACTCTAATTCCACACTTCTCTGACATTTCTACCTCTTTTGAGTCTCCTTTTTTATGGTAAGTCACGATAATATTCATGTAGTCTCTGAAACTTTTTGACATGTTTGTATCCCATGTAACTTGAAAATTTCCATTGATTTCCTCTACTGAGATTGTTGGGACCCTGGGCTTTACTGTAGAAAAACAGAGATGAGAAAAATTAGGGTAAATGTCTCATATCCTCTGAGTCTGGATTAATTCACAAATACATTTACAGGCATTATAGAGGTTTAAGAAACACTGTCATTGTGTGACAGATATTATCTTTTACTAAAAAATACAAAAAAAAAAATCTTATGTGAATATCTGTAAAGATTAAAGCTGTCCTAGGATGGACTGTCAGTTAAAAGAGGTCAACTCACTGCTTTTTATGATGTCGATGTTTTTGGACACCACAGTTGTTCCCCCTTTCGAAACATTTGCTGTATGAATCTCCCCCAAAACAAACAGCAATTCGAGAGAGCAACAACATCCAATGTCACACTGCTGGAAGATGCAACTCTTCTCCCTGTGGATAAAAAACCTGCTTTGAATAAAATATGATTATGTGCATTTCTGGCTCCTCAGACTTATTCAGAAACCCTTTCAAAAGCCACATGTATGATATTTTAAAAAAGAAACATCATAAACAACATAGGCTTATAATGAATATGTATGTAAATATGTAAATATGTAAATTTGGCAACCACAGCTGATAAGCTCACAGAGTATACGCTTTGAATACTGCAGGCTAACTTCACTGAAGCCAGTGAGACACAATAAAGGAAGAAGTCTAACTCACTGCAGTTTGTAACTGACAGTCAAGTTATATTCAGTGCAGCTCTGCTTCTCAAATAGTGACTGGAAGTGGCAAAACATCAAATTCTTGCCGTCATTGGAACAGTCAAGATTTAAGCTGGTTTCATTCTCAACACCTGCACGAACAGAAATGAACCCAATGAGATTAATCGTCTCAATAGATTATGTAGCCTATTCAAAATAAATATCCATACATACCAGAGAGATGTGCTGCAGTCGAAATGTTTCCCCAAACAAAAAGCAGGATAAAATACACCCGATAGTAAAGTCGCCTGAAATCAAAGTGATTACATATTTACTTGTCTTTAATGCTGCGATACCTCAAACAGAGAAGTTTTAACTATTAAAAATTACCTCTTTAAATCCATTTTCTTCTCACATGGGAATATGCAGTATAATGACATTTTTTGATCTCAGCGAATCTTTTTGGTAGCGTGTGAGACAATCAGCAAACAAGGCCCATCCTCAGCCTCTCAGCGACTTTTACTTTGTTGCCAGTAGTCGCTACAGTAGTAATATCATAAGGCAAAAATACTCCATTACAAGTAACATCCTGCATGCAAGTGGAGTACAAATGTATTCATAACAACAAATTAACAACAGAGAATAGATACTAAAAGTATCATAAGTAGAATTTCTCATCATACACAAAAGGCTCTTTCAGAGTTACACAACATTATACACTGTATATTATTGGATTATCATTATCATTATTGAGGTATTACTATGTTGTAGCTGAACTAAGTTGAGATCATTTAACTGCGTCATTCAGCCCACTTGTAGGTAGTTTAATAAATAATAGTCCATCATATTTGATTTACTGATTATATGTTTTATATGTAAACCAAAACATGAGTCAGTACATCTTCAAAATCTCTTCTTAAAACATACTTTTATTGTAGAGCTTATTCTGATTTTACTTTGTGCTTTTTTTCTTGAATTGTCTTTTTATTTCTCGATTTCTCTTATCTCACATTACTCACATTTGTTTAATAGGTATTATAAATTCTAATGATTTCAAATTTTGAGAATGGATTTAAATTTTCTGTAAAGAAGATTTTTTGTAAAGAGATCTATAAATTATGGTGATTATCATTATTATTATCATTGAAATATGAAACAAAAGTTAAAAGTACAGTATTTCCCCAAATGTGGTAGTATTAAGTTGCACAGAATGGAAATACTCAAGTAAAGCAAGTAGCAGGAAGTGTCAGGTTTGTTCTGCTGCTGTACACCTCTCACACACACAGACACCTGATATGAGGCACATTGGCGTGAAGCTGCAGACGTAAAAAGACTTCTTCTGAAAGTCCCTGACCGGATGCAGCGTGTATTCTCGTGTCTGGCCGCTGCATGGATGCATGAAGAGGACCGCTGCTGCGGAGGAGGAGAAGGAGGATTAAAATGTCTAACGTCAGTTTAGACAAATTACCACGTTTATCAAAGACCTGGATCGCTCTGAGACGGCTTGACGAAAACGGTTCGTAGGTTTCTGCAAGTTTTTCGACTTTCCAATGACTGATAAATTAATTTTCATCCACTGATGTAGTCTGTGCGTGCGTCTGTGTCCATGGCAACCAGCCTCTTAAACCCACTGAAGACTGATTACGTTCTCATCTTTTTCTCGGACCATGGTGTAAATTCACACAACACGTTATTAAAACATGATTTTTTTTTCTTTTTACCCAGAAAATGGTCAGGTGTTGTCTGTAAAGATTATATCCAAACACGCTCCAAGGACAGCAGCAGCTGCATTTGACTGTTGAGTGTTATTAGCTGCAGCAGCCGCCCACGTCTCAGATTTTGTACACTGAGTGAAACAGGAAATGAAAAGGCTGATTAGTCTGAATGTTGGACTGCTGCTTACAGTAACACAAAATGATTCCTGGCTGCTCCTTGACTGCTGTGTGTGTTTGCATTTGCAACTTTCTGATTCATGACACTGATATTTAACACACCACTTGAGACATCCCATAAAGAGTTTATACATGATAACTAATGGCTTTTTACTGGTTAACACATAATTAATGCTTTATAGATCAGATATAACCCATAATTAAGAATAACTCAAGTGAGGTCATTAATAAATGCTCAAATCTTCAGATATAAATGGTGACATTAATAAATGGCAATAAACTATCAATTTGCAGTTATGCGTGTTAATAAAGTCATCAATAAAGGGTCATAATCCTTCTGCAAAAGTTACTAAATCATGCAAATGTTAAAAGGGGATTGATAAGGGTTTTTATTATAATCCACCAAGCCAGCAGTTGTTAATGTTAATTGATGGGCTGTTGTTCAGATGCCCTGCAGTTCTTTTCCAGAAGGTCAGAGGTCAAACTGTCCATTGGAGCAGTCTATCTGATCGACTAAAGAGTTAAAAAGGCAAATCAAGTGTCCAGTTACAGGGATTTTTCACAACATGGCTACCTAACATTTAGTCAGCATAAAGGCTTATAACTGATCCATAAAGCCTTTTGAAAATGATTAATTAACAATGAATACAGACATTAATTACTAGTTATAAACGCTGTGACTTATTAGCAGCTTTGACCACCTCATGTTGTATCTGTTGCAGATGACAGAGTGGTGGCTCTTCGAGAAGTGTCCCTTCCTCCTGCAGCTGAGATCCCCATGATCATACAGGTGTGCAAGTGTGTTTGTTATTGTCCCTGCGCAGTATATTGGGGGAGAGTATTGAGTGTTAGTCATACCAGAAGCCTGTTTGGCTTTTGATGGATTTCACATTTAAAAGTCAGAGGGGGTTTAATGTGTTGAGAATGGGTTGGACTATAACCATTTGTTGTCATTCTTACTACTTATTTGCCAGTATTTGAAACCTTTACAAAACATATTTTGTTAAGATCCTGTTTTCAGTTGGATTTATTGTTATCATCATTATTATTGTTAGTTATTATGATTATTTTGCCAATTTATTTACAACAGAAACTCTCTGGCTGTTATTTCTGTCATATATTTTGATACTACATCTTTTTATATTATCTATTTTCAGATCATCACCACTACCTTCGGCCTGAACTCTTCAGATGTTATATTCAAGGTAGTCCTTTGCCCTCATGTTTAAGTTGTAGGCGTGTATCAGAATGCTTGAAGGAAACACATACTGCATGTCTACAGTCCTGAAACTATCGATATGAGGTGAGAATCCTTAAAAACACAGTGAGCTGGATCACTGGCTGCTTTTGTCTGTTTGTAGATAAGAAACCACCGTGGCTGTCTGATTCCTCTGAACAGCTCGATCCCAGCTAACAGCAAACACATGTAAGTCACGTCAGACTCACAGCAGCTTCCTCCAATAGTGAACTCAGAACACTCGTAAATGTGACATCTGTGTTTGATTTTAGTTGTTGTAAATACTGTATATACTGATGTATTTAAGGTCTTTCATTCCTCAAATTCATATTAAGACAATTAGAAGATTCTATTTTTTCTTGGTGGTACATAATCTGCTGTATGTCTATTCAGTGCATTTATTTAGCATTTGTGTCAACTGGTAACGTGTGTTTTTCATCACAGGCCTTATGTGCTTGAGGTAGCCAAGACCTTTCAGCATGGTGAGAGTGGACTCAACTTGATCAACACTGGATCACTAAAATACAGTTTTATATGCTATATGATATCTACAGGAACGTCCCATTTCTCCTATTTATATGTGTGAAGATTGCATATTTTCCCCAATACCTGTGCAGGATTTTTATATGCAAATAAGAATAATAAATTCTAGTTTAGTTACAACCCAAAATGGATTGCAATAGACTTTGAGGTGACACCAGAAGAGAAAAAGCAACACAGTATCACAAATCATAGTACCTGGCAAACTACTATAAATCTGTCCTAAGCTAAAAATGTTCATAAGCACCTATTATTGTTGACACTTGAATATTTTACTCTTCTTTGTATTAAGTATTGCTAAAGTACACAGTGTAGTTGCAACACAAATGTGGTACTTTTTCACAGTTATGTTGAAGCGATGTGTGTTTGTCATTCACGTTTCCCTTCATTAGTAAAACTCATTTCTAAGGCCTTACTTTAGTGAAACACTAGTGTTTTTTTCTTTGATGGTTGTGACTTTTCTGTTCCTAGTGCGTCCCAAACCCAGGACCATTCCCATGACTGTGATCAACAAGACCATGAAGACCAGGCTACAAACTATTGACAGGAGGGTATGACACAGCACATAGCAATGAGACAACAACAACATTAGTGGTTTGGTAATAGTTCAGAAATTCAACTGTGCGGTAAAATTCCCATCTTTGGCAAAGTGAATGATTCTTTCAAATTCTCCTACAACATCAACTGTGCACTTCTTAGAAATAGCAGTTTGGTTTGTTTTAAAGTGTCCAAGAGGAGATGATCTACTTCAGAAAATCTCCATGACAACAATATAAGTAGATCCCCTTTTGCAAGGTGGAAGTCTGTATGGGCTGACAAAAGAAAGAAATGACTGACAGAAATGAAAATGTAACTTTGTAATTTGATTAAAAAAATAAAACAAAAACAATTATAAAATCATTCAGGTTCCATGTTTAATTTCAGATTCAGAGACTGGAAGACCTTCTGCCTCAGATTAAACGCAGGCACAATGAAAAACTAAACCAGGTATTTGAACTTTCCTCCAGGCTTTCAACATTACAGTGAACAAAGTCTTAACCGTAACACATACTATGGAGTTTTACTATTTGTGCCTCATTCCTGAGTGAGTAATGGAACATTTTGAGCACAGAAAAAGATTGTTTTGCAAGAAAATAAAGCAGATTTCATGCAGAAATTATTATCACACAAAGAATAATTTAATTTGATTAAACAAATCTATTCTGTGCTCAATACATTTGTTTACGTGTTTGCTATTATCCACATATTGTAACTTCCCCCCTCAACATATCTGCTCTGTGTGCTCACAAAGTCTTACTGAGTTTTTTTTTACTCACATTATATTTTTCTTTGCGTGATAATTATTTCTCTACAAATATGCTTGCAAAAGTCTTTTTCTGTGCTCAAAGTGTCCCACCACACACTCAGGAATGAATGAGGCACAAATATAACTCCATATAACACAGCCGTGCTCATGAGTGTAACTATAGTCACTTAGATATAGTTTGTAGTTTATGTTACGATTAAATTACAATAGAATCATATGCGCCTCTACATCCATCTGACCATGACTGTCCTGTTTCAGGAGATTGAATGCCTTAACCAGAAGTTGAGGTTTCTTCATAAGAGAATGCAGGTGAGTCATTCTGCTCAGACATAATAAACAGACAGATATCTTATATCAATAGACAGTAGACAAAGTAACAGAGTAACTTAATCACAATTACTGACACTTCTATATGACAAGAGACATAAAGTTTAAACACAATTAAAAGCATTAGTTAGCCCCAAATATAAAAGCAACAGAAACAGCGCAAGAGAGCTAAAAGTGCTCCAGCGAGATCAAATCACACACACCTAACCTGCAGGTGCACGAATATACTGTATATCTGATATCAGACTGAAAGTGAAAAACACAATTTAGGGTAAGCAACAGCTAAATCAACAAAGTGACTGGAAGATATGAAGGATTAGGCAGAAATAACCACATTTTGCTTGAATTTAAAAAAAAACAACAATTATTACAATATGGGGAAATAAGTTTATTTCCCAATTCTGAGTGAGAATGGTATCAACCTTCTCTCTGCCAGAAAGTGAATATGACTTGTTTTCCAAAATATTGAACTACTGCTTTAAGTTTCATTTGTTATTAAAGTCAGATAAGCCAGAGGTTAAATGTAAAATAAGTGCCTTCATGAATAATGCTCTACCCATATGCTCCCTTTATTCCTGCTGGGTTTCATTGTTTTGTTGCTATTGTATTTGCTGCTTGTACAATGGTTACATGAGCTTGAGTGAATAAAATCTGTAGGTGAAAATCTAACATGGCAAACATTTATGAGGTATTGTTAATTACAAGTATTATTTACATCAAAGTCCTTCTGTTGTGATGTTGTGGTTTAATGCATCTATTATGTGTTTGACTAATAAGCACCTTCCTACCACTCAGCTACAACCTTGTCTAGGAGTTTACGTATCTAAGCTGACGTCCTCACAACACTTTTAATTTTAGTAATAATCTTATTAACAAGCCTAATTAATGAACTTATAGCCACCATTTAACTGCAGTCTAACAGTCACAAAAACACTTTCAAGGGATGTTTCAATGTATTCTTCTAGTCTTTGTGTTTCATGCTGTATGCCATTACTTTTCAGTTTCATGTTTAAACACACTGTCCTGCTCTGCTGCAGGTGGCAGAGTCTCACAGCTGGAAGGGTGTGCTGACCAGAGCACCTCTGTGGTAAACCAAGTCCAACATTTCACAAGAATTTCATAAGACACACAGTTTCTGTAAGGATGTGGTTACACTTGTCATTCGCCGCGGATTTTGTCATGTCATCAAGGGATCATGTGTTCTCATCATTATGTTGATGTTGATGTTCATGATTATGTTTCAAACAAGTCATCAGTCTAGGAAGAATCTTAACATAGTGGCTTTGAACTGGGAACATATTGATCACAAACTCACCTCTCTAACCTTTTGACTGGACATGAACCTAAATATAGATTAAACACAGATATACTTTTAAGTGTCACACCTATGTAGCTAAATGTTTTTCATGCAATCACAGGTTGCAAAATGATAATTGTAACAGTTGTATTCTGCTTTTCTGCAAAAAATAATTTTACAGTTTGTCACAGTTTTACAAATTGTCATTTAGGTTTTAATTTATCAATACCATACATATCGATGGCAAAACTCAGAGATAAATGACAAATCTTCTCATAGATGATGTACACTAGTTTATGGTCCATAAAAAACAGAGACTTTGTATATTTTTCCACCTAGAGAGAAAGTAAGAAAATTAGTGTAAGGAACAACGTATTTTAACATGTTTGTGTTGGGACCCAGCAGAATTACTGTAACTATGGCAACCAGCCAGTGGTTTGACTTGCAGATGAAGTCTGACAAATGACCAAATGTAACTTGTGATGTAACCTTAGGTTGTGTGTACAATTAAATCAATGAAATAAAGGAAAGAAATGGAGATGTTTTTTTTATTTTAATGTCTGGCTGCAACATCCAGAAGTGAACCACACAGCCTCAGGTGCCAATAACTTAAACTTATCATTTTTGGACACTAAATTAAACCCATGGGAACAGGTTGTATGATCATTTTCTTTCAGTCATCAGGTAAGAGAGATGAGTCATCTGTTTGAGGCTAACTGTTGCAAATGTTGAACAACTTCCTCATACTGTAGCAAATGATATAAAAGCAATAAATACTCTATTGTTTCAATTTCAGCTTGATAGGCTGTCTACACTTTTAACCACAACTTTGAATTTCAGACAAAAACAAAAAAATCACTCTAAACCATTTTAGGTCAGCTTTTTTAGGCAAATGTTAAGATTTTTAGTCTCAAATGAACAAATAGGTAAACAGAGTGTACATCTGTATCCCAGTTACATACAACATACTGATTATAAGCAAGTTTCGAGTTTGAATCTTTCAGTAAAAGTGACAACAATATAAAAATACTCTGCTTTCAATATGTTTATATGAGTTTGAGTTCAATCAAGCACATCTACTCCTCCCTCACTGAAAAACGAGTGGATCTACGGATATGCAAATATTTCTCATTCTAAAAGTTTAACTGCTGGATGTCAGATGTCTTCTACTTCACTGAAAAGTTAGTGTACAGTTTGTGCACTGGAGGCTGCATACTGGGCCAGGATTGGCTCCAAACTAGTTGCGATTTTACAATGCTCATAGATACACATCTTAATATCAGGTTTAAGGTGGCAACAGAGAATTTCTCCCCCTTCAGCAGATGAATGTGAAAACAGCCATCTAGTGTCAAACGCTGCACAGTGAAAGTCAAACATCCAAATTAAGTAACAATAAGTAAAACACATTTTTGACTGGAGGAGAAATTTAAGTAAGTGGATCTCAGTCCTTTGCTCCAGAATTTAAGTATTCATCTGTTCAAAATATTTGAATTTAAAAGAAATCAGAATATATTTATTAAAAAAACTGGTTTTCTGTTTTTCTGCATAACATCACACATTTTCTGTACACCACATATTTGCTGTTTTTTGGAGGTGTTTGAAAACCTTTTTCCAATTTTCACAACAAATATGTAGCAATTAACAAAACTGTAACATTGTGTTAAGTAACACCTACTGTATGGTGTAACACAGTTCATTTGATGAACTAGCATGATGGCATTTAAAAATAGATTATCTCATCTACACAGTTTATATTGATACTGAAACAACAAGAAAATAAACAAGAAAATAAGGATTTAAAAATGAACTTTCTCAAAAAGATTCTTTTACAATAAAAACAACATGTGGCATTAAAACTAATTCACAGGTTTAGAGAATATAATTTAAAAATCTGCTTGTTTTTTCAGACTCAGTTTATATCTCTGCTCCTTTGTTTGGCTTGACTCTGATGGAAAGGACCTAGGGGTTATTTGGCAGGGCCTGCTTCACATCCTGCATCTGTGTCCCCCTGGAGGAGGAAGCTCCTCCAGGGGGACACAGATGTTAGTAGGGTTGTCCGGCTGCAGCATCATCTGCTGGAAGAATGCAAGAAGTGCAAATACAAATCTGTACTCAACTAATTATAATGGAAACTTATATTTAAAACAACGTCCCACTAATTATATGCATTAATATATTTTAAATATACCTTTGATACCACATGTGCACTGTGGTACTACTATTCATATACACTATAATTGTCTATAATGTAGTTATAAAGTAGATATAGTGATTGTCCTTATGGAAATTTGTCACCTCCCATAATTGTAACTGCCTGGACATCAGATTCCCCCAGAAGCTGAAAGAAAGCTGATTTGTTCTCCTCAATATTCAGAGTTAAACTTACTCCAAAACGTATGTGATTCCAGCTTCTCAAATGTGAATATTTTCTCATTTTTTAGTCCTCTATGACAGTAAATTAAATATCTTTGAGTTTTGGAAAAAACAAGACATTTGAAGACGTCATTTTGGGCTTTCTCAAACATTAATCAATTCTTCTCATTTTGCATCACTGATAGGTGTCACATAACTGTAATTTTCACATCAGTGAAAGGTGAAGAAATGCATCACAGGATGCAAAAAGTAGTCTGTATGCTATTAGCGCAACAATTTTTGTCGAATGTGGAAAAAGAAAGAAAACAAAAAGATATAAATACCCTTTCCAGATTTTCATCCCATGTCCACTTGATAATTATTCCTCTACCTCTATATGTACGTGAAATACGTGTCAATAGAAGCGTTTTTTTTAAATCTTATTTAGTTTGATCCTTATTTTCACATTGGTATAATATTTTTATTAGAGACCCGGTGTTGCGCCTCACGTCCTCCAGACCAGTAGGAGGCGATACTGCGCCTACAAGCTGGCTGCCAACCGCCGACAAATCAAAACAACACGGAGAAGAGCACTTTTGGTGGCAAGTTAGAAATTCGTTGTGAGTTCAGAAATAATCGTTGGTAAGGAAGTTACTGTCGTTACTTTACAGTTAAGTTAATTTAAACGTGAGCTAGCTGCAGCCGAGTGTCTGCTCCTCAGATTCAACTCCTGGCAGACTAAATGTCTGTTAGACGGGCTCTGGTGGATTGTGCTGTGCTGTCTCTGCAAGATACCTGTGTGTTTTATCCGTGTTGTAAAGGCTGCTTCTCAAGGATTGATGTTCAGCAGCAGCAGGACACGACGAGGTAAAAAAAAAATACAAGTTAACGTTACGTCTCACTGCCGACTTCATATAGAGGTATTCATAAAGGCTGTATCAGCTTAAACCCCTAAATGAATTGATGTAACTGTCAGCTAACTTAGATAAATTACCTTCCGCTACAATGCTAATTAAAGCTAACTGTATAATTCCCTCCCTCTCACTAATACATACTCACCTTCACCTGCCTTTTCTGTCTACCCGCCACAGATGCAGATGCTCCAGGTGTGGTTACAGCTGTCTGAGGGAACAGGTTGATTACAGATACCGTCTGTCACTGAGGGTAACCCGGGACAAGAGTATATTTGGAGTAACAGTATTTGGCAATAGCTTGAACCCATTCTTTGGCATTCATGCAAGTGGTTTACAGAGGTGAGCACAAAAAATGATCTGTCAAACAACTCCCATCAACATGTCTGTATGTAATGTATTGCGTGCATGAATTGTTTTATGTATATTGTATGTTTGTTTTTTTTTTTTGTTTGGATTGAATTTGACACTTTAGTTCGTAATGTAATCTCTTAATTCAGCAGTGAAGTCATGTTGCTCTGTATCTGAAGCATCACATTATTCTCTGAGTTGAACATTTAGACTGTATGTTCAACACAAGTTTGGTTTTGATGCATTTTAACATTACTTTAGTACAAGTCTCTGTGAAGTCAACCGGATTTTGATGCATCTTGTCTCATGATTCAGTTTAGTTTAATAGACCCAACAGTGACACTAATTAAATATGTGTTTCTCGGGAGGTTAATGTTTCGAGTCAGAAAAAAATGTATATTTTTGTACGTTTTTCTGACGTTTGTGAGTGTTTGTTTCTGGTGAGGTGGTCTGCACTGCAGGAAACCCTGTGTTTGTCACAGGGAATAAAGTTTACCCATGTTTAATGTGGTACATTTAAAAAGATCAACTTGTGATCAGTTTGGTGACAAGCAGTTTGGATTTTTATTGTGTCTGTAATTTTGTAGGTTGGTGGAGAATTTGGAAGGACCAACTGAACCATCAACCAGATCCACTTTGTTGGTGAAGGCTGTCACGGACTGTTTCATTGGCAGACATTTTATCTTTGGAATAAAGGTACAACTTCATTGGGTATTGGATTATCCTAATTGGTTATGCTAGGCATATACCAAGCATGATATTGTTGAATATCAGCTTGATACAAGGCTTAAATTGGAGAGAGACATTTTTTATTTTATAAATGTTAGTTTGTATTATTCCCACAAGTTTTGTATGACATGTCAACAAACATCAAGAAATGTTGTTGATTTTACCTCATTTTATATGATCTTTAATTGCTAAGATTTCAAAATTCCCTTTTAATAATTTTTAGTCTCCAAGAAACTGGAATTGACCCTCACCTTTAAATGCAATTTTATATTTGATGAAATCTCAAACTTGTAGTTTAAAAACAGCTCTTAGTTGTGACAATATTACAATTACACCTTGAAGTAACCCTGATTTCTGTCATCAGGGTAGTTGTACCGTACATTAATGCTGTGTCAAGAACAGTGTAGTAGCCATCTGAGACTGAACAACATGTTCAAAATGTGTATTCTATTAAATTTCATTTGTATTTTAGGCTGCTTGATGTCAACCTTCCCTGGTCTTGTCTTTGCCCCACAGGTAGCAGAAACAGAAAGTGGGCCTTGGTTAGGAGGGCGTGCTCCGAATGGCTCCAACAGTACAGACATGGTCCAGTTCATTGCCAGTCAGATGATTCTCCCAAAAGCTACAGGCCTGGGAGGCTGCTCAGTGGTTAGTTATTATCGGATCCTTCTTCAGAAAGCAGAATATGAGCAAGAATCCACTGATCACAGCAAAACCTACAGACCCCCAGCAACAGTCCCGCTGATGGCTCCTCATCATTCTTCAGCCAGCAGCTTCAATAATACCACACTTTCTGCCTCAGGTCTTCTTTCCCAGTCACTGCAAAGGTAATGAATTTAAGAACATATTGAGAGCTATTGCTTTTATCTAATAATGCTCAATATTTTATTTCAAGAGCAGGCTCTGTAGGGGGCCAGAACAAATTACAAATAAATGGGAATTAGTGAGACTCACTCAGGTAGAAGGAAAAAGTAAATATAACATAAAATTCTTACAAGCACTCTTACAATCACTGGAATGACTAGTGAATTTGCAACTGTGCCTCAAAAAGTTTTCCTCATTTGAAAATGCTCTTTGGATTGTGAGAAAATACAAATTAAATGTAACAAGGCTGTCTGTAACTAGACAGTTCTAGGGCTGTAGTCTGCTGGTCGACTGGTCGATTAGTTGGTCGATATGCTCTCGTCCGACTAAATTCTCATTGGTCGAATAATCTCTGTGTTATTTTCATAAGGAGAAAAGTGCTACATCAATAGCTTTCCAGGAGTAATCCATTATTTCCTGCAGCGGGAGATGTATGATTTTAGTCGACCAAGACTTTTTTTGGTTGACTACAGCCCTAGACAGTTCAAAGTGCCGGTCCTGTTTATATTTAATAACTCTCTGTAAGTCTTCTGTTGCTACTCCCTATATGCTGTAAAAACAAGAATAGTTTTACATGCTTTTTGTCTTTATATTTCACATGTGCTTTTCAATTCTTTACCACATTTTTAGCCAACAAGTTGCAGTATTTGATTGGTTTTATGGATATTGAAGGAAAAGCAGAGATTCTCCATGTAAATCTCCAGTGTCAGGTGGTGTCACTGGATGAATCGTTCACTGTTGTTACATTTTGTAACAGTTGCTTTTGTTTTCACTCTAGATCTCAGCATCAAGACTGCACCCTTACTCCCACCCCACCATGGGATCAATCACTAGGACTAGTTACTTCATCGGCAGAGCAGGAGGAAGGCTGCAGTACCCAGGACAGTGGAGATGAGAACAGCAAACAGACAGACAACAAAACACCACGTCATGTACAGAGAGGCTGTCTGGAGAATCATAGTGTCAAAGAGGAGAAAGTGCCGTCATCCCTTCTTTCCTTAAACAGCAGTTCTTACAACAGTCCATCATTCACCAAATACCCATACTCATCCATTGAAAAAGCTGTCGTAAACGCTCCCATCCTGAACACTTGGTTCAGTCCCTCCCCAGTTAGCCATAAAAAGGATCTATCACTCAGCTCCAAGGCAAAGGGATGCACTACTAGAACACTCACCAAAACATTTTTATCAAGCTCCGTGGCTTGGGAGGATTTACCTTTTTCTGAGAGTCTCTCAGAGTTTTTGTGTGAGAAAGATTTTGACAGAGTTAGTGAAACAGATTTGCATCTAAATGTGAAATATCAAAGAGAAACAGCAAGAAACAACATTAGAATAAGATTGCAAGACAAGAACTTATCAAGTGAATCCATTTCTGTTTGTCAGAGTAACACACATATGACAGAAATTCACTCACAAAAAGTACTGGACATCACTAATACAACTGCACAGAACATTGGAGGTGACAGACATGATTTATCTGACGAGACATATCAGGACCGAGCCAGCAACATTTGTTCTGATGAGTGTAAGCAGGAGGATGAGAAAGCAGTTTCTCTTCTTTCTGAAAACAATGAAGAAGAGCAGCTTGAAGGGGATGTCTACAATTGTTCAGCAGACCTATTCAGTAGCTCACCAATAGATATGAACACAAAGATGCTTAACATGCATGCAGAAACTGTCAGGACGACCTCAGAAGCTTGCCCACTTGTTAACAGGTCCCTTAGAAGTGAAAGGCGGGCTAAAGGCCCACCTTTAACACCAGACAGACGGGAACCAAAGACCAATAAATGCTTCAGCAGAGATAGTTGTGACAGTTTAATTCCACAAGACAGTCAAGATCAGTCTCTTGACTTCATCCCTTCCTCTCAGTCCACCCCCGTTGTAAAAGTAGCTGATGCTTCAGGATCACCTGCCTCCTCATACAGCACCTTGGCATTGAGTGAATTCAGTTCACGATCTAACTGGCAAGATTCTTGTGCTTTTTACAGAAATCTGCCTGAACTGGTCAGTAAAAAGCCAGCCAAAACCACATCTTTTCCTCGTAAATTAAACAGCGTCAGTGCTGACCAGCTGCCCCAGTGTGGCAGAGAGTCTACAAAAGAAAACTTGGTGTGGGGTACGACACCCATCAGACGCAGCCACAGATTCACCCAAAAAAGGAGGTTCTGGAAACCTGACAAGCATAAACACCATCTGCTGGCCTCACAGCACCTGACGATCCAGAGAGGGGTTCTAACCTTGGCGTCAAGAGGAAAGACAAACCACAAATGTGACTCAAGTGTTTGTGATGTGACTCTGTGTGATTATGAGGACAATGAAGTAATTGTTCCTCCTACTCCTGCTGCTAAAACACAACCGTGCGTGAAACCCAGAGGAAGGCAGACTGATAATAGCAGCAGTTGCACGTGGGAGGAGCAGCAGGCAGATGGAGTTAATTGTAAAAGAATTGTGTTGGATCAAACTCTCATGTCATCATCAAGAGGTCTGAAACAAACAGGATATCGTGTCTTTAGTCAGCCATGTGACAGTGAGGCAGCAGGGTGTGATAAAATCACAACAGTTGAGGAGAATTTGGATGGATCTAATGGTTACCTGCTTGATGATGAGAGCAAGGTATGTGATTGGTCTAGAGATCTGTTCTCTGACTCTCTCACATCATAATCATGATGTGAGAGTACTGCTACTGCTGCTACTACCACTACTACTCCAACCCTGTGTGGAAGGATCTAGGAATAGAGCACATATATGAAACACTAAAGATAGGAAAAGTCTCACTTCTCCTGTTTTCAGCCACACAGTCTCCCTTAATAAACATGTACAGTATCCTCAGTGTTGGACCTCACTAATGCTCTTGTAGGTAAATGGGAACAAATCCCTGCAGCCAGGTTCTAAAATAATGTTTAAAGCCTTCTCAAAAATGAGAAGGCTGTTACAGTGGTGGATAAGATGTTCAACAATCATTTATGGGTTTAATTTCTGGGTGTCCACATACTTTTAGAGATATATTTTGAAAATAAGAAACTCCTTAGAGTCCACTTTTAGATATTTAAAGCTTTTATTGGGAATGTGTCAGAGTAAAAGCTTAATCAGATGAACTTTCAAACATTTGGTCTGTCTTTTTTTTGTGTGTGTGTGTGTGTGTGTGTGTGTGTGTTTTTTGAGGGGGGGGTATCAATGTAGCAATGAGCGTGTACAGTGTGATGCCAAAGAGCTAAGAATAGCAGCCTCTAAATATCACGATTACAATGTTCTGGATGTGTGAGTAAAAGAGAGAGCGAGATGTGATAATATGGTCCAATATTCAACTTATACAAGTGTGATGTGGAAACTTGAAGCCTCCAGAGCACAACCCTTTTTTGGGTTGTGCTCTTTTTACTTTTTGAGATTGAAAAGATTGAAATGTAACAGAAGAATATTTAAATATTTCAGAATAACCTTACTAACTTCTGTCTCCCTCTGGAAGACCTTCAGACACATAAATGATATGATATGAATGATGATATAAACTGTGTAAATAAGACATATAAACCTGTACATTTGTTTTAATGCCACATGTTCCTTTCGGTGGTTGTTTTTGTTGTAAAAATGCTTTCAAGAAAATTCATTTTTTTAATCCTTATTTTCTTGATTAATTTCTTGTAGTTCCAGTAGTTTATAAATGGTGTAAATGAGATTGTATATTTTTTTAAATGCCACATTTTGCAGATAAACTGCTGTGCTGTCAGTGGGGCCTACATTAGATTACCAAATCTGTGTGAGAGATTAATTCACCTGACTAAATTAAATTCACATTATTAACAGAAGCAAAATTGTTATATCATGTACTGTATCAGTTGCTATGACAACCGAGGATAAAACCCTGCTGGCGTACACCAGGCCCCTACTTCCGCTCATGAGCAATCGTCATCACGAAATAGAAGAAGGCAAAACATTTCTTTCCCCACTAGATTAGATGACCCAAATATATCTTTCACTTTTACATAGCAGTCATACATCCATGATGGCGGTAGGAAGTGGAGACGCGTCGTCCATATTTATATACAGTCACTGTTCACAACCGGTCCTGGTGAATTACTTCACATAAAATAATATGTGTCACTATTAAGCAATCAGGAAGTTTGAATCAAATCAACACAAATGTTAACATTTCATTATTATTTTTATTTTATATCGTATTTATATAGTGTATTTATATAATGTTATAGATTAGTTTTAAAGACCTATGCATGATGATGTTTGACGTTTGGTAACACTTGGCTAATTTTTATCAAAAAAAAAAAAAAAAAAGTACCCCGGAAGCTCTTCGTGCTCGCGCCACGTCAGAGCTACAAAACTGTTATCATCATTGCAACCAAAGCTGAGGAAGACTCACTTCAGCCTTCAGCATGCTGTACCTGGGACTGAGCTGTTTGCTGCTCCATGTGTTTGTGGTGTTTGGGACTGAGCTCACATTTGAGCTCCCCGACAATGACAAACAGTGTTTCTACGAGGAACTAGAGAAAGACGTGAAGTTCGACATTGACTTCCAAGTAAGTTACTCTGCAGGCTTCATCACTTCAGTCTGTGTGTTTGCAGGACGCTGCCCTCTGTCATTTGTTATTTAAGTAGTGTCTGTCTCCTTTTTTTTTTTTTAAAAAAAAAAAAGGAGGAACACGCAAAGTTAAAGTTAATACATGTTTTACATTTTTAGTTCGGTAGTCATTTGGTAAGTCAGCTGACATCCTCATTAATTCATTTAACTGCAGTAAACATTAGAAACTCAGATTCAGTTTGAGGAGTCAATGGTTTGGTAAATGTTATCTCAGCCAGTGTTACCTGGTTTGCTGCATAACCAGTTTCAGTCAGTTCAGCACCACACAGCCCAAACATGTTACAAACTGATGGTTACAACTAAACATATGTTACAACTGCACTCTACTATCTTGGTGTGTCATTGTTCACGTCATTCACACACAGCTTTTTTTTAATCTGTGTTTTGTATTTTCTTTTCTTTTAGGTGATTTCAGGAGGGAACTATGATGTGGACTGTTTTGTCACAGATCCTCAAAACAATGTGTTGTATAACGAGAAGAAGAAGCAGTACGACAGCTTCTCTCACACTACAGCTATGAAGGGAGTCTACAAGGTCTGCTTTAGCAATGAATTCTCCACGTTTACACACAAAATTGTGTATCTGGAGTTCCGCCATGGTGACGAGGAACCTCTCCTCCCGAGCATGACTGGAACCACGGCACTGACTCAGGTACGTCTGAGGAACTTATACATGAGGAACAAGGCGTTCAAAACTCTGTGGCCTTGCTGCTCATTCTGTTTTGTCTGAAAAGGCATCTTGTAGTTAGGCAAACAAAAAATAAACAAAACCATTATACATATTTTCACATGCAAGATAAAACTGGTTAAAGAGACATTGGATTTTCATACAGTATCTGCTCAGAATAGATTATTTATCATGTCATTTGTGATTATTACAAAATAGTAAACAATTATAAAAATTATCTGATGATAATGTGTCTACTTGACTGTACTAACTAATCAGGAGATGAGACGAGCAAGTCCAGAAACACTGTTAATGTTCCATCATTATTGCAGAAGAGGGACAGTTTTTTATTAAGTCCACAAGGTGGAACCAGACTTGTTCTGACTCAGAGTCTCAACATGATGTATAGGGCTGGGTATCATTTAAAAAATTACAATACCAGTACCCCTGAAGTGATACCAGTACCAATACCAGTACCCCGAAAGTGATACTAATACCAGTACCCTTAAAATGACACATACAGATACATACAACCAGTCCATTTCAATTTTGCACAAAACATAAGTTAGAAATAGTTACCATTTGAATAGTGAATAGTATGATGTGTACATCCTGGACTTCCTGGGAAAAGTTTTGGAATTTGAAGTGAATTCAGAAGCAGTTTTGTGGGCACAAGTCAGTCTGGTGTGCGTGTGCGTGTGCGTGTGCGTGTGTGTGTGTGAGAGAGAGAGAGAGAAAAAGAGACACCCACCTTCCACCGTAACTTTTGCCCCAAGCCATTACTTTGCTCTTGATTAACTTGCGTTGATCTTTCTTCTTTCAGCTGGAGTCGACTTGTGTCTCCATTCATGAGATCCTGAAGGTGGTGGCTGAATCCCAGACATGGTACAGACTACGAGAGGCACAAGACCGAACAAAGGCAGAGCACCTCTTAGAGCGGGTTACCTACTGGTCAGTTGGAGAAACCGTTCTGCTGTTTGTCATCGGCATCGGTCAAGTCATGTTGCTTAGGAGCTTCTTCAGTGACAAGAAAGGCTCTGTAGCAGCGATGACTTAACCATGTAGTCTTGAAGACGGGTGGAAACCTGATGTTAACATAGCAGTGCATCTGGAGATTAACACACAACTTGTAGTATCAGCAAACCCTTTTTTAAAGGGATACTTTGAGTTATTGTCTTATTTCTGCTGGCTTATTCAGTGTGAAACCCTTTTTATGTCTGTTGTTTTGTTCTTGACGTGCTATATTAACGTGTTATGAGAGCGAGTTTCAGCACCTGAATACATCTCAAACTTGGACCTAAAAAGTGGGACATTTTGCAAAATAATCTTCAAATAATCTTCAGAAAAGGCCCTAAAAAAGAGGTAACAGCATTAATCAGCAAGAACAGAAGAGGAGATATCATCTTTGGATATATTTTTTTAATCAAAACAACTAGCTAGCTGTTAACTGCTAACTGCTACCTGCCATTGTTACCAACCTTCCAAAGGAGAAACTGCACTGAGGAAGCTAACAGAAGAGTTATTTTGTGAAGACAAGAGGTGAAATGAAGGGGTCCTTGTTGGTGGTATTCTCTCTCTCTCCATGAACTGGTGTGATGGCGGCGCAACATTTGCAGTGGCCTCTCCTAGTTCCTACTATGCAGTGTCTTTGTCCATGTCAACGTCTATGTCTGTGTCATTGTGTGGAGTGCAGGGAAATATGTCTATGATCATCAGTTTCTTTTGGACATTTGTAACAAAGACTTTTGGGAGCTAAATCAGATGAGCGCTCTTGGTCTGCTACACCCAGTGGACCCAAAGAAGACCACAGCCTTGCCTCAAGCTGCACTGGAGAGGAAACATCGAAAGCAGTGTGGCAGGACGTGGAGGCAGGGCAGGCGTGGAATAGTGCAAGCTAGGCTAACTGCTAACCCATACAAACGGGCAGTTCCAACAATCATGCTGGCTAATGTGTCTGGACAGCAAAATGGATTTTATAACTCCCCCATCAGTCACTCGTTGACACACAAGAGCTGTTTACATCCAACTGAGACATGTACTTCTCTCTAAATGCACTTTAACTCACTGTGCTGCTAACTGCTCGTTCTTTTTTTGTTTCTGTTTCTCTTGGGATTTATGTTTTTATCATTTTTAGGGAATTTTTTAGGTATACAGTATATCTTAATCCTTTCTGTTGTTGTTGCACTGCTGTGGGCTGGGAGGAAGAGCATTTCATTTTTTTGTGTATGCAAATACACAAAAAAATGACAATAAACTGAATCTTGAATATTGAAAAGAAACATTTTGTTGATCATATTGAAATTGTTCAATCTTGCAGAGATTATTTATTATATTTTTATAGAGGTATGATAAAGCAGTTTCAGTTAGATCTACAGTATCTGTTCATGACCCAGATTGCCTTCAGACTGGATTTTCATCTTGATGTCCAGCAGTTACAGTGAAAGTTGTGGCACACAAGTAGAAACCAAAGAACTGTTGTTTGTGATTGTTAGTTTTAGTTGTTTTATGGTGTTTAGTTTGATGTTATCATCTTAATTTATGTGCAAAAGTTGTTCCGGTCCATGCATTTTTTTTCTTTTCCATAAAAAGTGCCTTAAGCAAGTTTTTTTCTGAATTTCCTACAAAAGTGAATGTATACTGTTTTTGTTTGTTTGTTAACATCCCATCCTGTTGTTACTGATTGATTGGATTCTTAGTTTTCATTCATGCACATTTGGAGATATGCTTGTTGTGTCTGTGTTATTCCACAAGGAGACATGTTTAACGGACATTAGAAAGTGACTTACGGAAGAGGATTAGGGCCACATGGGAAAAATGTATTTAAACCCAGAATTCTGACTTTAAACTGAGAACTCAAATTAATTTTTCACATGGTCCTAATCCTCTTCTATAGTAACCTCATATGTTTTCAGTCCTATTTGTTTACTTGTCTGTTTGTTGTCAACAGATTTAAATAAAATTTAAGAGAAAGTCATTCATTTATGTGAATTATTTTAACACATACCCCGGAAGCTAACTAGCTAACAGTTTGCTAGTTTAAGATTAGTTCAAGAGGCAGGTGGTGGGTGATTGGCTGAAACGTGAGAGGGTGACCACTGTCATGAAATGTTAAATAGAAATAAATAAATTATTATTATTATTATTATTATTATTATTATTATTATTAATAATAATAATAATAATAACAATAATATTTTTATTATTATTATTACTACTACATTTATTTATCTTAATCAGTTATTTTTTGAAAACATTAAAGATTGGGAAGTATTATATTCACACCTGCAAATTCTCAAACCAAAAGACAAACTGAAGTGTATTCAAAGCCACTTGTGTGTATTTATTTAACACTGAATACGATGGGACTCACACAGTCAGGCATCAGAAATCATCAGAAATATTAAGGAGAGTTTTTTTTACTTTGAGTACAATAAAGAACGACATATATTCTTGTGAACAAAATGCCAGGGGGATCACAAACAATACACAAGAAATAGAAAGAAAAAAAGAAAAATAACAATGAATAAAATATGAATACGTAAAATAAATTAAACAACAGACTAGTTAAATAAAGACATAAAAAATACACTCTTCCATTGACAGAGGAAGGACAGTTGAAGTGAACTTGAACCGACTTGAACCCACACTGAACCCATTGGAAGCTATTCAACAAGAACGCTTCGCTCTGATTGGCCCGGCGCTTCTCCCGCGGACCAATCAGCGTGAAACGTGCTCTATCCACGCTGACGTGGGTGGAATTTATTAGAGCCTACGTCTGGGCTCCATGGCGACCTGTAATTCATTGATAAGAAAAGACGGTACAGTCTGAACGGCCTCGTACGTGTCAGTAATCAATCCCCTGTAAACATGGCGGGTTACCTGAAGGCTCTGACCACGGGGTCGAGAAGTGTAGCCGCTGTACTGTCACCGGCCGCCGGCTGCCATCATCACAGACTGCAACAGAGGAACTGTAAGTCAGCCTCCGATCAAAACATCCATTCATTTTCAGCGAGGTTCGTAACATTAAAGTGATGATCATTTGGTTGTGTGTTGTTTTAGATAACAAACAGTATGTGACAGTGTATCTGTGTCTAGGTCATTGTGACCCTCAGGTTGTGGCATGTTGATAGATATTGGGTCCTGTCTCCTTCTCCTAGGATTATTTTTAATGTTGAGAGATCATTAAGCTCTTTGAAATCTGAAAAACTAAGTAAGTGTTTCTTATTTCATTGAATGTTGTGTAGGAAGTATATACATACCAGATCCTGAAAAAGGAATGATAATCCACTCTGTAGCAAGAATGATAATAAAAATTATTATTTGAGTAGTCTGTCTTGACATGTGAGTCCACGTGCTGTCAGGACCAAAAAAAGGCTGGACAGGTAATAACTGCTATCAAATCAGTCCTATAATCCTAAGGTCAGAAAACCTGGCAGCTGCCTGAGTTTCATTGTCTCATTAAGAATAAACTCTGCTTATCTGAGTGGTAAAAGAAATATTTATTGTGCTTCATCAGACAAGTGTTACAGGTGAGATGTGTGTACTATGTAGTAATTTTAGCATTTTGCTTGATTTGTATAGGTGTATTCAGTCTAAACCAAGGTCAACATGCAAATTATGACCGTTTGAAATTTCAGCTAAATGAATTTTAATTAGACGACAAACTGACAAACACATTAAGGCATGAAAATCAATTTAAACATTTCACAGATGCCACGAAGCGAATCAAGGTGGCCCAGCCGGTGGTGGAGATGGACGGAGATGAGATGACTCGCATCATATGGGAGTTCATCAAAGAGAAGGTAAAAGCCTGCAGGACTGACTTTTCACTAATAAAAAAACAATAGATAGCCTTTAATTATTAGAAATTTCAAGGATGTTTCTTGTATTCACAATCAAAATTGATTCATTCAAAGTGGATTCATGGTATATTTTTTCTTGAGCCTGTGATCCCGGATGACAAACTCAAAAGGAAATTAGGTTTTCATGAGGAGATTGTGCAGGACAAAACAGATCAGAATAGAATATATTTTTATATATAGAATATATAGTTTTACTGGCACATTAAATCACAGAAACTGTGTGTGATTTTGTGGTCGTTGTGCAGCACTGTGCTCAGACAAATGTCTTTTGTACATGTTCAGCTCATCCTTTCCAACGTGGATGTTGAGCTGAAGTACTTTGACCTCGGTCTGCCGTACCGCGACCAGACGGATGACCAGGTCACCATTGACTCTGCACTTGCGACTCTGAAGTACAACGTGGCTGTCAAGTGTGCCACCATCACCCCTGATGAGGCCAGAGTTGAGGGTAAGTTTGATGTATTGAATTTAAGCAGCTTTTTTCAAATGTTTGGGATTATGTAATATTTCCTTTTTAACCAGTATAAACAGTAAGAGTTGTATCTATGTGAGCGTGTAAATAACAGCACATGTAATGATAATCATTTTGTTTCTTTATGAGTTGGTTATCTTAGCTATGGTTAAAGACTGAAACTGTGCTGGGTCCTCAGCTGCAAATGCTTTTGTTGTTTTTCTCAGAGTTTAAGCTAAAGAAGATGTGGAAGAGTCCAAATGGAACCATCAGGAACATCTTGGGCGGCACAGTTTTCCGTGAGCCAATCCTTTGTAAAAACATTCCCCGTCTTGTTCCTGGTTGGACACAACCAATAACAATCGGCAGACATGCTTTTGGCGATCAGGTAAAAAATGCAAATGTGGTGTTCACTTTTTTCAAAGCCAAACGGATCAAAGAACAATCTGGTTTACCAGGTTTGATGTTTAATCTCACAGTACAGGGCCACAGACTTTGTTGTTGACCAGCCTGGCAAGTTCAAGATTGTGTTTTCTCCAAACGATGGAAGCAAGCAGAAGGAGTGGGAGGTGTTTGACTTTCCTGCTGGGGGCTGTGCGATGGGAATGTACAACACTGATGAGGTAAGAATAAGTTTGTTTATAGATTTATTTAAATGGGATAATACAAGCATAGATTAACATAATTTGTTTAAGATAATTTTGGTTTCTGTGATGTGATTTCTTCCGTTTAAATTCTGGACCTTCATATTTTCTTCATACAGTCCATCAGTGGGTTTGCTCACAGCTGCTTCCAGTATGCCATTCAGAAGAGGTGGCCTCTATACATGAGCACTAAGAATACCATCCTCAAGGCCTACGACGGGCGCTTCAAAGACATCTTCCAGGAAATCTTTGAGAAGTAAGATTCTAAACAAGGACAACTGAGCCTTTGTGAAGTTAATTGTTTTATTAAAAAAAAAAACAACAAAACTTTTCAGCAGGCTAATTCAAAATTTCACGTGATAAAACCAGATGAACAAACAATGCACTGTCTCCAGTTATAGTGTATGAAAATAATGTTATGGTGACAGTTTCATTATTCTGTCTCCCTCAGGACGTACAAACCAGAGTTTGACAAGCTGAAGATCTGGTACGAGCACCGTCTCATTGACGACATGGTGGCCCAGGTCCTGAAGTCTTCAGGAGGATTTGTTTGGGCCTGCAAGAATTATGATGGAGATGTGCAGTCAGACATTCTGGCTCAGGGTAAGAGTACTTTTACTGCATGTTCTGGCCATGAAGATAATGTCAGGAGGTGATACAATATATAAAGTCCATTGCTATTGTTTGGGCTTATTCTTATCATGGGATTACCCTTTAATGGCTTGTTTGTCTGTGTTGTATCCAGGTTTTGGCTCTCTGGGTCTCATGGCATCAGTACTGGTGTGTCCTGACGGTAAGACTATTGAGGCTGAGGCTGCCCATGGCACCGTCACCAGGCACTACCGTGAACACCAGAGGGTAAGAGTCACCAGGTCACACTGCTGCAAGTGTTTTTACTTTATGAGGAAAGAAAACTGTTTGTGTGTGTGTGTGTGCTCCTGTTCTATAGTTTATAGAGTTTTATACCTCAAAAATGTGGAAATGTTTGCAAAATGAGGGACATTTTAGTCAGACCCTACTTTTTCAAGGGACTGTTTCAAGGATAGGACTTGTTGTTGGGGTAGTGTAGAGTCACAATTTAAGTTGTGAGGGTTAAGAGCTGTAAATTGCAATGAATATGCCAAATACCAACTGTCACTCAAATTTGCTTATTCAGGCATTTTCTCTTTACTCAGTTTTGTGGGATTCTCCACTTTTTGTTTTGCAAGCAGTCTCTTAATGTTTGAAGTCAGTGCAAACCCATCCAACATGGAAACTGTTCAAACTGAGTTCATCAAACGATAGAAGTGCATTGAAATATAAAGTTCACTGAAAAAGTTATAGAGTTTGATCTGTATTCAGCTGCAAGTATTAACAGAGTAATTAAGTGAGCAACTTCAAAACATCAGAAAAATCAAACCACACCCAGTTTGAACTTCTCTTTGACTTACACACAGTTTTGAAAAGTGCAAGAAAATTAAAGAGCGGGCAGAAGAATTGGTGTGAATTTTATTTTATTTTGTTTAATTTTTTGTTTGTATCTTGTTTTTCAACTGATCCAAATTACTGGAAGAAAAACTGAGTCATATTTTATGCATCAATATTTTTTTGTGATATCTTCAGCACAGTTTAAATGGAGTTTAAAAACTGGAAATTTTCAGTGATCGACACAGTAAAAGGCAGGTTTTGGTGCTAGTCAAATCAAACAATAAGAGACTCTTTTTAGACTCATCATTTTACACCAATGTTGAACAGTCACACAATGAAATCTGTGGTACATGAGTAAGAGATATGATTGTCTCCCTGCACAATAACAAAATAGACCAGAATGCAAAAAGTCATGTTAAATTTTCAGTAACTGTGTTCTTGCATTGTAGGGAAGACCAACCAGTACAAACCCAATTGCCAGCATCTTTGCTTGGACCAGAGGACTGGAGCACAGAGGCACACTGGATGGAAATCCTGATCTGATGAAGTATGTTTTCTGATTAGCAAGTGTCATTCACTCATGTGACATATATGTTTGTGAAATATTGCATCATATTGAGTTGTCACCCTGCATTGTCGCTCTCCAGGTTCTCCCAGACGTTAGAAAAAGTCTGTGTGGAAACTGTGGAAAATGGTGTGATGACCAAAGACCTCGCAGGCTGCATCCACGGTTTGGCCAAGTGAGTTTACATATTCAGATCCCTGAGTCATGCCAAGTGTATGTTGTATGTGTATAGTTGATTTCAGGAAACTATATAAAGGACAGATGGTATATTTTATCATATGTCTCACCTCTGCTCCGTGATCTTGCAGCTGCAAGCTGAATGAACATTATGTCAACACATCAGACTTCCTAGATGCCATCAAGACCAACCTGGACAAAGCTCTGGGAAAATGAAGAATGATCAGAAGACACACGTGCCAATGTACAGACAAACCCTGTCTGTAGATTTTTCACTCGTTTTTACCTGTTGTTTGTATCAACCTTTGTATCCAGTTTTGAAGGAAACAAGTTTACTATTTATGTGCCATTTTCCTATTTGTATAGATCACTTATAGAGTATCTTGTGTACAGTAGCTTGTGTTCCTCCACCTTTGCTTTTGCCAACGGTCCTTTTTGATATTAATAAATTGAGTGATTGTACTGTATAAATAACAGTAATATTATTGCTAATAGTAACTTATAATGGCCATTTCAAGGAAGTTTCTATTTTTGCATTCAATTAAAAGGTATCTTTAGGAATCTGTATGTACAAAAAATGACAGTAATGCCATGTATTGCTCTATAAGCATGAATATAAAAAAGCAAAAGCTAATCACTTAATGACAAGCAGTGTGGAGTTGTCTTTTTCTGCAGAAACATTGTTTTTAGTGCAACACTCAGTAAAACACATATCAACACAGGCTGTACAGAAACATTTTGGGTGTGGTTAAAAACCACTCTATGATAATCAAGTTCTTCGGGTTTTAATGATAAGTAAAGGAGTGGAGAAACATTTTTGGTTTCAGTTTATCAAACTCTGGCTGAGAAGAAGGACGCATTTATTACAACAATCTGAATTTGAACCCTTTCCTGTTGAACCAGTGTTACATACACAACTCCTCCAGGGGGTGCTATAAGAGGTAACCTTACATTGGCCAATCCAGATGTGGCAGTCAGAATCACTAATAGTAAATGCCATCCACATACAAATTCATTTCACATTTTAATTTCATACACTTGCTCATATAAGCTTCTGCCCAGTAGTGCAATCATGCAGTGCTGTCTGCTCATTTAGGAGGCATCATATGCACCAGCCAGTGCATGACAGTGAGCAGCATTTGCACCAGCAGGGGGCCAGACCTGATGGGAGGTCTGGCGAAGCTCTTTGCTGTGGAGGCACCTACATTGTATCACCAGCAGATGTCGACATGATCACGGTCGACAAGCCATGTCCTCTATGGAATATTAAAGTTCATTCTGCAACAATGCCCCAGTTTAAACTTTACACCATTCTTGTCTGAAATTGATCATGGGCTAAATTGTGTCAGCAGATTATTATTGATCCAGTCTGTGTGTAATGAAGAATAACTGAGGCTCACGGTAGACGATTCAGATCATGTCAGGTAAGGTGCCATCACAGATTACCTGAATTGACTTTCCAGCAGTGTTCATCTAAATTACCTGATTCTCATTATGTTGTCTCATATAACAACTTATAGCTTATCAATGTAGATTAAAAGAAAACACATATAGTAAGTATATGTGAATACAATCTGCACAGATCTGGCTATCTAACACTGATGGAACAATGCTTAGTTTGATATCTTGTTATTTTATTGTTCACTCTCAGTCTAAAGCATATGGGACTCAAAGTCTTGACAGATCGATTAACTTTATTACAGAGGACCAAGGAATATGTCTCTCCCTCCCAATCACTGAAAAGTCTAAGAAGATGAACAAGGTGCCTCCATCAAAAATGACCATAAATTAGCATTTAGATTACCTTTTTTTTTTTTTTTTTCCTAAATTTTATCCTGGGTGAACGTTCTGCTGGAACTTCTAAATGCTAAAGAACCCCCCACTTAATATGATCTGCAGCCATAAAAAGAGTTATATCTCTGTGCAAAATGATCAGGTCCTGAGAAGTGATTTCCTATGGAAGTATAAGCCCCAGTTTTCTTCCCACAACAGGCAATGTGTCCTGACTCAAGACACTATGTCAGCTGACTGCATAAAACCATTTAAAACAAGACTAAGAGAAATGCTAATGTTAGCATGCCAACATGCTTACATGCTGATGTTTATCTGCTATAATATTTACCATGTTCATCATCTTAGTTTATCATGATAGCATGCCAACATTTGCAAATAAGGCTGATGGATAATGTCATTAGTTCTGCAGGTGTTTGGTCATAATACATTTTTGACTTGATGATGGTGCTAGATGTTTAGTTAAGGGATCACCAAAGCTATTAATATTCACTCAGAGGGGAACATGAATTTCTGAACCACAGAGACATTTCATTGAAACCCACATATGTGAACCTCATGGTGGCGCTAGAGGAAATGTCTGCGGATCACCAAAGTCAGGAGGCTTCATCCTCGGATGACCATCCTCATCCTCATGCCAATCCATTCAATAATCTGGACCAAAGTTGTGTATGGAGGGACATTGCCATATGCCTCTAGTGTGGCTAAAGAAAAGAACCAAAAAAAAAAAAAATAAATAAATAAATAAATAAATAAATAAATATATATATATATATATATATATATATATATATATATATATATCCCCATTCAACTCAGAATTACCCCCCACACAGTGACAGATTAAAACACCAGTCTCCATCATTTAAACTAGAGAACCTTTATTAAATAATTCATGGTCAATTTCCATGAGGTCTCAGTTTGATATTCCTCATCTCAAAAAAGAACTAGTAGACCATTCCTCTGGTTTAGTGTGCATATCAAGGCTGACCTGCATGGCAGGACAGGGGGAGCTGACTGTCTTCCCCAAAACAGAATTATGAACACCAGGACCACCGTCAGTCCATTTTCAATTCAATCATTTCAAAATGTAACTACAACCTCCAAATAATTTGCTAGTGACACAGCACTCATCTTTTTAATCTCCAGAATGGATTTTATATCCACTTTTAATGTTTTTTCCCTTGAGGGAGGAATATATCTTTCTGAATTATTTGAATTGAAAGTGAAGTGAAAACAGCCCTGGATTTAAGAGTGCTGAAACTACAAACAACAAACAACCCAAACTGCTGATTCTCTGCACAAACTGCTCATTCTTCAATTCGCATTTGAACTGACAACTGTCAAATATCCATATCAAGAAAACTGCAGTTTACAAAAAACCTACTGAGAAAGCATATCTTGTTTGTGTTTAATAATATTGCCATTTTGGGGGGTCTGGAAGATTCTACCATCTCATTTCCCCCAGTTCTTCTGCTTGAGGCGAATTGAGTTCACTCTTACTGAAGACAGCCTTCACAGAAAAATGACAGGTCTCAATGAAAAAGTGCTTTGTATTGTTCACTCAGTAATTCAAAAACTAGAGCAGTATATTCACTACACGGGATAGATTATTCATGTAAAGCTAAACCATGTGAAACAAAACGGTGGGTAAACATACTGCATGTTGCAGAATCATTTGTACAGTGAGAGGGCTTTACATGTCGGATGCATTGTTTTCTGGTATCAGCTGACATGGGACAGTAGCAACTTTGGTAGTAAATGCCCTGGCATGAAAGAGGCTACAATGTCCTGTGCAAAAGCACACACACGCATTGACAGACCGGCCTGTTTAAACTGAGGGCTGGGCAGGAAAGGGTAAATACAATTAGGAATTGTTAAGTAAGAGCATTCAAACCTATGAATATGTTGTGACTATGTATCAAAAGTTCAATATACAGTGAGTAAATAGCTGACACGGTGGAAGCTTAGTTGCAAATGTATCTAGCTGGCACTTTCAGTCAAAAATATAAGGGCATACATTGGTCGTGAATGAAAAAAAATGGCATAATGGTAAACAAATTTCTATCACATCAAATGTAACTGATGGCTCTGCAACTGCAACGTTTTTCTTTTTTTCCCCCAAATAGCTGATACATACACACAACATACAGATTTGACTGTCCGCCAGAGAGAGTCTTTGAGTCGGTGGCATAGTAATCCCAGAAAAGGAGCTCCAGACCATGTCAACAGTTTCAGTGTCTCTGCTATCAGCCACAGAGCTGAAACGTCTACTTTGAAGTGCGTCTCCTTCCTGGCCTCCCATCAGAGTCGGACAGTTCTGGCTCTTCTGGAAGTAGGCCAAAACTTAAAGAAAACCCCCTTCCCTAGTGTCTTCCAAAGCCTTGACAACAACTCTGTTACTTCCTTCTGCCTTCAAAAAAAACAAAACATGTTCTCCGGTCCATCACCACTCAAGGTGTAGTGTAGCTGCTTGTATCCTTCCCAAAATTGTAATACTCCTCCATGTCCTCCATATTTGCTGTAGTGAGTTTAGTGAGGTTCTGGGAGCCACCATTGTCCATATTGTCTGGTGATGTAAAGCTGAAGTTCTGTCCTTCATATTCCCCCTGGCTTTCCATTTCTGGAAGAACTTCTGGAAAATAAAATAAAAAAGGGGTTATAAAGCACATTTCCAAAGTTACCATTAGTGTAAGGAAATTCCTGGGACCAACGCCCATCATAGGAGATCTTGCCAACTTAAAAAAATTAAACATTTCATAGGACTGTGCTACAAAACCCTTAAGACATTTCTGCTATATGGCAGTAAATGTAAAAATAATAAATCAGTAAATAAAACTTAATGAGGCAAAATGAAAGAAAGGATTCAACAAGTCAAAGAGTTAATATATCTGGTTTGTCTGTTGTTTTGATGCCTGCGGGCTCTTGTATTGTACTACTCATATTGTATTTCAATAAGTTCCAATAACACTGAGTGAAAATAATAAGTAAGAATAAGAGAAATAACAATAAGTGAAAAAGCACAAATCAGCAAGAGAAAATGGAGAAACCAACACAAAAATGCGGCAAACAACAAGCCTTTGGCAGGACTGTAGCTTACATAAAAAGCAACAACAAAAATAAAATCACATGCTGATTGTATCTTCCAACCTTTTGTGAAATTTCCAATAAATATTCTTTTCATAAAAACGAGTTTGCTCTGCTGTCATCATGTCTGGGAAATATAATAGCACATATTATAAAACAGGGTTTGGTTTAGGTCAGCAACTTGGGCTGAGCATGACTCGCCTCAGGATATTGACATATTCAGGCCCATTTTTGTGTCCGTACTGAGGATCTTGGACCGTATTCACAAACATTAACGTTAGTGTTAAATATAACTTTCAGAATTAACATTACAATTGAAATTTGATTACAAACAGGGAAAATGTCGGTGGTAAAAATAAGTGAGGAAGCTACTTTTCTGGAAAAATAAAGGTTGAATAGAGAAAAAAAAAAGTGATAATATGTGCAGCGAGCCTCACCTTGTCCTTCTGGTGATACGTCCATTCCATGTTTAACCTTCATGTGCCTGCTGAGGTTCCCCTTCAGGTTGAACTTACTGGTGCAGTAAGGACACTTGAAGGGCTTACTGCCAGCATGGAGATGCATGTGGCCCAGCAGGTTGTACATTCTGTTGAAAGACTTTCCACATACCTGGATAACAACAAAAATAACCAAAAATGTTGACATTGATGAGCACAGACATATACAGCAAAGTCAAGTATAGACTTTGAAGTAGTCTACTACTTTTTAAAATGAATCAGGTTCAATTACCTTGCATTTGAATGGCTTCACAGGCAGGTGGACAATCATGTGGGTCTTGAGGGTCTGTTTCTGGATGAAGCTCTTGAAGCAGACGTGACACTGGAACGGCCGCACGCTGTTGTGGATGAGCATGTGCCTCTTCAGGTTGGCAGACAGGGTGAACTCTCGGGAACACACGTCACACTTGTGGCCTTTCATCCCCTGCAGAGTCCAAACAGAAAGAAGGGGTCAACCAAACAAACGTATCACTCATTTCCTTGCCATGTTTTCTACTCAAAATGAGAAACTAGTGGACTGTTTTAGCATGTCATGTAATGAAATGCATGTACATTGTGTTATATTTGCAAAGCGACCGATTCTCTGGGATGCTGGTGGTAGATTTGTTTTGATTTGTTAAATTTTAGCTGACCCAAGAGTAAAAGCCCTGTCCAGCCATCCTTACTTTGCTCCTGTAATATTCTCAGCCACATGCCACAGGAAATGTATAAACATTGAGAATTAGGTCACAAGAGTAAACAATTCACAACATCCACAGCCTTGAGGCTTGTCTAAATGAATGAGCTGCAGCGCTCTCAGTACACAAAGTGGGACTGAATGACTGGATTCTGGGTTATTGGGAAGAACAAATATGTATTACAGGTCACGAGTAGGTCGAGAGACAGTGTTTGTATAACCAGACAAATCTGGCAGGCTGTCAGTCCACCCACCGTCTGCACAACAGACAGGGTTTGATGTTGTTGGCCACCAGGGGGAGCAGTCAACAGGCTCAATGACAGTGAAAACAAGCCACAAAGGAGAACATTCTCACTCCTCTTTGAATACAGACTGCTGTTTGTACATGTTATCTCTCCCATTTCCGGAATTTTTGTTCCCCTAAAAGTAATAAAATTTAAGTAAACCCTTTGTAATGAAGCATTTTTTATTTGTCACTGTGTGTTTTCTATTAGAAAGTAGTCAAAATGAACAAGGGTCGTATTCACAAACATTCTGAGGAGACTCTCAGAGAGCTCTTAATTGGGCCTAAAAATTTCTAGCAAAGGAGTCCCAGCTTAGAAGTGATTTAGGAAACGTCTCAGTGCAACTCTAAGCAAGGAAGGGACAAAAACTGTTACTTTGGTGAGGAGGTGTGGCTGACCCCGTTGCTAGATATGACTCATTCTTTTAAAATATGTGATTGGTTGATCCAAAAAAAAAAAAAAAAGAGAAAAAGAAAAAGAAAGAAAAATGCACTCTTAGTGATAATGGGCATATAATGACAGTGAAATCGATAGGCCTAATCATAGAATTTAGTCTCTATTAAGACATTGTGTAATTATAAATACTCTTTTTATGTAATGAAAATCTGTTGAATAAATTGTGAGCCATTCTTTAAAAGTAGCCTATGAAATGTTTGAAAACACAGGCCTACTTGTGCAACAGCCCATTCACATGCTGATAGTTGTTACATTTATTTTCTTACATTTATTTACCATGCTGGTCATTTTAGTACTTAATCTATTTGATATTAAAGAGGAAAAAATGGCTCAGCTTTCATTAATTTCTGTGATTGCTGGCCAGTCTATATGAGTAGTGGCGTTGGTTGGCATATAAATCTTTTTTTTTTCCAGCTGTCTGCAAATTCCATATTATTTCAGTTGCCAAATATCTTAAGTGTTGTGATCACTTTAATTTCTGGTGTTATAGTGTTATTGTCTTGGATGGGAGATATGAGCGTATGTCTAATGAGATCAACCTCGAACATTATCCGTGCATGATCTATTCTGTAGCATTTCATTAAGTCACTGTCATTCAGCGCTTGGAGAATATTTATCCTTCCTCTTTGTCTTTCCGCCATTTTCTCCTCTGCTTAAGAAACTCTTAAGCCTCTTAAAAGTCCTCCTCCTTACTCCTAACAATTTTTTACCTTAGGAGCTCTCTTAAGGGTTAAGATGCTTTGTGAATAAGTTTTATCTTCACCAGGATCTCAGACCAGGATTTAGTCTTTCTTAGAAAATGTCATAATTCTGAGATTTTTCTTAGATTTTCATCACTCGGAGCAACTTTTTGTACTAGGAAACTTTATAAATACTGCCCCAGATCTTTCTATCCCTGCATCTATCTGTATGAAGTTAGACTCTGGCAATTTCCAAACATGGCCTCATTCAAAAGGCGAAATGATTGGGGGGTTGATTCAGGGAAAGGCTAAGATGTCATATGTTGCATATTTTAGAATCATCAAGAATCAATAACATAGAAAAAGATGGTGCTGTGCTTATATGAAATGAACTGTGATATCTGGGCCTCCTCATCCCGCTGTTCCTCACCTGTATGTCTGTGTATATGTATGTGTGTGTGTGCGTGTGTGTGTGAGAGAGAGAGAGAGAGTAATTAGCATGTACATGTGTAGAACAGGCAGGGGGCACTGAGCAATTACAGACATCTCATTTACACGAGGATGGCCATGAGGAAGACGCCTTATATTGTGGATGCACAGCATCAAATCCTTGTTAAAATGCAACATTGGATTGACATATCTATTCTACAGTTTCTCTGCTTTATCTAATGCAAACATCTGAAGGGAAGATGATTCACTCAAAAATGCAGCCTGAAGACATATGGATGAACTTAATAACTGTAACCATACTCAGGGGAACTGCATGTAAAATATAATGTTCTTTACCTGTTAGCATGTTGATAAAAACCTTATACAGATGAAAAAACTTGCAAAGAATTCCTTAGTATTGTTGATGAGGTAGCGTCAGCATTTGCCTTTTAGTGATATCAAAGACTGAAGCCTGTGTTCTGAAGTTTAAAGTGTAGGGATATCATTTTTAAATGCTTAAGTGTTTGTCAAAAAAGGCTTAACTTTCCTATCTTTGTTTTTTATTTGACTTTATCAAACATTCAGGCTGGCTGCTGTTTAGTCTTGCTATAATATATTGAAATCGTACATTTTACTGTTTCTAGATGCTTCTAGTCTTAAAATCCAATAAAATTTTTCATCATAACAAAAGTCTGAAATAAAGACCCTAGAGCTGCCTGCAACTAACGATTATTTTCATTATTGTTTGTTCTATATAACATCTGAAAACAGTATAATTGCCTGGTTTATCAGACCTATAGTCCAAAACCCAAAGATATTCAATTTACTTTCACATATGACTAAAAAAAGCAGCATATCTTCACAATGACTGACTGGAAAATGTTTGACACTTTTACTTTAAAATGATTTAAATGATTAATCAATTAATCAAAATAGCTGCTGATTAGTTGCTTGTTGATTATTTTTCTGTTGACCATCTAATTGATTTAATCGAATAATTGACGAATCAACTAATCGTTGCAGCTCTAAAAAGACACAGAGGCATGAGGCACAGAGCATGGATGCCTGCCAAGCTAAGTGCTCTTACCTGTCTACTTCACCCAGATTTTAGTGGGTAAAGGACAGAAGATGAACTGAGGTGAGGCCTTTGGACAACAGCCTCCTTTTGGTGATCCGTTTCTGTCTCCTTTATCATTCTCTTTTACATGATAAAAGAAAACCCTGAACAGTCTAATGAACTATTCAGGTAATATTTACAGTGTGTCTGTAACTAGAACGGTCAGTAAACTTGGGTGGAATCGGAAGTGTCCGGCGGCGGTGTCAGTACCTTATGAGTGAGCGAGTGCTGACGTAGGTGGTGAAGCTGAACAAACTCCAGGCCGCACTGGGAGCAGGTGTAAGGTCTTGGGCTCTGGTGCTTCAGGAGGTGATTCTGGAGTTGGCTACGGTAGGCGAATGACTTGTTGCACTCTGTGCACTGGAAGGTATGGGGGCCCTGGTGGCTGGTCTGGTGACGTTTGAGGTGAGCATAGGTGGGGAACTCCATGCCACACTGCGAGCAGACATGGCAGCGGCCGCGCTCGTGTTTCACCTCGTGTGCTCGCAGCTCGCTAGGATAGGCAAAGCCGCGGCGACAGAAGCGGCAGCTGTAGGGCTTGACGTCCGTGTGTTGGAGCATGTGCCGCTTCAGGTGGCTGGTCTGGGTAAACCCCTTCTTGCAGACGGTGCACTTGTGGGGCCGTGTACCTTGGTGGGTTAACAGATGGGTTTGAAGATGACTGGGCTGTTTGAAGAGCTTCCCGCAATGAGGACAGGCATGTGGTTTGATGCCGTTGTGGCCCAGGATGTGTGTGACCAGGTTGTACTTCGAGGTGTACGATTTATCACACATGCGGCATTTCCAGCGCTTCAGACCATCTCCCACATCTACGCAGTAAGATTCGTCAATCTGGATGTTGATATCTAGTCGGTCGACTCTGCGGCCGCCATGCCGACGAGGAGGTTGGGGTTGCTGAGGCTGCTGGTGCTGCCCTCCACAGCTCCCATCCGTCCACATCATACTCTGGCTGCCGTCTTCGTACTCGCCTCCCATGCCCATTTCCGCCGAATCATAGCTGCCTACTTCACTAGTTTGGAAGTAGCTGCTGATGGCTTCGTCCTGCTGTGAGGGCTTCATCATGTTGTTCCCCTGGTGTTCCACGTCTTCTTCATCTTCCCGGACGCCTCGGCCGTGGCCACCCATAGGGCGCTGGCCCTGCAGTCCTCTGTGGGCCTGCTCCCCTGCTCTGTGCCCCACCTGGGTGGGAGGAGGGTGTCCGTGTGTGTTGGGTTGCTGTTGGTTAGTTGCCTCCCGCTCACATTCTGCACAGTTCTTGTTGGTGCCTCTGAGGGTGGCCGGATCCACCTGAACTAAACCCCCTCTGGGAGCCATGTTGTTCAGCATGTGGACACAGGAGGACATTGCAGAGGTCACCCCTTCCCCTTTCACATGAGACGAGGTCCCATCACCGGCTTGGAGGCTGTGGCGTTCGGGGACGACCATTTTCCCGTCTGGATGTTGTTGAGGGGGCCCCTGCTGCCACCTCCTCTGACTGCAGCTGGGTTGCATCTGTCCGTCTTCTCCCAAGTTGTCTCCTAGGTAATCTCCGTTGGCTCCGATAAGCTGGTCTGCGTACTCGTAGTCGACTCCGTCTACTGGGGGTGCGGGGGATTCTTTGGGTTCACCGGTGTAGAAGCCGTTAGGTGCTATGGTAGCTCCAAACACTTCATTCTGGGAGATGAGACCTAGCACGGCGGCCTGGGCCAAGGACAGCACAACAACTGGATCTGTTTGTGTGCCTATGTCCACCAGCCTGGCCATTACCTTGGGCTCACATCTACCCAGGCGCCGGCTCGCCTCCTCCTGGAACAGAAAGAGACACACACACACGGTCAAGACCACAGCACTGCAAGGAAGCAATGAACAATATATATATCTGAGTATACTATCTCTATAGTCAGCAAATCAAGTTTATGACTCATTCTACCACACGGCATAGCAGAGGGAAGTAAATTAAAATATGGATTGCTTCTCTGTCATCATCTTGAATTCAGGTAAATGTCTGTTTTGTTGTTTCAGCCAATTTCTAAGGTCTAACTTACTGGCTAGGACAGTGATTCCCAACCTTTTTGGCTTGTGGCCCCTTAAAATAATGTAAAGTCTAGCTGGGACCACTCGTCACATGTCGCATTGTCTACCAGTTAAACAAAAGAGGACTTATTTTGTTTTATCTGAATAACTTTTAGAGGCTGAGGAGATAATACACAGCAATTCACAATAAATAAAAGCAAAAATTAGTGGAAAGCTTGCAAAAAAACTATTTTGTGTGTCAGAAATATGTTTTGTTGCCCTATCCTGTCCATTCATCTCGCAGCCCCTTGCATTAATCCAGTGGCCTGGTCCTGACCCCCATTCTGGGAACCAATGGGCTAGGAAAAGCTACTACGAAAACAATCGAGAACACAACATCACTGTTGAAAAAACTAAATAGAGTTCAAACTAAATTGATATGAAAAGGAAGAAAAACTGAGCTACAGCACACTGTGCTCCAATAAGAACGTGTCCTTCATCAATAGTGATCCAGTACGGACAAAAAGGTGATGGGGCTCATCATCCAATCAGAGTGTCTCTTTGAGATGGTTGTCGAGAGAGAAATAAGGAAAAAGAGAGAGACAGAAACGGAGACTTTGATTTTAAAGAGCGTGTTATTGCATCACTGTGAAGGATACACAAAACCAGAGAAGATTCCCTCCTACAGGGACTAACCTATTCCCCAGTCAATGGTTCTGGTACATGTAGCGAGCCGTCATTAAGACTGTCCAAAAGCAAACCTTTTTAGATCTGGTGACTGAGACACCATCCTAATCCAGCATGCTAACCATGTATGGCTTGGCTTGTGTGTGTGTGTGTGTGTGTGTGTGTATGTGTGTGTTGTGAGGGATTAGATGGCCTACTGATCTACACACACACACTCACACACACACACATATATACAAGTGCAAAGGGGAGAGGAAAAAAGAAGAAAAACTGAGAAAGATTAAGACACAAAAAAAGAATGGAAAAGCAAGAGAGTAGACAAAAACAGAGAGAGAACAGAGGGGGGAAAGCAGAGACAGAGGAAGGGAGGGAGGGAGGAGAGAGCTTAGAGCAGGCAAGAGTCTAGTGGAGGGGAGGGTGGAGAGGAAAAAAGAAAAAAAGAGAAATGAAAGGTAAAGGGAGAGTGAAGGAGAGATAAGGAGAAAGGGGGGTGTGGGAGAGGAGGGGAGGGGAGACAGGAGGGAAGGAAGAAGGCTGAGAGAGTGAGAGAGAGAGAGAGAGAGAGAGAGAGAGAGAGAGAGACACTGGAGAGGGAGGGAGGGGAGAGCTGAGTGAAAGAGTGAGAGGGTGAGTGTGAGGCAGCAGGCAAAAGAGAGCAAGAGGAAGAAAGAGAAAGAAAGATATGTAGAGACAAGAGGGAGGGAGAGGAGAGGAGAGGAGAGGCAGCTAGCACACCAAGAGACAGAGGGAGAAAGAAAAATGACAAAATGAAAGCCAGGCAGCATGAAAGATAAAAAAAAATTGCGAAGTGAAACAGGATCAGAGAAGAGTTTGGGGAAAAAAAAGCTCCAAGAGGACATTTCTGGAAGCTACAGGCGAGTAACGAGTTAATGACAATTAAAGACTATTCTTAATTTATGACGAAGGGGGGAAAAAAAAAAGAAATCTACTGGTGGCAACTTTAAAAACAAAGAAAAAAAAATCCAAGACATCACCGGTAGCAGTTTTCCTACCTGTCTTTCAGCTGATCAACCCATGTTGCCCACCACCTCAGTACACTACCACTCAACATGCTACGAGCGAGAGCCAATACACTCACCACGCTCCTCCTGCTGTGAGGCTTCAGGTGCTTTAAGGATCTCATTCTTCTGTGCGAGTGTTGAGTGAGAATAGGTTATGTTCGGCTCCTATTTATATGTGAGGGATGGGGGGGGGGAGGGGGGGTGGGGGGGGGGGCGGAGCTAACATTGCCCCCATCCTCCCCTCCCTCCTCCTTCAACACAGTATCAGTAGTGACTCTGGTCACACCAGCGCAAACACAGAGCAGACGCAAACAAACAAACAAACAAACAATCTTCCAACGAATGAGCATGTGGATAGTAGGTTTAAAAGCAACAACAAAAAAGAAAAGAAAAAAAAAAAAGCACAGCTCATACATCACTAAACGCACAAGGCTCCTTGATAGTCTGGTGATAAATGGGCTAAGTCACCTCAAAGTCACAAGACACACACACACCAACAAGAAAAATAAAATCAACATCATATCAGTCTGAAATTATGGATCCACCAGGCTGCCTCGCTTCCTCGCTCACCCTGCTTTCTTCTATCTCCGTCTGTCATTCTTTGTCTTTGTTTCTGCCTATCCCTGTCTGTCTCTCTTCCTTTATCTGTTTATTCCTGTGTCTCCATCTATTGTTGAGTCCTTTTTCTGTCCCTCTTCTCTCTCTCTCTCTCTCCTCTCTCTACATCTTTGTATCTTTCACTCTCATCTATCAAGTAAGGTTTATGAGTACGGAAAAGTGTTGGAAGATTGTTTTGTGCGCAGACTTGGTTGCAAATACGTGATACAAGAGGGGAAGAAGAGAGGAAACAGAGAGAGAGGAGAGGGAGAGAAAGGAGAGGAAAGAGATGGAAGGTGACTGACAAGGAGATGAGCGAATTGAGGGAGAGAGAGGATGGAGAGAGAAAGAGGAGGAGGAGGAGAGAATACTGAAGGAAAAGAGAGGAGAGGGGAGGGGAGGGGTAGGGAGAGGCAGAAAGAGAGAGAGAGAGAGAGGAAGAGACAGAGGGGGATGGGAAGAGTGGAGCAGAATGCGGTAAAAGAATAAGAAGAAATGGAAGATGGATGAAGAGAAGAAACAGACTGAGTGAGGGAGAATGAAGGGATAACGCTACTGCTAACGATGCATCAAACAGGCCTGCAAATCCCTCCGTCCTCTGCCTCAATCACACACACAAATCTGGGTGCTGATTGACGCCTCAGGAAACATCGAGGTTCGAGTGTGAAGAACTTTTTTTTTTTTTTTTTTTTTTTAAATCTCTTTTCACCGCCAGCGAAATTAGGCATGTATGCGTGGAGAGATGAGATAGCCGTAGAGCGGTGCGACAGTGCCAACAGTGGCCTGAGAGCCCACAAAGGTCAGGCATATCCTGCCAACGATGATACTGAGACAACACCAAAGCTGCAAATCACCACGCCGTAAATTGTGGAGGGAAATGAGAAAATGTGAATCAACCTTTCAAGTAGTAATATGTTAGTATAAAAAAAATACTACACATACAAAACCTAGATTCACTCAACATGTTGTAAGCATTTTGCAGAAAACATGTGTGGATTGATGCAAACAAACCAAAGCTTCATTTCTTTTGATGGAATTTCCATCACCAAACCACCAAGAGTGAACGGACAGTTGATTGTAACTGTAGATGCTGATGTGCATTATTAATGAGTGTGTGAGTCAATGCATGGTATGTTTGAAGGTGTTTTCTCTGTCATGTCACTTAGCCACAACATCAATTTCCACAAACTGACCGTCTTCCCTTTAGATCAAACATCCTCCTGTATCACAGAACACAAGAACAGTAATATCATAGTTCTCCATGGCCAGCATGAGAGGGGTGTTGAAGAAGAACCGCCTGATGCTCAACAAGCGAAAAGACCGATCACTTGGGAGACCAAGGATCTGATAAAGACATCAAAATGTTGAAAAGATGAAGAGGAAAATATATTTCACAGAGACTTCAGTCAGAGGTTAACTGTCATAAACAGTATAAATATCTTGAGAATGTCATAATCATGAATATTGCAGAACTGATAAAGAAAAACGTAAAAAACAAACAAACAAAAAAGCCTGCAAACATTAATTCAATTTGCCCAATTAGTATGATTTAAGTAGAGCTGCAGTGATTAGTTAATTATTCAATCAACAGAAAAACAATCAGCAATGATTTTCATAATCAAATAATCTTTTTTTTTTTAGCAAAAAAAATCACTGGTTCTAGCTTCCCAAATGTGAATATGTTCTGGTTTTCATACTCCTCTCCTCTATGATAATAAACCAATTATCTTTGGATTTTGGATTCGACAACTTGAGGAAATAATCTGTAGATTAATCAATAATGACAACAATCATTAGTTACAGCCCTAGGTCAAACCATCCAGCATTACCAGTCATGTTTTTGGGTAATTGGTGGATTTTGTTTCCAGGTGTGTGTTAGAATAGTAAAATCACTCGTTTCCAACTATGGATCGATGCTTATTTCAAGTATCTCTATTATTAATCATGTCCTAACAGCTGTTTTTCCTAATTTTCTCATTTAGTGTAGATAACAACCTGATCCTGATACCACTGGTAAACATTTTCAACTAGATACTATTCACTGTTGCCCATTATACAAGCTGGGCACATTCAGACACACTGCAAAAGCTGAGACGTGACAGGTGAGGGTGTCTTTCCTCTACTTTAGGCCTCACTGATTTCCATGTTTTCATCTACAGAATAAAACTTTCCACAAATAGTTACCGTTCTCTGTGGTTATGCTACAACCCACCTCCTGTCAATCACAACCCAGTCAGACAAGCACAATGCAAAACAAGCTTCCACACTGTCTGTAAAATAAAATCAGAAAATATACAGTAGCTTGATTTACAACATAATGGGCAAGACAAGACACATCTCATATAATGATAAAGCACAAGAGTACAATCTTACTGGTCTTTTCATTAGTTTATCTCGCATCACCTTTAAATTCTTACATAAAACTGTCAGAATTATTTTATCTAAAACTACTTAAACCTTTGTTTTACAGTTGCAAAAAGCTCAATTAACAGGAAGTTAAATAAATGATTCTCCAGTGCAGCCACACAACAGGCCAAGATGTGTGACTTACATTTGTCTACTAGAATAACATGTGCTTTCTCAGGTCTTGTTCATAATCTCAGTATTACAGATGTATCTCAGGTGATCTGATCAGAATTCATAACTAAATATCCAGTTACATACAGTATAACACTGATGCATGTTTCAATGCGCTGCTCTAGCTATACACTTGAGAACAAATGTGATCTTTTTTGTTTCACTTAAGTCACAGTTTCCTACAAATAACATCACATGGGACCAAGGAAGTGAAATCTGACCAAAAGTGGCCGCTCGAGATACATTCTGATGCCAGGTGTAAAGTACAGTCCCTTTCAACTGGATCCAGACACAAAGGATATATCCTGATAAAAGACACTGCAGCAGGCCAGGGCTTGACATGGCCCAGACAGAGCTGGATCCTTGTGGAGTTCAGCACTAAGTCTCCGACAGTGACAGATTGACCACATTAGCTCCATATTCATGCTCTGTAAGTGTGGCTCCATTATTTCTGATATCAAGCCAGCATCTCACCATTGTAATATTTGGGTATATATTTGTAATAGTGCTAAAACGATTAGTCAATTAATCAATTGAGAGAAAATTAAAGTCCAGATGAAACAGCATTTCGAGAGTATCTAACCTCCATATCCTGACGTATTTCCGAGTGAAACAGGACAGACAGGTGGGACGTAACGTTGGGAGGAATTTGATTTGAATGTTGAAAAGTGGGCGTGTCATAATGAATCTTAGCTCAGTGCCGCTAAAAGTTCAAGATTGATTGATGGGTGGATGTCATGACATTATTGGTTGAAATTGGTTGTTCAAGCCTGTGTAAGCACACGACATATTTTGTTTTACAGGAAGTAGACATGATTGAATTTTGATATGAAAATACAAAGAAATAGATTTTTTGCAATTTTTTGGGCATATATTGTTAAATATGTGCACAATATGACCAGGGATGGATCTAAAACGGTTTAGAAGGCATTTTCATCTCATCTCGACTTAATCGTCAACAACTTTGATGATTGCACCCTTAATGTAACATAATTTTTGGCTGCACCGGCTACAGACCAGCCCTATAACCCCAAATGTCTGTCCATCACTGACTCACTGACTGAATGATGAAGTCACACCATTGGTCAGCCAGCCCAGTGTTGGAGTTTCCCCATTGGCTGTTGCTCTTTCAAAATGAATTGGCCCGAGTGCTGATCCCACTCCTGAAATAAGTTTTAAAAATACACATTTACCAACTGAAAGACAAAGAGATGCAACGAATCCATTTTACCAGCCTGCACAGCGGCTAGAAACTACTTAGCGTGGCTGGCATTGTTAGCATAGCCATGCTGTGTGTAGCCCATAGACTGCATAAAAATAAGGTATAGCCGTGATGTCTCCGGTTTAACAGCACGGTGTTGGGCAGGTGACAGGTGTGTTTACAGTGTTTGTGGGCTCTGAAAGATGTCAAGGCGCAGATATAAAGTCACACAGCTGACGGATTGTTAGCGTAGCATGCTAATCCTACGTAAACATTTGGATGAGACTATATGTTTACAGACATCTGCTGATACAGATGAAAGAGCAGGGGGAGTTAACAGATAATTAAAATCGTTATAATTAAAATTAAAATAAGCTGTCTTTCAAATCAACATTCCTAGTTATGAGTGGAAAGTACTGTTCTTGGAACTGCATTTATAACCTTTTTTTTTACTCAAACATAACTTAACCATGTTATGCAATATGCTACTTCAGTACACTTTAACAACAAATATTACTGGCACCACTACAGAACACTGCAGATGAACATTTCATATCCAGGAATTCACATTATAGACACTACCACTGACTATCCCGATGACACATTGGCCACAATTTCAAACAATGACCATACACCGTCCAGACATAAACTAGGTTTTGACCTGGTCTTGTTAAGCTACAACGGGAAGCTACTTTTGTTTTTTCTTCTTTTGAAATCCCGGTTTTTAAGCTGCTGCTTGTGTTTCCAAATGGGACACAGAGTGATTTACTTTACTCTTTGTCTGTTTTTTTGTTTTTTTTTGTTAAAGATCCCCTTCAGTCATGTTTTAAGATAAATAAAATACTCAATAATGTGTGTGATATGTTTTTTCCACAAAAAAAGTTCAATTGTCTTATTAACACTGTATCTACCCCTTCTCATTAAAAAAAAATCAGAATCTATAAATAGCCTATGCCAATATATTTAATTTCAGACATTTATCTGCTGGACACAAGATGTCTCCTACTTCAGTGTAAAGTCAGTGTTTGTGCACTGGAGGCTTCAAGTTTCTACATCACACTTGTGTGACTTGAATATTGGACCAGGACTGGCTTCTAAACTAGTTGTGATGTCACAAATCCTGCTCGTAAGCCCACCCCTTAAAACTGGATCTTTAATGAGCACAGAGAAACTTTCCACTTTCAGCAGATAAATGTGTAAACAGTCGTCTAGTGTCAAACTCTGTACATACATCATTCTGCACAGTGAAGCTCAAACATCAAACTGTAGGAACAAGAAGAAAAACATATTTTTGAGTGGAGGGAGACTTTAAGTTTGATATATACAGCTGGTCATATTGGGGGTTTTTTAATGCTTATGTATGTTTTATTATTTTGTTTTGTATTTTAGGCTATGTGATGTTATTTTATGTACATGTTTGTACATGTACATGTCTCATCTTTTTGCCCATATGTTCAATTTTTTTTTTAATTCACTGGTTCCAGATTCTCAAATGTGAGGACTTGCTGTTTTATTTCATTTAAAACATTTAAATCTGTGACATTTAGACTGATTGGTTAGACAAAACAAGAAATTAGAAGAAGCGTGGTAGGCATTTTTCATTATTTGCTGACATTTTATAGAATAAATGATGATCAATTTGTTTAAAAAAACAAACACTGAATTAATTATTAAAACAATCGTTAGCTGCAGCCCTAATTGGTAGGGGCTGCACTTTTTTGGTACAAAGTGAAATGTGTTTGTAACACCAAGTATCAGAAAACTAGCATCCAACGCTTGCTCAGACCTTCTCCACCTGTTCATTAATCAGTCAGTTTCTCATTTAAATCCTAATTATGACAATTTCAGACCCAATTTATTGAGGCAGAGTTCCCCTGAAGCTGCTTACCTTTTAACAACATTTACCATTTGAGAGCTTTGGCTTCTTTTGTGATAAGTGTTTTTGTAGGAAGCCATGTTTATATTTTTCACAGTGGCATATGCTAGTGGGAAAAGTATAGTTCTGGTATTGCTGCAGAAGCGAAAAGCAGTAAAACCTGGTAGCAGCCTCCAGCTGTGCAGGAGTGGCTCAGCGAGGCCATCATCCTGTCTGTCTGTAAAACCGAGAGGCGAGGCAGTCACCTGGTTCATCTAGTTTACATTCCCGTGAGGATGATGACTGTCATTTGTGTTTGTTTTTTGTAGCCGAGGAAGTTAGCCACTTGTTGAATATGAGCAACCGCCGAGCATTAGGGCCGATCGTTATAGGAGACAAAAGATTATATTTGGGTTAATGTGAACAACAGAGGCCAGTGAATGGCACCGTAGAAGGGTTAAATGAGAAACAAATATGCGGTGACAGCTTTTATTCACAATACAGCTTTATTCTAGATATATAAATGTTGTTTTCATCAACATGTTTGTTTTTTCTGTGATTAAAAAAAAACTGTTTTTTCAATAAAGTTTGTATCATAAATGTCATGGGGGAGTGTGGTAAACAACAGGATAGAGAGAACATGGAGGAAAGAGAGAGAGAGAGAGAGAGGGAAATGGCAGAGGACAAAATGGGGGCGTAATAGAGGAAGCAGAGAGAGAGAGAGAGAGAGAGAGAGAGAGAACAGATGATTGCATGGAATGAAAGAGGGATTGAAGGGGGAGGGAGGGGAGGAGATAAAGAGAACAGGGACGGGAGGGGGAGTGAGTGAGCGAGTGAGTGAGGGAGGGAGGGAGTGAGTGAGTGAAATGGTGGAGTGAGAGAGGGAGAAAGAGAGAAAATGAGAGGCAGCAGTGGGGGAGGGGACGATGTAGAGGGAGAGCAAGAGAGTGAACAAGCAAGAGAAAGAGAGAGAGAGAGAGCTAGACAGAAAAAAGAGAGAGAGAGAGAGAGAGAGAGAGATGGGGCAGGGAGCAACGTGAGAGCAAGACAGAGAGAGGGAGGGAGGGGCAGTGTGCAACGTGAGAGAGGAAGAGAGAAAGAAAAAGAGAGAGAGGGAGAGAGAAAGAGAGAGAGAGAAAGAAAAAGAGAGGAGAGGGAGGGGTAAAGCGTGATGGAAACCGAGAGCAAGAGAGGAAAAAAAAGAAAAAGAGAAAGAGAGAGAGAGAGAGAGAGAGAGGGAGAGAGAGAGGGAAGGAGGGAGGGAGGTAGGAGAATAAAAGAGGGAGAGAGGAGGAAAGAGGAACAGAAAGAGGGGGAGGGGAAGAGAGCCAGAGAGAGAAAAACAGAAAGAGGTAGAGAAAAAAAAAGGGGAGCGAGTATGGGAGAAAGAGAGCACAAAACCGTATCTCGCTCTATTTTGTGGTTTCACAAACATGGCTGCAGCAAAAAAGAGAAGAAAAAAAGAATGGCATTGTTGGTTTTCACAAGTCCTCTTCCTCCAACACACACACACACACACACACACAACCAATAACATCATTATAAACCAACATCATCTGTAATCACTGTATGATAGAAACAGCTGCATTCAAGTATATGGTGATGGGTTCAAAGCTCCAGTTTATAGTTCAACTAAACTACTTAGAGGCTTAACAGCATACAAATATATTCAATCTGATTTTATCTTATCACAGAAATATTGGTATTGGTGTGTACAGAAATGCCAAAAAATACAGTATGTTTGAGGTCATTTACAAACAGTGCTGCAATTACATAGTTGGTCCACCAGAGAGCACTGACAGGTTTATTTTTTGAATGCAAAAATATCTTGGTCATAATTTTTAATAAGCAAATTTAAAAGGATCCTGATCAAAAATGTTTATGTGTTTTTTACCAAAAATGTGATCATCTGCTGACATATCATTAGAGCTCTGTAATATCAATAAAGGTATCAGCCTCAGAAATCCTGTATCGGTTAAGCTTTTTCCTCATGCTGCACACACACACACACACACACAGACACACACAGACACACACACACACACACACAAATTTCAAGCTCCATCTATGATCCCCCTACATACAAGTGGAAAAGATGTACACTGGAAACAATGAATGATAATGTTGCTATTTTGTCCATATTTTAATTTCTGCTGATATATGTATATATATATATATATACATCAGCAGAAATTTATATATATATATATATATATATATATATATATATATGTACTTGGAAGGCAGACAGAAAACATAAGAGGGAATATTTTGCACATTTTGTCATGTAAAGCCTATATAGGACACAGGAAGTCCTGGAGAATACAGAAGAAAAGCTGACTTCTCAGGACCAGTAATATTTTAGGAATAGGAAGAGTCTGGATTATTCATTTCTCCCAACATAACCACATTTTTTCAACCGGTATGATACTGTACTTTGTAATATTTCAAGGAGCAACCCTGACAGTGTGGATCTAATGTGTTGAGAAACTTTTTACTTTTGTCTTTTCTTCTAATGAGCCGATCAACTCAACAGCGACAGAATTTGCAAAACTGCTGCTTCCCCAGCACCAAAGATGACGGCTCAAGGTGAGAGGGTCCCGACACAGCTGACCTTAAAGAACCAGCGCCAACAAAGTCAGACTGACTTATGTCTTGAACACAGCCGGTACTGTGACTGGTATCCATAAAAAGTTGCAACTGGCACTGTGAAATCACTAATTCAGTGGGCTGAGCAGCCAGTCCGAGCAGCTGCTGATTGGACATTCTCAATCGACTGACAGTGAAGGCTGACAGGTGCTTACAGTTCTGGATACATCACAAAAACTGTCTATGAACGCTCAACAATATCTGTCTGCCTGCAGGGCCAAAAATCTTGGACAGCTAATGTTTGCTTACTCATTGTAGTGACTAAATAGACGGTTACTCATGCTGAGGTGGAAATCTGCAACTTAGTCAAGCTGGAATTGGAATTGTGATCAAAACTTAGTATTGATACAGAGAAAGTGTGTTCTCAACAAAGTGCAATTCAGCATATCCGAGAGTGTCCGAAAGCATTCCAATGGCAGGATTTTTAACAGCCCTGTGCACTTTCCACAGCAATGATTCAGGTGTGCTTAAGTGTGAAAATGGGCAAATTCTCTTCTCTTTATGCCTTATTTATTATTTACAGGTGTTGGCAGCAATGGACAGGCACTCTGCCTTCAGAAATGACATATGGATAGAACGACCATCAGCAGGATCAGGTCCTGAATAGTCTCGCACAGCCAGACGTATCTCCGCAGTGCTGTGCCAGTACTGGAGAAATGTCTGTCTGTATTCTACCATCATTCTGCTATAGTGGGAAAAAATGCTCTGGATTGTTTGTATTTCTTTAAGCCAATCACAATCGTCTTGGGCCGTGTTAAGCCCAGGATGTAGCAAACGTGTCCTTGCAAAATAGTGTCAGGGGGAACTTGTTTGAGCCCTGGCATTAAAATGGCTAATTCCCCGCAAAAGAAAACGCCACATAAAACACTAAAAGATGTCAGCTCTGTGATGTGAGTTTTACTGATAAAAAAGACAAACATATCTTGTCATTTTCAGCGTGTGAGTTGCTAGAGGTTTTTGTTGTTGTTGTTGTTTCCCGTAGCGACAAGAATTTTGAAAACAGTAATAAACAGATAGCGGAGGGGGAGGAGAATGTTGCTTGAACTAGGCAGTCAACGGCAGGCTGAGACCCAAAGTCTGCATCCAGTGAGTCAGACTAAGCTCTGAACACAGATTTTCTACGACAAAGTTCTACTCACATTATTCTGGTTCAAACTGAGAATCCATAAATAACTGATAATAAACAGACAGACAGGGGACCATACAGGGAACCAGCAGTCACTGAACTATCTAATGAGTTTCAGTCACCAGACTGAACCCAGTTGAACCCGTAAAGAAAATTTTGGTCCTATGTAGGATAGGGCAATAAATTGATATTATATTGATATTGTGATATGAGACTAGATATCGTCATAGATTTTGGATATCATAATATCATGATACGGCATAAGTGTTGTCTTTTCCTGGTTTTAAAGGCTGCGTTACAGTAAAGTGATGTAATCTTCTGAACTTACCAGAATGTTCTAGCTGTTCTATTATTTGCCTTTACCCACTTAGTCATTACATCCACATTACTGATGAATATTCATCAAAAATCTCATTGTATAAATATTTCATGAAAATCCTACAATACTGTCGCGATATCGATAGAGATATTGGGCCAAAAATATTGTGATATTTGATTATGTACATATTGCCCAGCCCTAGTCCGACGTGTAATACAACACTCTCCACCAGCCTCATCAAAACACCAAATGAGGGAATATATTTGGGAAAATGGTGTTCATTCCTCCAGCAGAGTTCAGACACTTGCCAATAGAGCACTGACGCTGTTCTGGAGGTTTGTGGTGGGCCAACACTTTATCAAGATGCTTTATGTTGGCTTTTTTCAACCATCTTTAAATGTCTCCAAAACGTTGCTCCTCTCTCTCCGAGCGCTCGCTTGAAATGAACGTATGCTGCTCCCCCAACGTTGCATGTAAATTTCTGTTAATTATTTGATACATCCTAAAACGACTAAACACTAAAAGTACTGTGCTTGAAACTCAAACACGGTACTACAGATGAACAGAAAAAAATTTCAATGCAAACCCATACAAACAATAAAAATGGATATCACATTAATCAATGCTGTGAAGGGAGGAAGCCCTCTCCCTAAACACACACACGCAGCCAACATCAACAGCAGCTCCGGCAGCACAGAAATAGCCAATTTGCGTCCATTTCAAAACAGTGGAATCGAAGCAGCGAACAACAAGGTCAAGCACTGCCAGCCATGGGTCGAACTGTATTGACCTGTAGTTCAGTGACCCATAAACCTCTCGCTGTTTTCTTCAATTTCCACTGCATTAAAGAAAAAAATTAAGTATCACGGCAGTAAGCTGGAAGTGCTCTCTTACTTGTGCCATTTTTCACACAGTTTATTTTTGATACGGGGGGTCAATAAAGGAAAAAGGAAAAAAAAAAAATCAAATTAAGTTTGGATCTCAAACTCACATTAAACTACTTACTGCGAATATGCCGTCGCAGCTTTCAGCAGGTGTAAATGGCAGATGTAAAGCAGCAGTGCTTGAGGCAAGTATACAGTATAATATATTTATGAAGAGCCATCCTTTGAGGATAAAGTCCCAGAATCCCAAAGACGTGGTGTCTTAGCTGTTCCTGGTAACATCTTATCTTTCCTCTCCTTAAACGTTCGAAATGAAAACAGTTACATGACTTATCATATACATATATCATATTCACGCACTGTTCCAGTTTTATTTCAAAATTTGTCAGATAAATATGAACAACCAGGCGGACGAGTCTGGTTTTGCTTAATGTTTATGAGGTCATCAATCCAAACCGACCAAACAGCGTTAAAACATCAGTCCAGGATTTCATTTTATTCCTACCATGTTTCATCCTTATGTTATCAATTCACTTACAATAGCACAATAAAATATCAAGGCATGAAGCTATCAAACTGAATCTAGTTGAGTAGAATTATGAGAAGACACAATTTAAAGTTTCAATGAACATCGGAGCTCTGCGGCTCTGCTAAACGCTGCTGTGGGCCTACCATTTTGTTCCAGTGCTTCCTAACTAACAGTTTCAAACTACATTACTCCTTTCTACTCCTCTCTCCCATCACTCTTTCCTCATGTTTCCATGGATACGCCCACACTCCCCCTTTTTCTCTCTCCTTTTTCCCCACTTTTTCCCATCACTTCCTTCTTGTCTTTCCTCCTCCAGTATCATCCCTACCACTCCTTCATTGCTGCTTTTTCCCAAACCAGTTTCTCTCTTTCAGATTTATTTTAATGCATATGTGGTGTGATGATCAGGACCTTCCTTCCCTCGAGACAGATGAGAATAAAAAATAAGACATAAAAAAGGAAAATTTATAGAGGAAATTGTGGTGTTTCTCAAAAACTAAACCAAGTACACAACAATAGGGTTAATAATCTGATACTTTATTGATCCCTGAAGGGAAAGTTTCTTCTTCCCCAGCTGGAGATCAGCCACACAACAGCGCCCCCAGAGATGCTTGAGATTTAGTGTCTTGCTCAAGGACACTACAGCATGCCTGATGTTTGCTGAAATGGAGTTTTGAACTTCCTGGTTGAATTTCGATCTTCCTGTCCACCACTTAACCTTATTAAATGAACAGCGGATCCTTGGATACGGATATTGAGTGGTACTCATGGATATCTTTTCCCCCTATAGCTAGTTGAATACGGGGGGGAAAATGATAGTCTTCAAGCCAATCAAGTCTGTCTGTTTGAGGCTCTCAGTTAAGGGCCAGCGATTCCTGGCAACGGGACAAGCAGCTGTCACAAGGTCTCAAAATATTTAGCGTGTGCACACAGCAGACGAGCAAATAGAAAGAGCATAAATATGTCCATTAATATGCAAAGACAAAATAAGGCACTTCAGCATCAAAGACTGTATTCACATGAAGCCAAATAATCCATTAGAGCAACACAGAAGATATCAGAAAATAAGCTCAATGATCGAATTAACCATTTGATCTGAAATGACACTGCTGACAGTATTTAGTGCATTATGATGTTTTTCTTTTAGAGGATGCGTATAGTCAACTATAATACACAATCCACCTAAAACATATGCACTGGACACTCTTAAAAGGGCTGTATCATGCATATTCCCATATTCTATATTTATATTCTGGACTGTACTGGGATGCTTGCACTTGCATGATTTTCAGTTCAAAAACTCCTTGTTTATCTTACACTGACCCTTCACGCAGCCCCTCAGTTCAGCCTGAAACAGGCTGTTTTAGCTCCTGTCTCTTTAAGGGACGCCTCCCAATGAGCCCACTCTGGTCTGATTGGCCAGCTCCCAGCTCCAAAGGCCACATAAACAAACAGTAGTAATAAGATTTCACTTCTTTTTCTCGTGATTTACTCACCATGGAAATTTCTCAAAGACATTCAGACATGTTGGAGCCCAGAATCCGATTTGAAATATGCGAGTGGACAACGTGAACAAGACATGGAAAAACCTTAGCAACAAACACATGTGCATTGTACAAACAATCTGACATCATCACAAGGATGAAGTAGAGGTAACATTAGAAATGAAGCATCCAGAGCCGGATGAAGTGTGGGCTTCTGACTTGTAGGAAGCTTTGAAATTTTGACCATTTTTAACACGGACGTCGGACATCATAACAGTAAAAAAAAGAACAAAAAAATCACAAAAAGCATGATATGTCCCCTTTAAGAAAAGCTGCTAACAATATTCTCATTGCACAACGGTAACTTAATTAAAAGCTCATTTGCCAAATGGAGCAATTCATTCTAAATGTACTGACCTTATACAAACACCTCAGTTGGAAATTTGATCCTATTCTCATAAAATGTTCGCCTACAATAGTGAGATTTACTTTACTGCCATCAGCTTAGATTTGAGGCAATTCTCGCTCTTGATGTATGTTTTTGATTAAATGTTTAATATGACTATAATTTGAATTGCATTATGCTCATGTACAGCTGATTCTGACCATCTTGCACTCATACAGTGTGACTAAGCCAACCCCAAAGCAGGCAAGTTGTGTGAAAAGACTTTTAACTAGCAGATACTTGATCCAATTCTCCAGTCCAACTACTTTCCACCCATTTGCAGCCTCAGTGTAAACCAGATATCAGCAGTAATGGCTGAGCAATGCGACGTGTCAATCAAACCGACACTGTAAAATGGCTGTACTGTCTCCGACGTCTCCCTGGAGGATAACGCCATCCGTCCACAGAGGTGGAGCATGGCTAAACATACATCGGTAACTGAGAAACTGAGGTAACTAGCCCTGCATCATTGGCCTGAGTACTGCACAGTGTCCATAACAAAAGCCTCTATCACTGACCAGAGAGAGACACACAGGGACAGTGTGAAAGGAAAGAGGAGGGAATGAGAGAATGGGAAACAGAGACAGTGAGAGAAAGAGACAAAACAGATAAGCGTGCACATACACACACGGCTAAAATTACATTCAAGGGGGCATGAACTAGGCCACTGCTCTGCACTGTGCTGGAAAGTGGTAGTAAGCTAAGTGAACAGAGGCTTGCACAGAGCGGAAGGCTAATGTCTAACACTAGATGGTTACCTATATGACTGAACTGTTGGCTGAATACTCTGCACGATGCCACATCAGCCCACATGATTACAGTCCAACTGCAACTCCATACAGAGGCTAATAATCAGAACCGAAGAGGGAAAAAAAAAAGGAGGAAACAACGAGAAGAAAAGAGTCGCCTTTACACATAAGGACCAAATATTCAAAAAATAATTAACAACATTGCACTGCAGCAAAATAAGTTCAACATTGCTAATCTTTTGAGAGTTTGGCAGGATTTGAGAGGATTGACGGGCCCAAACCCACTCACCAGACAACTAGTAACAACTTCACACAGCCAAAGCTGGCAAGGACAGCGTTTATCCAGACCAGCAGTGAGACTGAAACTGACAGGCATGACTCGCACCTAATAAGCATTACATACTGGAGTTGTCTATTAAAAACACTCCTTCTGCATACACAGCATGAAGCAGATCAGCGGGCTTAAGATTTCATTTTTTAAAAATGTGCTTTGAAATTGTACATTTGTATTATTCAAGTCTTAAAATCCGTGTAAAGGAAAATACGAGATTTCTTTTCAAACACATTATACATGTTGGAAAATAATTGCTGAAAATGTGAAAAGACTGTGAACTATGTAGTACTGAATTGTGGCGTTAGACCGTTAAACTGTTTTTCACTATTTCTGTGTTCAAGATTTTTTGGGCGGGTCTGAAATGGTAGCTCTATGACGTAGATGGGTTACTAGCATGACCCTCCACCCCCACTCCACTACACAAACACTAGAGCACACATACTCATAGTTTCTATTTTACATCGGCAAATGTTACAAACTTTCATCTGAGACAACTGGGATTCACTTCGGATAATCCGCCGTTACTGGTGAATGGGACCATTTTCAGTCAACGTTAGCACTCGAGTTATTTTAAACCCAGCTGAAGCTTCCGTTGATGGGTGGGGCCGCCGGCAGCTTCAGCTTCAGCACAAGCTGTTTGGCTAGGAGTACGGATAGAGTCGACCAACACGGCTATGGCAGCGGCCGACACCGGCTGTCGCCCACTGCTTCAGCTTCAGCCCCGGCTGTGCAACTGGGAGGTCAAGGCAACACTTCACCAAAAAGCACAGCATGACAGGCTTTTGCTCCAAAGGTGACGGCCGCAATGAAGCCGCCAAGGACTTTCCAGCAGAGAAGCTGGTGATGTTAAGTGCACCAAACTCCATTGAAAAAAAAAAAAATTTAACATTACGATGATTGATGATGGATCAATTGTTAACTAGTCATTTAAGTTACACTTTTACTGAAGTAAATCCTCATTTACCTACAAAATACGTGCTGAAGTAAACAGTGTCTCCTAAAGTTACTTTATTTTTTAAAATATCATCCATATTGCTCACCTTACACCTACAAACAAAGCCTTTTAAATTGTGTATTTTTATATGGGTGTTTGATATGAGCATTGTTAACTCAGACGCTGCTCAGTTGGGCCGTGTTGTCAGCGTCTTTAGCAGACACACCCCCAGTGTTTCAGAGCGGAGACTACTGCTTATTTATCCACGATTTTGAAACCTTATTTTATATACTTGGCAATTTTTTTGATCAGTCAAATTTGGCTGGGTGGTTAATTACCTAATTTTTCTATGGTGTGAAAAAACACATTTATCATTGCTTTACATGGACTTTAAATGATTTAAAAGCTATTTTGCCACTTGCCTGTATTCAAATAGAAACATTTATACAGTTTCACTTTAATCCTAAAAATAAAAAGTATCCCTGACATAAGCGACAGATATTTGGCAACAATACTGTATTCTAACTAGTGGTCAAAGTGTGTGGTGAAGCTGCCATTAGTGATTTTACATTTGACAAATCTGCTTGTTCTGGATCTTTGTTACTCACATGGTGGTCTACAGTCAGATCATATCCTGACAGTCGTGTTGTTAGTGAAACATTCACACCAAAACTGCAACCAAACCAGGCTGCTTTTATTATTAATGAAGCCGTTCAGACTAAACTGTTAGCTTGCTCCAATGACACAGAAAAAAAAAGGTAAATCTGGTGTTATTATGAACAATTCAATGCCGCAGGCTTTGTGGCATTTAATTAGGCCTACACATTACGCTCATACAGCACATAAAAACTGGCACAACACACTGGAGGTCGTTCAGCGTGGCTGTAACCAACAGGCCCTACACATTAGGCCTTTGTGCTTCGAGAAACATCAGCCTCTTTTTTTTTTTTTTTTTTTAAACCCTGCCTGCAGCACAGCAGAGCGCTGCAATGTGCTGACACCATCATCAGCTATTCTAAACCTTTTACCACAGCTATATTCCCACATCCTGATAAAAAGAGGATGGAAGGAAAAAAAAGAAAAAGCTTAATTTTCACTTATCTTCCTTCACAAGAGATGTCTAATTTTCAGCGTCTGGTAAGATTGGTTCAGTTTTGGTTTTTTCACCAACATTCAAACATCCTGTGCTGTGGATGTCCTGATGTGCTTTCTGCTTGGACCTCATTCAACAGCGTCACCCTGCTGCTGATGATCCATGGAGGAATGGCTCATGATCCCCTGAGTAGCATACAGATTGTGTAGTAGCAGCAGCAGTGTAATGACATATTATCGATCCAAACTTGTGGAAAATCATTCATCACTATACAACTCAAGCTGGCCAAGAATTAAAAAAAAAAAAAAAAAATCACTGTTAAACTTGGGAGGCATAATTTCTGCAAAGCCTGAATGGTTGAGAGCTTGCCAATGCTTTTTGTATATCTCGACAATTCTTCAGCACACTATTATTAAATCAAAAGTTGGGGGATCATCATACATAACGTCCAACACCATTCTGTCACCATCGAGCGATCTTTTAACACTACAAATAAAGTAGTCTTGTCCAAATGCCAACACACAATGCCTGTATTATTCATCATCACGGAGCACAATACATAAAAATCACAAGGTAGGGTGCATAGGACAGATCATTAGCACAAGGTTGACACAGAAGACTGTAAATATAGCAGCCTGCTGACAGACAAGAAGTTTGCAAAGCAAATGAATATTTGGCAAGAAGCCTACAAGCAGAAACAGACCAGAGATATTATCATCAAACAGTGTACGGCCAAGAGACTCAAAACTGCAAATACAATCAAGGATGGGGCTATAGCTGGTCACTCAAATCAGAAAACACCAAGAGACACATTTAGCAGAGGTGGAGGTGGACTCCACAGTCAGAAAACACCAGGAAGGCCACTTGACGAGCTCTGGTCAACAACCCATAAGGCCAGATATGACTTAAGATGCTCACTCTAAGAGCTGCAATGAAATTGGAGCTCCTGGCAGTGAGGCTAGAAAAGGGTGAGCTGGACAGCAATGGTTGACTTCCTCGGGCATTGAGATGATTGAGTCGGTTAAGTGTCATTTCAGGATGACATCAGAAATGGGTCATTTTCCAAAAAAAAAAAAAAAAAAAAAAACAGTTAAGTTCTGCAGCATGAAGCAGGATCCGCATGGCTGTGATACCTGACTGACGCTGAGTCATTTGAATATTTCCAGCTAAATGACCACCAATCAGATAACCCACAGACCACAAGGGGAGGCAGTCTTTTTTTAATTACTGGCAGCCACTGAAGTGCACAGACACTGAGCTGCATCAGAGCACATCTACATGCCCTGGGCTGCCAAATGGTATGCACAGTATGCAGCTTCCCTGCTGCATGCACCATCCACATCACATGATTAGACGCTGCATGGAAGGGGTCAGCGGTGTTATTACGCATCCCAACGCGTTAAATGGCACCAAAAAAAAAAAAAAAATGTGAGCGCAAGCAGACAACCATACAGGACGTTCACCCCTCTCTCTCTCTCTCCTGACAGCCTATGTGAGACTCACTGCCCTCATTAGTGCGTTGGAGGATACCTGTGGCCTCTCAATGATCTCTGACAGCCAAGTGACGAGTCAGCCAACTGGTGGTAGTCTGTCTTCCACACAGGAGCAAGGAAGCAGCCCGGGCTACAGGTTATCTGCTGCAGTGCATCTCCCCGGTGTTGTGATGTCCCCCCCTCATAGCTCTCTGCGAGGGTTAGGACCAAAATGTGGCTTCGACTGTACGCTAAAGCTGACCGAGGCGAGTGTTATCTGAAGGTTGGGGTTGTGCTCAAAATAAACCATTATCCCATCCCCCAAAACTTGCGCTGTATCTTTAAAAAAGAAAAGGCCCGACAACTTAACAGCAAAAACTTTGTTGAAGACGGGCCTAGGCAAGACATATTGGCCTCCCGTGTCTCGGCATGAAGAGGTGTGTGTGTGTATCTGTGTGTATGTGTGTGTGTGTGTGTATGGGGTATAGATCAGTGATGGGCAGACCCGGGCTAATGTGGCCTGGTGTAGCCCCATATTCCTTTATGCGTCTCTTTGCCCCATTCTCTCCATCCTCCCCCCTCTCTCGACGCCATCTGTTTGTGGCATGAGAGAATGTGGAAGTAAAAAAAGAAAAGACGACATTTTGACTGTAGTTGCTGACCTACATCGACCGTTTGTTTTCGGTGTAGCGCCAAAGAAAAAAAAAAAAAAAAAAAAAGAGCCGAGAGCCGCACCGAAAGACATCCGTCCAAAACGAACAGGCGGTCAAATCGCCATCCATGACGCGCGTACATTTTCTGGTCTGAGGAGGAATTTAATAAGTTATGGTTGAAACAGTCCGCCTCGCCGGGGCCGGACAAGTCAACGCTCCGCCAGCAGCAGCAGCAGCAGCAGCAGCAGCATATCACCCCCTCTAAAGAAAACATATCATCATAAAATCATAACTCACCTGATTCCAAAATCGGTTTATGGTGGCGACGTGACTGTGGTTAATTTTAATATGGGAAAAAACAGTTACAACGGTGGGTCCCCGTTGTGTGTAGCAGGAAGGAGGGAAGGGAAGGGAAGAGGGGCTGACGTGAATGAATAAACAACTGAGCTCCTCCTCAACGCCACAAGTAAAGGCGCAATGTGGCTGACTTCATAAAAATCCACCAGCAGCCGGTAAACATCATCTTTATGGAGGCTTTATCATTTAATACAGATGTGTTTAAACAAGCTTCACAACCTTTGATACCGGTTGTTATATTTAAATCTGACAGTAATCAATTTACAAATCTGAAAGCGCACAGTCTGTTTGGATACTAACCCATCATGACAATTTGATTATTGTATTATTTTTATTTTAATAGGCTATGGAAATAACAATATGTTACTAATTTTACTGTTGAAGACAAAATGTGTTTCACATTAAGTAAATCCACCAGGTGGCACTATGTCTGCGCCCAACAACTGGACTCAATTTACCAGGATGGATAAAAACACGGAATTATAATCAGATTTATTGTCCAGTAGGTTTACACATATAAGGAATTTGCCTCAGTGTTGTGGTGCATAATTATCAAAATATTGAAGGAACGATAACACAAGTAGCACAGAAGTCATCATAAATAATATTTATAGTAATAAGTAAAAATATATCCTATAAGTGATTGAAAAGAGCTGTTGGAATTTTAAAAATATATTATTAAATATATTTAATAAATATATTGACTGAGCCCAAGTCTTAACCCTAAAACGTAATGGTTTACCTTGTGTGTGTGTGTGTGTGTGTGTGTGTGTGTGTGTGTGTGTGTGTGTGTGTGGCAGCTGTTTGTCCCCAAATGAGAAGTTAGTGCCCACAATTATGAGTGTGTGAAAAAATGTGTGTATTACAGTTACACACTCTCACACGCACACAGATTGTGACAAGAATCAGTTTGCTCTGGTTCAGTGTCAGACCTTTTTTTAGAGAAAAGCTTTCACCTTTATATATTTAGACTATTTAGAGTGACAAGATTACATATTGAATACCAAATCTCTACTGAAACATTATACTGTTTTTGTTTGTTTAGATTTTTAATTTTAAAAGTGTGTTAAAATAATCAGAATAGACGAAGACATTGCTGAAGGTGGAAAAAGGACATTTTCAAAGCAACGACATTTTTTGTATTTTTAAACTTGTATCCACAAGCGAGCCGATGATAACGTTTTGTCTCAGAGACAACAAAAATATGAGTTAAAACCGAGCTGCAGTTATTCATTTCCTTACAGAAATGCACAAATCTGGCACTAGAGGGCACAAACACTCCACTAACCTCTTGTGCTGGAGCTTTTTAAACATGTCTTCCAGTGTCCAGATGATTCATGTCTCATATGATTAAGATTGCTCAATTTATTCATCGCTGGTAATGTGGGAATAAATACATTCTCTATTGAAACCAATATACTGGGCTTCTGACTGGTGTCCTCCTTTAAAGACAAAAATGTTTCATCATAAGGAAATAACATTCAGTTGATATTGAATTGTTGTGTAATTGTGAAGCACGCAGATGTTCTCTTTGTATTTGTCTCTCATGTCTTCCAGTGCTGCTGTACTGTGTTATCAGTCCACACAGACGGCTGTGATTATCCAGCGTTATTAACAGAACATGGTCTTTTACATAAAGGTGCCCTTGTGCCCTTCAGTATTCAGGAGCCCGTCAATACGAATGCGCTGTGAATCTAAATGATTGTGGGTCGGTGGTCTCAAACTTAGACTGTGTCAGCAAAGTGAGATGAGTTTTTATTGATTGTTATGTAAAAGAGTCGAGAGCAGGAACACACATGCTGTCAGAGAGCGCGCAGGGAGAGGAGCATATAGCACTATACTATATTATAATTCATACATATTAGACACTGACAACATGAGGCTTTCTCATATCCTTTGTCATACATCATGTGCATCTGTCTCTCTTTCCTATGTGTGAAAAAGTGGTGTTCAAATAACGGTAGTTATGCAGCAAACACATTGACTTGTATGAAAACAAGCTCCTTTTTTTTTTCCAATGCCAACGTATTAATATTCTGGTCTGGTGCTGTTGGTTCATCATGATGCACTACCATGATAATTTGACTGCCTGCTTTTCACGTTGCAGAAATCTGTGCAATGAGGTCTTTGAAAACAGCTTTAAAATGTTCCTGTGGGTGGTTGATTTAACAGCGAGGCCCATCTCCTCCTCGCCTACCTCCTCTCTGCCCTGCTTGTCTAGACTGTGATTACCATCTGCTTCATCACTTTGGACTGTCCACTATTCACTGTCTCTCTCTCTCTCTCTCACAGCTACAAACACAATAAAATAAGATACTAGATTTGCCTGATCTGCCAATAAATCCAGTTTTCTTTATTTAGAGAACATTTATCAGTAAATCCTAACATCACGAAGCTGGTGCCCATATGTCCAGTATTTCTAGACCAATGTAAGAATAGTGCAGTGGGTGTAGAGTTAATGTCTACATTTGTTTCTTAAGATGAGAAACATGTTGCACAATGATTAATCTGAAACAGGCATTCTCCTAAAGGGAGAATACATCAGAGAGAAAATTTGCCATGTGCTACTTGTTACAGTCTCAGCTAGCTGAGGCCTGATTTGTGATCAACTATAATTTTCTTCTAAAACTACACATAATAGAGCCAGTGATGATGTCATGTGCAAACCAGTTGTGTAACGAGTTATTGACAGTTAATGCAAGACACAGAATAACAGGAATCTGGGGAGTTTTCATGCATACTTTCCTAAAATGAAGGCTTTTTTGATGACTGAATGCTGAAAGCTGAATGCTCAAACTACAGTTTTGAGCCCATAAATACATTGAAAGTAATTAATAACAGAAGTCTTCTGTCTCTTAATCACATAATAAATCCGAGCCTTGATTAAGCTCACTAATATTGATTGGAATATCAAAGAAAACAGCAGATGAATTCTGGTTTAGGTTTTTCTAAACTGATTGATGAAGAAGTTATTCTTAAATTCTTGTCCATTACTTTGGGTTATACGGTCAATTTGTATCCCCCCGTAATAAATCATCTTGACCCAGCTCACCTAGAAGACAATACTTATCAAACACTCTGTCATCTTTAATTAATTACACAAATTAGAGAGGACGTAAAAGTGAAAGAGCCCAGCGTGCTCAATTTGTTACAGCACTGGATTTTAACTTTAGTGCTGCCATGTGTTTGCTATTCATTCCACGCAGTGTAGTACTCTGTTTTGCCATTCACTTGACAGCGTGTTTTTATTAGGGTGTAACAGTATTACCTCATTCGTCCTCTGACAGCTCGCTTCGAGCCTTCACGGCTTTCCAGAGTTGTACAGGCAGGGCGTGTTGGGGCAACTGAAGTTCACATGTTCAAATTCAAACCAAATCCCTGGAGAATGCGCAAGCTATTGCATAAGACCCTCTTTCAAAGAAATATCCTGTGTTGTCATGAAGCATTTGAAGCAGAGAGCATTCTTTCAGTTTTCTGAACAGCTGCGTGTGGAGGCTCAGATGAGGGTTGTAGTTCAGTTTCAAATGTTAAAATCAGTCTGTGCGTATTTACATGTTGCCTTTATGTATTCCACCGTACAAAAAATGCTAAGATACTGTGCAGCATACTGACTAGAAGGTTTTGCACACAGGATTGTAGGAGAAGTATGTGAACTATGACAGCAGTGTGGATGCCAGAGTGGGGTCAAGGATCCCACTCCGGTGAGGGTTTTAATATAGCCAAGGTTGTTCTCACCCCCTGTTGAGAGACCAATAATTAACACTGGGGCATCCCTCTCCTAGTACATGACATACTGCCCCTGCGGCCCACTGGAACAGGCTCTCATGCCTATTTCAGGATGTAGTATGTCTCCAGTGAGGTTTATTCAGGAGTTTACAGTGTTTCATGTACATGAGCAGGCAGACAGACAGACTGTCCACACACAGACGAGAAAGAGAAGAGACGACTTCATCGGCAGCTGGGTAATAATCTCGACTGGATGCTTTCATGGAGGTCTAGTGTCATGGAGCTTTCCTGTGTGTCTTCAAAGTTAGTAGCATTCATTGTAGGGCTGCAAATAAGGATTATTTTCATTATCAATTAATCTGTTGATTATTTTCTTGATTCATTGATTAGTCACTTGGTCTATAAAATGTCAGAAAATGATGAAAAATGTTGATGACTGTTTCCCAAAGCCCAAGATGGAACCTGAAATATCTTGTTTTGTTCTGACCAACAGTCCACAACCCAAAGATATTCAGTTACTATCATAAAGAAACCAAGAAATATTCACATTTGAGCACCTGGAACAAGATCATTTGGGCATTTTTCTTAAAAAATGACTCAAAACAATCAATTATCAAAATAGTTGCAAATTAATTTTCTTTTGATTGACTCATCGATTAATTGACTAATTGTTGCAGCTCTAATTCACTCTGCTGAAACAGTGATTGCAACATCAGCTTTTGGTAACATTTCAAAGAAGAAAAACAGATGATAACACATGAGGACAGTCTTAGAGTGCTGCATGCATCTACACTATGTAGTTAAAAGTCAGTCTTCAGTGATACAGAACATCTCTACTCAGTCACAAGATGAATAACACTTGAGGAAAATCATATCTGAACACTCTGAATACTGTACTTGATTTGATTACTTGAGTGCATGAGGTACTTGATCTATTATTCTCCAGCCAATCTAAAAATGTGGTAACATCATTCACCAGGTAAGATAAATCAAATGATTCTCATCTATTGCCAAACATGTTTGAGCTTTTGAGTCCACATTCTCCATATTTTAGCATTCTTAAATCCAGATTCATACATTTGCATTACCACCAGAAATACCACATACTACCATAAACCCAGGAAGTTGGCTAATTAGTGTTTGTGGGGAAAGTACAGAAGCAGCATAATGTCAGACAACATACGCATGACAGACAAGATGGTGGGACTGACTGCTTCACCACACACAGTCTGCCAAATACTGAGTTAATGCAGATTGGCTGATTTTAACCTCGTCGGTTAAATCCTTCATAAGAAATCTAGGTGTCACTATGGACCAGGCTCTGACTCTGACCAACATGTCAGCATCTGATTCGCACTTGTTTTTTCCAGCTGAGAAACATCGCAAAGCTCAGGCCCATTGCGTCTCAAGCAGAGATAGAAATGTTAATTCATGCTTTTATATCGTCTCATCTAGACTATTGTAACTTCCTTTTCACTTGCCTCAGCAAAACATCCCAGGATCATTTACAAGTGGTCCAAAATGCTGCTACTAAACTCTTGATCAGGTCCTCCAAAAGGTCTCATGTGACACTGACTCTGATTGCTCTTCACTGGCTCCCCATCAAATTCAGAATCCAATTCAAAGTTCTTGTGATCACATAGAGCTCTGCACGGTCAGGCACCTGCCAACATTAGAGATCTACTGCTGTATGTCACCAGCAGGTCTCTAAGGTCCTCTGATCAGGGTTTGCTGGTTGTTTCTCAATCTAAGCTTAAAACTAAAGGAGACTGTGCTTTTGAGGTTGTGGCTCCTAAACTTTGGAATTCTCTCCCTTTGGATTTAAGATCTGTGGACACTGTGGACACATTTAAAAATCAGCTCAAGACCCATTTGTTCAGACTTGCCTTTGTGTCATTTTTCTATTTTCTATTTATTCTGTTTTTATTGTGTTTTATGTCTGTATTTATGTTTTTTCTGTATCTCCTCTATGAAGCACTTTGTGACATCTCTGCTCTTGAAAGGTGCTATATAAATAAAATTACTTACTAACTTATTTCAATATATGGCTGCTGCCTTTAATATTCACTTGAATATAAATTGGCCTTTGCACACAAGCTTTCATGACACGAGTCTCCCAGCATGCATCAGGGTGCGCTGTTAAAGAGCACTGCTGATGTAAAACCGGCTACCCTCTAATCACCAGAGCACTTTGCTCAGTGCACTCAGGTACTGAACAAATTGAATAAGCAACAATCTAGTCACTAATTGGTCGCACTGTCCTCAAGACTATTTCTGTTCTGTTCTCCATGAATATGAAAAATTCAGTGTGATCAGCTCTGCCTGATTTTCTCTCTTTTTATATAGCTCTAAAAAGAAATAATAACTTAATCAATATACTTAATTAAACTGAGCATGTACTAGTTGTGGATCAGATTATTCAGTTGTAATGATATTTAGGAGCACATGAAATTACTGAGGGGCTACAGTACATAATTGAGCAATAATTCTCATTACATATGAAGTACTGTAGTAGAGCATCTATTGTACCCTAGAGTTAACTAGAACCTCTACAGACTCACAGTGAGCTGCATTCCAGCTACTGTAGTTTGTTTTTATTTTTGCGTGTTGGAAATGTGTCCATGTCTGTGAAGGATATCCTCATTACATGGTGCTGGAAATGGCACTTACTCATTGAGTTTCCTTGAAAACAGCACTTTTAATCAGCATGGAAGCAAGACTGTTGAACACTTAATAGCTCTTGTGCCACTTTTTTCCTTTCAGAGCTTCCTGGCCATTTTCACTCATTTTACAACAGTAAAACAGTCAAATCTGTTTTTCATAGAGTCAGGCATTATTGCTTAAAAACAATAATCTAATCTAATATTTTACAACCAGGTCATTATATACAATATATATGGTATCTGAATGTTAATACTTTCTCCTTCTCTTTCTGAAATACCTTCACAAAGGGATTTTCTAACCAGAACAATCATTTGGACTAACCAGCTTTTAATAATGGCAAAGAAGATTACAGAATTACATATTTATTACAATACTTTTTTTTCCAGTGAGGTAACACACAAAGGCAGAATTGTATTGAATCAGGTTGTGACTAAATGGCTGTATGGCAGTGAAAAAAAACTAAATTATCAGAGCACATTTATAAACTTGGTATTGTTTTCCCCGCTTGCTCTCAAACTTGTAGACGTTTTCTAATGTTCCCTTTGTCTCAGAACAGAAAACACATGAACTAAGGCTACTACAACCCACTGAACAACAGAACAATAGACTAAGCACGCTTTATCCTCTCTGTCTCTCTCTCTTACACACACACACATACTCACAAACAAGCACAACCAACACAGCAAAGAGTTAAAGCAACATATCAAAGCTGCATCAGTAAAATGGTCAAAAACATTCTTCATATCCTTTTATGAACTGAATATCAGAGGTTATCTGTCAATCATCATTATCATTTCAGCATAAAATAGTGAATATATTGTAAATATTCATTACAGTGCCCAGCCCCATCTCCTAGATGTATGGATTAAAGTAAAAGTAGTTTAATAAACTAAAATGCAACATTTGTGTGTAATAGAATCACAGTCAAGAACCACAATTAAAATATTGAGTAAAAAGCTACCTTAGGTTCACTACAGTGAGGTTTCAGCATTCTCACACACCATCAGGTCAGCATCACTGAACGAGTGAGCGAGTGAACGTCTGTTACAGCAACAGTTCCTGTTCATGTGCAATGGCAGAAAGTGGAGATGAAATGGGTAGAATTTTGCTTTCTGGTTGTCCGTTTAGGAGGCGTTCTTAATGTTCAAAACCTTTCTACTAATGAGAAGTGGTTTTTCTCAATTCTGAGCATGATTAAAGACTAAGTGATGTGTGTGTGCATGTGTGTTGGTAGAGTCGAAAGCAATCCACTCACACAGAAAACTGCAAGTGTTAATTGGGCTGCATGAGGGGTTTGCAAATGAAGACGTGGATATGAGCTTTGTTTTTGTTGGGACATATGAACACCCAGGTGTTGTACAGAATCTCTTGAGGACTCTAGTGAAGAAAACACCTGGAATTACAATAAAAGTGTCAATATGACGCATTATGTGCAGTATCAGGTTTCTCTGAATGAAGCTAAAACTGAAATATTTCATAGGCCTGCTGCTCCTTGTCCATCTGAAGTCTTGGAGGGCGCAAGCACCTCCCTGAAAGCCAAGGTCAGCTTGTTTGTGAGCAAGCAATCTTGTTCATCTGGGAGAAAAGAGAATCCACTAAGGCTGGTAAGGTACAAAGCTTTGATACAAACCTGTGCACCTGTTAGGGGGTTTCTCCCTCCTGACTTGAAAAAGAGAGCGTTTTATAGCCCGAGGTGAGTGGCTAGCACAGGTGCTGCCTCCGTTTGATGTAGACACTTTGACTGGGGGAAATCCACCCACCTGTATCCATCTAAGTTAATGAAAACTTTCTCTCTTCTGAATTCACGGTGGGTCTTACAGTATCTTCTGACATAAAGGACGAGTCTTTGGCACGTAGCACGACATGGAGATTGTTCAGAAACATAATGTTGCTATTTGAAGCTGAGATGAGATGTTAACTAGAGGGTTTCTTTTCTACAGGTGGCCTGCACTAAGGCTTAGATATAGAGCATGGGCTATATACTGTATATTATTAATGGTATTGGATTTCATTTTACCCACTTATTCTTAGGTACATGAGATACCAAACCGATCAAAACAGCCATCTGATAGGTGAGCCGTTATTACAGATTAATTCAAGCATAAACAAAACATAATAAATACCTTACTTCTATGTTGTGAAAGGGACTTCTTGAGTGACGGGGTGAGGCTTACTGTATTCAGCAAACAAAATCAGTGATGATTAGCTCTCTGACTGCTGGGAAAAGTGGTGCTGCAGCAAACACCTGTATACTCTTTATGACTCCAGGTTTGTTTAGTGGGAAGCATGCCACGGTCATAATAGGATAAGACGAGACTTCCAAGCTCCTCAAAACATGAAGGGAACGTAGATTTAGGGCTTGAACTGGAATCAAAAAGCAATTCAATTTCAAGTCAAGTCAATTTTATTTATAAAGCGCCAAACCACAACAGTTATCTGCAGGGCATTCTTCACATGGAGCAGGTCTAGACCATACTTTTTAATTTACAGAGACCCAACGTTCCCCCCATGAGCAGCACTTGGCGACAGCAGCAAGGAAAAACTCCCCTTTAACGGGAAGAAACTTCAAGCAGAACCGGCTCTAGGTGGGCGGCCATCTGCCTTGACCAGTTGGGTTGAGAGAGAAAGAGGGAGGGAGAGAGAGGAGCACAGCAACAACAATAGTAACAATAACAACAGCAACAATAATTATAGAAATATGACTCATAATAATAGCAGTAGCAGTGGGTGTCACGCTGGACATCCGTCGGTCCGCAGCCGAAAGTCTCCTGCGAGATGAGAAAACACAAAACTACGGGTAAGATACTAAGTTTGTAACATGTATTAATGGGATATGAATGTGTACAGATGGAGAGAGGGTGGAGGAGAGAGGAGCTCAGTGCATCATGGGAAGTCCCCCGGCAGTCTAGGCCTATAGCTGGTCCAAGGCAAGCCTTGGCTGGCCCGAACTATAAGCTTTATCAGACGAAGAGAGGGTGTCTGACTCCTGGACCCAAACTGGAAGATGGTTCCATAGGAGAGGAGCTATTTTTCTATAAATTAGATAAATGACCAGTAGCCATATGTTTATATATTATCTGAACATTTGCAGAAATAAAAAAAAATATCAAACTTTATGTTTAATAAATAATTTATGTTTAATAAGATTTTTCAGTGGCTATGGATTGTTCGTTTTTTGTTTTTTTTACCTTTGGTGGAAAATCATTGCAATAACAGCTTTTGACAGCTCAGGAAATTATTTCTTGAAAGGTATGTTTCTGTTGAGTTTTTCTGTTGTCATTTTTAATGCTCTAACCAACACAAATTAAATTCTGTTCACCCCCATTATACTGCAGCACAAGTGTCAGCACCTCAAAATCTCAGAAAATAAAACCAAAAACATCTGCATGGCTAGTGCTAAGTTGGAAAAATACATACAATATATTTTTGTGATTTCAGTGAACATTTAATCAAGAAGTATTTTTAAGTTAAGTTTCCAGTTATTTATTGTTTTAAGTAGAAGGAAGGGAAAGGTTGGTAAGAACTTGCAACAGGCCAGTGAAGTGTCACAGAGGCTACATTTACCACAGAGCTAAAAATATGAATACAGCTGTACTTCACACTCAGGAGATCTCAAGTGTCTTCCACAACCTGACGCTGTTATCGTTTAGCTGTTAATAGATTATTTTTATCTTGCACATTCTGTAATTGCCTTTTGAGCTTTTTCATTTTGTAGTCTATTTATGTCTTTTAATTTGTGTTGTTTTAGTTTTTGGAAAATTAACATGACTATAAAATGATTTCTGAGACATGGCTGAGTGAAAGGAAATCACTTTACTAGACCTAAAGTGAAAACATGCACACAGATAACACTTGAAACAGGACGGAACAGGAAAGACTTTAACCTTACCGTTCACATCAGCAAAATGCACATCCATTATAAGTCATTAAAGCGTGACACTGGCCACTGATTCATATGTCACCGAGACACATTCCTGTGTGATTGTTTCACACATGCTTTTATGTATCCATTAAATCCCATCAGTCGGAGGTTATCCAATATCTAGTGGGTCAAAGGATGAGCACAGCACATCCTGTTACCACTGAGTCACTTTAACACTGAAAGACCAATTGTATTCATTAAAGAGAAGCAAAATGTCCCCGTCCCTTTGTTGACTTTATTGTGGGCAGCGATGAGTTATTACTCTACTTCTCCTTCAAAGCCATTTTAAGTCTCTCACTTCACTGTGATGTTGAGTTTTTGACCACATCATCACCGTGCCTGTCATCATACATTAAGATTAGTGAACCGTCTTATAATCACTAATTAAAATACATTTTAATAAGTACATTTCTTTCAAGGTTTGTCAGCAAAAACAATGCACTTTGCTGGACTTTTGATGTAACAGGTGCTGTCAGGAAAACCACTAAATTGAGAGTTTTCACCTGCTCTCAGCAGGACACCTGAACTGCTTCATTCATGTGACACTGTGCGTTCTGCCAGTTATGTTCTGTTGTTTCATAATGTGGTTTTGACCTATGAATGTATGTAAACCAAATGCCTTTTAAGCTGCACTGACAAGTTTTTTCCCATCTATCCTATCAGTCTACATCATAAAGTGGGGCTATAATACAGAAAACTAACACATCCCCCTTTGAGACACTGTGGATTATGGTGTTGTATATCATGGAATCCATACTTAAAGGAAACCTTTAAAAGTTTTCATGGTTACATGACGTTTGGTTACATTTCATGTTTCTTTCATGTTTTTCATGTTTCTCAGCCTCTAACAAACATGTTTGATACATAATAAAACATTTGCAAAACCTTTTTTTATGTTTTGAAAATTGGATTTTTAGCTACGCCAGTAGCTATGCTAGTGCAAGGGATGGCGATATCGGTCTGACAGTCAGTCGGTCAAACATAGACTGAAATATCTTAACAACTATTCAGTTGATTGATTGACATTCCTGGTCCACAGAGGACAAATCCTAGTGACCTTGGTGATCTCCTGACTTTTCATCTAGTACCACCAATAGGTCAAGTTTTTACTTCCAGTGAACTATTTTAACATCTACTTGATGGCACATTTGGTACAGACATTTGTGGTTCCCAGCTGATGAATCTGACTATGTCATCAGGATTGCCCTGACATATAGTACAAACATTCATGTCCCCTTCGTGATGAATTGTAATAAAGTTTTGTGATCCCCTGACTTTTTCCACTAGCATCTTTCATCAGGTCAAATTGATTTGATTTGCCTAATACTTTGGTTTATGACTTAATCCTTGCAAAACTAATAACATTCCTATCAGACTCATCTTTATTTTAGTTCTTATTAGCAAATGTTAGCATGTTAACATACTAAACTAAGGTGGTAAACATGTAAACATTCTACCTGCAAAACATCAGCATGCCAGTGTTGTCATTGTGACTATGTCAGCAAGCTAACATTAGCATTTAGCTGTCTGCAGCCAGTAGAAATGTGCATCATCACCTAGGCTATATGCTTGTAAGGTTTATGTCTGTTTTCATGTATATGATGTAAGAAAATGAAATACATATACTTTAATACACTATAACAAAGGGTGCCTTTAAGAATGAAGTTCAAACTGTCTCCTTAAAAACGGCATGTGAACACTCACCAAAATCCTTCAGTGTAATCATCATGGAAGAACCAAGCTGGCAAGGATAAATGTGGTGTGTGTGTGACACTGTCATAATGCAATTAAAATCTTAGTTGAGACAACAAACATGTAAACTGGAGTGCCTTTATCATGACACATCATAACTAAGGGATCAACAAAAATCAAAATTTTGGCAAAAAGTAGAAAATGATTGGTAAATTACGTACACGATTGCATGAGATTTCCTGGGAAATGACTGTGTTTATTGTCAGAGACCCTGTCATATATTGCATCATATCCTTTTGTTCCCCTCCGGGCTGACTGAATTCATATGTGCTGGGATGGGCTCGGCTGGACTGGACAACGTTGACTCTCCTACTTCTCAACAGGGTCACAACACGACAGAGTAAGAGTGTGTTTGTTGTCTGCTCTCTCCTGGCTTGCCTTCTGTCTCTCTCTCTGTCTTTCTTCTCAGATGTGTCAGTCCATCAATGATTGATGTCTCCCTCTAGGACTTGACTCATCTTTCACCTGCAGCCTGCCTCACAGCTGCTCGGTGAGCTCAGCAAAAGCTCACATGCATGCATTACAACTCACAGCTCTGTACACCGTAATATAAGCTTCTCAGAGGCTGTGTGGTTTTTGGAAAGTCCAAAGACTGATGTATCACATGCATCTGTCTCTACATGAATCACCTCGCATCCAGTATTTCTCTCCCCACTGAGTTTCTTCCTCTGTGTGTTTGTTTCTTCTTTATAGATTGGGAGGAGATTCGGGAGTGACAGATCAGTCCAGATGCTATAGCTTTGCCTCTTTTTTGCCATTGCATCTTTGTATGAGAATCAATGCTTTTATTCAATATATGTCCTACCCTTTATTGCTATTCCCTGGAGCAAAGAAATAAAAAGCCACTTTTCAGCTGCACAGGCTGTAATTCCATGTTGTCAGAGCCCATTGTATTGCAGAGGCTGCATCTGTTCTTGTCTTGTATTGTCTATTGATGGTGTGGGAGCGGCAGAAGCCTCAACGGGCACAATTATGCTGCTTCACAAACCAGCGAAACTGCATTTCCCTACACATGGATCAGCGTTTTCTTGAAGCGAAAGGTGAGGAAAGGCTGAATAAATATGTTTATCCTCTTCGGCAGTGGACCTCAAAGCCTTATGCTAACGCTCAGCTCCTCAGCGCCTACAGTAACATATTCAGTGTCATGCAAATGTGATGAGCAGGTCATATACCCGCAGCACTGGTTTATCCCCGGTATCTTCTCCTGTTTGTTTGGCCTTGGTTTTTGGTTTAGGGCAGAGATTATACTTGCAGAAAGTTTTAAACTGAAATCCTTGCTTTAAACAGACAGACCCACTTGTGTTTGGAAAGACGTCTACAGAGCTTTTTCCTTCAAAGATGTGAATGTTATTGACAAGCAAGTATTTGTACTTAATATAATGTGCAGAGCCCAATGATAATTTCTCAAAACAAGCACTATAAACATATTTTGGTTGTTAGTGACTTTAACAAAGCTCCAGGATTGCTGGGTTGGAGAGCCATAAGATAATAAGACAGTGGGTTGTTTCATGTTTCACATGCTGTGATACTCTTTGACTGGATATGTATGGCAGTATTCATTCTGTATTCACACTTGAAGCAAAATAACACACACCAAACTGTAACAGAGAAACCCAGAAAAGAAGAATATGCAAGTATACTGCTTCAACTCAAGCTTCTCAAAAACACAGGGCCGATCCTGTTACTTCAACTTAACAACAATATTCCAAAACCACGAAACACATGCCCAGCAATTGACAATGGATATGCATAATAACATTGTTTGATGATTCATGTCTCCACAACAGTTAATATAAAACAGGACACTGATATCCTGTTTCTTTTTAGAAAGGTTCATAGAAGGGAAAGTCAAGACAATTATGACAGAATCAAGTTTCCTCGAAATAACACGAAACCTACAATTGAATCAGAATTGCTTTACTGGAACAAGACAAACAAACATCAACAATGCATGTGAATTGAATTACCGTTCTAGATGACTAGTCTTGAATCAATTGCTTCCTAGAAAACTGACACAACCCTCCAATCCAGCTGGGAAGAAAAGTGCTCTGACTGTTGTGCTCAGTCCCTGGTCTGAGAGCCAAATGAAAAACAGCTTCACATTCCCACAATCCGTCTCATTTTAAACAGTTTATCCATGTTCATGTTCATCCTTTGTCCCCACAGTTTGCTGTATGTAAGGGTGTAAGCACCTCGTGTGCTTGAAGTAAGGATGGAGGTCTTGATTGTTTGGACTTGATAAACAGTGTTGTGGAAGGTGTTCAGAAGAAGTAATCCATTAGCAAGTACTTACAGTATTACTTTTTGCAATATAATACACTTTCTAAATGTCATATCAATCCTAAACTATCATTAGATTCTTGTTCAAAATTTGTGTGACAGATGGTGATTCTTGTAGTCCCTATGTTACTGGTCGAAAATGGATCACAGTCTAATAGCAGGCATTTGGGCATTCTCACCGTTATACATAATGAAACGTCATTTGCAAAATTATATATAATATATTTTGCTTGTTTAAGTGGCTGCCGTAGACAAATCTTCAATTTTACAGTGATATTCTTATTTACACATGGAGTAAATTCTAAATAATGAGGGTATTTCTGCTCATTAAAGCATCCAGCCTCCTCTGCCAAATACTGCATAACTTTATTACATTCTTCTCTCATGCTCACACATGTTGTGACAGTTGAAGGAGAAATGAGCCAAACCAAAATACTTTTCCTTGATCAATGTTGACACAGCTGTTAATTTACTGGATCATACTCAACTCAAGTAATGTAAAGGAATGTAAACAAAGGACAGTATACTTTCATGTAACTGAGAAAAATAATGTGATTGCATGAATGCATTTACAAGCAATTATTGATAAAGTCAAGTATTAAGTAATCCATTTATTGGTCATATAGCCCATGTTACCTCTGTGAACACGAAAAAGGTATCCATGATAAAGTCATCAAAATAAACTCCAAACAATCTTGTTACATTAGATGACTAGATTTGACCTTATTGTTATTGCAGTACCAGTACACCAAAAGGCAGTTTAGCATCTACCCTGTGCATGCATGCACAAGAGAGGTTATGGTTTTCTTATGTATACATGTCCATGTGAAATGAAGATAGCTGTGTGTGTGTGTGTTCTGAGCATCATCACCTTTTGCAGCGCTTTCTGGTCAGAGACAGAGAGGTTCACTCATCAGACAATATATATATATATGTTGACCTTATACTGATGACTTTAAATTGAGCATATTTAAAAGATAAATTTTAAAAATCCAACTGCTAGAAAACTATATTCAGTCAACATCAGGGTACTCTTCTATTGGTACAAAGTCAACAGTTTATTTGAAAAGGCATATGCAGCCAAGATCAGCCAGGATCTGTTCCCATTTAGGGAGGAAGTTGACCTCATCAACATGAGAATCATCAGAAAGCTGACATCATGGGGAACCGATCCACCGCACTTATTATACCCCTGTCACATCTCCAAGAGTTTCCTCTCCTCTTAGTTGGTGTGTATACCTCCTGTTTTTAGTGTGCCAGATGCAGAATATGTGTTTGTATTCATTCCTGGGCTGGCCCTTGCACAATACACTAGGCATCCGCCTCAGGCTACCCTTGACGTCACACTAGTTACAAGAAGACAATCAATTGCCAGGCCTTCCCCTACGGTGCTGTGAATGGATGTCTGCCACTGCTTGACAGGTCTTATTGGTTCTTGGGAGTTTAATGCCTTTAACATTTAACTCGGCCCAATGTGGCCGAGCTGACATTTGCACATGACCCTGACAGATTATATACAACCAATCACAGAAGGGGAACAATGAGGTTTTCATGGTACATTTCCAATTGACTCTACAGTGTGTGATCTCTCATGTTATTGGTGATAAGAGGGAGAGCTGTTTTCGACACATACCAATAGCATATGACTTCACAGGTTGTCCAGTGAACATTCACAAGTCTAAACAAAAAGCAAATCTTCACCATTATCTTGGTGAAAAATATGCAATGTATTAACATTTGCAGCTGCAAAGAGCTCATTTAAAAACTCATCCATTCAGTCAATCATTTATAGTCAGCCTATTGCCTCATCTCCGCAATTCTGCTGAAGTGTGTAAAGTGCTCTACATCTATGACAATATTTATTCTCATTGAAAGAAACTCTTTCGCCAGCTTTTCCCCATTTCCCTTATGTTCCCGCTATATCCTCAGTCTTGTGGATGACTGGCTGCTGAGCTGATTAATAGGCTGGCTGGCTGCTTTTCAATCTGAGCAGCACTATGATTGTGACTGACTAACTGGCAGACTTACAGAATGAATGATTGACTGACTGACTATCTGATTAGTTGCCTCCGTTGCTGACGGAACACCAAGGTGACCGACTGGCTGGTTTGCTGACTGATTTGCTAATCAGTTGCTTTCACTCTTGACTTGTACATCTCCAACAGAGTTAAAGGATAAGGCTGGCGTTATCCTACTTTTTCCTTTTTGTCATATGAAAAGACCAAAGCCAACAATGTGTCAGTCCGTCACTCAACTTGGATTTCCCTACGCTGTCTGTGACACTCAGCCTCAAGCCCATTGGTTACCACTGAAGATGTAATCTTTAAAAATGGGTCATGAATATTTAATCTGATGTTTAAAAAGGGGTAAATAATTTCCTAAAACAGCTGGGAACTGTAGGCTTTAGCAGACGTTACTCAAACAGGACTAAATAAAGGATTATCTGGTGACTATTTTCAGCAGCGAATTAATACACATCTGAGTCTAGTGAGTATTTCCAGCAGCAGTACATTGGAATTGACTCAAAATAAACTACAGCACCCATGTTCATCGTTATGAAGGACTATGTCACCCAGTGCAACAATATGGCTCATTGATGTGTTTCTAATAGTTTTGGACAGCAACGGAGCCCTATGCCACACAAGATTAAACTGTATATCAGACTTTGTCTTCATAAACAATGAGTAGACTTGTGAGTGGGATCAGTTCATTGTTGGTCTTTACATCAAATTTGTTGACAGTAAAAAAATATAGAATATCGCCAGCCTTATCATTTAAAATGAGGGATGTATAATAACTAAAATATCTTTAAATGTAAACTATGACATCACATTTTCTGTTGTGCCACATACAGGACGGAGTGATTAGGAGCCAACAGCATCTCTGGGCTAAAGACAACCAGCTAGGTGATATTATGCAAGGATCAACCATGGATCCCAGAATCCCATATAAGGTTTGGGTTATATGTTGCTTTTGGACCTGTCGCTCAGTAAAGCTTGGGAGTTCTCAGTTGTTGTGAAAGATCTGCCAAGCTGATGGAAGTAGATGAAAGAGGTCATGGGGGGACAGATTATCTTGTTCTCATAAAGCTTTTACTCTAGTCGCTGTTTTCCTTTATGATTGAGTAATTATCTCATTAGGTTACTCAAATGATTTATGTCTTTCATTGCCAGTGTCAACAAAACAAGCCGTTCCAGAAGATCTATCTGTCTGTCACCCTGGGCGGTCACAGGCAGGGATCTCTCCAAGAAAACTCCATATTTGTCCCTTTTCTCCTTAGCTGCCTCGTGAGAGAGGGTTAAGTGATGTCTTAAAGTTAAGACATACTGTTTCTCTCTTCCTTCCTTTCTATCTCTTTTACTCTCTCTCACACACACCATCATTAAAAGAAGCATCTGTTTCGACTCTCGCTGTATCTGCAATCTAATAAAAGCCAACTATTTGTACAAAGTGTTTTGCGCAAGTTTAATACCAGTAACATGCTGGGATAAATCCTTCAGTGTTTGGATGTTGTCTCCTGAAATGTAGTATACAGGATGAACTTAAGGCTGCACCTGCCTCTCTCATTAATTGTTCCCCTAAGCTCTGAGAGACCCTTGACCAAAGAGGCCACAAAACTGGAAGATCTAGTCAAGAACAGAACAATTTGTTATGCCAAAGGGGAGACCAAACATACACACACTAACCACTAAAAGTTCCTTCAAAACAAAACCAGGCAATTAAAGCTGATGAGTTACAGCTGAGGAGACAAGTGATAACCATACTCTTGACACTTCATTAAATCAGTCCTAACACAACATGGGAAAGGGCCCCTCGATCTGTACATATTGCATTGTATGGTGCTGATGTGTTGAAATGGGATGTGAGATTCAAAACAACAACAACTGCCCCGCAGTCATCAGCCTTACATCTCTTTTGCACTAGTTAAAGTGAGTTAGACTCTAGTGAAAAAGAACATGTTTTGGCATTATAGTACTCAAGAAAGCTGTGTTGTAAATCCACAAACACAGAGTCAGACAAAGCAGTCTGTGCTGGTATTTTCTAATGTCACTTTTGAAAGAGGAAACAATTTTGCCAACTGGACAGCCAGGCATTTCCCAGAATCCAATGTCCATGTCTGTTAGAAGATCTGTTCTATCTGATCATGGCTACAAAAGGTTACTTAAGGTCACAGCAATCTAAGGGCATTTTCACACCTGAAAGTCTGAACCAAGGTTCATGTTTTTGTTACATTGTATACATTTGATCCGGTTTGGGTTTCACATTGCAATTATGCGAGTGTACTAAAGAACATACATACGTCCTGTCATCATCACCTATGTGAGCGGTGTCTCCCTATACTTGACATTGATTGGCTTGTAGACGGGCATGCGTCTGACGTTGGAATGCTGCCAATTTGTCGGTCTTCTATCGCTGTTTGAATTAATGGAGAAAAATGAATGAACAGATTAATTTCATAGCCACTATAATAATATTATTATATTATTATTTATGTCATAAAAAGGAAATTTGTCCTTCTCAATGGTTGACGCACTGCTTTTTCTAATGGCATCACGCACCTTTGTATACTGCTGCTGCAGTTTCTTTATCTTCAGGTGGCATTGTTCTCCCGTCCTCTCATATCCTCTCTCATCCGCTACAAAAATACCTGGAAAATGTCAGCATTTTTCATGAGTGTTTTCTAGTTGACTTTTTATAACATTGTTAGGCCATATTTCAATTAAAAACTTTGTCTCTTCCTCTCCCCATGATAGCCTGCCGGAACTTCCTGTGATTGGTCCGAAAGTCCGAACCATCCAAAAAATGTTTTCACACTAGAAACATACCGACCCATGTTTCAGTTTGATCCAGACCCAGACCGCCTCTTTTTGTCAGGCCAAGGTTCGACTGTTTGGTCCGGGGGAGGTTTTACACCTGTCATTTTGGATTGGATCAAACTGAAAAGTCTGAAAGTTCAAACCAAATAAGGTAGGTGTGAAAGGGCCCTAAATTATTATTTGTATATTTTATCCTAAAGAAGAAGTTCAACATTTTGAGAAATATGCTTGTTTGAGACACACTTTAGTGCGTATGCTGCTAGCTAGCTTACAGCCACTGTCTGTACAGTTGTTGGCTGTTTGGTGCAACAAACACAGACAACACAATTAGTCCAGTGGTCAAATTGGACTAAACACACATCACCCATGCTTTGTTTTAAGCAAGGCTTAGCAACGTCTAGTTCTAGCTCTTACGTCACAGACATGAGAGTGATATCAATCTTCTCATCTTTCTCAAAGAAAGCAGGTAAGCTTATTTCCCGGAATGTTGAACTATTTAAAGCTGGACCTTTCTACTCCATACAGCAAGCTCCAGCTAAACAGATGAAACACTGGATAAAAGCAACACTGACACACTGTCTATGCTCATGCTTTATCATAACAGACACTAATCTGTTCTTAAAATGACACAGAACATTGTTGTTTTCTTGTATGGCACTCTCATCCGTTTGGAACAGATTGCACCTTTCTCACCTGAAAGTCAGTGGTGATGAGCTTTAACAGCAGTTGACCTTTATGTTCTGGTTTTCAGATTATATATGCAGTACAGTTTTCAGCATCACAAAAAGCTTCATTCAGTTTGAGTGGAGCTATTTTTTCTGTTTGTGGTCATGCAAGTGTCTCATTGGGGAGAGAAGAAAAGGATAAGCATGTACCTTTTTCTTTGCACAACCTTAGTGAATCCTTCTTCAGCTGCTTGGGGGCAAGAACAGAAGTCCCTGTGTATCCAGAGAGAGAGAGAGAGAGAGAGAGAGAGAGAGAGAGAGAGAGAGAGAGAGAGAGAGGCCTGGCTGGCCGTAGGGTTGCCAAGGAAACAGGGAACAGTGCAGGCATGGTGGTGAAAGGAGAGGGGGTCTGGGCTGATAGGGATAACTGGAGACGCCAGGGGACACCTTTGTGCATTAAGATACTCCACACTCCCTTTTGAGGGGGAAAAAAGAGACTTAAAAAAAACCCAAACTAAATTAAACTATAAATAGTGCTGGTTAGGCAGTGTTTGAAATTGAAGAGCCCAGTATCAAGAAATGTACCTCACGGGCAGACACAGAGCATTTTACGGTATCCAGACCAGAGTGAATGAATAGTTAGATCTATTTCCTACTTGTGCTTTATTAGATACATAGTCTGCAGGACACTGAAAATGGACACACTTGAAATTATGTGCAGTTATTCCCAACATTATAGTAAACTACATCCTATACCCTAAGAATTTACACTGATGCTTTCACTACAGCATGAATGTTAACAATGGATTATCATCACTAAAATATATCTGCTCAAAGACTCTCGTTTCTGTGTGTTTCCTGCAACCATCATCTGAGAAACAAGATACACAAACACACACAAATATTGTGATTTGTCCCTGAAATCTCTCTGTCAGAAGGCTAAACTGTTTCTGAAAATTTATTTTATAATTTGCTAACAGAAGGTACTGTCCAAGCTGGTCTGCTCTAAACTGGTCCATTGAAGTAAAGTGCATATACATTACATACTTTATTCTGGAAGTGCTTGTGCTTGTGTCTGAGGACCTTCTAAACATTTACAGAACAAGGCAACACTGTGCACAATAACAGTTTCCAAAAGGCATTATTCCCTGGTTTATTGCTATGACTCATTAAATGATGTGTTTCCACCCTGACTGAGAGACATGTTTACAAATCTCTCAGTCTAGGGTTACATCCCAGTTCCCTTCAGTTGCATCCACATTTCCCTCACTTGTGTCCTTTCCTTGCATCTTAGTCCCTCCCACTGAGGATTCATGGAGAAACTCAAGGAAACCATGGGAGGAGAGAGGAAACGAGGAAATGTGTTTTTAGAGAAATGAGACGTCCTTTCCTCAACATCGGCTTTAACAGCTGTAGAGACTTTTGATGGAGTTTGTGTCTGCACACATGTGCGCTGTGCTAATACTAATAAAGGTGAACAGTTATCACTGCCAGAGCAGAGTAGCCTGTTACCTGTTTGACAAACACCTGAACACATGAATAAAAACCTGTATCTGTTTTTATACTGTGTACTGTGTCCTGCTCAGAGGCACATGAACCATTTCTACTAGCAGAATGTGTTTGTATTATTTATTCATTATTTGCATCTGTATTTATTGATATTCTGATCATGAATTAATAATTTAATAATACAGAATATGGTCAGAGTGTCACAACAAAATTATTTATTAGGCTAAATGTTTCAGGGAAAATTGAAATCATGTAACTCATATCAAACCAGCTCAGGAATTTTCAGCCTCACATTAGACTGAAAGGAAATTATAATAAATTATGTAAAATATAATTGTGTTTAAACTGTGTTTCTTGCTGACAGACAGACTCTCTTCCTCTCCCTGACATTCATTATATTCATAATAAAAGTTAATGGGGGAAATAACAGATCATGAGAGGAAAAATCTTTCGAATAAATTAAGAAAATTGTTTATGGTTCTTTTGTTGTTCAGACCAACAATTAACACAGATTTTTAAATAGATTGTGAATCAGAAAACAAATAAAATTTAAAATTTAGGAGTTTAATCTGTAATCTGTCTCGACTCATGTTGTGATGTATCAGAGCAGTGATCAACTGCAGCGTCAATAACTGACATCCAATAAAGGGGCATGTCGGCCGGTAAGAGACTTTGATAAAGGCTGCTCTAGTGTATCCTCGCTCATTGCTCCTCAGAGGTCCCTCCTCACTCCTCAATCCTCGCTCCTCAGAGCAGAAATAAGAGCTTTGAGACAGCCTTCATGATGGCGGACCAGAATGACTTCCGGTTCAAGCGAGGAGGGAGGAATTATCAAATAAGGGACTTGGGATGTACCCTAGGCCTTTCACACAGAAGACATTTTTAACCTGTCACAGTAGTAAAAGTACAGGTGTAAATACAATACAATTAATGATGGCTGATTTCCATTCAGCTGCTTCAGGTTCAGGGTCTTGGTATGTGTATGCTGACTCACTGTCACACTGTCATGATTTACTACACTTGAACACAACGGAGCCATCATTAATTTTATTAGTAACACCTTTGCTTTTCCTACTGTGACAAGTCAAAATGTCTGCTGTGAATAAAAGGCCTATCAACAGAGTGCACATACTATAGTTTCATAGATGTAGGTGCAGGGTATGAACTCCTCTTACAGTACATTCATGGTTTTGTTGTTTAACAGAATTGCTATTGTAAACTTTTAATACAAATTAAACCACAAGTTAGGCAATATGGCACTAAACAAATATGATATGCATTAAAGCCAAAGGAACACTCATATTGATAAAGCATCCACTGCAGTTTGGCCTATCATTCTCATGTCAGCAGTCTTAATTACTGCTTATTTTCCAGAGCCTGGGAACTCTGCCACCATGTTGACTTTAAGATGTGGCCCCTTCCCAACAGGGCATGGTTTTGTTTTTGTAAGGCGAGGAAGATACAGCGCTCACTGGAGCTTACACATAACAAGCGGGCCAGAATCAACGAGATAATGCCCTGCTGTGAAGAAATATAAAACAGCTTCGGGGTGCTATTTATCTTTCAATTAAAGTATTTTGATTGGAACCATACATACTTTTTGGAGACAGTGACAATCACTGAATAGTCATGAATCTGAATATTCTGACTAACATAATCCTCACACTCTGATAAAAAAAAAAAAGATTTTCCACCACATTGCGTCATGTACTCCTAATTTTATCTGGATTGCAGCAACGGATGTATTAAGGCATTTATGATATTTTAATTATATATTTTTCTCAAGGTTTCCTACAATAAATGGGCACCAGTGATACGTTAGAATGAGCAACATGTAGTCTAAATGATTCTCATCCACTTACATATGGGCTCAGGTTCATTAGTCTCATTGTATTTGGTGAGTCAAGAAGATCAATAATGACTCATGACAAATAAAACTCAAACCATATACAGAAGATGTGGAACCAATGTAAAAAAAATTAAGGTGCTGTTGAGAATCTGTAGGGATTACCTCTGTATATACGTATGACAGAGAACTTTGAACATGACCACTACTGCAAACTTCTGTATCAGTCCAACCACACTGCCCGACAAATGCCCTGAAATGAGTTGAAAAGCTGCTATGATCTTTGACAGTCCAGCTCACAGAAGATAGATGGAGCATGCCCAGTCAGCAATTCCTATGTGAGAGATGAGAGGACAAAGACATAAAAGGAGGCCATTCTTTAGCCAGTTACTGATTGAGGCCAACATCTCCTTTAACTTGAAACAGCAGCAAGAATCATTAGGTGTATGTGTGTTTGTGTGTGTGAAAATATCCAATATCTCATAAAATGATATTGGCAGGAGAGGCACGGGTGGCAGCACTTCTGAAAGCCGACATTAACAGCGAACGTGCCAGAAATATTGTAAATAGAGAACAATCATCAATCACTTCCACTCAATACCACCTTTCTGTCTGTTTCCCCACTGAGATTTCCCCCTGTACTTTGAGGTGTGATAACTGCATTAGTATTGCATTAACCCAAGTCACAGCTGAATCTTTGTGTTTGTTATCGTTCAAATAAAGCCCTGCTGTATTGTCTATGATGAACTTGTCTTTGGTCATGAATTTCTAAGAGAAGAAACATGAGGTAGATATAGTGTAGCTGCATCCTGAATGAGACTACAAGATGACAACATGCTTTGAGTCCTGTGGGGCCTGCAGGGCTAAACACATACACAACTTAACTTATGAAAATTAATGAAGAGAGCTGGGAGAAGAGACTTCCTTATCTAAGTGTTTCTGCCATCTGCACCCCTCCTATCTCATTTTCTGCCTGTCTTGTGCTAGATCGGTGCAGACAGAGCAGAGGTGCTAGGGTGACCCTGAGCTGTCATTGTTTTCCTACTAACGCCCTTCCTTTTTTTTCTGTCTGTCCTCCCTTCCTCATCTCTGCTCCTTTTTAGGGACGGCAGGCTGCACAAAGACAGGTGATTGCTGCTGCTGCTGCTGCTGCTGCTGCTGCTATGGGGTAAAAAAAAAATGTGTGTGTGTGTGTGTGTGTATGTGTTTTCTCCTCCATTTAGAGATGTGCTATGTCAAAACCAGCAGAAAGTGTTTGGAATCACTCACCTGAAATGTCAGTGACTTCCTAACAGGATGTCCATCAGTGCTTTTTCAAACTGACAAGGGAGCCATTAGCTAGTAGCTCAGAGTGCGTGTCCTGTGGCAAAAGAGGCAGGATTGAGATTTTTTTTTTAATGTCCATATGCAGCAAACTGTTAGCTTGTATGACATAAAAAAGAGAAAGAAAATCAGCATCTGGAATGCATTTGTACATGAAAGCTGTGAGAATACTTATTTATAGTTTCCAAGCGACTTGGGTACATGATCTATGCAATGTGGTGCAGCCAGTTGTGATTATTATACCTTCTTGATTTTAGCTGTTGTTTATGTTCTGCTCATATGCACAGACGCACAACACCCAGGTGCAGGCATCATGACGACACTGTATGCAGCACGGACACAATCTTTAATCATCCTGTGGTCTGCTGCAGAGAGAGAATATACTGTGATGGTGACGCAGACACAAACACAAACATAAGGACACACACACACACACACACACACACACAAACACACACACCTTCCCCCACCCGTAGCCCACCCCCTGCAAACCTACCATTCCCTAGTCCATGATGTAATGCTATCAGACCCCTCCTCTGCTGTCTCTCCCTCCCTCCTTTTCTCACACACTCCTCTCTCTCTCCCTCTCATTCTATTGGTGGCTCCCGCCTGCATCTGCTGGATCAGCTCTGACTCCCTGCAAACACACACACACACACACACACATGCACACACACATGCACTCACACACATTTACACGCTCCCTCTCACACACTCTTACACATACACTACCAGGGGGATTCCTCCGCCACTGCAGCCTCTGCTCACTCCACCTGGCTCCTGTCTCCGCCGCCGGGGGGAAAAGCACGGTGAGTCCCTCCTTTTCTGTTATGACAGCAAGCGATGTGGCTCACAATAAGACAAAAGGATGATGGGTTTTTTTTCTGCAGAGAGTGGCGGACAAACACCAGGAGGCATTGCTGCCACTGCAGCCTGGGAGGAGAGGCTTGCTGCTGAGTTTGTGCTTGGAGTAATGAAGTGGTGTGAGGTTGCTCAGTTACTACAGATACCGGTCATCTAGGCGCTGGGTGCCATGGCAATAGATTGCATTCATGTCAGGTTCTTGGCCCATTGTGTGTCTGTGTCCTAGGAAGGTGCAGCTGAGGTGCACATGTGTGTGTGTATGTGTGTGTGTGCATTCAGTGAAATGAGAAATCTGTCTGTTATTCATATGCATGCATATGTGTGTGTGTGTGTAGCTTTCCAGCCTGAATGAAGAAGTCTGAATATAGTTCAGGGTGTTATCTTGCGTCCTTTTTGACAAATGTCAGTCACCTTGTTTTGAGATAACCCCGGTAGGGGGAAAGGATGCTGGGAGCAAAATCATACTGAAAGCTGCTACTGCATTAAGTTCCTGATCAGGCTTTGAGTGTGATGGTTTAGTTTGCTTTGACTCCTGCCAGCTGGACAGGAAGAATATATTGGTTACAATGAAGCCCTGACAGTCTCATTATGTACATATAGATTGTTCCTGTTGTGTCACCGACAAAACAGGGTGTGTGCATGTGGTGTGAACTCGTGTGCCAGTGACATTTGGACACTTGCAATGCTCTCTCTGTCTTCTCCCTCCCCATTATGTGCACTGAGCTCTTTCACTGTGAGGCTCAGTGACGCTGAGTCTAATAGGAAAAGTAATTCTATTATTGCCACGGCTTTTGACTGCTAAATGACACATTAATGATAATGGAACCGAGGAGTGAAATCACTGATGCATTTTTTCTTCCTGGGCCGAGGTTGACCAAATTGCATTTTGTGTAGCAACGCATTGCAACCTAACCTTTTACATCCAGTGTGTTGAAATGTTAATATTTTATATGGTTGGTCTACTTCACATGTGGACACTCTCATAACTAATTCATCCAGATGTTATTCCATTTTTATATCACATAGAGTCGACAAATAGAAAGCCAGACATGATTCACTGCTTCTCTATTTCAATATTAATGGCTAAAATTAGTTCATATCACGTCTCTCCATCCTGTTTAGTTAATTTCCATTAGTGGGATCCATAACTCAAATAAATATCTAGTAAATCTGGAAGGAAGTGTAATCCATCAAATGCCACCAGCTCACTGGCAGCAAACCAAACAATACATTTTCCATGTGAGATAATCTGCATGTTGCTCTTCAATTAACCAACAAACAAATTAGCTTTGCTGTGCCTTTCAACTTGCTCATTATTATTAGCGACTGCAGCTAAACCACACAGAAAGGAAGAAACCCACAAAGATATTTTAGAAGTCAGCTGGTCTTATTCAAATTCTCCGCAGTCCCTCATGGAACAGTGTGAAAATATGTTGGTGGATTTTTAAATCGATGATTAGCACATGAAACAGCTCTTCCTCGGGGCTGTTTAACTCTGACATACTCTCTGTAGGCATAAATGGAAAGTAATTAGGGTGGTGGCCAATAACAAACCAACGGGCAATGAGGAAGTGCAGCACGTAGTCAACTCCCATTGGCTGTTGAAGCATTATTTGGGTCCTTAAAAGGTTAATGTGTGGTCATACTGAGATACTTTATTGATTTCTTGCTGTTTGAATTCCATTACAGCTGACAACAGACACTGTGTCTCCACGCTGGCCCAAAGACCTTTAAAAGTAAGACCAGGAGCTAATATTGCAGTCATACACTGCGCTTTTGTGAATTTGTCAGAGTCTAAATGTTAAACAGTTCTTCTGTTATTATTGCCCCTTGATTGTGAGGATTCTCTTGCCTCATTTTTTTTGTCACATATTCTGACTTTGGAAGTTTAGGTTTGCAGAATTCCTGACGTCAAACTTACCAACTACAATAACTATGAATATTTGAACTCACTCAACTTAGAAAAGTGCAGTGCACAAAGATCTGTCCAATCAATATTTCATTGACTCTGCCAACTGTGTGACCAAATTTGATCCTGATAACAGAATCCTTTCTCTTCACCTTGTTGAGGACTTTGGGTTGGTCACTGTTTCATTGCATTGACTCTGTGTGAGTGTTTGGTCCATGTATACAGGCTTCCACATGAGCGCAGTCAGCTGTTGTTTTCTTTCTTTTTTAATCAAAGGTTGTGAATGTTTGATGGCTTTCTCCCATTCGCTCTAAACAGAGACACCACAAGTATTCCCAAGAATAAAAAATGTGACAATGTGGGGCCTACTTATGGAAAAACCACACAGAGGACAGCTGCTCTGATCCTTCCATCCCATAAACAATGAACACTGAGCTGTACTTTGACCCAAGTTGTCCTGCAAATATCACGTATGTAGGTGCACACTACCTTATAACTAAAAGACTTTCAATGTCTGTCTTCCAACATCTGAATATATTCAGTCTAACTTGTAACTGCATTAAAAAAACAATGAATACACCAAAAGTAGAGGGCTGTGTCTGCAAGTGGACAAAACTAGCTTAGAGCACCAGGATACCTGCTATTATACAGTGGTTTGACAGAGACTAAACACTGAACAGAAGGGTGAAAGTAAAGCAAAATATGGAGGATGATCCTTGCTCAATCATCGCTTCTAAAACCCCAAAACCCTCTGGTAAACCAGCAAGGTTTAATATGCAGGATCACTCATTTCTTGTGTAGCTGTCCAAGCAGCTGATGGAAAGTTCACTCTGTTTTTCAATGAACTGTTTTTCTTAACATTCCACAAACCTCTACAGAGCTTCAAGGAATGGGGAGCAACTCCAACTTTTGATTTTCTGGTCTTTAATTTCAGGAAGAGATCACAAAAAACGTATTGGATAAGCCTGCCATTAGACCTATGAAATATAAAGGCAATTTCTTAAATTTAATGGTATTCCCCTTTAACGCTGTACCACATTTAATGTCAAGATTAATAAAGCTTTTGGTGCTGAAAAATTCATAAAAAAGAAAAAATCAGAAACTCATTAATTCACTCTCAGCGCCTGGAGGCTTTCTTCCTTCCATAGCCCTCCCCCTTCCCACTGTGCAGCTGTGCAGGACCTTCACCTATGCCCTCCTACTGCGGCATCTACAGCTTCAAAACCACGAAGGAAGAGCCAGACAAAGAAAATCTATGTATTGAGCAAACACACACACACACACACACACACAAACACATAGCGACATCTTCATTTCAACTGCACTGACCGTCACTGATGTCATTTCCCTTAAGCTCTCAGGGGAAAACCAAACCACATTAAAGTGCATTAACCTCATAACATCCTATAGAATTCATATTTATGCCACATGTGTGCGCAGAAGCTGTCAGTGAGCAGATATAGATTCTGTTTTTATTATGGAAAATAAGAGGCATCCAAACAATTCAGCTGTTTCCAGTATGTGCTCATGGCGTCAAAGGTTCAAGTCCGTTTCACAATCTGTCTTTGTCTGGCTTTTTATTTTTCATTCTTTGTGTGCATTTTTCTTGTAACTTTACTGCTTACTGATGCAGAAATGCCACAAAGCTAATCCAAAAGATAGCCTGCCTGTATCCTTCTGTCACTTTCCCTTCCACATCTTCACATCAAGTTTTTTCTTTTGTGAAGTTTTACAAAGACCAATAACCCAAAAGAAAAATCAAAGAAATAAAAAAAATATTGGCAAAACATGAAATCCGCAGAAAAGACCCCTTTAACGTTCGTACCAAGACTATCTGTTGGTAGTTACAGTCATTCAGTCTTCAGCTCTTGCAATCTGGTTTCTGCGATAAGTTGTGTTGATCAGTTAGCGGGTAAACCTCTAAGCTTTAATCATGTCGGGGGACAAATAAAAGAGCTTCAAAAAGTCACTCTGAGATGATTGAACATGTCAGGAATGAAAGGAAGAGCCAATTAAAGTAGATGACATGATTTGCATCTCCTGTTTAATTATTTTCCCTGTCACTATAAACGCAGGCCTACTTCTGACATGTGAGAGAGAGAGAGAGAGAGAGAGAGAGAGAGGTGTCTGTGAGGCAGCGGGGAGGATGGCAGTGGTAAAAACGGGAAGCCACCTCTCTTGTCTTTGATATGGACATGAGCTCCCATCTGCAGTGACAGTGATACTGTGTGGTCACACTGGCTGCTCCCAACAGCCTACAGGGACGTGTGTGTGCTCCCTGGTTTCTTAAAGGGTCAGTTCATCCAAATTACAAAAAAGAAAACACATTTTCTTACTTGTCTTTAGTGGTATTTAGCTATGCAGATGCTGCCTCCACCCTAATGAAATTTTGTTTGCGTTGCTCACAGCCTTAACAGCAAATTCCATTTCCATGAACAATATCTCTGCTGGATAATCAACAGATGACAACAGTGATGTCAGATGTTTTCATGAGGACTATGTCTTGGGTAGAAAATAGTTTCAGTCTGTGGATTATCCAGAGTAACCATGTTATTGTTTTGTTGTGAATGTTATCTTTTGTTGCTGTGAGTACAACAAACCAAATATCATTGACTTGCAACTACTATCTGCATAGCTAGACTTTGTAATTTGGATGAACCAAGCCTTCAAACTGTAGATTATATGACACAGGTCGAGTTATGGTGAGTTGCCATTAGACTAGAGGAGTAGCTATGTGCATGTAAGCTAAAAATAGTGCCCTGCTTTATCTGGCAAACTAAATATATCTTGATGTAGAAGTTTAGTTTTTTGACAACATCAGACAGCAAAAATCTAATAAATGATGGTTTCACATATGCATAAAAGTAACTGACAAACACATCATCTGCTACAAGAAACATTAGTTTGCATCGGTTATCCAAATGTGCAGAAAACATGGCGAGTAGTCACAGCTAACAGCACTTGCAGTCTGATTTAAAGGTATCAAAACAGCAAGTCATTCCCATCCTTGATATATGACCAACTTGTCAAAACAACCTGACCCAGGATCATTTGTAGAGGAAGCAAATGGGAAACTTTCCGAGTGGAGTGCTGCATCAGTCCAACAGTCATGAATCATCAGTGTGAAGGGAGAGAGACGGCCTCCTGTGTAGAGAGAGGGATGAGTGAGACGTGGGGACATTTCTGCGGCTGTCGGAGCGGGACAAGGTGAGGACACGGGATGAGTCATAGTGCTGTTAGCTGTGCAGGAGGCGCCTGTGCTGGGCTGCTCTGCCCTCATCACAGCCTGCAGGGGGGAGAGCTTACTGGTCGAGAGGAGCACACCTCACAGGGTCATGAGTTCGACCTTGTTGCATGTCAGCAACTCTTGTCTTCGTCCTGTCTAGCAGAAACTATTCAAATATGATTAAACATATATATATGTGAAGCATTTTTGCATAATAGCCTGCATGCTTTTAGGGATAAAAGCATAGTAATGAAGATTTTTGAAACATTTTTGTCTCTTTTAACTTTGGCAAGTTCAGATTTTTTGTTGCCTATATGCAGGTAACACTGATTGCAGAATAATAAGGTGACAAACATCTAAATTTAAAGTGAATTTTGAGCCTGTTTATCAATGAAAAGACTTTGTTGATCCCACTGACGTAAGCTTTTAGCTGCCACTACTTAGAGCTTTTGTTGAGAGGGTAGATCCACAAAATATTTAGGCATCACCAAATCTGGTGTTGGGTATTACCCAAAGAGTCTGTCATATACTTAACCCCAATAAAAGCCCGACGGGTGGCAGTGACCTTAATATGAATGGCTGCTGAATGCTCCCCGGTGCGTTCGCGTGTCACGACCAGGGGGGGATATTATTTGAGTGCGGCGGCAGATTAAGGGTTGATGTGGTCCAACAACTGTGCTTTTGTGAAACGCAACCTTCAGGAACTTAATCTGCCTTGACTTGATGAATAGTTTTATTTTTTTTTTCTTGCTGCTTTATCTCTCACGTCGGAAATAATTTCTTCAAAGTGTGAAATAGTCCAAACACACCCTGTCGTGCTCATTACCAGGAGGCCACTTAATTCTTATCAAAGTGCTTCACCCAAAGCTGCAGAGCTACTCAGCATCTTGTTATTGCATCTTCAGTCGAAGAGTGCCAGCATCTACGGACTGCCTGGCACTTTAATGTTTCTTCTTTTTTACAGTGTGAGGTAGAGACATTGCACTTATATTTTTTATAAGGTTAATGAGTTCATGTATCACTGTGCTCCACAGTCTATGATTGCAGAGTGAATAGAAAAGTGGTAGAGAGGAATTCATACTGCTGAGTGGGCCATCCACCCTCTGTTGCTGCAAACCTGACTTTTGCATAGGTTGAATGATTTTAATCTTCCCAGGAGTAATCCTTGATTCAATTTGTTGGATTACTTTGGGTTTGGCAGATAAAGGAGAGAAATTTTGATTAGGTGTCTGTCTATCAGAGAGAGAAACATGCGTGCAGTTGAGGCAAAAGAAAAACAGAAAGTCAGAGACTCTGTCACGACTTTAAACCCCACCTGTCACAATTTTTTTTTCCAGTGGGTGGGAACGTTGGCCTTTGCTTTATTTGTGGCGCACTCTCTCAAAACCAGTCAGAGTGTGACAACATTTCCAGAAAAAAAAGCGGCAGGATTGTGTCAGACCGGGCCATCAGGATGCAGCCTCGAGCGTTCAGCGCCTGCCTCGGTTACTGCCGTCACATTTCTTAGTGTTAACTGTCAAAATATCTGACAAATTCTCACATTGTCGCATGCCACTAAAAACAAGGAGCCGGAGACTAATTATTAATGTTATCTTCTCCCCTCTGGGTGTGAAGAGTGGGTTTGTGTTATGCGTGAGAGCTTGATTTGTGTCCCTTCTTGTCAAGGAAAGATGATAATTTTGGTGAGTGGTGAAACTCTCTGACATGGATCAGACTGGATGTCCTGAGCAGAGCAGAAGTGGGAGGACCATGCTGTCTGTTGTTTTGACACAACCTCTTAAAAAGTAAAACTAAATGTCTGGAGTCCAGAGTTCTTTGACTCTCTTCCAGGGGCAAAAAGAGATTACATGAATGGTTGAGTTTGGTTGTGTTCGAGTCTTTGCCTTTGTACATAATCCGCTGTAATTCTCTTTGTGGTGGACGCTCTCAGTTGTCATTTGTTGTTTGACGGCTGCAGGGTATCGCCCTCACAAGAGAGAAACAGGCTCACTGATACCCGAGACAACAGAGCAAGAAAACTTTTCCCTCAGCAAAGAAATCTGTCACTGTCAGAATGTGAGAGACGAGACTGCGAGATTTGAGTCTCTTCTCTTCTTTCAGAGACTACAAAACACATTTCATTTGCAAAGAGATGAAATTTGAACAGCTACTTGTATACAGTGTTGACAAATTGTGCACAGATTAGGTGTATACATTTTTATTTGTCAATAAAAAATAATTTTCTGCATTTCTGATCATCTTTTTCATTGTTTATGAACACTTGCAAGCATTTTCCTCCGACAGAGAGGACAGAACTGATCATACCAACTGTAACCTGAATGATAATTGTCAGTTTTGGACTAACAATAGATGATTTTTTTATGGAGGTGTGTGTTGCAGGCTCTTTAAAGTCAGTCTGTAGCTGCAGGCAGGCAGGCAGCGTGTGCAGTGGGAGGAGCTAAAGTTTTTGAGGTTTTGAAAGCAACCAGCCTCAGTCTGTAGTAGAGGAGGCTCGTCTTCAAACGCACGAAGGATGGACCTCATTTCACGGACACGCCAATAGACTCTATAAGCGCATTTAGTGGATTTAAATGTTACTTCGGTTCGTTTTCCACATCTTTTCTTTTTGTTTCAAGAACTGTGAAGACTTCAGCTGTGACCGAGTGTTTCTTTTTTTTTTTTTTTTCTTTTTGCGCTGCAGTTTTTATTCACCAGCTCATGGATGGTAAGGTCTTTTTGTGCCTCCTCGGTGTCCTTTGGTTTTAAAGGTAAAACACATTGACAGCAAGGAGAAACAAGTAAAGCGTCATCTAATCTAAATGCACTAATTTTTTTTCTTAACAAAAGGAAGAATGTTTTAACCGAATAGATGTTATTTTTTACGCCTTCAGCTGAAGCAATGGATGAATTTGGGAGTGTATATATGCTTGTTAGTAAACAAAACCCACAAATTATCATTTTAAAATACGAAACAATGATGGATTGGCCCCTCTGCTTTCTGTCTGTTTACTCCCATGTGCGTAAACAGCTGCTATTTGCATCCAACCCATAGACGCAACAACTAATTGTGCTGTACTAGTGCTCTAGTTAATTTGGCTTTGTATTCACCAGACTTAAAGAAACATTGGCAAATCCGTAGCTGCTAAACATTGATGAATCATGCAGGTCTGTTTGCATCATGTAGTGAAGTGATTCTGTCCAACTTTACACTTGCTTAATGACACCTCGCATGTTTCCTGTTATTCCTCCTTAACAGCCGCCTCCTCTTATCCCTGCTGGCATGTTGTACTATGTGTTGACATACCTCCCATATCACTCTGCATTTTTAAGAAACAAACACAGATTGACCTCGGATTAGACATCTTTTTTCTGTTTTGGTTGCTCATAAAATGTGTACTTTATCCTGAACTGATGCATGAAATCTAGTGTGAGAGGCGAAGCCCAGTTCAGTGTTTTGATGGTGCTGATATGCTTTGTTGGAATCAGACTGTAAATGACCGGTGGAGCCGTCTCTCCCCTTTGGGCCTCTGCTGTTCTTCTCCTCCCCTTGCCAGTGTGTGATACTGTATCAGTAACACTAAAACCACTGATGGTCTCTGGCTGTTCTCCTGTAAACAAAGCTGCTGCAACCTTTTTTCACTTCAAGCACTTGCAAAAGCATCTTGCCTCCCTCTCTTTCTCTCTTTCTCTCTCTCTCTAGCTAACACATATGCACAGGCGGACCCCCACCCACACAATCACACACATATTCAAACACTCAAAACAAACACACAGACTCCACCCAACACTCCACCCACTGTAACAACTTCAGAGGAATGGTCAGCATGTGGAGAGGTTGTGGTAAAGAGCTGGAAGGGAAGTGGAGACACTCTGCTGCTTTTTAACCCTCAAAAGGTTAGTGATATCCCGGAGTGTCCAGAGAGACTGGACGTGCTCAGGACAAACTGATGGGAACTTGTGTGTTCAGTGTCCCTGTGCAGCCTGAGATGTGGGAAAACCGTCATTTCAATGGGCTGAAGCCAGATTGCACCCGGGACAGGACATTGCAGGCGTGAAGCCAGCCACGCTGCCTTTTCATCAGCTGAGTCGAGTTTGTGCAGATGAATTCGAAACAGTTTATCGCTGAGCAGTACCAGTTGAGAAATGAATAGATTTTATGTGTAAAAATCCCATGAAATTTTTGTTTTCTCTGAGGTTTTCCTGCAGCTTGAACATTTGGCAGAGAATTTGCCTCAGTTTCAGGAATCTGAATGAATTCTTGCAGCGCTAACGCAGCCTAAACTGTGAAAAGTCACACTCCGCCTTTACACATGGGCGATAAGGTTTAATGGTTCGCATTTGCATTCACTGAAGACGTGGCTGCAGCCCCGTCTGCTGTCTTGCTGTCTCTGCTGTGTCTACGCATAGCTTTGTCTGCCAGTTGCAAGGCTATTCATATTCAGCATGACCCGCAGGTCTTGTAGAGAGGCTGGCCGGACCCTGCAGGGGTTGAGATGTTGGGCTAAAAAGGAGAGCTGGTGAGCCAGCCTTTGACTTCTCTACCTTCTACTGTTGCTTGTTCTTTTTGCACCCTGACTTCACTTTTTTACAAATGAATCTGCTTCTGATAGTGAAAACATGTCTTCTAAATGCATTTGAGCCATTGCTGTTTAATCCCTGGTTATTACTGTTCATACAGGAGCTGAGTCTCTAGCTGCTCAAGCACAGATTTACAACAGACCCATAGACCCATATACTGTATATTTGCTTAACAGTGACTGCTAAATGCTGCTTATCAAATTAACAGAGTGTATCTATAGAGAGACGTTCATGTGGTTGGAGAGGTATTTACACAGGAGATTCAACATGTCAGACAGTTTGGCTGTTTATATTAAGTCTATATTTGATCACTTAATGAAAAGTTCTCATTGAATTATTGTTTGAAGTATATCTGAGATTCATTCAAGTCATATAATATTTCTATAGTAATCCCATAGTTGCTGTAGAAAAGTGTGTGTGTCCATCCTTTTATAATAAAGCTGAGCTGTGGAAGATTGCACTGAGCTCTGGTTAACAGCAGAGCTTTAAAACCATGTTGACCCCATTCAGATTTATTATAAAGTTCAGGTTTATATCACTTCACTTTGGTCTTAGGTGTTTGTCAGAAGTGTCCTCTGCATCAGCTTGGATGAGGCCTTAACTGAGGCAGCTGTCTTAAGATGGAAATCTATTATGTAACATGTTCCTCTCCTGAGAGGAATTAACGTCCTCTCCATTTTCCTTCTCTTGTTTTGAAAGAAATGTAGAGAAAAAAAGTGAAACTGTTACTTTGTAATGGAAAACACACTTTCTGTCTGCTTGGAATGTGTTTCCTTGTGAATCTGCTGATAACCGCATCTTATATTTCGGTTGGGGTAATATGAATATGTATTGTTTTGCCCTGAGATCAGAGTGAGACTCAGTGTTATTTCCATTGTAAAATACAAACATATTATTTTGCTTTAAAAACTAAGAACTTGTCGGCCTGTTCTTTGGCAGAAGGTGAAACTTATCAGGCACTTTCAATAAAACAGATAGCCAGAGATGCAATTTACTGGAGTGAAACTGCAGTTTCTAGCTTGCATTCGGATACATTAACAAACTACATCAGTAAATTCTGCACTGCTTCCATCCATGTGCCCAGTTTCCCCTTTGATGTACCACTTGTTGGGTATCAGAATCAATACACAATCAGTTAAAAGAGGATAACAGATGCTGCGTCTGCTGTCAATACTATTTTAATTCAGTTCATGTGATATGATATTAAGCTACATGCATGTATTTGTTTATGCACTATTACCACTTTATATTAACTATAACAAACTATAAGAGATTTTTTCTTCTATTGCAGTTTTATTGGAAATCAATTCATCATAATGGCATCAGTTATTTTAATAATTTCCAATTATTTCTCAGATTATTTATCCCTGATTAGCTGTTATAGATGAATAAATTTCATTATGGTACTGATTCCTATCTGTCGCATGTATGAGCTATTATCAGCAGGACTGTTGCCAGGGGGGACCACACTGTTGACTTATTACTTCCTTTATTGGCGGCGACTGCTCGCAAAGACAAAGACAGAGCCCCTACCTGACAGTAAACAAAGCAGAAGTGCTTCAGCTGTTCCTTTTGAAGTCGACATGTTTGCCGAGAGTAAACAGCCAACTGCCTTGAAGCAGCGAACCTGACAAACGACTCCGACAGACTGTGTCATGTTTCCACTTGGGATGAGTAATGTGAACAGTTTTGCTGGTCAAGGCTTGTGGTTTCCGATCATCGACGTTCGTACCTGAACACGCTGAAGATATTGCACATGCCGGTCTGACAAGGTGAAGCAGCGGCCAGAAAGAGAATATCGTCATCTGATACGCTTTTAAATCCTATTGCCCTGCTTGTCAAATCTTGTAAAGAAATGAGTCCTCACATCGGTTTAACTACAGGGATTAATCGTGCCCCCCCAGCTTGATGTTTAAGTCATGAGATGAATAGCCCACTACGGATAGCCAAGTCTTTGGATTTGATGGTGTAATTAGCAGATGAACTGTGATGCTAACACAGCGTGGTCCAGACCTCACAAAGGCCTCTATTGTGTGATTACATGACTGTAAATCTTCAACTCTCCTTTGTCACGCTACAGAGTTTGCTCACAGACTTGACTGACATCATCATCATCAACCCAGCAGATGAATGGGATGTTGTCCTGTGTTGCAGCCATTTGCAGTTTCGATAGCAACAGTGTTCCATATATCTGTAAGGAGACCAAAGTGGCAGGAAAATAAATGAAACGCCAGTTTGTTTGTTTTTTTTTCTGTCATTGCTGACGTCTTTGGACAATCATTTAATTGCACTCTGTCATACTGTAGAGCCCTAAGCAAATGGAAATTTAAATTCCTCTCTCTTCTTTTTTCTTTTTTTTTGCGATGTTCCCACCAGAAGCAAAATGTTAGGCTCTAATCATGAGGATTTCCTGATTGGTCAGCTTCATTAGTCTAAATGGGTCATTGGGTAGTGTAGTGTAGAGAGGTTTTCATCCCAGAAGCACATAATAAACAAAAGGAGATTAGTGTAATCTATTTTCCAGTGAGTTTGCAGTCTCATAGCAATCATTTTTAAATGCATTAAAATTACTTCCTCGCAAGTGGTGTTTGCATCTCCAAAGGTTCCAGTAGTTTCTGTAACAGGACTGTGATCAAGTGGGAAATTATGCCTCCTATCACACTGCGTTCTGACTGACACACACAGCTCATTATTGACGCTTTGCAAGTTTTTCAAGAACCGATCTCCCACTGTTCCCCGTCAGGCTTGAATAATTTGAGGTAAGGGCAACTCTGTATCAGAGAGAATAAGGTGACCCCAACTCTCCTTTAAGCACTTATCTCCTCCGCCAGTTCTGCTTCACTCACTCGTTTGAAATGATAATTGCTCTTTCCTGCATGGCAAAGCTGAGCAGTATGTACACTAATGTAAAAGGCAGTTTGAATATTCCTCAGAGCCTGTTCGAGCTCAGGATCACGCTTAAAGTGGTGTCACATCGCGCTCTTTGCTCATTTCAGCGCTGTGTGTTTAGTATGTTGGGATAGATGTTACAGACAGACAAGTTGCATTGCTCACCTAAAGAGACCACAGAAGGATGTAAAATCGGAGTTCTTCACTGCATCTTTAATGAATACCTTTGACTGTGAGACATGGACATGACAGGATCGTGGTAACAGTGCACATCTTGCAGTTAAACAATTAGCACAGATCTGTCTGGTAGCTTAGGGTCATGCAAAGCCAATTAGGACATATTCAATGCCTAGTCAGGCACCTGATTAACATGTGAAAAGGGATCTTGGTGCAAAGTGGTTGAGTCAGTCTCAATGTGTGTATATCCACTCTAAGAACCTGATTTAAGAAATACTGATCATTGTCACGTCACACATAAAGCATCTTATTCACATAATGTACATCTAACCATAACCTGATTATAACATCATTCTGTCAAACCAGTAATAGTAGCAGTCTTATTTATCCTATGTAGCTTAGAGAGCACGAGTCTTTATTAACAAACATAATAAAACAAACAAATCATGTTAAATTTATAGTATTACTGGAAAGTTATGTTCCTGCAAACCATTTAAACGCCTTAATATTGATCTTCATTTTGTCTACAGTGTCATGGTTAGTATTTAAGTGTATCTTACGCTCTAGAGTAAAAGGTGAACTGTGTTGCAGTGTAACTGTGTTCTGATGCAGATCTGGATACAAAAGCAGATTAACAAATTCTACATTTTCTGTTGGTAAAATAGCAGATTGTGCAGCCTTGACATCACTAAGTGCCTTCTAGTTTGTGTCTGTTGTGCTAAAAGGTGAACTTGATTCACATTGTCTGACTGAATTGTCAGGGCGTGTTATTTTTCCTGTTATTTAGCTGTGTGACTTAGTCATCATTATGAAGCAATTGAAAGCATCAGGGACATACCGCAGCAGGATGCATTTCAGCCAGTGATCAATAGAAAGATGATTATATGAATAATTGATAAGACGTGGAGGAAAAGTCAGTACCCTCATGTTTCCACTGTGGGATATCACATGTGTGCTTTTGGTTTCAATTCTCAGAGACATTCATATCACTGTCTAACAACATCAGGATTGCCATTCTGTATGTATAGTAACATTTTTACCCATTTTGTCTTACCTTTTGGGCCATTATACTGCAAGGGGGTGATAGTTAATAAAGCTTTTTTTTTTAAAATTCTCATCCATCTTCATCTTCTTTGTAACACACTCATTGTAGTGCATAGTGTCTAATATATTTACGGTGTTGCACCAACATCATCAGCCAATTGCTATCATTAAGAAAAACACATTTGCATAGAGGAAATGAAGAGGGATATATTAAATCAGTGGCTCCTGATTAGCAGTCAGACCAGTTTTTGTGGCATTTTGTACAAATTTGTCTCTTTTGTCTCTTAGAGGAAGTTTGCCTGCAGCCATCATCAGGATCCCGAATCCTCACTGTGCAGCTGCTCCATATTATAGACCTAAAAGTTGGAGCGTGCATAAAGGTTTTTATTTTATCCTGGGTTAAAATATCCTCTGTCATGTACTGACACAGGAGCTTGGTTTGGTTCAGAGCCAAGAGAAAATAATGTTACCTGCAGGGTAGAAATGATATTGGAGATACGCTATGAACGTTTTTCTCTCCGTGGTTGTATTATCTGTATGTGTGTGTGTGTGTGAGTTCAAATTGTAACTTTAGGGGAAAAAGTGAAAGTAGAAAGCAGCTCTCTTTTGTTCTGACTGTCTTTCACTTAGATAGTTGACGTCCTATTGATTTTCTTTAGTTCTCTTGACATATTTTTTTTTTTTAAGTCTATTTAAAATATTTACATTTAATTAGCATTTAATTTCCTGCTCAATAGGAATTTCCTCTAAGAAGTAAAATCAAAACAATATCTGGATGGAAAAATGTTTTTCCAGGACCTGCATTGTGTTCAACTTGTTATGACTTATGATGAGGCTGTCCATATTAAAACCCACTCAAAGGCTTCTTTGAGAGGATATCCTGGAGATTTGTTTCTGATAGACGCATTACCCATAAGCTGCTGTACATTCCTAAGAAAGCAATGAGGCACTTTAGCACCACTGTAGATGTACTCAAGATTTTAGCCATATCTTAATGTTGACTTCCTGTTTTCAAAATTCCACAGACCTATTACCTTCTTGTTCAGTGCCAGTCAAAGTTAGGTTGGATGTTTTATAGTTTGTGACGACAACATTAGACTGATGCAGTGACATGGTTTTAAAGCAACCTGGCTTCATGACCCCTCATCTGACCTAGGTTGAATGCAGGTCAGACGTTGCTTGGCTTTGCTCAGGTGAAAGTCTGTGGATAGACTCTGTTTACGGTGACAACTGAGGATTAACAGTTCAATATAAATGGGTCAAAACTAGTTAAACATGTTCAGTAGACCAACCCCTATGAAAGGTGTGTAAAGTCTATGTTGTAGTATGTTCAGTATTAGTATTAGTATATAGTCATATACCTCTCATCTTCGTCTAATATCTTTACCACCAAGCTCCCTCTTCCAGACATGCTGAATCATGCATTGACGCTGTGTAAACTCACCGAGTCACTGTGATGATGAATTTACTATGAGCTCTGCCAGCTTAGGAAACAATTGCTGCTGTGAGGAGGGGTTAGAGTTTATTTTTAACCCAGTCGTGATTTATTTAGGAGTCTGCTTTCTTGGTGCTGGGAGCAGTCTGCTCAGCTGAAACCCCTCTGTGTACTTCCCCTGTCCCATTCCCATGTGGGTTAGAGAAGACAAAATGTTGTATCCCATGTTCATGTTCACAAAGTGCTGTACATGATGCTGCACCTCCACAGATATTAACAAAGAAAGCAGTACTTTATCTTCCACCCCGACTGTGGAATCCATTTAAAAGGTTTATTATTGAAAATGGTCACTTTTCAAATAGAGAGTTGCTGTTCTTGCTCTACATCTTCAAAAAATCAGGAAGAATTGTCTGATTTATCAGATGTACTAGGTTGTCTTTAACATTGGTAATCAAAAAGCTCCTAGCTAGCTTATTTAATTTTTCTATCAAGCAAAAAAATTGCTTATATAGTTTTCCACGGTTGGCCTATTTGACTTATTACATTGCATCCTTTGCAGTGCGACTTGCAACCACACATTACATTTTATATTTTCTGTGCTAACAAACCAGAATTACAGTCAAGTAAATAGTGTAATAGTGTATTTGCAGAAGCACCAAAACAATAAATTCTTGCACGCCTATGTACATGGTAGCCATGGCAACGCCCTAACATCGAACCGTGATTAAACCTTTACCATCAGCTTCCTCCTTTCTCCTGCTGAGGTGTGAAAATTAAGATGGTAGACAGTTTGTGAACATGTGTCACACATGACAGATTGGTATACACAATTACTTTGGTGAACTGTCTTGACAAACTTTCACATAAATTGTGGTAACCATGGATTTCATGCTGCATAGCCTTTATGAGTTCATTTCTGAGCTCATTTGCATTTCATTATTTCTCCTCCCCCTTGCTTTTGATAGATTATGTACCAGTGAAGCCATACAGTACATGGTTTTGCAGGAAATTCAATACAAGAACTCTTCATTTCGAACAAGTGAAAAGAAAGGGAGATCAGCAAGTTAATGCTATTGAAATCATCTTATGTTATTGAAATTATACTTATCTTATCTAATGTTTTTTTGCTTATCAGTAAATTAACAAACGTCTAATAGTCATCGAATGGCTAACCATTGTTTTTTTTGTTTTTTCATCCCATCCACTGGGTTGAATTTGAACCAATCATGCGCTGCCCTCTCAGCTAAGCAGGCTGCTATAAGTGTGAGTTATAATGACAGACACAGCAAGGAGCCTCTGCCTTGTCAGTCACCCACTGAGGTCTTTTCTGTCCAACATAATGGCACCATAAATCTTGCTGAATAGTAATCTGAACCCAAGGGGCCATATTGTCTTGAAGGGTCAGACATGGAAAAAAAAATAAACATTGGCGGTATTGAAAGACGAAGACTGTCATTTGACCCTATGAAAACAATTACACTTTTTTAAATCTCTTTTTTTATTCTTGTTGTTGGGAGCAGTTACTGATATATTATCTCAAAGTCACCCTCAAACCTGGCAAAAACTGGGAGATTAACTCCTCTGAATTTGATTGCAGCCATGCAATTAAGTGCAAATGCTTTTATAGTTCTCTTTCACTTTGGACTTAGATGTACTCGTGATACTGTTAATGGATTGGACAGCGGCCTAATCTAGCCTCATGTTGTTCTCTGTGATAGCGCTCTCATCACAGGGTCCTGCCCGGCAGCTGATTATCTCCATAAGTGCCTCCGTCCATGCCAAAAGACTAAATGGGAGACAAGTCACTTTGCAGAGATGAGTTATTGGGGAGCTGGTCATGGAGCACAAAGCCCAGTCATGTATACAATGCTAGCCAAATGGTTAGCATTCACACTGCTCGCTATCCAGTGAACTCGCCATGACCTGGCCAAGTATATCTTCCAATGTGTCTGTCACATCCTTTCTCCCTCTCAACAGATGCAGGTATTAATAGGGAGCCTCAAGGGAGGTTCGAAAGGTTAATGAATCTGTAGCCTTAAGCAATATGGCACCAGATTCACCCTTCATAGATACAAGGAGCAGCAGACCCTCCTCTAGATGAGCAGATGGGTTCTGTGGCACTGAGCACAGTGGGTCATCCGTACTGTAACAGCTCCAGTTGAATAGAGCTCTAATCCTATAAGTCCTATAATTGTTGCTGCTAATAAGATCACTTTCTTTGGTCTATCAGTTGCTGTCAAATATGATTTAATGCTTATTAATATTTAATACTTTTTCTTCAGATCCACGCTTCATTGTTCTTCAGGATAGAATTGGGCTCTACATGATTAATTACACTAAAGTACATGCAGTACATGAACTTTTTGTAGTCAACCAAAAGAAATGTAAAAATGAAAACAAGACACATGCTGTAGAACATCAGTTTTCTTGCCCTTCATGCCCTTGCTAAGACTGAACAGATCTACATCTGGCGTGTGGAGCATCCATCTTGTCTTCCTCAGGTGCTGGCATCAGTTACATGAACATTACTTGCATCACATCCATGAGTCATCCTGTATTTTGGATTCCCCAGACACCTCATGTTTTCCAGTCTGTTGCAGGGGCCTCTTCATAACTTCATAACTCATTTATGACTAAGCATACAAACTTTTTTTTTTCCAAAGTTGAAAAAGTGTTCAAATACAACAGTAACTAAAGAATGTTTGTAAGACATTAAGAGCCCCGTCAGTTCTGTTGGTATGATTTGGTTCAGCTAATTCCAGTTTCTATCCTATTATTTAGCTCTTGAACACTCTCTGTTAAGAGGGAATTAGTGGTGTGTAACTTATCTGGAAAATGTGACTGGACATAGTCATTTTTGTTGGACGCTAACTGCTTCTTTGGATATTGAAAGGTCAATGCAAGAGTGTTGAGATATTTCTTTACACTCTGCAGAATAACACTAAAAGTTTCCTAATTCACCAGAGTGCCAGGAAACCCTCCAAACAGCACCCCTCTCTTTTCATTAAAATTTAAAAGACCTCTGGAGTTGTGTAAGGATATGCCCTGGGAACATGGAGACCTGTGGTGTGCGACACACGCGGGGCTGCCATGCTCGTTGTTGCAGTCTCAGCAGGCATGAAAGGGACCAGCAGAGGAGAAGGAGGGAAATGTTACAGAATCATGGGTGGATGTTTCAGCCTCCAGTGACTCGGCTAGCTTCAGTGAAGCAGCAGGCTGGTAGTGAAGTCGAGAGAGACACAGACATATTGGGTCACTGTTCAAGACCCAGGGGATGGACAGAGACAAGGGTGTGACCGTGAGAAACAGATGCAGAGATGAAGGAAAGAAGCAGAGTCCAATGTTTTATTCAGTAAACTATTGCGAGCTGTGTTGCCATAGCAAAGGTGAGACAGACGACCTTAAAAAAAAAAAATCCTCCACCTACCTACGACAATGGCTGTTACCCTGTCATTATGCAAGGCGGACAGCTTGTCATCCAGCTACAGTCTGTCTGCTACCAACCAGTCAATCAACAAGCTAATTATTCTGCCTGGTGCCAGTCTGTGAGTCTGTTACCCAACTACCAGCTCTTCAGGTCTACCTGGCAGTTTGAGAGACAATGTACCAGCAGCAGGGAGACGAGGTTGTAAATCTTTTTTTTTTATCCTTCATTCTGTTGTGGTTTGTCCAGGTTGATCAGAAGTTTAAAATGGTATTGGCCCAATTGCACCAGACGACCAGGGGCCACTCTCTGACCCTCGGTCGTCTCGCGCTGTTGTTTGTTTTATTAGCTACCGTAAATATTTGAATGAGCTCTTGAGGGAGCTGTAGCAGTGATGCAAGCTCTCATCCAGAGACAGCATGTGCTCTCCAATGTTTACTCTCTAAACGTCACCACGTATGTGGGAGCTCGGAGGAGACTTTCAGCATTGTTGGGCAGTAAAGAGTAGTGAGCTATGGTATATAACACAACAGGCTTGTGTTCATTGACTTGAGAGTCTGAACTCTTTGTTGTATTCTGGTAAAATCATGAGAATCAAGTAACAGTTTGCATTTGTCTTCTACTTTAGCCTTGCCAAATATTTCACTTGCAGCCATTTTGTGTGCATAATGTTTGTTTTTTTTAAATTTTATTTCATTTTTTATCCACGCTAGCGGAGTAGCTCTATGAATGGCCATTAACACTTTGGTCCACATTGAAAATGTCACGCTAACTTTGGTGATCTGCTGACTTTTTCATCAAGCAACATCATTTGGCCAAAATTTGTCCAATTCGGTTTATGACTAATTAACTGCAGAACTAATGACATCCACATCAACCACAGCTATACTTTGTTTTTCTTGCCATCACACCAGCTAAACATTAGCATGTTAGCATTGTTGTTGTGAGCATGGTAGCATGCTGATGTCAGCATTTAGCATAAAGCACTGTTGTGCCTAAGTACATCCTACACATTTAAAGCAGTTAACATTGGATCAAATGACACCATGTAATGTGAAAGGGCTTGCTCTTAGGAACAAACCCACAGATAACTTTATAGCATCTTTCAGCTTATTTCCGTTTTCTGGCCCACAACTATATTTTTCTTGGTAAAAGTTTTAAGAACCTAACGTAACAGGCACCAAACAACAGATAGACAAAATTAATTAGTTGGTGAACATAAGCTGAATAGTCTGATATTTCCCTCAGGATTTGGTGGAGACCAAAAATTGAATATCAAACATACGTTGAATACATTTGTAAGGTAGCCAGAAACGCAACTCCAAATGAATGCTAATGTTGCTTCATATATACCGAATGTGTAAATTATCAACTGTTTGCTGACAAGTTTATTTTAAAGGTTAAAATGTCAATGTTATGGTCACAACTTGGTTCCGCTGGCTCCAATCGAACAAAAAAATCTCTTTCTGCAGGTTTAAGAACTACTTTACCGCAATTTTCCAGTTCATTTTAATTATGGTATTTTGGAAAAAGTTGCTTATATCCCGTGTTGAGCCAAGAGGAATGAAACAGACAGGAGTTGTACCTATTTTAAGTTGAAGTTTTCCAAGAAAGCTGACCCTCAACTTGATAAAAAATCTCAGCATATATCTACATAACAGGCACTTCATCTGCACACTCACACTGAAGCCAATAAAAGTCAGAGAGCAGATGTGTTCATTGCGCTTCTTTGAGACAAATTACAGAGTTGTCTTGGGAGTCACTGTTCTTTCATTTATTTCCCCACACAGCCGCAGAATTAGAGCCAAGCTCCCATATTATCTTCTCAGGGATCTCTCACCGATTCTTGATGACAGCATAATTAAATACAGGGGTTAAAAAAAAATCAGCAGGCGTTTTACCTCACAGAGGTTTGCTAGTGCAAACAGCAACTTGGACATTCACTTAAACATAAAGTTTGTGAAACCCTTCAAGCTGCCACACAATATGTGTTTTCATGTCAGCTGGTTGGTGGTTTGAATGATCTGTTAAGTTGAGTTTTTCTTTGGCAGTGTGGTGAAAGAGCAAACAGTAGAAACATAAACATTTGTTTTTATCACTATGGCTTTGGCTCAAGCCATCAGTGCCACAAATAAATGTTATTGTCTCAAGATAGATAGGCCTCTTGAAATCTGGACGTAGTGTTTGCAGTAAAGTCTTCACCATCCTACAGAATGTAATTCAGCCAAATGTATCAGTCCCTTTGCTTTTGTAGCCATTGGTTATAACATCAGAAGTTGGATATGGATCTGTTGTTCTAGCTTCTGTTTCATCTTTTTTATTTTATTTTTTATTTTTTTTTACATGTTCTTGGATCAGACATAAAGAACCCATTTCTTTCTTTTCTCTCCACAGATCCAAAAAAACGACTCACTAAAAGACCACTGGTTGGAGCTCAGTGCTGATCCATCTTCGAGCGCTATGAGTAAATGAAAACAAGCTGCCTTTAATCCAGAAAGGATTCCTCTTCTCTGTGCTAAGAGTCTACTAACCGTATGTAAGGACCACTGGGAGTACAAGAATCAAGTCAAGGACACGTTCACTCCCCCTCAGCCTGCAGGAAGATGGGAGTGAGAAAATAAAGCTCTGCAGAGTCAAGAGGAGCTTAATTAATTCCAAGGAATCTTAAAACAAACAGTGTTAATTTGTGTATGTGTGTGTGAGAGAGGATCTGACAACCATGTGGACATTCGCTGCAATTGTCCATGGTCTTCTGGCTGCTGCTCTGCTATTAGCCAGCTGCCTCCAATCAGTGATGGCCACTGAGGATGATGTCACGCCGCGCATCAGTTTCCCATACAGTAAGTTGAAGTAATTACCTGACAGACTTTTGTTTGGTAAATTATTGTAAGCATTGCAAGAAACATGCCATTCCATTATTATTTCGTTTTTTCCAAAAATGATTCACTATTCATTAAATCCCGAATAGCGATTGTCCAATCGTAATTTAGCAACTGTAATGGCTGGCCTGTCAAACTTTGGGTTTGTCCACATGTGTAAAGCAGTAAGCTTGTGGCTGTGGTTAAAGCGATACTGTGGATATAAAGAGTTTGGATGGTGGTTTCTTTTTTTTTTTTAAAACCCAAAAAGCACAAGAGCTAAGGAAAAGATTAAATGGCGTGTTGATCAACTCTGTCCATCACTAAACCAGAGTTACCTCCAAGGCCAGTGGCATTTCATTCTACATTATTATGTGGGGTTACAGGTTATGTTAAAAAAAACAGCCTGTGTTCAGTGCCAGAAAAATGTAGTAATTTACATATTATTCATCAATGTTAGTAAAGTAAGACATATTAGTAAAGCAATTACCTAACTTAACTAATTACTCAACCACAAAAGTAATTAGGTACATTACTTGTTACAAACCTCAGTTCTGTCAAAGATGCCTTCAAACAACTTCTTCCTCACCCACATGTTACATCTTCTATATTCAACGTGTGTAGAAAAAGACAACAAGATGTTATGGTTTAACAAGCAGCCAGCCTACAGTTTGGAGGTATTTACCAGTGTCCACTTGGCCGGTAGATCATAGTTTTACTGGCCCCTCGTATATTTTCACTGGCTGGCAGCCAAAAAATGAAAATAACTTTTTTTCCACAGTTCTGGAGATTTATTCATTGTGTACATAATATGTAGAACAGTGAAGTCCCCTTTAGATTTGATTGTTTTCCTTTAGTTATGGATATGTAATGTTGATATATTACACAAATATGCAAAATATAAAGTTACACACATGTTGGATCAGTGAAAGTAATAAACTCTTGTGTCAAGAACTGAGACAGTGCTGGGAGATCTGCAGAAATGTACTTGTGAAGATAGAACAGTGACTACATTTACATGCACAAAATATTCCGGTTTTCGCCCTTATTCCAAAAAAAATAATATTCCTACTAAGCTGTTTACATGGCTAATGAAAATGAATATTCTACTAATAATCCTGTTTACATGCAGCCATGCATACTCAATTTATCACGACAAAATATGGAAAAGTGGAGTCGCTGGTACTGCTTGTGCCATTTTGCTTCTTTGTGTCAAAATAGGGAAAGTTTTCCACTTGTGGAGGACTTGTTTGACCATTTGAACACAGCCTCCCTCTTTCATTTGTTCAACCACCTTTTTTAAAAAGGTTGAAGTTGTGATATTTACGCTTATCCAAAAACTTGTTGATATCCAGGTGTGTTTCTCCTTCTGACCAGAAATGTGGGCTTTTCTTTTTGGCATGCATCTCCACCCCAGCCTTGCAAACTGTTGGCTGGTTGGTTTGTTTACAACACACAGAGCTGACCAAAGAAGTGACCGTGACCATGTCCAAAGAATGCTCCTAAAAACAGAATAATTTCAACATATCCCACGTGCCTTAATCGGAAAATCCTACATTTGGAATAAGGCCTTATTCAGAATATTGTCATATTTGGAATAATAGTGTAATAGTGGGCATGTAAACAGTCAGTGAGAGAAAGAACATAGTGGCATTTGTTTGTGTGTGTGTGTTCACTCCAAGCTCCTTCTGTCTGCTTCCGTGAGCCACCTGTCCACTACAGACATAGAGTTAAACTGTAATGAATGAATGAAAAGGAGAAATGAGGAGGAGGAGGAAAATGAAAGAGAAACTAAGAGCGTCTGTCTCAACAGTAAATCATCTGTTTAGTGTTTGATGGTTGTTTTATTTCTGCTTTAGAACGTAACCACCGTGAAACAATCAGAAAATAAAGTTTTATTTCTCTCATTCACGGGTTTTGTTCTCGCCACGGCCGCACTCGCTCTACTTGCTTGACCACCACCACTCTCTAGCTCGCTTGCTCGCACTCTCTCTCTCTGTTTCTCTCGGCTTTTTTAAAATGAGTCGGGAAGCTGACAGCAAAGCCTAACTTTACTTTTACCGTTATCAAACGAAGAGAAATGTCCTCCCCTCGTCCTAAACTGTATACCCATGACTCTGATTGGCAGTTGATTGGCCAATCAGCTTGCCCTGCATAAACTTTTACTGGCCCTGGGCCATTGGTTTTGTCAGACCCTGTATTTTATGACCATCAGCTAGCTTAACGTTAGCTTCAGTGACCACTGGTAAGATGGCAATGTCGACCTCAAATTGTCAGAGTAACAGAGCGTTATTGGGATTAGGAACTGTAATGTAATTACTGAATTTCAAATTGTAATCCCTTACACCACTTGTTACTGAAAAAAGTAATCACATTACTGTAACTAGTTATAAAGTAATAATGTGTGTGTTTACTGTTTTAATGTTAGCGACAGCTCAGTTGGATTAGGGTAAGTTTACGCTCTAGCAACCGAGATAGTGTTACGTTTATCAAACGCGTTGGTTATTTCTCATACTAAAAGCCTTTTCTCTTGTAACCATGAAGTAAGATGTAAACAGTAGAATAAATCCTATTTGCTTGTCTAAGTTTGTAAAATAAGCAGCTAAACAGTGTTGCGTTACACAAGAATTACACAAACATCTTACATTTTTACTTATCATACAACTATACATTTTGCAAATTCCAAACTAAATAACATAATTAAGGGCGATGTTGAGCAAACTCAACAAACACAGCTGTATTAAGTGTGAAGCTGCCTACAGTGTATCCACAGAGACAAGTTGCCTGCAGGTCCACATGCACACATGCCAACTTGCTAGCACTCGCACTTCTAACCTCTCATAAATACATGCAATTATAATTATGTTCCCTGAGGATGTTTTTTAAAGATTAGATGCCACTTCGCACACTTTGTGTGTTGATGGGGCAGAAATAAAAGTCAGAACATGTTACTCCTCACAGTTGATGAGCAAATAAAGTTTTTGGGAATAGTAACTTTTGCAGAACATAGTCTTGACTGGACCCTCTAAAGAAGTTCCTTTTTGCTACTAGTTGACCTCTTGGTAATATTCAGCTGAGTGTAACCGTTTATCTCACATATATAAACTTAATGTCTCTCCTGGTGAATCCACTGATTGAATGGAAGACCTTCCTGCACCTGACTTAATCATTGCATGTAATTACTCCTCACACACTGCAGCTCTCCTCTTATTATGATAACTGTGGACTAAGCTTTCATAATTTAAGGACATGGCTCTTTTTTTTTCTTGTTGTTTTTTTTTACTAATTGTTCAGCTGACAGCTTTTTGGAAATTGATTGATGCATTATGGGAGCTTGTGACAAATAAGGTATCTGTTTGGATGCAGCTCACAGGGGAAATTGACTGCTTATCAGGGATGTCTCAATAAACACTTATTTTTTAATATCTTGCATTGTAGCTGTTATAAAATTCTACATAGCTAACAAATTGCTTCTTAAAATGATCTCTCTGGTTCCTACAATTTGTTTGTCCCCTGTCCTTATGTCTGTTTTGCAAAACCACTCATACAGGTAAGCATACTGATCCAGCCACAACCAAAGTGTAGGCTTCTGGGGATGAAAGAGTGTGTTGGCTCCTGTTTACATTACCTGTCTGAATTTGAAGTTCCTCGCTCTGAAAACAACAACCTGATGCTTGTTTTCCTCACTTCTCAGCCGACACGGTGAGGCGTCACGCTGTAATTCACGTGCACCATCTCAAATTAGCATCGCTCATACCCAAGGACAACCTTTCACATACTTGAGCCATTTAACTTGTTTCTCAAAGCACTAAATGGATTAAATTGGCCCAAGGCTGGTTCCCAGGAACCGTTTTTTTTTTTTTGCAAACCACTGATTTCTTTTTTTTCTTTCTTTCTTCTTTTTGCTTTACTGCACATAACATTCATACTATAAATTTCATTTATTTTGACATCAGTGGTTAGCAATTGAGATGTTCTCAAGTGGTGATGATACGGTGTAGAAAATCTTATTTAAATGTCACTGACACTGATTGTAAACTATTCATTAACACTGCAGCTTTGAGTAAACAGGATCTGCTGCATCACTTACATGCTAAATGTTTCGTATATAAAGTAGACTATATTCAACCCGCGCCATTGATGCAAAACATGTAAAGCAGGTCACCCTTTTAAAAACTTCATTGTGGTTTGAGTAGTCTGTAAGAAAAGGGGGTCCCGGGCTGTTTTCTAGAGAGAAGACCCTTGCCTCAACATGGCCCTTTTCCTGGACAGGCACCCCTTTTTCTTTTTGTCCTTCTTCCCTCTCCCCTCACTCCTTTCTTCTCTCCTAATGAGCAGGCTAATCTCTCATGTGTAGTGAGTGGAGGTTTTTTGTGGTTGCTGCAGTGGGAGAGCTTGTCTGTTTTTCATTACGGCTCTTGTGCAGAGAGGCAGCACAAAGGATCACGGGACTTGAAGCTGTAAGCATTGGTTATGTGGCATGTATCCCTGTTAGTTATCAGGAACTTCTCAGGCAGGATGTTACCGTCTTTCTCATTTTTCTTGTTCTTTCACTTGGAACAAGAAGTAGTAATTCAGGTTTTGCACTTAATAAGAACAGTTTACATTAATGAGCAGGTTAGACTGGCAAGCTCACTTGATCTTTGTTGTTTTGGGTTTTTTTTTTCAGATTTTACTGTAGTTCATGAACTGTATACTGAATTGTATTTCACTCTGTTATTGCTGTGTGTTCCTGGCCAACTCTGGTGAGATAACAAGATATAAAAAGATATCTTCAGACAAAGCCAGGCTAGCTGTTTGCCCTGTTTCCAGCCTTTATGCTAACGTAAGCTAACAGGCTGCTGGCTGGCTGTAGCCTTAACGGAAAAACATGAGAGAGGTATCAATTTTCTCATCTAACTCTCAGCAAGTAACCCAATAAGCGTACCCACCAAAGCGTTGAACTATTCTCCTAACTATCAATTACATTAATGCCAGTGTAGTTAAGTTTTATATTTAATCCCATTTAGTTGTAATCAGTATTGTTTATTTTAATCTGGTGTTTATGTGTAAATGTTCTTGAACTTTTAGTGGTTAGAGGCAGGTTATGCCTATTTTTCTTCCACCATGAAAGGGAGATTTAAAGCCGTATGTGTTGGTAATTGTATAAAATCAGTCAGTCCTGTGTTATATTGCAGGTAGCTTTGATTTGAATCTTTTATTTAATTAATTTCTGCTCTTATATAATGATTGACATAATGACAGGTGACCTGGAAGAGAGAAGATGCCAGATTTCAAACCCACAACAACACATGTAAGCATTCAGAGACTCAGATATGAAGTATGAAGTATGTATCACTGTATGTGTAACAAGTTAACTTTGGAAATCAAGAAGGAACATTTATTATCTTAACTTCTCATAGGCTGCTAGTATCAGAGAGAACAAATCAAAATGGCCCTTTAAGCCAAGCATGCTGCGTACGCTCGGTGTACTCTGTGTCCTTTCCCGTTTACGTTTGGTTTATGTTCGGCGAATATTGTGCGCTTTCTCTCATGCATGCTAATCCAATGACCTTGGCAGTGTGTGGATCGCAGTGCAGAAACGGAGGAGGGGCAGCGAGAGGGGGGTCAGACCAAATACTCATGAGGTTTTAGACATGCTCCGATGCCCACCTAAAACCCAGCAAGGACACGCCCACTGAGCCTGAAAGAAAAGCGGCCTGTGGCTTCCAGCAGAGGTGGCACTCACAAGTGCCTGCATATAACCATAACAGCCACAACAATGGGGCATAATTACAGCACATCAACTCCGTCTGTTTCAGATGCTTTAATGGCTTCATCACTTGCACGCTCCAGGGAATGTACAGAAAAGTTCAGTCCTTACAGATTTCGATCAGGATCATTTGATTTGAAGAAAATGGCAAGCAGAGAGAAATAACAGTGTAGCTGTTAATTAAGATGGACAGAGAGGAATGTGAGGTTAGAGTGTTTTTAAGTGTTTTTTGGATTGCTGTGATGCAGTTTAGATCTGTGAAAAACAAAAATGTTTGTTTCATTGCTATTAGCATTTTGCAGCATTGATTTTTCATAGTTTTAAAGTTGCGGTGACAGAAAAACAAACAACATAACGTTATACTACGACACACAAACAAATGCTTTTTGTCACACGTCAGCAACCATAAGGTGTTCCTTTAACACCTTATTTTCATGCTTTGTTCTCTCATGCACTAAAAACCAGGAAGCAAGTTGCAATATTTTTCTGCGTAACAAACTGCATTTCAAACTCTGAAAAGGTTTATTTTCTTTGTAATCGAGAAGTGGTAACGCTAGAATAAGTAGCATCAAAAGCTGACTCATTTAATGTTTTGATAAGCTGATTTAATACACTACAAAAACTAGCATGTGCTCACACATTTCTTTTAGGGAACACGTCAGGTTTCACATTTGAGTTCAGGCAGAAGTGAAATAGTTAAAAGCAGCCATCTCATGTATCTTTCATTAAGAGTCAGAACTTTCCGGATTCAGTTCCAGCATGTTAATACACTCCACATGCCTCTTATTACTACTTGTGGGTGTGTGAGAAAAGAGAGACTGAGGTGTGTGTCCTTGTGAGGCCGGCAGGATTTATATGGTAGATAGATGAAGCTCAGGGATTCAGTTAGACACAGATTTAGTAAAAATCCTGGGTTTTTTGTTGTTGTTTTTTTTATAAAAAGTGGCTTCATTTTTTTATTTGATGTAATGACAACTGACCGTGTAGGTGTAGCGCTCATGGATTCATGAGTAAACTGTCATCCTGATCAGTATGAATGACACCTGTTAACAGAGATAAAGTTGGATCATCTTCTTAAAGCATGAGAGCAGAATTACCTTTATGAGCCCAAATATGGAGGCTAACGCAGCAGGTGTGGGGAACCTGAGCTCACCAGGCTCCAGATGACAATATGACTGCAGGAAATAAATTTGACAATAGAATGGCGAGAGTGAATGCTTACAGCCGCTGGACTGAAGAGGAGTGTGTAAGAAAATCCATTAGCAAGGAGCGTAAACCAATGTGCTTGACCACTTCTCGTCCTCGGTTACGACAGATGACTAGAGCAGGAGACTCAGCGCGACTCCAGCCTGCTCTTCTCATCAAGGGCCTCTCCAGAGACACACACACACACACACACACACACACACACACACACACACACACACACAGAGGGTAGAGGGTTGTGTCTGTATGCTGAGGTAACACTTAAAACACTTCAGCACATGCCCGTCCAAAGTGAGTGCACTTAGTAAACGGCAAAGCAGCTCCACCGGTGCCCTAAAAATTGTCAAGTGTGCGAACTAAAAAAAAATGGCTGTAGAGATGTATCGAGGTGTACTTTAATTGGATTCTAGCTGTAGCATAAACATTCTGCCAACATATGCAAGCCAGCTGGATTTAGATGTTTGCATTGCCAACACATGACATTTTTTTCTCTTTAAGTCCACTTGGCTGAGGCATATATATATTGTCCATAGAGCCAATCTATCTTGGTGTGTGTGTGTGTGTGTGTGTGTGTGTGTGTGCGTGTACAAGAACATCACCACCAAAATGAAGAAAAACATTTTGTTAGCTCAAACTTGAGCACAGCACGATCAGCGAGGGGGCTGAATTTGTTTATATCAAACTCCTATGACGTCTTCTGTCTTTCGTCAGTAGAGAGAGAGAGCGGGTAGGAGTAAGATAGGGAGAAGTTGAAGAGACATGTATGACACGCACAGGCACGTCTGTTTTGAATTGTCAGTGAGGAAATTATACCAACTATCCGTCTCTCTCTGTATGTTTGAATAACTCACTCAGATACCACACAGTGTCTCCCTCTCTCTGTCTCACTGAGCTAATAGCCAGGATTTTGTAAGCTTTCAGCTGTGATAGACCACTGCACTCCATAGCTCTGCTGCTTTGAACGTCGGGTGGGTGCGTGCCAATCCAGAGTGCACCAAGATGACACCTAAGAGCCAATAATTACAGAGCAGCGCATCATGTCTGTGTCAGCCTCTTGTTCTCTGCTTTTAGAGCTATGCAGGGTTTTATGCATTGACCTCATCCTTGGTATATGTGTGCTGGGGAGATGTTTTTTGTTTTTTTTGTTTTTTTCATACAGTATTTCAGGGCTTATACACTACAGTACACAGCTATTTGGCATTATGCACAGTTTCCTTCAAACCTCAGTTATTTCATGGTTTTCTGTTGTTGCCCTGATGTGTTTCTGCACATGTAACCGTGTGGAACCATGACACCTTTTTGCTGCATAATCCACACACACACACACATAGCAAGAACTGGACTTACACACCGTCAGGCTCTGCTTATTATCTGCAAGGTGCAGCCGTCTCTCTGTATGATGTGTGCACACTCAAATAAGAACAGACACACACACACACACACACACACAAAGTTGCAGCAAAGCCGCCATCATTCCCAGTGATTACAAACGACGCAACACATCTGTGAGCTGGATGTCTGGCCTTACAGATATTGTAGATGTCACACTTTCTGAAATAGATTCAGTGCTGTCAGCTCAGTAAAGTCTGATTTTCTCTGCCCTGCTTTTGTCTTTGTTTGGATCTGTTTATTTTTGTCTGTTATCAGTGGCCAGTTCAGTAAACACAGAGTGAACTGGTTAAAATGGAAATGTAATATGTGAAATCTTCTTCCCTGATGCTCCCCATCTGACACCCCGTACTCCTCTAACCCCGTCTGCCTCCTCATTAGAGCTCTGTGTCCTCTAATTGTGCAGACAAACAGTGTTTCTGTGCTGACTTGGGCTGCTATCGGTTGCCAGTAGCCAGTAGCGACAATAAAATAACCATCACTTTGCCCAAATATCAGGAGGAGCAGTGCTGTGATGACCTTGACGTGACTTCTGTCGGCGTCTGTCAGGAGCTCCAGTGCCGCTATCAAGTCCATTGTCAAATCACGTCAAACAGAGAGCCTTGAAGCTGTGCACTGTTGTGTAGCTTCGGCGGGGCAGAGATAGATAGTTTTTGGATAAATTTGCGTCTTGCATGTAAGAAATGCAGATCCTGGTGTGAGATTAATATGAACTGCGCTGCACTCGCCTTTTCCTTTGAGTTTCCTCAGCCTGGCTGCAAGCAAACCCCTTTGTCCCCGTTGCCCCCTCGCCTTGTGACTTGGCTCATGCTGCTTTAGTAAATCTGGGGCATGTTTACAGTCGGGCCTTTTTTAGGAGTGTCTTGGCAGGCGTGCACCTACCAACCAGCCAATCAATCGCCCCACCCTGCCTTGCTGCCAAAGCACTGGCATGTATTTTATTTCCCAGCGACAATGTGTGCAAGCTGGCACCCTCTGATGATATCTTAGTTACCTCACTGGTGAGTAAGCACACACCAAACACACTCAGCTGTGATGTGAACGAAGGGATTAAGAGGCATGTAAATCTGAATTGGTGTCACTGTGCTACTCTGGAGGTCTGGTCTCTCAACACTGTTAGACTCCAACATTTATTTTAATCTTAAAGTCAATAATATGTAAAGATTTGTTTTTGAAAAATGATTTTATTCATGTGTGTGTGACATTAATTTTATTGACCTTCAAGAACATTCATTTTATATCTGCATGCTACATCACAGCCATTTTTCTGTTCGTCTCAGGGTCTTTGTGCTTCTGTTAAAGGAGTAGTTTCACATATCAGGAAATAAACATTCGCTTTCTCATAGAATGGAAGATAACATTGACGCCACCCTCATATCTATTCATTCAATATGAAACTGCAGCCTTTCTTATTATGTGCTTGACTATTTTTTGCTTTCTTCAGCCTGTCTTGCAAAAACATTCTGTCTCCCAGCAAACAATAAGTTGCATTATCAGTAAGGTGGCTCATACTGACACTAGCATCTGTAGGCAGGAAATGTTATGTACCAAACATATGGATGGCAGTTCCGACAATCAATGTATTCAGTACAGCCAGAATTGGAGATTTTAGGTCCCTTTTTAAAGGCACAGATACAAGACTTCTCCTCATGTATCTCCGTTTTAAATTCGGTAAGTTTGTAGATGCTTATTGTGTGTGCACAGAATTAGTCTGACTTCTCTCACCATACAGCAAACAGCGCTGTGATCACAGAGACAGCTGCTCTCTGAAATCCTCAGTAATCTGATTGGTTCCTGCCATCTTTACCTCAAGTGACTTAAAAGAAAAAACATCTTGACGAAGATTAAATACGTCAAAATTGAATTTTGCCTAATTAATTGCTGAGAGGATATTCTGCTCCAGTGGAGAAAAAAAAAACACTTGCATTCAGCACTTGAATGTTAGTATTTTGTGCAGACCCTGTTCTTACAACTGTAAACTGTCCTCAAATTATGCCACTGGACTCAAATTTGGGCCATTGTCTAATCTCTTGTGCAGCCTGCCACGGTGATGTAGCGTTCATAAGCATGGAGAGTTTAAGCAAATGTACTCAGTTTGACTTCCAGGCCTTAGAAACCTGTAGTAATGACTAATTCAGCATGTTAGCACTGGCAATAAAGCAGCCATATTGATGCTAGGTGTGATGTGATGAGCATTAGCAGAGGTTGAGGGCCCGGCTCGGTGACAGCCAGCTGATTAAACAGGCAGGTGATGAATGGACCTGGAGCCTGGCTGTGAAATGACCTGCAGTTGCTGCCGCTCTCTGTGGATGCCCGGCATTCTGCTGCAAGCATGTCAAAACACACAAATGATCTGCTGCATCAAAAAGTGCAAGAAATCTCCCAAAGAAGCTTCTGTGGATGATTCAAAAAAGAAAGGAAGAGCCTTGGTTTTCTGTTTGAAATCACTGCGGCTTGACAGAGCACTGACGTTTGTTACTGCTTGACCTTCTGCTCTTATCAAAAAGCCATCTCGGAGTGCTTTGAAAAATAACATTTTTTCCCCGGTCTGCATGTTTCTTCATAGGTCAACATCTCGATCCAATCTTCCCAGTTACCACTACTCCCACTCAGTACCCCGACCTCAACATCCCCCCTCCTCCTCCCGCTAAGTAGCCTCTTCCTGCTCTCTGAGTAAAAGTTTCATGAGTTTGCTCTCCTCCGCTCGTTATTCCATTGTCTGTCTAAGAGGATGTCACTGTGATTTATGTCAGAGAGTTTTAATATGCTGAGGGAAGGCTGTTTTCGGTTCCAGTGAATGGCCAAAACCCAGGGGAGCTGTGACAGTCAAGCTATAATATGTCCCCCTGTTGAGAGCAGGGATGGCTCTCCTTTGTCTGCCAACTGCAGGGTCCGCTGGGACTCGGTATAGCTCTCTTTATGAGCATTTAGGGAAAAAAAAATTTAACAGACTTAATATACCTCGAAATAAAACCTGTTTTTCCCCTCTTGACATAGAAAAACGTATTTTGTTCCTCGTCCGGAATAAACTAAGGATGACAATAGGAAGTCTTTTTATTTTGTATCCCCTCCCCTGATTTTAATGACAGGCCCTTTTCTTCATTGACTCCAGATGTCACAACGTTTTAAACAGAATGAGGGTTGTTGATCTGGAGAGGGCCAACGATTTGATTTTGGACAAGATGTGGCTTGTGCAGCTGGGTTTCACTCCCATAAGGGGAGAGACGATCATCTGCCAAAGTGCCTTGAGTGTTAGATGAACCATTTGTTTGCGAGCATCTTGGAAAGTTTAAGTCGAGGGTTGTAAACATTTATTGCAGTTTACTGGCTCCATTTGCATTATGGTCCAATGCATCACCTGGAGTGTTGGAGATAAACGTGCTGCTGATGTCTCCTCTTATTGTCAGAAGTCTCTACATTTGAATTCAGTTTGCTGGTTGTACATGCGGAAAAGCTGTAAAGGTTTAACTACAGCAAATAATAGTGTTTACGACCCCAGATACGAGCCAGTAATCTTATTTGGGCAAGCAAGCAAATGGAGTCCGTGACCCCCAGCATTTTGGCACAGAGAGCACATCAAGTGTATTTAATATGTTTGGAGTGGGAGGCAATAGATAAACATTTACAAAGATGGTCAAAAACTGCAAGTATATATATAAGCAATGGATGCACAAATATTTGATTGCATGTATCCCGTGTCTTTAGTGAACTCACTGTTACATTCCTGCAAAGATAGAAAATTGTTAGTCTTGTTAAAAGATATCATAACATTAATAACATCGACCCAACCAAACACAGGCGGAGCCCGAACACGGCTGTTGTCTCTCCAGGGGTCAAAATCTTGAAGGCTCTGAATAAACTATTTTCCAGGACTACTTGGATCGTGTGTTAGCTTTTATATTGGATGTTTTTGAGTATCACACAACTGAAAAGTGAGCTATTGTCAGAATTCTGGTCTGTTAGAAAAACTGCCTGAAAAAATCAATCCAAACCTCTGGAAACTCCACTTTGACGGTTAAAAAAAAAAAAGCTGCTGCTGATGCCACTGTAGAGGATCGTGTGATGCTAAGGGAAATGCTATAAAAGGAGCAATGTGTGCATTAAATCTGTACTTCATCACAAGAACTATATTGGGCTGCAAGGAGGGGGCGATGTGGGGAAAAAAAAGTAACTCCTTTGACTTATGGCCCACTGGTAAAGCCATCCATCTGAAGAGGGCTGGCAAGCAGCAGAATTAGAGATTTAGATTGGTGTAGAAGAGGCGTTTACCCCGCTGCCAGTACAGAGCAGGGTAGAGAGAGAGCTGGCCAGCGCAGGAAAGTGTGGACGTGGCTCATTGCTGTACGTATGACATGTCCTCATGGAGCTACAGTAGCTGCTGGCTGCCGCTGTGCAAGAGGAATAAACTGAGAGGACAGTCGCCTCCAGGAGTGACAGTTACAGAAATAATATGCCCAATGAGAGTTTCCCGCTGTGTATCATGAATTGATTTGGCTAAAAATCACCACCGTGTGTTGTGCTATAGTTGGATGTAATCTGATGTCTGTCCACTTGTTCTCGTTTCCGTGATGTGTGGCTCTCTGTGAAACCTCAACAGAGTTTCCCAGATTTTCTTGGAGTCCTGAAAATAGTGAAACAAGAGTTCTGGTGTTGTTGGAATTACTCGGCTGATTTTTACATTGGTGTTTGAATTCAAAAAGCCAAAGCAAATGAGCGGTGGTCATTTTGTGATGAATTTTGGTGGCCTTCATGTTAAACAAGGTTAATGGTAGGGGTAGCTATCTTGGAGTAATCCATGAATGCTCCCATGAAATGTAATGTAGTAGAATTTTCATCATATTATGATCTGAGGGCACATCCACACGCCTGACTTGTCTTAATACCTGTGAATCTCAGTTTTTTACATTTTATTTTGCTGATTGGTTGATTAGCCTGACGAATCAAACCCACAGAATGCTACATAAGCTAATGTTTTCAGTTCATATCTGTGTATTGGTCAAAGAAACAATAAATTTCTTGGCATTTAAGTTTGTTGAAGGAGTTACTTTGATGTGGGGCTGCAACTAATCATTATTTTTATCATAAATTAATCTGATAAGTATTTTCTCAATTAAATGTTTGGTCTAACATTAGAAAACTTAGAAATGTCCATCCCAGCTCCAGTTGTCTTGTTTTGTCCAAACAGTCCAAACCCCAAAGAGATTCAGTTTGCTGCTTCTTCTTGATTTTACATCGAAGTTAAGTCTTGCATTTGAGAACTTGGAACCAGTGAATTTTTTGGCATTTTTGCTTTAAAAAATTGCTGAGACGATTTATTGATTTTCTCTCAATTGACTGATATTTGCAGATCCACTATGATGTTGTGTTTGAGCGCTGAATTTCAGGCATGTTGGGCCCTCCTGAAGGTAGCAGAAACACTGAATAGTTGCACTCCTGTGTGGATGTTTGAATGAGAAGTCAAGAGACCAATGACTCTGCTGTTATCCATGAAAAAAAGTTCCTTGTTTCAGGCTTTTAAATCAGAGGAAGTTTGGAAATGAGGTTATGTCAGCAACTAGATTACATTAGTTTTTAGCATCAATAAAGGGCTAAATCAGAATGCAACAAGGTGTTTTTTCTGGTGTTGTAAATTGTCACCATTGTGAGTAAATATGAAAAGCTTGTATACTGTAGTTTGCAGTGCATATTTTCAACACCACAGACTAATCATCTTGTCAGTTACAGTGTTTCATATCTAATAACAGTAATGGCAATGTTTTAATTTCCAATAATACAATGAAATTTTGAAGCCATTGAACTCTTGGGCTATGTTAACCAAAATGACTCCTTGACATGCAGTTAAATTCCTGAGACTGGAAACTATGTCTTTCTTTCCAGCATTCATTCAAACAAGTGAATGCAAACTCCCTCAAGAAGGCAAGAAACTTGGCAGGATTGTAACATAGTAATTTATCAACTTGTTAAGTGAGCACATTTGTGTTCTTGTGCTTCCAGCATCAGGACATGTTCTTTACCAATCTGTTTCTCCTGTCTGTGCTGTCCTGCTATGTGATAATGATCTCCTGTGTGTGTGTGTGTGTGTGTTTTCTTGCTGTTTCCAGATGCAAAGGAGAGATCAGCCAAGAGATTCTCTGTGGACGGCGTCTTCAATTACACCTCTCTGCTGCTCAGCCAGGAGGACGACATGCTGTACGTTGGAGCCAGGGAGGCACTGTTTGCCCTCAGCCTCTCCGACATCAGCAAGACCAAGCTGCAGAAGAACGTGAGTATGTCGAAAAATGCCAAAACGGATTATGAGAGTCAGAAATTGCAATGCAGGTCTTGAGCCTGATTTGCTGGTTCACCTGGCTGCTTGGAAATGTGGAAAAGTGGGCAGGCAGATAATTCAGAGCTCTGGATCCCATCAAAAAGTCTGTAATATTGTGGTTTATATTCAGTTAAATGCAAAATGTAGCAGTTAACTTGACTCTACATGTTGTTTGTTGCATGTAAGAGGTACTCCCTACACATTTTTATATTAAAGAAACAGTCCTCCTCCAGAGATGTAGTAGAATCAGCATGGTTCCTGGTATTTCACATGACTTATTCAGGGTTTCTTTTTCATCTTCAGCTGACGTGGGGCACTCCTGCTGGAAAGAGAGAGGAGTGCAGCTTCAAAGGAAAGAACCTAGAGGTGAGAGGCACCTTAACTGCTCCAGCGAAACAGGAAATAATAAAAAATACCTCCGAAAAATACTTCACAATATCAAAAGCATGATTTTATTTTTGTTCTTTTAGGATTGAAGAGGCAAAGATAGATTTATTTATATGTTAATGTGGCAGATGAAGTTAATTAGGTTTGAAGAAGGAACACCTTAAGCTACCAAGTATCACCTTCATCCTCTGGTGAAGCATCGCTGTCTTCCCTCAATCGTTTCACCAGCGTTGTGAGAAGATATAAAGAGCATCGAGTTCTGTGTCGACAAACCTTTCCACCAGTTACAAATAGATTCATCAAGTGTGAGGGCTCTCTGGGAAATTGCCCTATTTTTTTTTTTTTTTTTTTTATGCGCTGCCTCTTTCTGTCTCTCTGTTACCTTGTTGTCATGCCAGCTGTTGTATCCCTAGGCGACAAGCCCCGCTAATCTGTGTACTGCACAACTCAGGTCTGTGTATTACAGAAAGCTCCACCAGGCAACCGCTGTGTGAAGTCGGAGGTTTTCCCAACAGTGTCTCAGAAAAGAGATCACCTTTTTGTTTTGCACAGTTTCTATCGGACAGTATTTGTGTTTCTGAAAGATTTAGGCATGATTGCGAGTATTTCAGGCACAAATTTTAAAGAAACAGAACAGAGCTCTCAAGAAAAATACCACTTCTTATACTGCATATTGAGTTGTTAAGATTTTCTAGTGGATTCCTATACCTTACACTCTCTCCATTTATTTCTTATCCAGACTGATTGCTTCAATTACATCAAAATTCTTCTGCGGCTGAATAGCACTCATCTCTACGTGTGCGGCACCTACGCCTTCAGTCCAATCTGCGCCTACATAGTAAGTAATGACTTCTCAATTTATGTATTGTTCACCTCCAACAGTTGATTTTTCTCCTGTAAGTCTTGATTTTTATGTCTCTCCTCTTCTCTCACTTGCGTGGCTTTGAATTTTTATATATTTTTTTTGGTGTTCTTGTAGAATCAAGCTCTTTTATCCACCATGTCAGTATTGGATCTGTTGTTATCCAAGCGTAACCAAATCCTGCTGAGGCACTTTAGCCAGACAAGTCAACAGGGGGTACAAGAGCTGTGTGGTTTCCAGCAGTAGATCTGTTTATCTAGCTGAGGAGGACATCAGGAGTGATGGTAACCGGTAGCAGGATGACATTGATTTCAGTGATAGGGGGCAATCGAGCTTGGCCTCAGCTCGGCTCTTAAAGTGGGGCATTAAACTCTCCCCTTTGACGTCAGAGTGAAGGAATAACACTGAAGATGACTTGGCAGGACTTTTGGGCCTGAACTGGGATTCCATGCAGCTCTGAGGCCAGTTGGTTTGAGTGAACACTCGTCATGTTGACGGTCTCCAGAGCTGTGTGTGTGTGTGTGTGTGTGTGTGTGTGTGTGTGTGTGTGTGTGTGTGTGTGTGTGTGTGTGTGTGTGTGTGTGTGTGTGTGTGTGTGTGTGTGGGAGACTCACTGATATGCATAATGTTAACATTAATAAATGTTTTATTTTTATAGCTCTTCTCAAAACAGTCTCAAAGATTTTTACGGCCAGCTTATCAGGACACTGAAGCCAAGAAGATACTCTAAACAATCAAATGACAGACATGAATTAAAACGAGTCCCAAGTAGAACAACAACCTATTATAATGATGAAGTTTGTGAAGATTTTCCAGGCAATGTAGACACTCTATACTGTCCTGCTGTTCGATTTGAATGTTAGTAAATGGATGTACGTAATTACGGTTTCTGCCAATTGCATACATAAATTAAGGGATAGGTTCCCGTTTTTTTAGATTTATCCTAATGCAATACTCACAATGGGTCAAGCTCCCCTGATATTGGATCCTATACTGAAATGATTAGTCAATTAGTCAAATGAAACAGAAAAGTAATCAGCAACAGTATTAAACAAAATGTTTAAAAATTGCTGCTTTTCTTTGTTTTATATCATTGTAAATTGAATATCTTGAAATTTTGACTGTCGATCGGACAAAACAAGTCATCCGAAGACGTCACCTACACTTCCTATAATGCAACACTGGACAGAAGTGCCTTTTGTGAGACCCTCCCTTCCTGGTAACATCTGTTGAACTCCCTGTCCACCGTTTGTGACCCAGACTTTCTGTTAAAAAGCCCAACCCCAAGATCACTCAAGTGATGTCATTTTGAGGTATTTTCTCAGACTTGATGAAGCTCCTCCAGAGCCAAAAAAGACATTATACAACTGTTTTCACAGGCTCTGTATTGACCTACATACTGTAGCTCTGCCAATGTGCTTTAGCAAACATCTAAAGAATGGTCTATGGGTCTGTTGCCCTTTGATTGACAGTGTCTGAAAATCCAGTTTTCATTATCAGTGAAATTCTGTTATGAAGTAGATCCAACAGCCTGCCAGAAGACATACTTACTGTTAATGAAAGTAGTTTGAAAGAAGCAAATTTAACTTCTATTAAACCAGATCAATAAGCCTGGCAGGTTTAGATTTTTCATTACAATGCACCAGCCTTAGATCTGCTATAAGTTTTAATTATGTCTCTATTAAAATAATACCTTCAGTATACCATGTACTAGAGCCTAGAGACTAAACAGAACTACTGCATGTGTAAAGTGACCGAACTCTCAAAAAGTCAGCTCTATCTGTGTATTGTAAGGAAAAAGTGGAGAGAATGAACTTTAGCTCACTCTTACTTTAAGTAGAATTTAATTGGCCTGTGCCTGAGGGACATTTGCTGTTTGTGTCTGTCTCCAGAACACGTCAACATTCACGCTGGAGAGAGATGAAGTGGGTGAGGTTGTGATGGAAGATGGGCGCAGTCGGTGCCCCTTTAATCCAGAGTACAAATCCACTGCCATCATTGTTGGTATGTAGTAACAGAAAGATTTTTTTTTTTTTTTTTTGCTTCTTCCTTCCTTCGTGCCATTTTAAACATCTGGCTTGCAAAGAACAAAGTATTATTATTGGCCTCCATCTGGGAAGAGACTCTGAAAACAAGCTCAGCTGTTTCCGAAACTACTTTTGATGTTTGTTGCAACTTTGATTCAGTAATGAATCATGATGTGCCTGCTAATGTTGTTTGCCTGCATAAATAGCCGGACACCAACAGACACTGCTTGTGTTCAACTTCTTTAACAAGCAATTAGTAAATAATTGAGCGGGATATGAGTGGGAGAAATGATTTGTCTAATCCCTCACTCAGTCTGTCTTGTTATGATGCTGACAGCACAATTTAAACCACTACTGGCAATCTATTGCAGTTAATAAAAGGCCACAGCAAAAAAAAAAAATCTTTGTAGCATTATGATGTAGTATTATGTTAAGTTTAACTTGAAATATCTTGTTTTCTTTCAGATGGTGAGTTATACACTGGCACTGTGAGCAACTTCCAGGGGAATGAACCGGTCATCTACAAGAGTTTGGGTCAGGGAACTGCACTGAAGACAGAAAACTCTTTAAAATGGCTGCAAGGTAAAATCCATTTACCCCATCAGACTGTTTTTTTTTTCCTCTACACATCCTCCATTATGTACCCAACAGAGCAGATAAGCTCCAAAAAGTAGCAATCATTAGAGAGGCACAGTCGCTAATGCAGACCGAGAGCAAAGACAAGTTCTCTTAGATTGCGGGCGCCCAGTCCTATCAGTCGCTGCACATGCACATCAAAACAGCCTCAGCTGGCTGCCACTGGTTTTGCCAGAGTAAAGCCGCACTTTGTGCACAATTAAGACCTCTCTTGTCTTTTGATCTCTAGGTAATACATGCAGAGTGCTCCTGATGAGACATCTGAGTACAATTATACAGAGGATGCTGTTTCCTCTACTCTTCCAGGGTTGTATGACACAGCTCTACTGTGTAGACTCTGACTTCTTTCCAGATTTACAGTATGATGATGAGTTTTTAGACTGAACAAAACTGAAAAAAATAGTTCCTTTGAAAAATGATAAATGTGTTACATGCTGGATACAGCAGTCGAGTTGCGTCTCACCACATGTGTTTTGATTTTTGACAGATCCAGTCTTTGTCGGCTCCGCTTACATCGAGGAGAGTCAGCCAATAGGCAACCCCGTGGGAGACGACGACAAGATTTACTTCTTCTTTAGTGAGGCGGGAAAAGAATTCGACTTCTTTGACAACACCATAGTGTCGAGGATCGCTCGCGTGTGTAAGGTAAGACACCTGGGGCTGGGGTGAGGTCATTTCATGAGACGGCCACGCAAAAAGCAAGAGGCAAAGCAGGGCTGGAGCTTCCTCTCCTTAATCCTGATACAATTACCTCAAAACAAGGCGGGACGCTCCCATGTCAAAGCATGTTTGGTAACATTGAACTCTGTCATGCCCATGTAGACACAATGGAAATTTGTCAATAGTGCGTTAAAGCTTCTTGTATTTGACAACATGTTTTCAACAGATTTGGTTTCCTCTTGCCTGAATCATCCTCTCCTCCCTCCCTCCTCTTTTCTGTGCAATGTCATCTCCCCCTCTCCTTCCATCTCCCTCACAATGTCAGCTGCACTCGTCCATCCCTCCAGCTCTTTGCCTTTCTCCACCAGCGCTTTGAGCTTTGCAGGCATTATTAGTATTCAAGGGTGTTTCGCAGCAATATGAAATGCTTTTTCCACTCAACTGTATGGCCTGTTTTTGCTGGAGGCAAAGCGTGCAAACTGTAGCAACCGCAGAATTCACTTTTATCATTTAATTTGTCGACGTCATTCATCTCCCCTCCCCCTCCTGGAGAGTTTAGTTCGGTCGATCACCCTGAATAATCAGCACCAGACTTTATCCCTTTTCACCTGTCATCAGATCAATTAAATGGCTATGAAGCCGCTTGATATACATGGACTCAGCATCCGTCCCTAACTGATGCCTCTTGTTCATGGAGGCATTAATGTGAGTAATCGTGGGGACAGCATGTAATCTTAAGTGACAGCTTAATGACTTAGTCCTGCTAGGCTTTGGCACTCTGTGTTGCGACACCTCTCGCAGCCAGCGGAGCACCTCCTGGATTCTATATATGGAAATCATTGACAGAAAGGCCCCCAGACTGTGGCAACTTGCTGCAGATGAACTGTGCAATAGAGACAGAAGAATGGCTTTCTCTGCTCTATAAAGCGCCTTTATTTCACTGGAATGCAGCAGCCCCCTTTTTCCTGACTGACATCTTTTCAGATGCTGCTCTGTGGCAGTACAGTAAGTGTTGCAGGTGGTTTATTCTCCACTTTACTGGGTAAATGCTTAAGGACATTAACGAATCAATGCGTAGGATGGTGCATAACATTTCTACTTTCTATTTTCCTGTCAAGTGTCTGCAGAAGAAATGCATTTGTAGTTTGCTGAGGGCTTCTGTCTCAATCTTGTGCAAATTATTGTGTTGCAAATTTCATTTATTCTCCTCAAAACTCCTCAAACATCAGTTTGTTGCAAGTGAGCAACTGATGCCTTGAAGATCTGAATTGCTGCAGGCTAACATGCAAAGCTATTACCATTTTCACTTTTTTTTAAATTTCTCAGAATAGTGCATCACATTCAAGCACACACCCTGTGTACTCCTTCAGTGAGCAGAAAGTGCTGAACTCAGATCTGAGTTAAGTAACACCGAGGTATGAAGGCCCCTCCCTGTTAGCGGGCTCAGTATCTGTAACTGACAGAAAACACACACTCCATTTTCCCCTCTATGTACCAGGCAAGACCAGATATGTTTAAATGTGGTTTTATTTTAATATTTGAAACATCTCGTAGTAGTGTGTAGTTTAATCTTGCTACCTTTTATAAAGAGGGCAAGCTTCTTGCAAGATGAGATAAATCAAAGTCTCTTCACTTTTTTCATGGTGTTCTAACTACTGTTTTACTTGGGTTTGCCAAGTAATTCTGCTTCCGAGTTGTTTTCTCTCCCCCTTCCCCAGCTGTCCCCCTCCCTTCTTCCACTCCCTCTTTCTTTTGTTTATTCAGGTGTGTGCACACTGAAGGCTGTGGAAAGCAGGCAGATCACAATGTGTGGCACCACTTTTCTTTGCCTCTTGTTCATCTACTTCTCTACTTAAAAAGCAAGGAATCCGAAACGTGAAGTTTGCATAAAACAAAAGAGTGGTGTAATACAGCACGAAGGAGCGAGCGTATTTTTGCACGGCAGCTCTCGGGTCAGGGGAGTGGTCGATGCGATTGAAAGTACAAACTGCGCAGCGGAGCACAGCAACAATGACAGCGGACAGCTGAGAGAGCAGGAATTTGTTCATTTGTTTGTTTTATATTTATTATGTCATTATGCGGACAGGCTACCACCACCACCACCTCAGCCTTGTAATTGGCTCCCAGGCTCCACATCAGTCCCAACAGGTTTCACCTCAACATGGAGCGAGATGATTGTTTATGTGTAACACAGAGGAGGGAATGGAAGTAGTTATAGTTTTTACATTTTATCATCTCTTCAAGGATGATTCACTCCTCGTGCTGATATGTGGGAGTTGTTCAGGGTTTTTGAGGCTGTGTTGCAGGGATAGTTTGGATCTGAGGCAGCAAACTGTCTTGAGATTGGGTGAGACCAGTTGTTTTGGTCATGTTCTTCCTCCTCCTCCTCCTCCTCCCTCTCTCCCCCTTCTCCTCTTTCTCCTCTGTTTTCTAACTTGCTTGCTGTATTTGGGAGGAGTTTCTTTTGGTGTGTGTGTTCATGAGCTCTTTGATAATTACTAGTCCTAGCAAAGCTGTCTGATAACTGTTTATGTGAATATTTTTGGACAGCTTGAAAGGAGAGTGAATGCCTCCGCTATATCTTAGAGGAGAAGTGAGACATGAACCGCTGATCCATCTCCTCTCCTTCAAAGAGCAACTGATATACAGTACTGCACCAATGCATCTCTTTTGTCTTTGTCCTTTTGTATTTCGGTATAAATACACCACACATACTATGCTGCACAAGGATTTTAACACTTTGAATTTCACCACAACATTGAATTCCTTGTTTATTGTGATTATTTGTCCATCCTGTTTCCTCAAATAGAGTCCGGGGCTGTCCAAGCCACTTTCACAATCATCTATTTGACCTCAACAGCACCCTCTAAAGCACAGGAAGGGGATTGCAGCTATGATACAACACTAGGACTACTGATGGTCTCTCTAACTTATAGTAACAGCTTGCTAAGTGCATTATATTAAAGTCATTCTGTTACCAAGATCTAAATCAGTTTCTGTCTGATAAGCTTGCTTTTGGAAATCAAGTAATGTTCCTACTTACTGATAACCACAGCAATAAGTCATCTATTCTTACTCAAATGAGATGTGGTCTTCATTTTGTTTTTTTTTATTTTTTTTGCATGCTCATTTGTTTGTTTTTGTTTTTGGACACCACTTTTTTAACCCAAATTTTAAAAAAGAAAACAATTCTCAGTATCTTTTCTTCTTGTTGTATATCCAGACCATCCCTCCCCAGGAGCTGATGCCTGGCATAGGTCGGGTGTGGCCCACAGAGGCCTTGCCTACACAACTTTCTTTTTTTTATGGGACTCCTAGTCTGTTGTCCAGAGCTGACTCAGAGGCCACAGACTCTGCCTAACATTTATTTTTCAGCTGGAAAGCTTCTCCTGTCACTCTTCCCCCTCATCACAGACTCCCTCTGACCTCACCATTTGCTCTCTCCGCACCGTCTTTCCATCCTCTCTTATCACTGGATCATCAATGGTCATGTGCGTCAGCCTCTGCTCAGCCGATGAGACTTAGTTTGCACTGTAGAAGCGCTTGTCATGACTCAAACCCAGTGATTCCTCCCCTTCCAGAGAAACCGGAGACTGACTTTAAAATCTTCATTGAGTCATATCCGACTCCTTCACCCTGTTTTGGGTTTAGAGTAATTGAAAATAGTGCATGTATGCTCTGCCAACAAAAAACTGTCTAAATGGTTGGACAATAAAAATAACTTCCATGACATACTGTGTTTTCAGGGTGATAAGGGAGGTGAGCGTGTACTGCAGAAGAAATGGACCACCTTCCTGAAGGCCCAGCTCCTGTGTTCCCTCCCTGACGACGGCTTCCCCTTCAACATCATCCAAGACATGTTCGTCCTGAAGCCCATGGGAGACAGCTGGGAGAGCACCGTCTTTTACGGCGTCTTCACATCCCAGTGGTGAGAGACGAACGGAGGGATTTGTTCAGATCACTTAGCTGAGACCACGCTGACATATAGGCACTTTATTGAGTTTGGGTTATGTTACAGTTTATGTTCATGAACACACACAAACACACAAAAAAAGACACACACACACACACACACACACAGCTCACACGCACCACCTAGAGCCGGTTTTTCTTTAATATCTGCACTCCAACTTGGCAAGTTGCCTTTTCTTACTTGGCTCCTCTGAATTTAGAGCAGCTGTAATGAGCTTAAACACTAACACACGCTCATGCAACCCCAATGTCTAATTAATGTATCAACAAAATAAAGGTTTTAATATGGAAATCATTCAAGCGCCCACTCTACAACTGTTCTCCAGTGAGAAGTTGCTCCCTTTTTATAAAATGACAACTGCAGAAAGGCTGGATTGGGTAAAAATGACATCATGCTGTAATAAAATAGGCACAAGTGTGTGGCTACTTATTTAAATGCTTTTATTTTTATATGTCAAACAAATGTGGAGTATTAGACACTAGACACACAGCATCTACGGGGACAAATAAAAACATCTATTTTTCTTGTCTATAGGTATAAAGGAGCATCAGGCAGCTCAGCGGTGTGCGCCTTCACCATGGCACAGGTGGAGAGAGCCTTCAGCGGACGCTACAGAGAGGTCAACAGAGAGACACAGCAGTGGTACACGTACAATCACCCTGTACCAGAGCCGCGGCCCGGGGCGGTGAGTGCTGCAGACAATATCCTGTGACAAAAAAAAAAAACAAATACAGCTCAACTTGTTTTGTCTGTGCAACTGTTCATTCAACCCGTATCAATCTAAAGTCAAAAGAAGGTTGTTCTCTTACTTAACATAACAGATAAAAATATCAATTTCCACCCCAGATATCTATTTTTTCATCACATGTATGAACACTATATATTCATATTATTATCAATTCTAGGTTAAAAACCTGCAGCAAAACATACATAGTTGTATCTGTAGACAGATGTTAAATTAGTGCTCAACTAGAGCTTGATGTGAGATGATGCCCTGTCTTTATTTATTTTGTTTGTTTGTCTTGTTGATGATCTGCTTAACGTTTCATCGGTCCTCCCCAAACACAGTAGTATGGGAGGTTATGAAATATCTCTTTAGTTCAGTATTTGTTTGCCATTATTGCGCACCGTTACACACTTTTAAGTGTTATTTACCTAATAATCATGCTTACCTTTGCTCACGGTGTCTATGTATTTCCAGGACTATTCGAATAAGCAGCAACTCATTTTTTACTTCTAATTTACTCCCCACACAGTGCGTGACCAACCACGCCAGGCAAATGGGAATCCAGTCATCTTTGCACATGCCTGATAAAGTGCTCAATTTTGTCAAGGACCATTTCCTGATGGACAGTGTGATCCGCAGCACTCCCCTGCTGCTGAAACGCAGTGTGCGCTACACACAGATCGCCGTGCACAAGATCCAGGGCATGGAGAGGGCCTACGATGTGCTCTTCATTGGAACAGGTATAGTTCATTAAACAACAGCTCATTGTGGGTATTCATGTAATTTTTGAGGGGAAAATCTTTAAAAGGAAAAACATACCACGTACATTCCCACCCAACATTCATTTGTGTGTAAGAACAAGTCAAACAACCTGCAGTTATGATTTGTGATTTAATAACAGTAGATGTTGGTTCTTTTGCTTCCACAAACTCTACCCTGCCTTCAATAAAACTCACTTAAACTGTCACATCCTCTGTGTCTTCCTCTATGTGCTCCAGATGATGGAAAGCTTCACAAGGCCATCAATGCCAATGACAAGATGCACATCATAGAGGAGATGATTCTCTTTCCTGACCCTCAGCCTGTGCAACACATCGAACTTGATCCTCAGAGGGTAAATCATAACTTTCTCATCACATTTTATGCATAACCAAGAAAATAATATAAAAAATACAATTTTACAGCTTAAAGCTGGAGTGTGGGACTTTTGTCTCCCCCCTCTGGCAGTGAGAGTAAAGGGGGGGCTCGGCACTAAGAGAGGGTAAAAACAGATATGTTTTGACGGTCCACCAGCCCAAAAACATATTTTTTGACGGCCCACTGGAACACCGGGATTTGACCCAAAACAATGTGCCCGATAGCCAGTACACCACTGGCCATAACCTACTGTTGTGGCTGTAAAACAGAGGATAAATTGTTCTGAGTGTCACACAACCCCCACGAAATTACTCATTTCACCATCAGAATTTGATCTATTCGTTCCGATAACATTGGAAAGTCTAGAAGAGCCGCATGATTAACAGCCAAGCACGGGAATGTCACCCCGACATGAGATTTAAAAACTCTGTATACTGTGAAATACAGAGAGATTTATCTGGCAGTGATAGGCTTAATCAGCATTGTGTGAACTCATATGGCAAGGGCTTGAATGTAACGGACATTCATTTATATATAAAAGTTACACACTGCAGGTTCAATAACCATCCATAATGATTATTGTCATATTGGTTTGTGTCAGTTTTTACTTATGTTACATCATGTTTACTTATTTTATATAAATGTAATAAAAATGTGTAGGAGCTAGATTTACCAGAGCTCAATCTGGCTACAGACATTTTCTTTCCACGGGGACCATTCCATTGAGTTTTCATGTGAGTTATAGCACCATCTGGAAGAGAGTTTATGATCCTCTCTGGCATTTTACCCGGAGCTAAATTTCATTACCTTTCTCTGTTTTATTACATAATGGCCTCTCCCAGGACCAAAGCAGCCAAACTGCAATCTTATCTAAGATTATGTAACTCTAATAAAGTCCAATATACTTTTTTGAGTATATTCTTGGCTCCAAATAGGGATATGAAAGACTAAGACGTTATCCACATGATGTCTGTCTAATATACTGCGAGATACGGTGGCCTAAATATAGACTGCTCTTTTTCAAACACAGGGTGCATGGTGCATTAGCATCAATGTCACATTAATGGTAAAAGTGGGTTTGTAGACTTGCTGTTACTTGCTACACAATGATTAGCAATAGACATGTACCATCTGAATAGTGTTGATTATGCAAAAAAAAAAAAAGAAAAAAATTTAAGACAATACCATGTAGCAGCCACTGCCTTTGTGTATGTGGTTACCATGTGTGTTTGACCACAGTCAAATGACTCGGCTGGCATCAAGTAAGAGAACATCTGGCGAGTTAGATCTTTGTTTAGGTTATATTGTTCTGTTTATCTGAAGTAATTGTCTTAGCGTGGTTTCCCTTTTTGAAATCAAAAATCCTTAACCTAAAGCAGAAGGAAGCTGTTCTGCCCTGCGCTCAGGTACTTTTTGATGAGAAATGTGTATCGCACAGACTCACACATGTTTTCTCCCCTGCAGGGTTTGCTGTTCGTGTCCTCCTACTCTGGGCTGGTGGAAGTTCCTGTGGCCAACTGCTCTAACTACCTGAGCTGTGGGGAGTGTGTGTTGTCCAGAGACCCCTACTGTGCCTGGACCGGGCGGCTATGTCAGGATGTCAGGATGGCTCCACCTGACAGGTGAGAGCTCACATACATATACAGTACATGGCCATGAATAAACTCAGTGGTATAGTTTACACATACACTGCAACCCTGGAGCAAAGAAACTCTCATTCCTTAAAGCTCACTTTTAATTTGTTCATCAGCACACAGTCAATATGGCTGTATTTAATTGTTTTCATACACGATTTCTTATGTTTTATGTTCCTTTTTTTTTAACAAAAGCTCCTTCTATAACCACTGAGAAATAAGTAAATGAACAGAAACATGCTTTACACGGCCATAATCATTAAAACAAAACATGAAAATCTGAGCAAACCATGAATTTAAAAATGATATGCTTCCTCACCTTTTTAGATTTTAGATGAACATGTTTTCACTGTGTTTAAAGTGAACATGCACCCATGCAAGCAACCTAAATATAAACAATATATATAGTTATGTGTTTGCACAAGAAGCTTTTAAAAGCAATATGGTCCCTTAGTCTGATGAATATAGGTTTTTAAATAAAACTTGGAGGGAGAAATTGGTGCATCCACACAAGGTGCCTTATATTACAGCTGCTAAACTGACCCTGTTGTTTTGTTTGTAATGTTTCATCTCAGCCGCTGGCAGCAGGACGTAGAGGAGGCTGATACTTCGGCGATTTGTAGGTTTCCCACCACAAGATCTGCCAGACCATCAGCTTCCCGTGAGTGTGTGTGTTTTCTGTGCAGTGGTAAAGTGTTGTTAGTCACCTTGTCGACACCATGCAACATAGTGTTGTCAGGAAAAGAAGCTGTCACATGTTGTTGTATTTGTATATTCTGAAAAGGATGCCAGCTGACACAAAACTCTTAGTCATTTATGTAAATTATGTCACACAAAGTCTAGTTTTGAACTCAGAATTGTACAACGTGCAGCGATGTGGTTAACAACAAATGACTTTAAATCTTGAAAGGAATAATTTGACATTTTGGGAGACTCACTTATTTGCTTTCTTGCTGATAGTTAGAGGATCTATTAGATATTAAACAGATCTGTCTGTTTAAATATGAAGGTGGAGACAGTTGGCTTAGCTTAACATAAAGACTGCAAGCAAGGGGGAAACAGCTAGCCTTGCTCTGTCCAAAGGTTAAAAAACATCTACCTACTTGTACCTCAACCCCTGTAAAACCACAACTTGTCCTTATGCTTTTGTGCATATTGATCAAACAGGACATAATATTTTAATTAAAGAACTTTAAGAGGTGCTGGTAGCTGGGATTTTGTAAGCTTTGCATAGAGCTATGCTAACTGTTTCCCCCCCGTTTCCCCTGCTAAGCTAACTAGCTGCAACGTCTTATTTAACGGACACAGCAAGAAAGCAGATATCCCAAAATGTTGAACTAATCCTCAAAGTTAGGCTTATTCCATAGGCTATGCAATTACTAACACATTCCTTTAAAAGGATCTTTAAGTGTTTTCAAGCAATATTGTGCTTTTTTCATAGGTGGCTCCAATTGCCAGCTCATTACAATCCCAGCCAACACCTTCAGAGTCCTGCCTTGCAAACTGCGCTCCAACCTGGCACAGAGGAGGTGGCGATACAGCGACAGCGCCAGCCAGTTCCTCTACGCTACTCCTGAAGGCAACTTGGTCGTGGTGGCACAGGCCGACAAGATGGAGACCTACGAGTGCTGGTCCGAGGAGGAGAGCTTCCGGCAGTTGTTGGCCAACTACTGCGTGAGAGCAGAGCCCCGCCAGGAAAGCACCACTATGATCAGTCACTCACGCACGCCACACATTGAGCGAGAGGAGACCATCATCCTGCCTGGCCAGTCGCGTTCTGAGCAGGTCCACACAAAGACGTACTGGAACGAGCTGATCGTGGTGTGCGCCCTATTGGCATTCTCCCTCGTGGTGTTCTCCTTGTTCGTCATCTACAGGAACCGCGATCATATGAAGTCCATGCTGAAGCAGGGCGAGTGCCCCAACATGCAGCAGAAGAAGCCGAGGATAGTGGGGAAGCCCACTGAGAGCTTACCCCTGAACGGTAACACCATCCCTGTTTCCACTTCTGATCACAAGGGCTACCAGACATTAAATGACAACTATATCTGCAGCACGCCCACCCACGAGTCCTCACCAGACAACAGTAAGAGCTTCTCCGAGTCCTCCGACAGGCGGCCGCTTAACCTGAAGGAGAGCCACGTGGAATACTCCCCGACCTGCCCTCGGCCCAGAGTGCGGTTAGGCTCAGAGATCAAAGACTCTATCGTATGAGAGCACAGTATTCGCTAAATGATGCCACCCTGTATCTCCAAGAAAGATACAGGCCAAACCCACCGAGCAAAGGAGAGGAGACCCTGACATCCTCCTACATCACAGCACATCTTTTATTTTGGTCATCTTTGTTCTGTGATCAGTGCGGAGGTCATTTTGTTTAACCATTTCCACTCCGGAGCCAGAGGTTAGTCCGGTCTGCTGCGTGGGGCAGGACGAGGAAGCAGCACGACACTCCGGTTTCAACCAGCTGCTAAAGAATAGTTCTAACAGTCTTTTTTTTTTTGAGTCATTCTCATGGCCACTAACAGCGTATGTGTGTGAGTGTTGGGCTGGGAAGAAAATAACACAATAAGCAGAAGACCTTCTTCCGATATCAGTATTTATCCCAGTATCTCTTTAGATATGCAAGCTACTCCATTAAATTATCTAGTTGATCACCATCACATGGTACAATTACAACAGTTGACAATAAATTATAAATACTGATATACTGCCCAGCCCTATTAGTTATGTGTGTCCTTGCACATGTTCACATGCAGAAGATTACTGCTATGGTATCAACTCTTCTGATGTTTTGCAGACGCCATACTAGAATCAAGCTACAATACACACCACAGACATGATGACCTAGAGTTCAGGTTTAGGAGAATATAATACATGTTATGCGTATTCACTATGATCCACACATTATGGAAGCAAGTCAGAAGCACATTTGTTCCATTTTGCTCAATAAATGTCATGACTGTGTGAAGATAAAGATGATGACAGATGAGGAAGACCAGGAGAGAACACCACACCTTGACAAGGACTGCAACTTTGAGACAGATGAGGGTGGCTACTGATCAAAAAATGTGATCCACAAATGATGCTCCAGGGTCTAAGTATTGACATTTACCTCCTGAATGTACGCTGTTGTTCAAAGGTCTTGTTCATTGACACGTAACCGCACCATGGACAATTTAGGGAAACCCATTTCTCTACATCTCTGCTCATCTGAGGCAGCCCTGCTCTTCAGAACTGACTCGCAGGTTCAATGATGGGTTAATAAATTCACTGAGACACAGATACCCTGTTTTTGAGGCGATTACGGCAAAAAGACCTGGCATTTTTACGGCCGTCAAAGAGGACATTACAAACACGGAGAGCCAAGAAAAAAAGGGGGACATCCACACCTCTACCATGTTCAGGGCAGCAACGAAATCATCATGTGCACTGTGCCAAAAAAAACAAAAAAAAAAAAACAAACAAAACTCGATTGTCTTATCTAACTGCAATAGTGCCATTCTCTTCTGACCACTCCCATCTCATGCTTTATGTTAGCATTGATCATTGTCGAAGAGCACATGGTGACGGTTCTCACAAAGGCACTAATAATAAACAAATGTGAAGTGCAAAGTTGGAGATTTCTCTAAGACTGTTAGCTCATAAACTTTTCAGACTGTGTTGGGCAGAGTCATTGATGTTGTTGTAAAATCTGACATGGGGCAAAGGACATGGTATGGAGATTAACTGTGGTTAAAACTTCCCATGTGGTTATCTGCCTTCTTAGTATTCTCACTGTAATGCAGAGGTACATCTAGTTCGAGATTATCGAGCTTGACGAGCGCTAACAATACACACGCAGCGTATTTTTTTTAGGTTAATTTAACCGCTAACAAGCCCACTCAAAATGAAAAGGTCACAGAACAACTAATAATTGTCACTGTATTTAATAGTCTTCTTGTCCAGACTGCAGCTGCACTATGTAGTGAGGTAGATGCACACAAGTTCTGTATTAGCTCAATATAACTCCCCTCCCCCTCCTCCAGGTTACATTTCTTACACACATGGCATTCACCACACTGTCAAGGCGATGTTAATGTGAAAGCACAAGTAATCAGGGTGTTGAATACTTGCAGGTTTGCACATTTCAGTAAAATCGGAGCGAATTTTAAGAAATGCAACTACTGAGAGACGGATGGTGTGGCTGCTAAGGAAAATGATTTTTAGAAATCAGTTATTACAGGGACCAGTGCAGCCATTATGAACACTCTTGCACCTACATTGCTTAGACTTTTGAGACTTAATAAGCAGAATTTTCCAAAGATGTAGGAAGCCGATAGATGTGTATGTCAGAATGAAAAACATCCACGCGGCCATAGGGGCAATATGGCACCACATGTCTTAGAATACATCACCAGTTCACTGTATTGATCAAGTAAGCCTACAGTATATATTTCACTATCAAGCAGACTCAGCATTTTGCTATTTCGAACACTGAGCAGATGACGACATGCTATGTAACTTCAAGTTGACAAAGTAATTGCACAGCATACTGCGCAACAGTGGTCAGTGTTTCCTTTTTTATTTGGTTTTCGTTTTGTATATACAGTATCTGTGCTTAATATTGTGTGTTTTTAAGGGACCTTGTGCAAGATGTGTTGTAGCGATAGTCTTGAAACTAGAGAGTGAACACTGCTGATATATTTTCTTTTTTCATAATCGTGCTTTACTGCCTACTTCAGCATACATTTCTCCTCTTGCACAAAATACTGCACATTTCTCACCACGCTGTTAGTTCAACACCTGGGCTGGTTTTTACCAAGCATGTCAAAGCAGGAGATGTATCTGGTTTTATTTTCAAGGAATAGTTTGACAGGGAAATAATTTTATTTAGAGAGAAAGATGAACGGATAAATATGACTCTCAGTCTTTACAGTAAAAATTAAATAAAAGTATTTCCCAAAATGTCAACCTATTCCTTAAATCTTGTTTGCTTACTTTCAAGCCGAGACTGACCAAATAAACCAGTGTTACATTTGCTAACAATGTATTTCAAACAAAGATCATTGCTTATTACAGTAACAAGGATATATCAGATCCTGATGTCCTTGGTGCAGAGTTAAGACAAAATTTCTAAATTCTAAAATGCCTCTCTGGAGCGTATTAATACCCTGCTTTGATATGCTCGATGGATAACCTCACAACATGTTTTCAAAATGCCTTTTAGATATCAAGTTGTTCTGCCTTCTAGCCATGTGCCACATTGTACACACACCCAGCAGTGACCTCACCTACAGAAATATGGTGACTGGCGTGATTGTAGCCCTCCGTGGGCGCACTTAACTCCATAACACGGGTCAACAGTAGATCTATAAGTTCACCCAAGCCACCATTAACTTTGCCTGCAAACAACAAGACTGGGAGCTGCTCAAAATCTCTTTGCTTGTGTCGGAAGTGGTCATTTGCACGTAGGAAACACCTTTCTGAAGAGTTCAATCTTTAACAATAATATTACTTCCTAATTTCACGTACAATACCACTTGACCTTAATATTCAAAAATGCCAAAAGGTAAATACTGTGTTATAAAGTTGCGCGTATTTATTAATGATGAGCTTTTCATTAAAAAGCACACAATAATACCACGGTGACTTCATTTTGAGTGGCTCCTCAGTAATGCAACATACTGTACTGGACATGAATGTAGCCGACTATATCACATTTTGAAGAATATCTTCAAGGATATTACAGCAGTCTGTTATGCTAGAATGGCTCAAGTAGGCCATTGCAACATCTTCTCAGCATTTAGTTCAAATGGTCATACTACAAAAAAACAGCACAATAGAACTAATTAATCATTTGTGCTGCATGATGTAGTGCTGCAGTAAGATGCAAGCGCAGCTCCAAATCCTCCATAACAGCTCAGCCATGAGACTCAGCAACAGCTTTGCCTCAGCATACCGAACACCATAAGCTTAGTTGACTGAATAACTATTAGACAAATGTGGTCTTGCCTGCATGATTTCTTGATTTGTTGTGTACAAATAACATTGTGAACTGTATTTTTTGTATCATTGAGATTGTGACTGTTGTTTTTATTATATTGTACATAAAAAGCACTTTATTTTAATTTTTTAAGATAAATGAATAAAATACATGTTTTGACAGATGCATGTGCGAGTCCATTTTATGCTGTAAATGGCTGTTTATTCTTTGCCTGAAAGAGAAGGCGAAGGTGAAAATGGTTCACTTAAATTCACTTTAATACCAAATTTGCATATAATTTTAGGTGTGAAAACAAAGCTGGAGTATAACAAACCTTTTTTCCAGTTATATATGGACTAAACCATCAATTTGGGTAGAAAACATAATTTTTAAAGCAAACATTGGTTAGTATTTTCTGAAAATATTGAATCATATAGGCTACATACATTCTCTTGGAGTGTCGTCATCAAAGTTTTAAACAGTGGGACACTGGACCTTTTATACCTTTTATATGCAAGGCCTGCATCAGCTTGAGGACTGAAGGAAAAGTTTCTGACAGTCACTATAATGCAAATGTTAAAGTCCAGCATGTGCCAACTGAATAATCATACACATTTTTAGTGGTTTAATGTGGTAATCTGTTAATTACATGGTAACACTTTAACTCCTTTAACTAAGGACAGTTTACTGATGCACAGAATGTCAACGATTACAACTTCTCCTGGTGTCACTTATAGGTGCTCACATAATGAGTTATAGTTGTTGACACATGCATTAATGAATCTGCTTACTACTACATATTAGTGTTTTATAAACCATTAAATGTTTATATACAGCCAATAAATTGTAAACAAAGGGCAGTTAAAGTTAAGCATTACCAAAAAAAAGCTATTAAAAATCAATAAATCATTTAATTTGGCAATTAATTCCATTTCCTTTTTTTTTTTAGCCTTGAATGATTGGCATCAACTGCTTCATTCATGCTTCTCCCTCACTGGCTCATGTCAGCCGCTGGGCCACTGGCTGATTTATATTTTTCAGTCACATTTGTGCAGGTGTACAGCATGGCCATTACAATCGGACATTTTCAAATGACTCTGCAGATAGGCTCATGACAACGCCGTGTACTGCCACAGCTCCCTCCAACATCCCAACCTCCTACTAATGTGCTATTTTTTTTTATTGTATTGTTAATTTAACTCAGGTTTAAAGTCATTGCTGTGTTTATAAGGGGGGTTGTGAGTGTCATTGACTGAAATGTAGTGTGATAAGAGAGGCTCTTCCTCTCAAAAATTAAACTGTTATACACACAGTTATATTCATTTTGCTACACACTCATCATGGATACACAGTTTCAGAGGTCAGCCCTGTTGTAAACGTCAGCTTTGTGAATGAACACACATAGTTATTTTTGGAAAGTGCGTGTAGCTGCCACCCAGTACTGAATGATGTTTAAACAGTAGGGACAGAGAGATGATAACAAGGGGACTCTGTATGTCACTGCTGCTCTGTTTGATTGTAGTACAGCACAGGTAGAAACTGGATGTGGTTTTCTACCAATTTGTCTGCTGTGGACTTTGAACACTGCACTGGCACATTGTTAAGTACAAACTGATGAGATGGCAATGTGGACTGTTAAAACACATGTATGCGATCAATTCTTTTGTGAGATGTTGTCCAGTCTTGACCACATCTGTTGCAAACATTAAGCAACTCCTTACACTGTAAATCTGTGACCATCATTTGCACAAGACATCTGCAAAGATCAAGCCTGTTTGGATGATTCACAGTTGACTGTATTGTAATAAGGCCACATTGCAGATGGTTTCCTCTGAGAACAGGGAAAATGTATTATCTGTCATTTGTTGTGCAATGATGTGTTATCTGACCATTTGATGATCTGCAGGCAATGGTTAGAAGTTGTTCAAAGTCAGGGCAGTTTTTTAATGTAAATTGTGACCATTTGGCCTCATAAACAAATACCAGACTCATTGGAGTTCCTGAGAATATTAAAATCAGGTTTAATACCGATCATTCACAGATATTCACAATGCAACACATTAGGTTCTCACGCTGCTTCCTGGAGCAACAACATGTGAGGATGCCTTGTCTTCTAGCATTATATTGAAGTGCTACATGTATAACTTTAGTACTCAAGGAAAATTAGGAATTATTGTCATTTAGTGTTTGTTTAGATTTTCTGATTCCCATAATGAAAAAAGTTCCAGATCTCAATGAGACTACCTGTTTAAATAAAGGATTAAATTTTTTTAAATTAAATTAGAAATTAAATGATAGAGAGCTAAATTTGTACAACTTGATTAAGTACTGAGAATCAGATATGAGCTCTAAGCTACTGATAACATAAACCTTATCACAACTAATCAGCACATTATTTCAATCACATTTTTATGATAAAAAATACAAAAACACTGCTCAATCGATCATGTGCATGTGTAGATCTGTCCAAAGCTTTGTATAAAATACACCATTTCATTCTTCTTTGTAATCAAACAATATAACCCTTTTGGCTATTTTTTTGGTTATTGTAAAAGTGTACCTTCATTCTCATGCTCAAGTTATTAAATATGAAAGGCTGATGTAAAAAACTATTGTAGGTGTCCCACAGGGCTCCTAACTTGGGCCCTTTCTCTTCTCAGTTTAGATCGACAGTCTCCCCTTATTCTTTTGAAAAGACAGTCAGTTGGTCTGGCGGTACCATAAGTCAAGTGATGATTCAAGGAAGCATGACATGTCTCAAGACATCTGGGCATGACAGGGTCTGAAATGGCAATATAGGTTGAGTACACGAGCGCACACTCAACAACGAGAGAAGAAGAGACAGAAGAAGAGGAAGTAGGAGACAAAGCAGATGACACTTTTAACCAGGAGGTCTTCTCTGCATTATCCAATCCATGTTTTTTCTGTATATTTCTTAATATATTTTAAGCTTCATAAAGAAATTTTCCTGTGTTGATATGTTGTAAGGACGGGCCTTTGATGAGCGCTTTTCAATTCCTTTTCTTAATTTGTTTGGGACAGTTTAAATAAAGATGAATCATGACAATTACAGCTACTGTCACTTTTAAGGACAGCCGCATTTTCTTTTCAAGCTCTGCCACCAGCTCACAGTGCCAATTATCTGGTCTTACTTGGATAGCATTCATTTCAGCTGTTGAAACGGGCAGGTTAGGCCAGACAGAATAGCTGCACAGAAAGCCAGCAAGAGGACTCATTTTTCTTTTCTTTTTTCTTTTTTTTAGATGTTTACCAAAGCAACAATTTAATCATCAACCTTCAAAGTGATCATTTTCTGCTTACAATATGTTTGCTCTTGACTTCATTTCTTGCTTGTGTGCTAAAAACATCCACCACATGTACCAATTGTCAAAGGATATTTTATTCTATTCTATTTATTCATATTCCTGTTTGCTGCCCTGCCACATTTTGACATTTTGATCCTTTGTTTTGTGGCCTCTATGTGTGTTTCAGGGTAATCAGTCTCTGCTAATGTAGACAAAAGACTCGTTGTTGACCTCTCACCTCATGTCCCTGTCAGTGACTCCATGTACATCAGAGGATAGACTGATCAATATGACCAGGTTTCACACTAACTTCATTCACTAACACAGAGAATATGATTTGACTTTACTGGCTAGGATGCTGGGATTTCTGAAGAATAATGAGAATGTAAAAACTATATATGCATACATGGGAGTACAAGGAAAACAGAAGTACGTGCCTGACAAACAAATGTGTACAGGAATATAATATTGTCAATAGCAAATTCAGAAATTGAAAAGTATTGTGGACAAGCATGTAGATGAAAAAAATGACCTTTTGTTTTTGTACAAGAAAGGAGGATGGACAAGTAATTCAAGATTTATTTCACAATATGTCTTATGTTAGCAAGACGTTAGCATCTCTTCATATTTGTTGACATTAACAAGTCTCAGGAGTAATTCTTGTACACGCAGGAAGACACAGGAAGGATTTAGACACAACTGCTTTTGAAGAGTTGTGACTATTGATAGAAGCAAATACAACTCTGTGAAGGGAAACTGATTTGGGATTAATCATACTCTGCAAAACCAAGTTGCACCGATCACATCAAATATAAGTGAGCAAACATAAAAGGAAAAGCAAACGAGCCCATAAAATATCTGGGTTTAATTATGTCTCATAAATATCTGTTCTGCCACATAAGAAACGACAGACTCCCCTCTGTACATCTGCAGACTATCTGTCTATCCCATTTTAAAGGGTGAACTCTGAGGTAGCTGCTGAAATCTTCACCCTAAGCGGTTCTAATAACTGTCCATCTTATTTTTGATGGCCAAATTACAACTATCCACAAAGATGGCTCTTAGGTAGCAATTCAAACCTGATAACTCGACTATGTGCATGCATCAAGATGTAATTACAACTTATTTTGCCAAATACACTAATGAGAGAGTGCATCTTCATAGACAACCCAAAACTGGTCTCAGCCATAATCCTGTTAAGCCTCAGAAACAAAACCAACCTCAACATGGACAAAAAAAACTCTGCTCAGTGGGGAGAGTGAACTGTGAATAAATCTCACCTTATTGATGTCCTGGCACCCCTGCTGAGACAGAGATCAGCTGCTAGCAGGAATAATAGGCCTCTTTCCTCACAGACTGCCCGTGAGTGTGTGAAGGTTCTGATGGTCACACTGATAGCATCAAGTGGATGTCCAGAGCTGACTGTGACTCTTATCCAACATCTTTCCTCAGAATGACCCAGAGTTAATAAAAACAAAAATAAATATGTCTATTCTCATCTTTTTTTCTGTTTTTTTCCCCACATTTTCTGCTAATGTCTGTCTTTCTTTCTGTTTCTTTCTGAATCCTGTTGAATCTCAACGTACGTATATACTCTCTTTTGATGGCCAGTGACATATCCCATTCATTTTCATCACCAGAAGCTCATCTGCTGTCACCGACCATCTGATGATGAGCAAAGACAGTAATTTGCCATTCATTATTAACAAATCACTGCGCTGTGAAGAGTGCCTTTTGTTTGCCTCAGCCTTGAAAACAATTACAGTCAGCTTGCATTTCAGCTATGATTGCATTGCATTTTTCATGGCAACGGTTCATTGATAGTGAAACTGAAAGGCAGATTTGCTTTTCACAGTCAATGAAAGGAACTGGGAGATCTTTAAAATCAGCCCAGACCCAAATTCTCATGTCACACACCATCTCATCTCTTTCAATCTGGTTTTTCACATATAGTTAAAATTCTTGAAAGGATGATGATTTTAACTAGTCTAGTAATAACCTGAAATATATCTGTTTATTTTTTTCTATTATCTTATTCATTTTTGGTTTAATTCTAATTTCAATGCACCAGACACAGATGTTTGTGTGCACACAAATTAGAGAGGAATTTACTTGTGTAATTGTAGAGTGTCTGTATATTGTCAAGTGTCATACGGTCAGGAAGAGGGTCGATATACTGAAATGTGAGACTCCAGTTCAAATTATTGTGCTCTTCTTATATTTATAAAATTAAAGTACTTATGCAACCCTGCCTCTGAGAAATTATGTTTATAGGTACTAATTACCCATTTACTCTTGTTAATTCCTCTTGATCATAGGAACAGAATACAGACAGATATATCTATAGACACACTAAATGTTATAACCCCCCCCCTAGAAAATTAAAATTTCTCTGCATGTTGTATACTTGCAGGACATATATTGCTTATTATAAATATATCATTTAAAGGACTAGTATGTAAGATTTAGTGGCATCTAGCAGAACAGACTTGGCAGAAATGGAAATATATAAATATAATATAAATATTCATAAGTGTGTTTTAATTAGTGTATAATCACCTGAAAATAAGAATTGTTGTGTTTTGTTACCTTAGAATGAGCCTTTTATATCTACATAGGGAGCAGGTCCTCTTCCACAGAACCTGCCATGTTGCTACAGTACGGACAAACCAAATGCTGGCTCCAGAGAGGGCCTTTTGAATTTTTTCCGAGTTTTGCTGCCACCGTAGGTTCTCCTACATGCTTGGAAGGGGAGGGGGAGGGTATTCATTTGGTTGCAATCTGCACCCTCACTGCAAGACATCACTAAATCCTACACACTGGTCCTTAAAAAATATTTTGTTTGGCTTCTGATATAGAGAGTTGTGTTTTTTTCTTTGTGTTAAAAATACAATAAAACAGTGGTTTAAAAAGTGTTTATAGGCAACTACTTTGTAACAGCAAATACATTTATGATATATGGAGCTCTGTTTGATGTAAAAGGTCAAATATTTATCAAACATGCAATTCACACCCTCCAAAAGTTCTCTGTCACTTTAAATCCAGCAGCTTTAGTTTCTTAGTTTAGGAGAAAGTTATTGAATATGAACAGTGTATAAAATGTCTCAGCCGATCAGAGGGGAAGTAGCTTCCACTGATCAATGACACTTTTCATGTGGACAAATATACACATGAATGACACTGTACATGTGAATGTGCACAGATTTTTCATACGTGTACAAATGCACTCTTGCATCCGTGCCGACATTTTTGCATTGAATTTTCAAATATTTAGCTACTTCAGAGAAATATGTACAGCAGTAAAATGAGCCTCAGTTTCTGGATTTCTATCATAAAAGGCAGTTGCGTGTGTTAGAAGAAGAGACAGAAGCAGAGCATGAAAAAGCACATTTTCTCCTCATGCATACAGCATTGATGGAGGCAAAGTGAATGTGCTGTGATATTAACATTACACTTGCATTATTAAATATTTTGCGGACATATGAAATCTTGTTAACATTGGGTGAAGATGTGACATGCTGAGACCTTCCTGAGGAGAGTTTACCATTGATGTATGAACATCCTGCCCCATCATCATTCACGGTAGTATAACTATGAAGAGACACTTTCCATGATAAGGCATTGTGTACACACAGTGGATCAACCAGCCATGTTTTTATAACATCCATTATTCACAGTGCAGTCATTATCTAAGTGGCTGCAACAATGTTACAGTTTGAAAGATTAATTCTCTTTGTATCAGAAAACAGACGTTATCAAAATATTGTGCTGCTCACCCTCAGTGTAATGAAACAGGAGGAGTGTCTGCCTGTGGCTGTATTAATCAACCACATGATGAATGTGATAATCACATTTTCTTCTTCAAAGGGGAACCCTGTAAACACTTCCACTCAAGGCAAAAATAATGTTGTATGTAGCTGGCAAGACAACAGATCTGACAATATTTGCAGAAATGTTTGGCTCTATGAGATATTTTGCAATTTGGTCAGCCCAGTTGACAAAAGAGACAACAGGTAGGTTTTATTAACCTTGTTTTCTGACAGTGGATATCCAGAGATGTCACACCTGAGCTCTATAGCAGGTGTAGCATGTCTGAACTAGATCCTGTTTCCTGTAAAGATGTGAATCACAGAGAGAACAGAGAGGTCATGAAGCCTCAAGTTAGTTTTTCTGCGCTATACTGAAGTCTGAGCCCTGTGCATTTCACTCAGATCTAGATTACATCACAACAAGACCAAGCAGGAGTATTGAAAGCTGATCAGTGGGACATCTAACCTGTGAGTATACATACAGTACACTGAACCTTCAGATTTAATGTTATCAAGCCTTTATAAGTGTAGTGTAGGAGTGAGACTGGACTAAATCAGTCACCATTAGTATTATGTGTGTCTCATCTGTCCCTTGACCTTTTCTTGGAACTTTTTGCCCTTGAATTTTATTTTTTCTATAACTCTCTATCTTTGAATTGCCTAATAACACTTGAAGGTCATTCTGGATAAACCTGAGCAGTTAATATACCTATAGACCTTCCTGTCTTACCTGTATGTCTATAATTTACCATTACTAACATATAGCAGCCGAAGCAGTCTGGATTTCCTGAGTGTTAATAAGGCTTTACTTTGGTTAGATGAAATTACTACATGTCTTTGCTACATTTACGTCATATTCAACATATGTAAAGGCAGTCGGCTACAGCACATGTCCATCTTCTCCTCAATTTGTACTTTGACACTAGTCTATTCAATATTGTAAATAGCATAAATGAAGTCCTGCTACAATACTTTTTACTCCTATATCTCAACATATTCAGTAGAGAAAGCATAAAGTGATGTGGCTTCGTGTATGAAGATAATTAGATTGGCTGACTACGTCTTTCCTTTGCATTCTGCATCTCTCATTAGCCTACCACCGAGCTCCTCTCTTGGTCTGTTTTAAGAAAACATGCCAGAACCCACTGGCGAGTCAGTCTGTTGGGCCTTATGCTGGAATTTGAGTGAGATCTAGCCAAAGCTGAAAGAAGAGTATCGTGGATGATAGCGGATAAGGTTTGAATTTTCTCAAATTTAAGCAGCTTGCTGATGCTGCATTTGTTCCTCATTGCTATTCAGCTCTTGAGCAGCTCTGCCGCTATCTGAGATGGAAAAAATCTAAACTGGTGATTTAATTATACGCCCTGTAATCTGAGAACTGAGGACACAAACTCACTGGATTTCGGTATGTAGACACACAGCTTATTGACTATAAATAGGCTGAGCCAAAGCTTACTAGTTCAGTGAACACTATAAAATATCAGCAATATGCACTTTGCGCTTATGCTGGTGGCCAACACTCATAATACTAACGTAGAGAAATAGCAGTGCTTTCCTCATTTCAATACTATGAATAAAATGTCCATCCAAAGCCCTCAAAGATCTTTAAATCTCAAACTGAGCCATGACAGGCAAACAAAACCAAATCATTCAAACACATATTTGCCATTCTGACAAATCTAATTTTGACCTCTAAAAATACATTTTTAGAGGGATTTTTAGAGAGATACCATGGTGTTTGCTTCCACCTAGTGGTCCTTATGTTACAATAGCACTCTGTCTGCTGGCTTATTTGGTTTAATTACAGTAAATTTGGCAGACTCCAATGTTACAAAACACAGACACAGAAGAGACAGAACACAGATGAATCCTTCCTGTAACCACAAGTTGTCAGCAGGATGATATATCTTGTGTTATTTATGGTGAATAGGTCTTCTTTAAAGAGATATTCTGTACTTCAAGATGTATCCATGTGAACATAAATACACGTGTATACCAAATGATCATAAAGCCACTGAAGCAAACAACAGATGAACAGCAGTTTACAAACACAGAACAGGTAAACTATTAATATGAACATAGGTAGAAACTGTAGAAAAGCTTGTCTGTGAACACACACAGAAGTAACTCGTAACAAGACACTGATTTTCTTTGTTGAGTGACATGTAGCCTATTATTTGGCGCATGAATTGGCATGGATTTATGTACAGACTATTGTCCCATGATACTGTATTTTTCTAGGATTCAGACATTACAGTCTGATATACCACCAGTGATGGAAGGAGGCCATGAACAGTGGACTTACTGTACTTTTGATCTGCTTTACAATTACATTGTATTTTTTTGTAACATTACTTCGTTTGCATCCCCACATATCTGAGTGATTGTCAGTATCTGGATTCTCACAGATGAAATAAAACTCAGATGAGGAAATTTACATTTCTTGGCCATCTTTGATTTTTATGTGGCATTTCTATGAAAAATTACGCATAGTTTCTTTTTTTTAAAAAAAAACATCACATAAGCAATGAATCATTAACCAGGCTGTCTGTCCAGCAAACGATACAGGCTGAACTGGTTTTTCATGTGCAGGGAAGGTTAAACTTGTTTTAAAGGCCCCGGTGTAATTATAGTTTACCTCCTGCTGCTCATAAGAAATACTATCTATGAACAAGTGTTCACAATACTAACTTGTTTGGGTTTTACTCCATTTCTTTGCAAGAAACTGAGTGAAGGTATGAATTCAAATTACCCAAATACCAGAAGCAGCAGTTGGTAATTGTTTTATTTCCTGATCATTCCTCATTCACCATCTCTTGTTTAAATAATTGCATCTGAATGTGATGCCATTAAAAAAAAAAAAAGATGCTACAAGATATAACCTACATAATTAAAAAAGGTAAACGTTTGCTGTCTTCAATCCCAACATTCAAAATAACTCAAGCAAGCATGAACTAAAAAGATACACTTTATTTGAAACCAGCAGGGGACATTTTTGTACAAAAATACACAACTGTTACGTAGATGCTTTGTGTCAATAATTGTTCATCTTTCTCCTGCTGCTTACGCCACTGATGCTCCTCTGCATGCAGCATCAACGTGGGACAACGGCTAATTTGCTCAGACATAATTTCACCGAGTAAAATAACAATTCCAACAAGCAACGTCATTTGCCATAGGGAAGAGTGTAGGATCCTAAATTCTTGAGTCTAGACAAAAATGACAGATTCGTTCTCATAAATATCAGGAAGAATGTTGAACGTGGGATGTTCTTGAAACGCTGAGTTGAATACATGTCGGGGCTTCATTTGTTACTTGGACTTGGTGCTTCCTTTCCCGCCTTCATCCGCCTTTTTCTGCTTCTGTTGCATTATCTCAGCATCCCTTGGGTAAAAAGGGACATTTGAAGAGAGAAGACACTTTGTTAGGACAGACTCAACTGTAACACACACATCTGTTTAAAACATCTATAAGTCCCCATTTAACACACATCTCTGATATCAGTAATTATTTCACTGAAAAAGGTTCCCAAGCAAAAATATCAGGTAGTGGAAGGTGGTTTAACACAATAGTAATATCAGATACTATGTACTGTATCATGAGAAGGATTTAAGAACTTGTTACACAAAAACTACAGTATGATTAGAGATAAATTAAATATTCCACAGAGCCGTATATTGGTGAGTTGGAAGTTGTGCCCTATGGCTTTGGTTGTAATACTTCAAAGATCCAACGGCACCTCAGACATTGCTCAAGTTTCAGTATATCCCATGTCTTTCATCTCCTGCACACTGGTGCTTACCTCTGCTTCCGGGCAGCTGCAGACAGCCCATCATCGCCCCTCTTGCCTTTTCCCATATCAGTCTGCTTTTTGGCATTCTTCGCGCGTGCAAGCTCACGTTGGTTTCCCCCTGCACATCAGACAATAGGAAAAAACAATATAACTTAATAAATGGCACATGAATGAGCAACAAATGTGTAAACTACACCCTTTCAAAAATATCTCTCACTACTTAATGCCAAAAAACAAAAACAAAAAAAAAAACAACGGGAGGGATTTTTAAGTGTCTATAAAGTATAGTGTGAAATGACACACGGTCCGTTCATTTTAAGCACGAGTAAAAATGGTTACAATAAAATGGTGCAAAACTTGAAAGCAGCCGACGTGGCAGAGCGGCGCTCTGGAGCTGCTTCCTACCCGAACAACACCGACTACATAAATACACACAAGCAACAACTGCAGCTACAGATTTGAGGAAATAAAAATGTTTCCTGGTAAACATCTTTACATCCTGTCTGCTAGTAGCAGCGTTCACACGCAAACACCCTGCGTTATGTCTCCGTTAACTGTTGTTTTCCAGTAGGCCGAGGCTCGGGCTAACAGCTGGACAGGAAAACAACCCACTAACGTTATCCAGTCGACATTGAAAAACGTCCAACGTTAATCGCAGGAATCATGAATTACTAAGCATGTCTGCTCCGTGTAAACATATTTGAATGGCTCAAACAATGCTGTGCGTAATGTATGATGTAAGATGCCAAAAATATGCATCAATTCCGCGAAACGTAACGTTAGGTTCTTTTCAGCAAATAGACTGAGCCCAGATCGGCGGTGGCCGAGATTGACGGACGGCAGAAACAACGGGCACAGACTACATGCAATCGAATAAAGTACATATTGTCTTACAGTCAAAATATATGTCGATACCCACTGGTCATTTTATTAATCGACGCTTCTCTCCTGCAATCCAAATAGGCTCAGCCTACGGGCCGCTGGCTCGCTTTTCGTCGCTCCAGTAGCTGTTTCTGCTTTGGTCGCGTCGCTAAGTAAGCGCGAGACGAGACCGTACGAGAACATTCCGTGCCCTCCCCATTGCGCATGCGCTATATATATATATATAAAGTAATCAATTATGCCTGATATTATAAATCATTACGATCACTTTATGATTGCAGTAGACCTACGATAGCAATGGCTAGGACGGGGACTAAGTAGCTATCCAAAATTATTTGTGTTTGTAAAGTGTTGCCATACCAACCAGTGTAAAACTAACTCATCAATTGGAATTATTATTATTATTATTATTATTATTATTATTATTATTATTATTATTAGTCGTAGTAGTAGTAATAGTAGAAATAGTAGTAGGGCTTAATAGGCTTTGATTAAAGGACATGAAGAGAGAGACATATTTGTAGACAGTAAAATGTACTTCAAATTCATTTTATTAGCATTCATGTTGGTTGCACTGTATATGGCCTACTACAGATGTCCATAGTAGTGGTTCTCAATGTGGGATCTGGGGACCCTCAGGGGTCCTTGAAGGGGTTCCAAAGGGTCACCAGCAAAAAGGGGAATAACTTATTTTCACTATAATTCCATCCATAGGTAATACAATGACAGAGTGTATGGCTATGTTGGTCATGTGTTTCATACACATTCTGTAATAAAACATCTAAAAGTAAAAATCTTATCAGATGGGGGACCCTGGGACAAAATTGTATCAAATGGGGGACCGTGGTCTAACGTGTGTCAGTTTAGGGGTCCTTGATGTGAAAAAGTTTGAGAGCCACTGATCTATAGGTGTCTCTGCAGTTACTGTACCTTCAACACATCTTAATAACATTTGTAATGTACTCTCAGTAACTTAAGAGAGACTAAATGGGAAATGGTGCTAACCAAAAATACAATCCTGTAGCATATGTTTTATACCTTAACATTAAAACATCACTATCAACATCACTCACTCACTCACTGTTGATATCGTCAATCACAATGTGACTCTTTAAAAGTTTATCACAAAGACCCAGCAGAGGGCAGTCTATGCTAAAGTAAATGTGGAAATGAAGGCACTTGTAGAGGTGAGCAACATTGCTATCCTTCACACAGAAGGCTACTAATCATTTCAAAGGTAGGCTATATGTATTAAAGTAAATGTATAAGATTATAAAAGTATCTAAATATAGATATAAAAATGACATGTAAAATACTCAAACTGCTGTTCATTACAATAACTTTGTTCCACTGTTATTCATTACATCAGACAAACCCTTTTTACACAAAAACTTTAATAAAAATAATTTTGTCAGGTAACTAATTTAGTTAATTCAAGTTAGTTTTATGTACATTCTTTAAATTCATTAATTAGATCATTAAAGATAACATAAAATGATTCCTTCAGGGTCCCCATGCAGCCCTCAAACTACAAAATGGAACTATTTCTATCCTACAATAAACACCTCTGTGATGTTTTCCCTGCAGTTTTGCTGGGGTGGTTTTATTGACTGTTGTTAAACAGTTGTCTGGTTGTTAAACAGGCTAAATGACTGAGTCATGTCTGCCTGAAACTGAACTTGTACCCAGACACTGCAACTATAAATATAGAATAATACAACCTACTGCAAGTGTGGCTGAGTTACGCTTGCATGTGGCTTAATTTGCACTTGAGGTCATGGCACAGTCAAGCATTCACCAACAGCAGGAGTGTTTTCTCAGTGAGCACATCTGTTTCATTTTAAAGAGAAACTTGTGATTGCCTGCAACTATGTTTGATTAAGCAACACAAGTATAGTTGACAATAAGATATTCCCTTTTTGAAAAATCATAAGAATCAGCAAAAAAATTTAAAACTGGAAGCTGGAAACGTAAGCTCATGCTTGGCTAGACGACAACAGTCTGCATATTGCATTTGAAACAGACTCTTCAGATGTATTCATAGAGACGGAAGTGAGTTGTAGGAGGCGCATAGACAGGACTGGGCTTCTTGCCGAAAGAGGAATACTGTATTTTAAGGACGTAATTACTGTTTGAATACAATGAGGCATCAAACTACTGCTGTGATTGTCTAGCCATGGATCTATTTGGTCAAGAATAAGGTCTTCTTTGAATTTAATTATATGCTGTAAGTTTTTCCTAGTCTGCAGTCCTCTGCATGTGATTTCTTGATGGATGTTAAGCTAAAAATCTATAACTAATAAAACTAGATCGCAAATACCTTCTTTTATCATTGATGTTCAAATTATATTTATGTTACCACAAACATAATGAGCAATCATTGAGAAATGTCCTCATGACAGGTGGTTATATGTCACCAGCTGTAATACATTATAAACACATTGTCAGTAAATAGAAATTATTTTTTTCCTATATTGATCTTCCCTGTAGGCAGTTTGCATGAGTTTGACCTGACAGAGAGCATTCAATTTAAATAGCAGTAAAGGACGGCTGTTGAACACTATCAGACACACGCTAGTTTCTCTCTGTGGGTTTGATGAGGATGTATATAAATATCCTAATCTGATGCAAACTCCCTCAATTTATTAATATTTGAAGGATTATAGTCTACTATATTTATTACTTAATCTGTTGTTTAAGGGGACATATAATGCACATTTCACGTTAATATTTTCATTTTAGGGGTCTACAAGAAAATGTTTCAATGTTCAAAAAACACATTATTACAGTCCATATACCTGAAAGATACACTTCTTACCTTGCCCAAAATAAGTAGAAAGTGCTTAACTATATTATACTTTTATGACTATTGAGCCCTCGAGCCTCAATCAAAAAAGATTAAAAAGCAAAATTTTATCTTTCACTGACATACCAGGATATGACATTCTTTCCAAAGTACTATACGTTCATTTTTAATTCACTGGTTTTCTGACCAATATCTCTAAAATAACATTTTCATCAATAGTTCAGTATGTAAACCAAATGTCATCGGCTACCATTTCAAATATTCAAGAATTTGTCTTAATTTTCTAAGAACATTTTTTCAAATGCTACTATATCTTAAATTTAATAGTATATTTCTCTTTTGTAAAATAAGGACCTTCCCACCTCTTACACCAGCTGCACCCTGTCTGAATTAGAGGAACCTAAATATATTAATAAATATATTCATTGACCTCTTTAGCTTAACTCTTCCTGTTTGCACTGACATGCCGGAGCATTATAACAACATTATAATATATATTTTAACATATATTTTATGAACCTAAATGAATTTGATATTGTTTATTTGGCTGATTTTTGTCAAGCACCGAGCTTTACCTTGCATTTATTTCTGTGTATATAAGAAACAAACATTTAGTGCCTCATAAGTCCTTATACAAACCTTGATTTCATTGTTCCACATGAAATGTAATTGTCTTTCACCATATTTAACAACTTTCCTGCCCCAGATATAAAGGAAAGATTAGGTTCTAGCACTGGGACTGAGGCTGTTAATGGATGGACCCATGAAAGGTGTGTCCTTTTGGGTTCCCACAAATAGAGACATATACTGAGATCTTAGCTTAATAATTACATACTTGTGACTCCAACAGAATAAAAATTAAACCTATAGAGGATAAACCAAAATGGCTTTTTGGTGCCACTTGCGTGCTGGAGCGTGAAGACTTTAATAGCGTGTAGAACAGCATGTCGAACACTGCGGTCAGTTTATTGGGCTGGTGGCGACACAGTGCAGCCCAGGATGTCTGCCTCTGACTTGTTTTCCCCACAGCTGCTTTCAGTGACAGCATCCTGCTTTAAGCAAACTGTTTTTGTCTCCCAGTGCAATTATCACCACCTGGTAATTTTGACAATGTTGTCTGCTTGTACTTTACAAAGCCCCTAAATGTTAATGCTGTCCTTGTGTGACTGCTGCTGTGCTGCTCTGCAGCTCGTCATGTCACGTCTCCAGTTTAATCAAAGGGAGATGATGGGGAGGAAAAATTTTGTTTTCCATCAACCTCATACTATATTTAACTGGCGGATTTTTCTAAATGAGTTGTATTAACAGTAAGTGTCCTTACCCTCTCATTACTCCTGGCGCATTTCCATGCTGACTACTCAGTGACAGACACCCTTTCATGATCACGTGCAAGTATGTTGTTCAGTTTGGGCCTACAAGGTGTGTGTGTGTTTGCACATAGTCTACGATTATGTAGAAATACTGACGCAAAGGCAACTGAATTTGCTGTTTTAGGTTTGTGAGTGTTTGTACTGTAGTTTTTTTCTAATTCAGTCCAAACAGGTGATAGATGATTCATGAAATCACGCAGTCGCGGGGAAGACAAGACACTTTCACCTTCAACATTTGATTGCAACATCTTCATGCATACAGGCTGCACATGTTTGGAGCTCTCTTTGCTAACGCTGATCATGAAGTGGTGGAGGCACTGATGTGTTGCAGTATAAACTTAGTATGACAAGCTGGACGTATGGTGCATTCCTCTCTGTCTCATTTCACCACTGCCATCCATCACGCTGCCAAAGTCCTGCCTGCTGTCGTCAATGATTGATGGGACTTGCTGATCCCATCTTCTGCATCTGCCTTAATGTCCCTCGCATCCTGGTTGCTGGAGCTAATTTTGACATGAGCCTGTGCAATTATTATGTTGTTTGTGCTGTATTTCAGGCTACTGTACATGTATTTTTTTTCACTCTCTCTCTCCTCTGAAAACCTACATTTTACGACAGTTGGAACTTATTTCCCCAAAGCATTTAAACGAATGGTAGCCTATACTGCGAGTTCAGTTAGTACTGTACATATGTTTTTACAAATGTATTGTTGCTTATTATTGCTGAGTTTGGTTTTGAGGTGTATTAGTTAACTGAGCCAGTGTGTTACTTGTTTCTTTTAAAAATCATTCAGACTAAAAACCGAAGCTTTCCTAATGCAGTATATTTAAAATGTAATCAAGGTGACTTTTAACCCAAAATATATTAGTTGAACATACTTGATAGATTAGAGAAATCTTGGCAGCTGACAGTAGTTAGCTGGCAGAGCTGATATATTGTTTCAACTTCCCGACAACAAAAAAAATAGCTATTGTTTGATTGTTGCTGTGCATATTTGGTTTCAATAGTACAACTTAAAATATGTTGTGTGATGCCAAGCCAAAGAGCACTGAGTCCAAAATTTTAATTTAGATTAAAATGGTCACAGAGGTCCTTTATATAATGGAAATGATCATCCCCCTTTTTTATAGTTGTACATAAACACTCATACTTGCACATAAAGATGAAACAAACTCTTCAGTTCTACACATAAGGTCAGGTTTTGCTATTGGCATTCATGTTAAGCTTCGTCAGTAATCAAGAAGTAAAACTCTGCAGCATGTTTGATGAGTTGAATCATTGAAAAAGAGATTTACAAACTCGCTGTTTCTTCCGGTTAAGAAAAAAATGGAGTTATATGTGCAGCTCTCATGGGTATCATCACACAACTATATTATGCAACACAGTGATTCATTTCACCTGCCTTTGTTCTCCTCGGCACTGAACATGAAGCTTCAAACAATATAAACACATTTTACACTGTGGAAACGGACATTAAAATGGGTTAATGTGTTGCAGTGTGGGGGGAAATAGGACATGTAGTGAAGGTTTTCTATTGACTTCTCTGCTAGAATGAGTGAAATTCTACAGGACAAGGAAGGGGTTATGAAAAATGTTATGAACCTCCTGATGCCTCAGTTTGATTGTGTGATCTACTTTTAGGCTCTTGTTTTTTTCTTTGCTTGCCTTTCCTTCCTTCCTTTCACTTTTTGGCACACTGGATAAGACATAACTGAAACCCTACTGTTGACCTTAAAATATTAATTTCAAAAATAAAGTTTTGGCAAGTCAGAACCAGAAGGAGTCCGCCTGTTTCCTGCACAGATTAAAAAAGGAGGTGGAGGAGGCGGATTTCATTGTTTTGAGGTGATGGAGTCAGACAAAATGACCTTCTCCCATTCATCTTTCATATTTCCACTCACGTCTCACCTGCTTCAGAAGCCATTTAGACAGAACCATTGTTTCACCTTTTATCTGAGGTCTAGCTGCCTGAGGGGAACTAGTCTACATAATCAAAAGTTAGTTGGGGACTAAAGAAGACATGTGAGCATCAAGGTAATTTCTCCTGGAGTGCAGATGTTGCACTGGTTGACCCTGTGCCGTGGAAACATTTAAACACAATCCAGCAGGGGTGGGGATTAAGCTGGGTTGAATTTCACTGACAGGACTGTGGATGTAGCTTTCTGAAAGCACAGAGAAAAATTCCTTGACTTAAGGATTTCTTGAAGTCAGGTCAGGTGCATAAGAAAGGAAATACACAAGAAAAGCTCCCACAAAAAGCAAAATTTTGATTTGTTGCAGACAAACAAAAGCGATTCATTTGCACATGACTGATTTGCTTCACAGTGGAAACAGAGGAATCAGTGTTGTCACAGACATGATGGGTATATCTGGGGCTGTGACACCAAGTGAACACTGTGAGATTATCAGGAAAAAATAGCAAATTTAATTTGATCTGCTGATTCACAAATCGGCTTCCCTCAGCTACGCTGCTGTGTGCAGTGAAACGTGACAACCTGTCTCTGATACCACTTAATTGAATGTTCTCTCACAAGGAACAATAGCTGTCATCCGAGGAGAAAATGACGGCTTCATTTTTTCTAAATTTACACCAGAAGTACACACCGTCCTCCGCTGTGTTTGTCTCATGTTTGTATCCTGGTCAAAGTCACTTGTAACCTGCTTTTAACAGCAGCAAAATGAAGGAGCAGAGCTGTAAATGCAACAGGCTGTTGTTGAAAAAGTCCTCAAAGTTACTTGAGTGATTTTTGAACCACATTTAAAGCATTGGACTAAAAAGAACAGAGCCTGCAGACAAATCCATAATGCTGTTTTATGGATTTCATTGCCCACATTGTCAATATGCTGAGCAAATGGGCTTACGTCAAGACTGGTCTCATTACAATAATGAAATGAAATCATGACATTGTCCAGATGATGTGTTTTCGAATGGTTGCCAAGGTAACAGCCATTTCTCGGCTAATGCATGTCGAGAATATTAGGGTTGACTAGATAACAGTGGATGGAGTGCTGGATCATACCAAGTGCCTATGACAAGGTTGGCTGGTCCAACACTCAAATTGATTTTGGAAACGTGATAACCGCACCAGAACTACAGAGAACACATTCACTCATTCAAGCTCTGAAGTTTCATTAACGTTCAAAATATGAATTATGACCTCCTTTATTTTTTGCAAACATATTTGCTAATATTTTCGTCGCACGCTGTGTCTGTCTTCATCTCTGTCTGCCTCTTCATTCTCCTACTGTGGATGAGGTTCAGGTTCAGGTTACTTTATTTATACAGGTAGGTAGATTTGGTTTGCAGTAGAGGACAAGCATTCATCTTGAGACACATTTTATAAACAGACAAACATAATAAAGTGCTCAAGGCTCCAATAAGCAGGACTTAAAAAGAGAAAAATACACAACCCTAGAATAAACAAGGTAAGATACAAGGTAAAAATAAATAAACTTTGCTTCTGTAGCATCTGGGCAATGTTACTACGTCTTGTTCATCTGAGTGATGGCTGCTGGAGCTCACAACTGTCTCCTGGCTGACTCATCTTGGTTGTTTCCAGCAGCTGCAGACGAGCTGAGTGATGGCTCCGCACTCTGCATGTAAAGTACAGAGAATTATTCCATCTCTGTGAAATCTATTGGACGTGCAGTGCCGACTCACTGAAAACACTCTGTATGCATGAGATGTTACTGATTCCCCTGAGCTCCTTGGTTGCGTCTCACAACAAATTTCTACGGCTCATTTCTATTGCCAAACACATCCAGCTGGACCACAATATGATTCTGATACATGCAATTTAGTGGCTGAATAAAAGTTGTATGGTTTATAAATCCATATTTTTAGTCAGTTTCTGTTCTTATGGCGAGACAGATCGCCACAGGGTTGTTTGAACAAGTGGTAAAGTCATAACTTCACTGCATTTCTCTGCTTCTATACCTAAATATGAGACTAATGTAAAAGAAAATCTTCACACAGCAAATGAAAATGTTCTATCGTTCTTCTATATGTACAAAATGTATAAATGTTCAGCACAAACTTACCATTGTGTTCCCAAAAGAGCAACACTAAAAGTAGCATCCCAGATGTGGGAGTCTCCTCCATGGCAACTTGCCTTTACCGGGCCTCAATTAGCTGAGTGGCGGGACACATGGGAACCCCTTACCCAACTCCAGACAGGGCTCCCGGGACCGGAGCAGAGGGGAGCGAGTACAGCAGATCGGTTCTGTACAGTAAAGCCCATTACTGTTGGTCTGAGGTGTCACAAATATGCATGGTGCCTTTTCCCCAAGAGCACACCCAGAGACAAATATTATGAAGGGTGGAATTAGATGCAGCATGCTCCTTTAGTCTTGTTGCAGCTCCCAAGACTTCTCAGCTTTAAAAAGCCAGAGTAATGTGGATAATACTGAATACTTAACATAATCTCTGTTATGTGGGAACCCATCATTATTTCACGATTTGATTTGTTAACACTAAACAACTGTAATACTACTTGCTTCTTTCCAAAGCACAAACCGTGTTGTTTTAGGTTTCTGGATCATTTTCTGACTGTTTTCAGTGATGCGTGTAAACAAATGTGCATATTAATCCCTTACAGAGAACAGTTATCATTGCCAAACTTGTTCTGTGAAGGAAAAACAAAAAAGTACAAACTGGGTCAGTGTGTGTCAATATGACATTTTAACAATTTTAGGATAGTGTGTGCTCTATCCTTTACTGTCAATCATAATGAAGTTGTGCAGCATGATGCCCAGTGGTGTTTCAACCAGAAAGCCCTTCAGCAGCAGCAGGATCTGAACTTTAACATGCATACTTGTATTTCTTGTTTTTCATTTCAAAAAGCTGTGGTAATAATCCAGAAAAAGACAAAAATATTTTCTGCATGTTTTTAAAGACATAAAAAAAAGCAGAGCTCTCATTCTCCTGCTGTCTTGTTCTCTTTTTTTTTGCACATTCAATCAACTTTTCTTCACTCCGTCTTTTTTTCCTCTCCATCTCTCACCCATTTTTGGGAAACTGAGTGCCGTGCAGCTGTGGCAAAACGAAGGCACCTGCTCTGAATAAGATGACGTCTGTGGCCTCAATGAGTCATCCAGACCCTTAAGAGCTGCCGAGGAAACTAGCTGGCTGAATGACTGTACTCCCCCCCACAATCATCCAGCTGAACAACGGGCACAAAATGAGTGGTATTAAAACCCGGAGATAAGACACTGGGCAACTCTTTTGTACATCTCTAGTCCTTTGACTTCCTTTGACTGAAGTGTGATTACCTGGCTGTAATACATAATACAGCTCTTGACGAGGCGACGACTTTAATCAAGCTTCAAAGGCAACTTTGTGGTGGTTACACACACAAAAAGAACACTGCAATCTGTTTTTCTTTTTCTTTAAAGCAACGCGTCAGCCAGCCAGAGGGCTTTGTTTTACATGTCGGCATCAGGAGTGTTGAAATATGGGCTGGTCAGTAATAACTTTACTTTATCAGGACTGAGTCAAAATTATTCATGACATGGATGCAGCAGTGGATTTTATTCCTGTTCAATTTTCACTGCTTCTATTTCCTGCAACTCTTTTACGCTGGCATATGTGGCACTTTGGGTCAAGAGCAAATAGTCTGTTCTGCTAATCACAGGTCTATGATTGTGCTTTTGATGTTGTCTGATTCAAAGCTGAATCTGTCATTTGAAACAATAAAACGTAACCCCACCCCACCCCCCCAAAAAAAGGATAGTACAGACCCAACTTACAGCCGAATCCCAGTTTGGATTTTGGAGGCATTAGATTCATCAGAGTGTTAAAGTCTGGTCACTCCATTATTCTGCTCAGTCAAAACATGGTTTCAAAAACACAACCCCTTCCTGGTCCCTTGACATAAATGCTTCAGTAGTCTGGTGTCTGACTTTTATTGGATCTCTCTGTCACTGTGCCCCTGTGGTTATGGGAAATCTGCTCCTGCTCCCAATTACCCAATCCTGTTCCAGTGACGGGCGCCATTCGTTGTTTTCTATTGTGTGCGGTGCCAAAAGAACCGGTTGTGCCAGAACAGACTTATATTTTAATCAAGAATTGTCCAATTATGCCAATTATGCTGTAAAAACACAGACATCAACCATCCCGAGATTTTGCTGTAAGCAGAATGTGGTTGGAGTGTTTGCAAAAAAAAAAAAAAAACCCAAAAAACCAGCTTGAAGAAAACAAAAACAGGGGGGATGTGAGAGAGAAGCTGAATGATAGACATTTAATATGCATCATGATCATTGTCAAAACCCAACAACAGCAAGGAATAGTCACTCTTCTTTTCTTTCTGAAGTCTTAAAGGTGTTACTACATCTACGTGGGGGCACAACGGTGCTGCAGAACACTGATATTATGAGGATGTTTTCCAGGTTGGGACGACACAGAGCCGCTCTTGTTTGACTGCTGTCTCTTTTCATGCGTGGAATGATCAGTCACACCTGTAGTCACTGTAAAAGTAGTGGCTGTAAAGGGCATGTGATCTCAGTAAAACACCAAACACCTGGGTCTGCTTAGCAACAAGTGTATACATGCATGTGTGTATATGTGTGTATCTGTGTGTGTGCGTGTGTGTGTGTGTGTGTGTGTGTGTGTGTGTGTGTATGTGTTTGTGTGTGTGTGTGTGTGTGTGTTTGTGTGTCTATGTCATCATCCATGCACACAAACACACACACACAGAGGGAATGAAAAGTCTGATTGTGTTGCTTTGTGGGAAAGTTTGCGCCCACCTTCACTTTGAAGACAGTGAAAACAAACGTGCAAATCTCAGATGTGAACATAATCCACCAACATTGCTGAATAAGCCTACTTCTTTGTGGCTACTGTAGACTATTACCAGGTCCAGATGTTTTTTTATTATCTCAGTTTTTTTTTTTGGAGGAAGGAGGTAGTTAGTTTGATCTAAGCCACCGCACTTTACAGCAGGTAGATTGTTTTGATTAAATCTTATCTTACATCGTGGTGTGACAGCTTCAGTAGGTTTTCAGTTTGAGTTTGGTAGTTTTGAATCTGTCTGAGTCTCTTTTGCACTGACTGCACTCTTTGTCCTTGGACCAAAGTTGAAGAAAACATTATACTAATTTTGTTAAAATGTTGCTTAACTTTGTTTTTTTGTATTCATTCTGTGGGCTATAACAGATCACACACTGACTAGCAACAGCAGGGTTTTAGTGAGAAATGGAGAGGTCTGTCTACTGCCAACATGCCTTGCAAGTAACACACAGCCTTGAAATTCCTCCACTTCTGAAACACAGAAGCCTTAACTGTGTCTTTATGCAGCAATGTTAGGACTCCTGAGTTTTACTTTCACGGTTTACTCATATAAAAACAAAAATTGTATCCAGTACAGTTGTCAGATACTTGTTTGGTGAAAATTTGTGAAAATGTAGAAGTTTGAGGGCACATTCTTGTGCATGAGGTCATAACGGGATCATGGTTAACAATAACCATTACTGATATATTATGAAAACCACAAAAAACTACTTTAAGACATAAGATTTGACAACAGCAGTTGATAATGGGGAATGTTAGTGAAAGCGTGTTGGGTGTCATATGAAGTTGAACAGATTTTGACAAATGTTTCTTCTGTTGATGGGTTAAAATCATCATTATTGATACTGATGAATAGTAGTGAAGCCCAATGACAAATTAATATTACCTCTCCGTCACTTCATAGAGAGTTTGGAACAAACATCAGCAATAAAATTCACTCTTAAAAGCATTAACTGAGAACAATTTGAAATGTGTTTTTTGAACTTCAATGATACAGCAGATTGTAGACTTTTAAGATCTCAATCATCTTCTTTTCAAAAATACATTTAGTGATGTTCATATTTTTTTTAAAAATGTAACACTTTTGTGTTTAAATATTTTGTTTACAAAAACTCAAGCATTTATCAAATTGAAATAGCAAACCTGAATTACAGAACTGTTTTTAAATATCTTCTCTGCATTTACAAAACTGAATGAATGTGGTGTCATACACAAATTGGTGTGTCACATGTCTTGAAACCTCTGATAACATGTCTCATCCTGTTTGGTTAGGCAACATTTTAGCAGATCATATTAACATGAAAGTCAGATATGCAAAAGTCAAGCGAGCCAGCAGGACACATTTATCTGTCTTTTCAAATATCAGAGAATACAATGATATGATCTGTACTTCAGAGATCACACTCATTTGCAAACATCACACAACCTGCTGGGAAACATCAATTAACTGATGTCTATTACAGCTCAGCCAGCATCAGGTTCCTCTTAACCAGGAAGAACAAGCAAACATCCATCATCTTTAGCATTTCACAAAGTGTCCAGTGTGAACTGGAGTCTGATTACTTGAAATAAACTTCGGGATAACAAAACATTCTCTGGACTTTGTAATGTTGCTTTTGCACTAAAAATGATTGTTCCTACTTGTTCAAATTCTTACCATAATATATTTTGAAAAAAAAAAAGAAGATCAATTTTTTTGGGACCTGTGGAAGAACACCATGACACCAGGAGAAGCGTCAGTCTCACACAAAAGGCGTTAGTGTGTCTAACCTGATACCTTTCCCAAATTCAAAGTGCTTTCTCACTTTGCTAGACACACCATCCCTGCCAGCTGAAATAACAGTGTGTGTGTGTGTGTGTGTGTGTGTGTGTGTGTGTGTGTGTGTGTACACCCACACTGGAATATGCATGTGCACATCACCCTCACACATCACACTCACCCTTTCTAAACCTCAGCCTTTGAGTCATTTGCACTGTCTCTGTGAACATTTTGTCAGATTTTACTGCACAGCGAGACATGCAATGACTGAACAGGGTGTGTGCTGTGTGTGAGATGTGTGTGTGATGTGCGTGCTTATGTTTTTATGTGTTTCAATCATAGCAGGCAGACCAATTGCATATGTGTTTATCTAAATGTGTGTGTGTGTGTGTGTGTGAAGACAGCATATTTTACAATATAAATGAACACTGCAAGTAGGAAAAAGGCAAATCTAGAAGACTACAGCTGAAATCAGCATGCTTTGAACTAATGTACCATTATTATATGCATTTGTATGGTGGCGACTGACGGGAACTGCACATTTATGGCGGTTGGAGTTTCTCTCTACACTTAATGAGAAATGCTGATCAGGTTTGTCGGGTCACACCCATCTGGTTGACAAAGCCAAAGCTTTCTAATTCTATCACTTCACTAAAATGATAGATTTGCATTCACATTATGCTATCGTTACTGAACTTGAACTTATTTTATGTCATCATTGCTGCAGTTTGAACACGTTAGAAAGCCAATCCTCAATGGAGCAGACATATATTCCTATATGAGGTGCAGAGGTGTTAGAAAAGTTTGTTAAACTTTGAACTATGTAATTGCACAAAATATTCATGAGGTTTTGTGTTTTAACATAGTGCATAATATTCTGTACAAGGTATATTAAAGCCCCTATGTGCAGGATTTGAACATTTCTGACTCCTTATAGGTATCACAAAAGACAGCGACGCATGCTGCTAACCCCCCTCTCTCCACATCCTATCCTGAGGTACTGAGATGAATGGGCTGAAAGTTTTTATCTGCACTATGTGGTTCTAGGAGGATGAATCATAAAAACTTTTTAAACTTCCTGACATTTCCTCTAGCAGCAGGTCCAAATTTTCAATTTTCCAATGAAATATATCAACACATATTAGATGTATTAGCACAGAATTTTATAGTCATGGTTCCCTGATGATGTGTCAGAACAATTTTATTTTCCTCTAGCACCACCATGACATTCACATTCATGGTTTGTGTAATCACTTTGTAATAATCATATTATTAAAATTTACATTCATAGCCTATATAGACAAGATGTAAGCCACCTCATTTTATTTCCATCACAATGGAGCCATATGTAGACCATGTAGACATCATGTTCTCTCTGTGAAGTTGTGATGTAATCCGTATTATTTAACCTTTGCCGTTGATTTTATGGACAGATTACATTTTTACAACGCACACTGTTCAGCACTAAAGAAGGGAAACATGAAGGACAACAGTACAATGTGAACAAACTCTGCTTCTTGCCAGTGGCAGGTGTCCTGGGAGTCTTTGACCTCAGGTGTGAAACGTCACTCCCAGGGGGTCGGTGTGCATCAGCGCTTTCCCATGCAGCAGATGGCAAACCACAGACAATGAGTGGATGAGACAAACGAGCCAGGTAAAGAAGAAGGAGGGGCTCAAATGGGTTAATCTCTCACTGCTGTTGGAGGAGCGACTTGAAACCTAAAGGAGAGGACAAAAATGCATTAGTGGGGGGAGGGCGTGTGGGTGTTAAGTATTATTATACAGTATGTAATCATCACAGGAGTTGAATTTACAGATTTATATTTTGTTTAAGTACAAGGTTTATTGGATTTTAGGGAATTATGTGATAATCAGAAGATACAAGGTTTTTCTAAATCTCAGATTCATGGAACTGAGGCATGATGTGAAGATTCAGCACCACCTGTTCTGACCCACAGTAACCCCTCCCCCTCCTGCTAGGTACTTTCATTCAGGGAGTAGCTTAGCAATTTAAGTAAATAGGCTTACTTGTCAGACTCATCTGCTTCACCATCCACCATCAGTAGTGCGCTTTCTCACAGTTATGCAAACACTTAAGTTGCTTAGATTTGCTGTCATTCAGCTTGGTCATGTGTGCTGGGCTGTAAGATACATAATAAAACAGATAACAGGTCTACCCAGACGTGGGTTCGGTATCAGTTTTAGCTGTGTTCACTAATGGTCCTCAACCAGCAAGACAAGGGAAAGTTGGACAGACTGTCAAAAATTACGATAACTAAGCCCATTAACTCCTCAGGATAAGAATCTTTCCTGCCAAGGATTATTTGCAAACTGACCCATATTGTGATTGTTGAATTTTTTGTTTCATTTCTCTCGCTTTTTAAAAAAATTATTTTTAGCCTTTTAGGTCTTCAAATAGATAACCAGCCAATTATCATTTAAGTAAAAACTAAAGATAATAGATATTTGTAGAAACTATATTTCAAATTTTTTCTAATTATTCAAACTTTCTTTCATTATTTGGCTAAGTGCTCAATATGAATGCTCTCATAGACCTACAATAAAAACAGTTCAACTGAATAGACAGTTCATTCATTCCTTTCATTCCTTTTTGACTACCAGTGTCTTGTGATGCAAAGACATCATATCATCAGTATCAACAATCAATTGTTTGTACAGCAATTGACAATTTACATCTTGGCGAGTAATGTAGTAATACATGTACTTTATAAAATCACATTTTATAAAGAGTTACTGTCTGGTACACACACCATCAAGCTGGACTCCCTTAAAAACATCAAGAAATTTCTCTAACATCCAGTAAAATTATATCTGAAAGATGTCAATTGCTTCGAGAGAAGATGTTTGCAAACAAACTATCTTATTCATCACATTTGCAGGCTGCCAGAGCTGACCTGGCACATATATGATGGTTGGCACATTCACCACAGACTGCTATTTGTTTAGAAATGTTGACCGGCTTGTTAGGTCGGGCCTGAGCTAGTTGACTGCCAGTAAAGTCAGTTCAAAGCAGAGCCTGCACAAAGTAGTGACACATTTCTCATTATGTATTTATTCATATGCATCTAAATAAATCTAAATCAAGATATTGCATTTATTGCAACTTGCAGGTTTGTGCACTTGGAGATTTAGACTGCTTGAAGGAGGAGGACCACACACAGACTTGCTTGTTTCATCAACTTCCTCTTTATTCAAACAGCATTGTGCTGAATCAAAGCCTATTCCAGCTTATGCCTTCATCTTCAAACAGGAATAATGGGTTGAAAACCAAATTTTCTACATTTTCAAACATCACACAAGGCATCCTATAGGATAATTATATCATTCAGTAATCAAGCCATCATCTGTTTCATCTGTATTATTACCTGTGTTTGCTTTATACATTGTGGCACTGTGTTTTGAGTAAATCAAAACAAATCCATCCAGACAAAAGAACAAACAAAGAATCAAATTCCAGTGAATTTTCAACAAATGGTATCAAAGCTAAATAATAACAGTTAAACTTAGCTTGTAAGGAAACACCTCAAGTCTAGCTCTTCATTCAGTCCATGTGGCGATAGTGTTTAATTTATGTATCCACAATGCTTCACGTTTCAAAAGTAATAGATCCACATTGCCATCTCGTTTATTGAAATTCACTTTCTCACTGCTTTAAAAGCATAGACTAGAAATAGTGCGACTGTGTTCTACAAAATATTTTGCTTCAGGAGAAGTTAGATCCTGTCTCCTAATGGCGCTTTTGTGTTCTGAAATCCAAATTTTCAATTGTCGTATTGTCTTTCCCACACACATCAAGCCACAAGCACATTTCAGCACGTAAACAACCCCACTGGTGGTGCAAGTAATGCGTCCCTTTACATCAAAGGTCTGTCCTGATTGGGGATGTCTGAACTCTTTAGTATGGGTTGTGTTATCACAATGAGCGCACGAATCACAAGGAGAATTCAGGTTATCAGGGACTTTAGTGGTGCTTCTCAAATTTGAAGAGACCTGAAGATTTAGATGAATTACTAGCTTTCACCTAACCTTACATCACGAGTCTTCCATCTTTGCTGTGGAAATGATGAATTTCAGCTTAGAGCACCCCTGTGAGATGCTTTATGGTGTGTATGAATTAATATTTAAGGCCAAAAAACTTTGGCAAACTATTGTATAAACACACCCATAACATAAAGTGGGTGGGTGGAGTTTGAGTTTTACAGGCTTTACCTTCTATTATATCTCCTTGCAAGTTTACCATTTTCTCTAAGTAACTGTAATACTGTCTATTGTTTAGGTACTAAATCAGATTTTTTTTAAAGTTAAAGCAAATAGATTATTTGGCCACTTGCAGTCAGCAGAACAAGCTGTAAACATAACATTGACATATTATCATCATAGAAGGTTATATGGTGAATGTGTTTGCAAACAGTTGCCTATTTACACATTGAGCAATCACTAATCAACATTAATATTCATTAGGAGTCATGTTTCTGTCCACCTGACAAAATAAGTCAGATGGTCACTTTCCTTTTAGCTCTGTTTTGCTCAACGACTCTTATCTGCTCTTCACCTATGTGTGTCAGCTACTAGCTAACTTTGTCAGCTGTTTGTTGTGTTGGGCAGGTAGCATACAGTGGGTTCATTAGAGCTTTTGATGAAAACAGCGGCCTGCTGCTGTTGGAAACAAGGTTAACAAGACAGGTGAGAGTGAACCAAAACAGTAAACCAAAACAATGAGCTGAAAGATGCTAAAATGCTCCATAGAGCTGAGAAGGAGGAGATAATAATCTGTAAGGTTTGTCAATATGAGTGAGCCCTTTCACATTACTTTACATTACAGTCATTTCAGCCATTGTTTATGTAAAAGCTGATTTTGTGAAGCTTTAAAGGTGCAGTGTGTAGGATTTAGTGGCATCTAGCATTGAGGTTGCACATTGCAACCAACTGAATACCCCTCCCCCTCTCCTTCCAAGCATGTAGGAGAATCTACGGTGGCTGTGAAACTTGCAAAAAATGTGTAAGTCCCTCTCTGGAGCCAGTGTTTGGTTTGTCTGGTCAGTCTTTTCTATGCTACTGTAGAAATATGGCGGTGCTCCATGGCAGAGGACCCGTTTCCTATTTAGATACAAAGGGCTCATTCTAAGGTAACAAAAACATAATGATTCTTATTTCCAGGTGATTATACACTAATTAAAACATACTTATAAATATTATATTCCATTTCTGCCAAATCCATTCTGCTAGATGCCACTAAATCCTACACACTGCACCTTTAATATTAAAGAAGGAGCACATAAATTCAACAGTAATCCTACAGACGGTGTGTCTGGGACTAACAAAGAGCAACCAACTATGAAAAGAATAAAGAAAAAGATGTCATAATGAGGATGTGGTAATTACATATTGTATATATATATTTATTGTATAAATAGAGATACAGTTGTCTTCGCTGAGCCCCGCCCACACGGTGACGTAGGAGGCAGAGTGTTGAGCTGAGGGCTGAGAGAGGAAAGCTGCTTTAATTGCGGGGCAGAGAGAAAAGCCAGCGATGGCTTCGCTCAGGCAAGAGCACCACTATGGGCTCTCCTGTGGAAAAAATAACAAAAACAGCCCCAACAGGACGCTGTACCATGTCAAGCTCACGGACACGGCTATCAGAGCGCTGGAGGCTTACCAAAACATCAAGGTACCGAGATAAACACACAAGCAACACTTGTCAAAGTTGTCGCTTGTGCTTCTCCTCTTTTCTAATTTGTTGAACTGTTACACTTGGTTAAATTACTGCTCCGTTGTGTATATTTTTTTAAAAGCCTTTTTATATTTCTATAACCTTTAGTCTGTCTTTAAATATATAAGTAAATAAATGAGAGTCGCTCAAGCAAGTTCACAGTTATTCTAACTGCGTTACCCCCTGAGTCAGTTATTGGCTGCATTTCTGCATCGCATACCGGGACGTGAAACCTGTGATTGTCGGGAAAGACTAACCCGTCAGCTATATGCTGGGAAACCTTCCTTGTGCTTCAAAGTAAAGAGAGGGAGAGAGAGAGTGAGAGAGAGAGAGAGAGCCAGCAGTCTGCCTGGTTATCTAATTGACAAGTCCGCTAGTTTGTCTCATAATGAGCTCCAGTAGTGGAGACCATTAGCAGCACACAGGCGTTTAAGATGTGTAACTTTACATTAAAGCATAATTATGTTTAGATTACAGACTTCCCTGAATATGTGCAACTATAACACAACCAATCCCGTTCTTCCTGTAAGATTTAATCTGTCTTTCTTTCTCCTCAGGGATCTTTACCAAGTGAACCATCCATTTGTTTCAAAGGAAACCAAGGGGTAAGTTTTTTGCTACAAGTTCAGTTTATTGTGCACATTAAGTCTAATCTTGTCATAAATCCAATCAAACAGTAAAGCACTGGCAGCTTAAGTTTCAGGTGGCTTAATCACTTTTGTTATTTAACTCGTCTGCGTCCCACAAGGCTTTATCTTATTTCTTTAAGTGGATTAAACCATTATCAGATGATGAAACAGTGCTTTTGTTAAGAAGGCAACTCATCACTTTTATTTTGCACGTTTCTTCAAATAAAGGTGTATGTCATGTTTGTTTTTTATTTCAAAAGAAGCGTTTGTTTGTCACCAATGGCTGTTGGCTCACATAGCCCATCATATACTGTATACTGCACCAGTGGGAGCGCTCAGATGGGAGCTTATAGCTGGTCGTCTCCAGCAGATAGGAGGCATGCAGGTTACTGGGTCAGGCTGGTGACTGTGGAGAAGCTTTGTTAGGTCAGTGAGCGGCGCTGGGAAAAGGATAGGAGGGAGGGAGGGAGAAGTGCACACACACACACACACACACACACACATACGCTGACAAAGCCAGAGTCAACAGTGGAGAGAGGACTTCTAAGTCAAATGAAGAGCCCTCAGTGACGCAGATTAGCCTTTTGCACCTTGTTTTCCTGTAGGAAAATACACTTTAATACTGTGTGTGAGTGTGTGTGTAATAAACAAAGACATGACTACATCAGTAGTGTTCTCGGGCTTTTGAATTTGAACCATAATCTTTAGTATGTAGCCTGAACTATGCATGTTTAGACTGAAGTGAAGAGCAGCAGTGTCCTTGGGGAATAGTTTACTTTCAGTCAATGCTAATTGCACGGGCTTGGAAAGAGTTGCAACCCCCTTCCTGTCTTGACAAGACGAGCTGAGAGGTGGTGAGTTTTGTAAGGGGGCTTGTGTGGTTAAGAGAGTGGTTTTAAGTGTGTGTGATAGTGGAGTGTGTGTTCCTTTTACCTTGTCTGAATTTTAGTTTTAACTGATTACGTGTTGCACCTGAAAAATGGCTTTTTCCAGTCTTTTTCAGCATTCTTTATATCTCTCTCAAGTCAAATTCATTTCTACTTTTTGTATATTGTTAATACTTTTATTATGGTCTAGTGGTTGGCACTTTCTGATTATTCCAGGAAGTTTCTGTAACATGTCCAAACTAGCTCCTGCACAAACTGTCATGATACCACAGGATTGAGAAGCAGTACTCTGCTTGAGGGTCAGGTGTTGGAGGTCAGCTGCTGTTTTTTTTTTTTGTCTGGCTCTGTAGATCCCGACTGCAACTCCAACGAGGCACCGGGCGTCGACAGGAATATGTCTGGCATTAAATTAGAAGAAAAGCTGCAGATCTAATCCACAGCTTCAGGTCTTTAGTCTACACACTAAGCTGCGGGACAGAGTTTGTGCTGAGAAGTAGTTGGTTGGCCATAAAACCTGGCAGGATGGTTGGATTCAGCCCATTTGATTGGAGAAATAAATGTTGCTGTAAAAGAAAGTGTTTTGAAATAGAAATCTAGTTTACTAAGGACAAGCAGTTTGCTAGTATTGTCTGGTACCCAAAGCAGGAGAGAGAAAGCTTTTAAAACAAAAGGAGAGAATAAAATTTTGAATTACATTGATTTATATGATACTTTTTCTCAACAAAGACGGTGCTGGTGAGATTTCAGCACATTACTGCATCAAATACAGTATTGAAAACACCAATCAATACTAACATAAAACATGTTGGGGGACCTGTGTGAGGCCTAGGTCTGTTTGGGTGAGGTTTTACATCATGACAGTTCATTTTTGCACCTGTGGCGTCATTGTGATGCAGAGAATTTCACACCCCTCGCTATATGTAGCACTGAAGTTATTAGCCAAATGAATGTTTAGAGGTAATTACAGGAGCTATAATGCTCTTGATTACAGCGTGAGGCATCGTGCCTTCAGTTTGCATTAGCTTTCCCTGTCTGTCTGACTCAGACATTCATGAGTGTTTGTGTGTGTGTGTGTGTGTGTATCACTGGCACACTTTAGTTGCAGTAATAGCCAGGCAGATGACATGAACTCTGGCCTGCTAATTTCCCCCTCACATTCCCAGGTTGTAGTCCCACATTTTCTGTGTGTGTAATTTAAAAGAGACAACACACACACCCTGGATGCTGATGTGTGACTGATATGCTAAATTCTGTGCATGTATGCATGCATTTTTATGTGTTAAGTGTTTGAATTTGCATGCTATAACATGGGTGTGGATCTGGTTGGGTTTTTTTTTTATGCGTTTATGTGTCCTGTGTGGCCCTAAAGGCATGATTTATTCATGTCCCACCTCCTTTTTCCTGTCCTGCCCCCTCTGCCCATTGTGCAGCAGTCTTTACCCTGGCAGGACCAGAGTGGATCCCCTGAGGACCCTCAATGTGTGGTGTGTGTGTGTGTGTGTGTTTGTTTATTTGGTTTGTCTGTGCCTACAAAAGAGTGCGAGAGAATGAGAGAATATTGGTCACTTTCTATGTGTGTGAGTGAGTGTGTAGGTTTTTTGTCTGTCTGTGTGTGTTTAGGCTGCCTATGCTCAGATCCCCAGAGTCCCCCCTGATTGTGTGTTGTCTCCGCTGATTTGAATAACAATGAGCAGGGGAATGCAGCCTGTGTGTTGTCACCCTGCTTGGATCACCCAAAATGAATCGGGTTTTTCAGCCTAACGCATTACAGTCAGTCCAGATGTGCTGTGGCCTGCCCCGAGGGTTTGTTTGTGCCCAACATGATAGAAGCTTCCCTGCTGTGGATCTAATGGAGTGGAGACTAAAATGGAGAGAGCTGCAAACAACTTCTGTTGTACACATAGTTATTCAACCATGACCAAAGTTTTAGAGTCTAGACTTTTATGTGGTCTGTATTTTACATTAGGATAAATTATGTTTTGGTACGAGTACAGAAGAAGCTGAATAATCAAAGTCATAGATATCAAAGCTGTGTGTAATTTGAGCATAAATCATTTTGAAACATGAAATTAAAAAGTATTTAACAGCACGTGAAAAGATGTAGGGCAATTAAGAATATAAGCATGTGTATATTTTCACATTACAAAAGAGCTTTCACTGCATTTCAGTAATCTCTTCAGTATACTGTATATGTTGTGTGTGTCACTTGTGATAAATGTGTGTTGTTTTCTCTCAGATCACGTTAATCAGTGAGTGCCCACAATGGGAAAATTGTTGAGGGATTATGATGTTTTAAACACTGGTGGTTATAGCTTGCTACTTTTTTTTTTTTCTAAAAAGCCGAGAATGAAAATCTTGCGTGCACCCACCGGATTACATGTTTATTTAGCGAACGTGTGAGTGCAAGACGAAGACAAGCGCCCTCAGAGATCCAGCTGCAGTGCTGGAAAATGCGTTCTCTGTCTGATTAAGCAGCTTGGAGATATGGAGCACATCTTGGCTCGCCGAGGAACGTGTCCCGTCTAATTCCCTCCCTCATGTGAAAATCCACACCATAAGCTAATGAGGCATAAAAGGGCACTTGTTTTCCCCACACATGTGTCATGGTATGGCCCTACATGTCTGGAAAGATAGCATTCTGTGTAAGATCCCACCTTGCTTCGGGGGATAGAAGGAGGGGCTTTTGTCGGGGCACGGTGACCCACAATTTGTTGAAGTTGACAGTTTGGCCCTCGGGCACCTGCCAGAGACGTATCATTCTTGGCATTAGAGGGGGAAACCTCAGGGGATGCTTGTGGCACAGCACCCCTCCTTTCCGCCCTCCCCCTCTATACCCAACTTCCTCTCCCCCAGTACAGGAGCTTGCAGCTCTGGCAGCAGCTCTGGCCCTCTGTGAAATTGCAAATGAAAAGGAGTGGAAGGTGATTACAGGCTCGGGCTTGATTACATGCACTGTCTCCCACTGAAGGCAGCCACATTAATCACCTAGTGCCAGAATGTGGAGCTCAGCTAGAGAGAAGACACCGCGTTGCTCGAAGCGTCGGCTAATTGACTGTAGGATCATAAAAACACGCAAAATCCCTGTTTCTCTCTTTGTATGTTCTGCTCCTTCTTCGCCGTGTCCCGTCCCTCTCTCTTCCAGTCGGCCAGAGACACAGACGCACATTGTGTTTCGTATCGCTGTCCTACGTTGTGGTGGGGGCTCGTCTTAAATGGCATGTGTCAACTTGTGGCCCTGGGAACGATTCTGCTCTTTTGTTTGTGATGAGATGATGAGAAGTAGTGTTTACTGAAGTGTGGTGAGGATGAGGGTGGTGGCTGGCTGGCTGGTTGGCTGGCTGTCTGTCTGAGCGTGTGTGTGTGTGTGTGTGTGTGTGTGTGTGTGTGTGTGTGTGTGTGTGTGTGTGTGTGTGTGTGTGTGTGTGTGTGTCTGTCTCTGTGTGTGTCTCTAAGCCAGTGGCGAAGATGTTTGGCTGATAGCTCGACTTTGGCCTTTCTCCCTCCTCAGGCTTATGAGTGGCAGTAATGCTGATTACACCCCGGTGAGAGGAGCTGGAGCTGAGCCTCCCTTTGCTCACGCTGGATTAACACAGACACACACACACATGCACCGAGTTTGCATTAGCACCCAGCCCAGAGTGACTTGCCTCCTGCTGTTAGCAGACAGCGGTGGTGGCGACAGGTTTCACTCCCTCCTTCTCCTCCTCCTGCACCTCCTCCCTCTCCTCCTATCAACCAGAAAGGGGAAGCAGTGCCATGGCATCCCACTCTGGAGCCGAGGAGGCCAGAACAAAAGACAGCCTGTTTTCAGAAGGCCATTACTCAGACTGCAGAGGATGTGGAAACAATAGGCTGCATGAGATCTACACCCAGACCCCACATTCAACCAAAAGCTAGCAGGAAACATAAGCCCTGTGCACCGACAGCAGTCTCTCACAGTTTTTGTTCAATTGACTTTATAGTTTGATAAAGTCAGGAAAATTAGCCTTTCCCGTCCATGTCTCCAATGTGTGGAGACATTTATGATTTCAACTCATTTTGACTGAGTCAAAACCTAAAGTGCTGAATTTTTTAGAAATGGCAGCATTATGTGTTCAGTGTTACATGGCAACGGCTGGGAAGTATTTCTCAGGAGAAAATTTTAAATCATATGTAGGGTGATCCTGTTGAGCAAGGCTTGTACTTGTGTCTCATCTCACTCAGTGGGTGTACATGCACACTAATGATTAGATTTGTAACCAGATTACTATACTCCGGTTATTGCAACTGTTATGTAAACAAATTAACTTGGTCAAAATTGAAGTAAGCAAGATTTTTTTGTCAATCTGTCAATGTATTTCTTGATCAATCAAACAACTCATGTAAACTGGTGTTATTGCTTTTGGGGTTATTGGGGAAGTCAGGGGAAAATGGAGTTATTACCTTAATTTGGTTATTGACAATAATCGTGGTGTTAATATTGTAGGTCAGTATGAAGAAAAGCATCATTATCAAATGTAAGGAAGAAAAACTGACGAGCCATCATCTCATCTTATATTGTTTAATCTTAAACAGAAGAAATCTTCAGAAATATTGTATTCATTGAGTCTGATTGCAGACCTCTGAGTCAGTGAGCAAAGTAGAGATTTGGGCGGAGATTCAAATAGTGAATAAATAGAGTGAAACAAAATATCACTTCAGCCCTATTATCAGGCTAGTTTTTAGTGAGTAGATGTAAACTGATGGCAAAAAAGGTTGGCAGAGAAATACTTTCATTTGATTGTAAATGCAGTAAATGAGCAGAGCAGACATGGCATGCATAGAAAAACCTGCTGTTTTGATCCTGTTCCCCCTGTATCAAAGACCGTTAACACCATAGCCTCAGACCCACAAGCAGGCATATTGATGCACAATTAAGTGTAAACACACAATCACAGATCACAGATATCACTGCCCATACTAGTATTTCTGGTTTTCTCACAGTGGTACCTTTCAGCACAGAACACCCTAAAGAGCCCAGGAAACTGCAAGTAACGACTCACCAAATCTTAAATCTGCTGCTGCAGTGTTCCCTTACATAAGCTGATGGGGTGAAAAGTTGAAATGTCTTCACATTTATTCAGCTAAATTATAACATGATTAATATAGCAAGATCATGCACAAACATTGTGGAGGCCTTAGGGAATAGATGTGTGCTGATTTATGTGTGTGTGAAATGGAGGGAGTGTCCTGCTCAGTTCAGTCAGTATAGAAACAAACAGGAAGTCAGAAAGTGACATTCAAGTGAAGTTAATACAAGAAGATCCTATTAGTTACAGCAGTATGGTTTTGTTTGGTTTGCATTTCACCCGTGAGCTATGGATACTGTTTAAAGTGGTGCACTGATGCACCTACACAGGTGTTTTCACTTAATTAGACTGATCAGACTTCTTCTCAGGACTGTGTGGACACGCACAGATCATGATCGATTGGTGTCTCTTTCCTGTGAGCTTTATTGCACCTGATAGGGTGGGATAAATTACACTAGCATTTAAAACTGTTCATTTTTTCTGTGGACCACCAACAGCCGCACATGTAGTAAGACTACTAATTTTCCTTTTTCTCTGCAGGCTTGTGTCGATGGAAATTACAAAATGTGAAAGGAGTGAAGTAAAAAGTGTAGTGAAGTTTGCAGACGAAGAAAACAGATGAACAGACAGGCCTACGCCAAGAGTAATGCCTTCGAGAGAGAGAGATTTATGAAGAGAGAGACAGACAGAGAGACGTGGAGGCAGACTGACAGACCGAGGTAGCACAGAAAAGAGTTGGAAGAGTTGTTCTTTACTGCGCTAATTAAAATGAAAATAGGGAATGTGTAGAGGGGGACAGAGGAAGGTTCAGGCTCGTCTGGAAGTGAATGGGTGAAGTGAGTCGGCATCAGGGGCCACGGTTTGGGTTAAAACAATGAATCATATGTGGAAACAGTTGTCAGATTCAGGCTCGTCTTGGTTTGCCCCTTCACATTTTGGCCTCTGGGGTCACTGAGCATTACTGAGGTCATACGTCACTCCTAAGTTTTTTATTACATTAATTTCATAAGAATGGACTCTTGCTAGTGTGTGTATTTACAATTAACCATCTTGGTAACTTTGTCTACGTTTGATGTTTTGTTTTGTTGTTCCGGTTTTCTTTTATTTGACAATCGCAAAGATCAGGAGCAGCCCACAGATTCCCTGAATATTTTACTTGAAAGGAAGACAATAAATATTTCATTATGCATGGTCAGTTGAATTCTTTAAGAGCCAAGTCCTTTGTAATAGCGCCTCTCTGGGTTTGAATTGCCATGTGTGGCTCTCAGGAGAACGTGCTTTGGTGCGGGCCCCAGCAGCTGGGAACGAGAGTGCTTGTTGTAGTTTGCACAGTGGGGGTCTAGAAGTCTGCCCGTGGAGGTCATATGAGCAGCCATCTCTGGCTAAATGCCAGCGAGTGCTGCTCAGTGCACTCACTGGGCATTTATAACAGCTGGAATCCTGTGACGGCACACATCAATCCAGTGAACACAGAGTCCATAAATAATTAATTGTTACTGTGGAGGGAGATTGGAGGAAATGTCCTCTGATGATCCCCTCACTGACAGAATCATGTCTTTGTCTTTTTAATTCTTGAAAGTGGCACAGGCTTCTCTTAATAAGCATAACAATTCAGTTATAACTTATTTAAAACATTAAATTTCTACCTAGATGTACAATGTGTCTGCAGATGATATGTGAGATGTGTGAACTCACAGGCTTTCCAGCTCTTACAAAAACTAATGCTGCTGCTGCTGCTGCAAAAAAAAAAAACATTCCTGTGCAGCCTTGTGCTTTTAGTCAGTGTAAACTCAGAGAGGATTTCAAGGTTGAGTTTAAACAAGTCCAGTGTCGTTTTATGACTTTGTTTTGTTGGGTTCTTACATTTTACAGATAAGCTCCCACTATGTTCTTGTGAAGTGGCATTTGTCCAGATCATTACTTTTCTAATACCTCCCAGGAAATACTAATCACACTTAATGTGAAAGTTGGATTTGACTGGAAGTGGAGCTCAAAACAAGCAACAAGCCTCTATTTAAGTAATCCACATGAGCAGCATTTGCCAGGTAGACAGTGAACCTTTCATTTATCTACTTTGTTGCCTCAACAGGCAAATGGTCACCAAAACTTAGTGTAAGCCCTGCATCTTTTTCATAGGATTTTGTGTTTTTTTTTTGTTGCACTAATGATTTTTATCATTATAGACAGAGGTGGCATAAATTTTAAGTCTTCCGATTGTTTTGTCCGAACAAGAGTCCCAATCCTAGAGATAGCTTATTCAATTTAAAATGGTATGGAACTAAAAAAAACAGTTAATCCTGGTATTTGATAAAAGGGAGTTAGATAACGTTGCACGTTTTTGCAATAATGGGAGTGGGGGATAATCACTAGTCCACCAGTTGAATGTAAGTCCAATATTCACTCTCCGTTTCGCTCTGTTTTGGTCTCCACCATTTCCTGGGGTAAATACCTGGCTCTTTAGCTGCTAAATGCTAACTTTGCTAACTTCAGCTAACTTTGTGTGCTAAGGCTGTCAACAAATATACTAAATTCGATTATATAATCAATTTGTAAAAAACAAACAAACACATTCGATTGTGAAAATGAATATTCAACTCCTGAAAAACAAAAAAGCAGCACTACTGTAGCTGTCTGCCTTGTGAGTTCTCGTGTGGGCCTGGGCTGCTGCACTGAATGCGCTGCATGACGGACAGGAGTCATATAACGTCACTTTCATTGATTGAAAATGAAATGAAGGTCAAGTTGAAATGAGCGAATAATTCAACAACAACGACCGCGTTGAAATGATGGCAGAGAGTTCACAACCCAACTTGGCCACAGAGAGAGTGATTTGCACTCTGAGCAATCCAAAAAGCCCCATTAGGAAATACTTCAGATTATGGTAATCAGTATGAATATTAACTAACCTGTATAAAAATTAGGCTACCGAATAATATATTAGTCGCGAATCATTCGTTTGATCTCGCTCCGAGAGACAGCTCGTTTTCAGTTCTCACTTTAACAGAAACCACAGCGCAGTGAGAGAGACGTCTACGGCCTTTAAATGCAGTTTTTTGGTATAGGACATTATTTTATTTGATTGTTTTGTAATGTGTAGGTATGTGGATCTTTTAAAAGATGTGTTTATGTTGAAATAAATATACCTATTCAAGTACTTATTTCTTTTCTTGTATTGTTTTGCCCTCATATGGACATAATGCCCAAAAATAGATATTCGAATGGTTCAAACCCATGTGTTTTTTTAGAGGGAATAATCAAACGTCATTTTTGGCCAATTTTGGCAGCCCTACTGTGTGCTGGTAGTGTGGTGTTAAGGGCTTTTTTCCTGAAAACCTGCTGTGGCTGGAACAACATTGATTAGACTGTATTGCACCTCAGTAAAACAACGTAAAACAACACAAAGTTATGCTAACATGCTGATGTTCAGCAGATATAACGCCTTGGACACACTGGATGCCTGAACCTCAGCAGTGTGTGTGCGTCGCTGAACTGCTGTGTCTCTCACGCTTGCAGCATCCACACAGGAAGCATGTCTGCTGCGGCACTTCTGTCACTGGCAGCCCTATCTTTCTAGTTTTCAGCCTGGGCGGGCAGTGTGGCCGCTCTAACCTGTTTACATGGGCACCGAAATGAAAAGCAAGAGGTCCCGCGACGCACACGCGCTGCTCACGCATCCAGTGTGTCCCAGGGGTAATGTTTACAATGTATACTATCTTTATGTTGCATGTTAGCATGCTAACTTTCTTCTGATTATCTTTGTGGGTTTACAAGCGACACCTTTTGCAGTACTTATAAGCAACTTTAAAAGATCACTTGATTATCAAAACTGTTTAATTAGTTTTTCTGTTGGATGAAGTAATTGATTTATTAGGTAATCATTTTAGGACTAGTAGGGATAAGATTATCTCAAACCTCAGTTCTCAAAGAACTAAAATATGAACTGTTGTTTTGTGAGGCTCAAACTACCAACTATTCCTCTGGTTTCACAACTAATTTAAAGTTAGTACTTTAGTAGTAGTTTAGTAGTAGTTAGTAATTTTGTTAATCAGAAGAGGTAGATTGCTTGAACAGATTGGGAGGTGTAAGATGCTTGGACTGACAAAGATGAGCAAGCAGTTAGTGTTTGCTGAGACAGCTGTATTTATATCACTGTCACCATAGTGGCTGTTTAAATAACAAGACTTTAAATGTTTAGTTAATGGATATGACTAAGTGGTCATTAAAAAAATGTGCATAATCTTGTGAAATGTTAAAAAAAAATTGTCTCATGGTGAGAAATAATCCACTCCAGTGTGATGATATCTACGCATGTTTTTTGACCTCTGTCTCACACAAACAATGACACATCCAGGATTAACCTACAGGCTGTAAGAGTGTATCATTGAAGGGCTGCCCACAGGCAAATATTACATAATCCAGACCAAGACACGCATTAAAATGTCAGACACTGAGGAGATCCACCTGCGCAGCGACATGCAATCTGGTATATATCTTTCAGCGCTATCAGAGCTCAGCTGTATATAGTTTGTATAAATTCCTACAGTGAAAGCCTGCGTGTAAAGACATGTGGAGCAGGCTGATAAGAGAATAGAGCCAACGTCTGTGTTGCTTTGTTGCACATTTACGTAAAAACATTTGAAGTGACTTTTGAAAAAGAACAGAGAAGCAGTTGGCCAACCTACTTAATGTGTGGGCTGAGCAGCATTCACAAAACTATTAGTTCAGACTGAGTTCACAACCTTTTTTAAACATTCATTCATTAAACTTTCTATCATGTTCAGATCGCCTTTGTAAGCAGAAATGGAATTTTAAAAAAATGTTTGAAATGACAGCTTGTTTACCTGACCATCATCAGGACATTTGTTAATGTTTAACAAGTTAAACATTGGTTTATTAGGGAACAATTTATCCTGTGAGCATGATTGCATTAAAAAAAACTCTCTGATTCCTAGTTTGGGTGGACGTTCAGTGTTGTTCCTGCTGTGCAACAGTCAAAAACAAAAACACAGTACAAATAAATACATAAATGGTGTTTCTCTCACATTCAGTAGAGTAGGGATCAAGAACCTCACAACTCTTATTAAAATGTTATTTGACTCCTGCATTTACAGTTTTTCTTCCATATAGTGGATGTCACAATCCTCACAACTTAAACACAGTTTCAATCATGCAATTAAAGTTGAAAAAATATTATAGTTTCATCATTAGTAATATGAATATCTAATTAACAAATAATTGTAATTATTTAAATGTAACAAGTTGAGAATTGTTGGTACTCTGATTCACTGGTAGAGATACATTATGAGCCATGACGTGCATTAGCTGTTACAATAAATTAGGCAATGTTACTGGAAGGCCAAAGAAAGCACTTGAGCTTAGGCTAAGACAAAGGCACATTTGCATGCTAGGAAATGTTGGGTGAAGAATTGCAGCACCACAGAGAAATTATTTTATCCATAGTTTGATTTTTAAAAAAGTCAACTAGAATACAGTTATCTGGAGACCATGCAGGGCAACTGTTGTCAAAAGTGCCAATACAAGCAACCTCTTTTATCATTTCATGTTGGAAAGTATGAGGAATTTCTGAGTGTGTGCTACAGCTCCAATGCAAGTAGCCTCAGTCACTGACAAGTTGTCGTCCTTAAACCTGCATTACCAGATTGTTTGACTACTTGGGGTCAGTAGAAATAAAATAAGCTCACAACAACACAATGCTGACATATTATCACCTTGGAAGTTGATATGAAAAAATTGTTGGCAAACAAGTTTGCTTATTTACTTATCTAGCTGATACGGTGTAACATTAGCATTCATTTGGAGATGTGTTTCTGGCCACCTGATCAATGTAAACCTAGTATTCACTCTCATTTTTAGCTCAGACTTTGAGGGAAATATCTGCTTCTTAAGCTGCTAAATGCTCGACTACGTTCACAAGCTAGTCGCTAACTTGCTCTGTCTGTCTTGGTGCTGATTAGGTAGAATACGGTAGGTTCAACAGAGCTTTTTTGCTGAAAATATCTGTCTTTTGCCACTAAAAATGATGCTGCGAGATTGAGCCAAACAGTCAAGTTGCTGACCGTATAACCAAAACAATGAGCTGAAAGATGTTAAAACACTACATAGAGTTGAGGTTAACTGCAGAGTCAGGTGATAATAATCTGGTGGTTCGTGATTACCAGCAACCCCTTTCACATAAGGCGGAGTAATTTGATTGTTTGTTAATATAACAGCTTTAATAAAAGCCAGTAGTGTAAGGATATTATACAGGGAATAGATAAATATATACCATTCAGAATCTCACTTAATTTAAACCATACCTTTATTTGGTAACACTTTATGGTAAGGCTACGTACCCTTACCATAAAGTGTTACCACATATTTTAACTGTTCAATATTCAAACATACTGTAAATTTAAGATTATACTGCCCAGCTGCCGCACTGCAGCCTCTGTGGATGCTAGTGTCACATGCACACATCCAGGTGGGAAAATCAGAGCAGGAACTGGACATGATTGGCCAAGTATGTTTGAAAAAAACGAGACCAGAGCCATGTGGGAGCATAGGAGCACAATAGGAGAAAGGATAGGAAATCCCCCGTGATACCTTAACGCTTAAAGCCGCTTCCCACCCAAAAAGGATGGCACAGCTGCCTGTAGCATGAAGAATGGGATTGTTGTGAAACTGTTGACCCCCCATCCCCCCCCCACTGTTAGAAGGCAGTGAAGGATACATGTGGTGACAGCGTGGATCTCCTCTGTACGGGGATGTTTCACTCTGACATTTTTCTTGCTGTCTCAGCTGTAGCTCCTGACTAGCTTGTGCCTCTTTCTCTGTTCAGTCAGTCTTATTCTCACGCATGTGCCCTCAAAAGAACTCTTTCATGTACTCTTAAATAGCTGCAAATTTTCCATAAAGTGAAATTAAAATACCAATGAAGTAACTTTAAGAGTCCTGGGAGACTCAACTGATCTGAATGTGAAAGCTCTGAATAAAGTATTTCAGAATCCTGCTTTCATAGACGTGCAATTACATGTTTTTCAGTGGTCAAATCAGTGTAGATCCTTTTTTCTGATCTTCATTTTTCCTGATCTGTTATTATATGTCTCTCTGTGTGTTCGTGTGTGCATTTGTCTGCCCTGGAGGTTGCAGCCTTGGCTCTGCTGCGCTCCACTGAGTCTGCCAGGAGATCTCATGGACGCCTCAGTGGAGCGGACTCTTAAAAACACTGTTTACCCAAGGAGATTTATTTAAAGTTACAGAGCGGCACAAAGTCTCACTCTAGACCGTTTTGTGTGTGTGTGTGTGTGTGTGTGCATGCATGTGTGTGTGTGCGTTAGGTATTTAAATGTGTGTGCTCACATGCAATGCCTCGCTGTGAAAACAAAGATGGAGCAAGTGCTGGATTGCTGTTTCCCAATCCTTTCTTGAAGGCATAGATGACCTAAAATTTAATTTCAATATTTCTCCACAGCTCATCAATCATATTCAAGTGCTTAGTTTGTTGTTTCCAAGCCCTCTTTATCTACTCAGTGACAATGATTAGGGCATTTGTGTACCCTACTGACACAAGACTCAAAAGCATGACATCTGATATCAGGATCTTTGCGGAATGTAAATGAGGCACTCAGACACATTTTTTTAATGTAATTTTGTTGTTTATTTGTGTTATGTATGAAAACACGGATGTAGACTTGAATGTATTAGACGTTCAGACTGAAAACTGCCCAGCGTTAAAACAGTATAAGGACCTGCAGTGGTGAGGGCGTGTTGTTTGAGGTACTGGTGAGACAATTAAATAAGATCCAGGAAGTCCAGTTGGAGTTGCAGATAGAATAATATCTATAATATGTATATATATATATATATATATATATATATGTATATGTATGTGTGTGTGTGTGTGTGTGTGTGTACATGTATATGTGTGTGTTTATCAGAAGCCAAAACACTGCAAAGCTGTTTGTAATACTCACAGACAAGATTTTGCAACTCTGGAAAGTTATGACGGCGGCGAATGTTTTATCTTTTGTTGCAACGATCGCTTGGTAAACAGTTAAATACAGCATACATGTTACAAATAATCCACCAGGAATGTGCACTTCTATGTATGTGATTGGCCAATGCAGCAGCTTACCAGATGATGTCGGGTTGTGTTGCGCCAAAAGTTCAACTTTTTGTCTGACGACCGCTGCGTTTTTTTGTTGAGTCGTGTGCATTGGCAACCCCCCGCATGAGCCTACTGCCCCCATTCAAATGAGTGTTCTGAACACGGCCTTAACCTATGACAGGTCACATGGACAGGTTCCTAGGTGGGTTGAACATGTATACAACAAAAATGGGTCTCCTGTATAGTGGTGGTATTACCACTTGCACAAATGCTCATCAGTAAGGAAAACAAACATATGTGGTAATGACAGATGAGGAAGTAGCCTGTTAGCTTCTGTTTGGAGATAGATGAGGTGAAATGACTTAAAATGGTGTTTTCTTTTTTATACCAACTTGTTCAAGTTGATATTTTCAACTTGAACAACTATCAGTGAGTAGTCAAGGATGGTAAATGTTGGTGGGTCAGTGGGTATGTCTGGCTGTCTTTGCTGACTCCCTGACCTTTCCTGTTCTGCTACCATCACACCAAAATTTCCACCCAAGAAATCTCTCAGTCTGATGGTCATGCTATAAAGTTTAATGGGCACATTCATGCTCCACAGAGGGCGGCTGTGGCTCAGGAGGCAGAGCGGGTTGTCCACTAATCGGAAGATTGGAGGTTGGATCCCTGGCTCCTCCAGTCCACATATGGAAGTGTCCTTGGGCAAGATATTGAACCCCAAATTGCTCCCGATGGCTGCGCCAGTGGTGTCTGTGTGTGAATATGCTTTAGATTAGATCCTGATGAGCAGGTTGGCACCTTGCATGGCAGCCTATGCCAGTCAGTGTAAGAATGTCTGTGTGAATGGATGAATGTTGACATGTATTATAAAGTGCTTTGAAAGTGGTCGAAAGACTAGAAAGGCGCTATGAACCTTCCTCTTATGGCATCTTCAGGCCAAAAATGTCAGCTTTTTACACAATCTATTGAGATGTCATCCATGAAATTTGTTGCACACATTCATGTTCCCAACAAGATAAATTAGTAAAACTTCATTGGCCCTGTGGCCTTTCCTACTGGTATGGTACCACACATTTTTAAATTGTCAGTATATTCCATTCAACACTATTTTTTATCTGTAATGACCAGTGCCACATCAAGGAACTACTAGCAGGCTTTTAGTATAATTATTTCAGGATTAACTGTCCTTTTCAGACCTTAACTTCATTTGCCAGAGTCCAGTCTTTGCAGTGGGCTGAAAGTTGTGAAGAAATAAACTTCATTGATTTATGTTGATTGCAAAAACCATGATTTTGGACAGTCATGTGTTCTTGGCTACAATGCTTTTGGCATCAGAGTTGGCGTCTGAAATTCTGCTGAGTAGATAATTGCTTTTCCCTACAATAAGTTGACAGTTTCAAAAGATAACAAAAGACGCATGAACTCGAGAGGTCTCAGGAAAACATTTACAAGTTAAGGCAGCTGGCTGTTATCAGGCCGGTAAAACAATATAACCTTTTTTTTTACTTAACATGTTCATGTACAAACAAGTAGAGTTGGATTACTTGGGTTGGAATAACCTGTTAATATACACAAATAATCTGTTTATACAGACAATCTGATTAGAAATATCAAATGTTTATGTGGTTTTGGTGAATCTGACTTTTCTTCTTCCTTTTTCTGTGTTTTCTTCTTAGTACATCAAGATCCCTGCTCCCACATCAGAGTCGCCAACTGCTCTTCGCGTCTTCTCCTTCTACTTATCCAGTGACAGCAAAGACCAACCTCAAGCCAGCTTTGACTGCATCCATCAATATGTTTCAAGGTATGAAGGTGAACAGTAGAAAGATACTTGTTATCCTTTATACTGTATGTCTTTACATTAAAGAGTAAATAAAGCACTCTTTAATTTATTTCTTATCAACATTTTACACCGAGCTCAACTATTTTTTTGTCTTATCCAAGATCCTGATTTGAGCTCCTGTGAAAACTATCTAGAAATCTTTTTTTTCCACATAGATCAGCAAAGAATTTTGGCAAATTTATACTGCAAAAGTTGATTCAGTAAAGGTTAGCTAAGGCCCCAGGTATATCTGTTCCAACAATTTTAGATGTTGATCTGATCTACTGGTTGTGGCATAATTGACCCCAGACCATAACTTTTTATTATCTTTATAGGTCAGCAGCCTTTCACCACATCTATTTTCATGATTCGTCAGCTGTCTGTGTGCTTACACCTCTGAAGATATCATAAGAGACGGTTAGCTCACTGCATGCTGTACACAGGATGGGGCTATTGTAATTTCCTGTGTATTTCTGGGCTGACCCTTTCATTACTGAGACCCGTGATGCCTTGTTTATGGAGTGGATATGCATGGAAACTGAGGGTTATGCTCTGTTGCTGCCTCCTGCTGCCAGATGGCTAGCTGCGGTCTGAATTCAAACTAGTTCTGGTTCCAGTCAGCTGCAGGAGCCAAAAGCAACAGTATAACTGGTGAAGAGCGAGATCTTGCTGTTGCTCCTCCTGCATTTGTTTAGATATTTAGAGGATGAAGAGGAGAAATGATCAGTGGTCACATGTATATAACTGTTTGGCTCTAGAATTGGGCTAAAGGCAGGTGGGGAAATAGCTCCTATTTTTTTAAATATATAAAACTGACTTTGGCAGTGCAGGAAATCCCTGATTTATTCACAGCATTAATGCAGGCCAGGTTGATGTATTAAACTTTTTACTTTTGTCCAAGATGATCCTTGTTTTGCAAGTGTGCTGTCAGGAGCCAAGCTAATCCTGGAGGTTTTCCACAGGCTCTATCCTGCTTTGACCCAGGATATCTGACTTTCTCACATGTAGAGGGCTGCAGGGCTATATACAGACTGTGACATAACATACAGTAACCATAGACCTCTTTTAGCCAGCTTTGACCACAAAGCCACGTTATGCTGTGTGGAGTCCATATTGGTATGCTGCTCTGAGATAGCTTATGTCTTTGTAGTGTTCACAGTACAGTCTGCGGAAAGCTCTGCGGTTCAATAACTGTGTTTTTGTTTTGCAGTGACGGCCATGAGCAGCTGGAAGGTCAAGGTATCATCCAGGACAAGATCACAGTGTGTGCCACGGATGACTCCTACCAGATGACCCGTGAGAGGATGTCTCAGGTGGAGAAGGACAGCTGGAGCCGCTCTGCCATTGAGATCAAACCTGGAGCCACACATCCAAGTAAGAATAGACTAGAGGTCTTTGTGGACTAGAGGAAAAGCTGAGGTATCTATGATGCATCTGCAGATTTCCATGGAGTAAGGCCAAACAGTTAAAGAGGGATCAGCAAATTGGATGTGGATACAATGATGGAATTTAAGGAACAAAAGTTGAAATCTGATAGTATCAATAAAAGTAGTAAGAATATTATCCTTAAAGTCCCCTTCCAGCCAAACATGTGTTTTTCTTCTTGTTCCTACAGTTGGATGTTTGAGCTTCACTATGCAGAATGATGTATGTGCAGAGTTTGACTCTTGAAGGCTGTTTTCACATTAATCTGCTGAAAGTGGAAAGTCTCTCTGAGTTCATTGAACATTCGATTTTAAGGGCTGGCCCTACGAGCAGGATTTGTGACATCCCAACTACTTTGGAGCCAATCCTGGTCCAGATGCAACTTACACAAGTGTGACGTGGAAACTTGAAGCCTGCAGTGCACAAACACTGAGAATGAACTTTACAGAGATGTAGGAGACAACAGGAAAACTTCTGAAATGAAATATATTTACATATTTATAGATTCTAGATTTTTAATGAGGGAGAAGGAGTAGTTGCCATTTTAAGGATTTTAACATGGTAATTATACCTTTTTCTGGAAAATTCATATTAGACACACATTATTGTTCCAAGCAGAGAATTTTTTTATGTCTTAATACACGTCTGGAGGGGATCTTTAAATGAGAAAATATTGCTCTATTCATTGCTTCATTTGAAAAACAGATATTTTCCTGTCATGTGTAATGAAACCAGATGTGCAGGCCATATATTGGTTATTCCAATAATACCAAAAGCTAACTCTTGTCCCTTATATTTATTATTTTGTAAAATTTTTGGCGTTTGGTTGCCAGTTTGTTATTAGATCTTATTTAGACTTTCCTCTCACATCTGGCTTTGAAAAGAGTTTTGGCCAAATTGATGGTCTTTGAACCATCATTTCAGAGGTAGAAGGCCAATATGAGATTCAAAGCCAGGTTCTTCCTGCTTACACTATTGGAAAACAGCGTTTTAAAAAGAAGAGTTGGGGGTGGATCTTCAAAACATGGCTTTGGATATTAAATGTGAGCTGTAAAGGGCTTTAACTGTAGTTTCATTTTTTCACCAAACAACTTGGTTTGTTAAAATATGGTCCCACAAGTCGGCAAAATAGCTAAAAGCTTGTGCAACAGTGGCTGACTGTTGTTGCAAATATGTCACAAATAATGATAATAAAAAAAGTTAACCAGAGGTTTGCCACAAAATGTATAAGTAAAAAGTATAAATTCACAGGTGATAAGTTGTTGCTCCAACATTTGCATTTTGACAAAATTTTCAACACATTTCCTGCAACATTTGCCAGAGTTGTCTGTGTGTATGTGTTATCAGATCTTAATCAATAACTTAGAGCATATTAATCATAGGAGAAGCGACATCAGCTGGCAAGCTACTTTCTTCCTTCTTTTCTTTCCTCTTTTTTTCTGTTCTTCAACCTTTGCTGTGGTTATGCAATATTGTTATTTGGCATGATTGTAGACCCCCGTGTCAGTGCTGGAGCCCCAGGGAAGCTGTAACTCCTGGTGGTTTAGACCAAATTTAGACTGTGTGGATTGTGTATCATCAGGTCTTAGGGTGAAGATGACTTCACAGCATATATGCCGATAGGTAAACATTTAATAACTGCACTCTGAAGCCTCAGGAGGTGCTTATAAACACAGTGTATATTATCAGGCATGCCAAAACCTATAGAGCATGCAGTTGCCACTTCATACATCCCACACCATAATTATTACATAATTCAGAGTATTTTTATCATGATTAGTGGCTGGCAGTAGAGTAATGATGATGCATTATTATCATTACTCTACTGCCAGCCACTAATCATGATAGATTTATTATCTCTTGGCAGGACATACTTTTGTGGTTGAAAGTAAAGCCTTCTTTTCCTGTACCTCTGCCCCACTCTGACCTTCAAAGCGCAGATTAACCTGTAATGGGATTAGCACAGAGAGATAGCTTTCACTGCTCTAACATGCCCCATCTGTCTGCAGCAGGGATGTAATGATCAATGGGGTGTTTATATCTGAAGACAAATAGCCACAAGCTAGCATTCAGGTGTGATCTACAGATAAAGGTTATTAGACGATATTTTGATGAATGTTTTCTTGTTCCTCTTCAACCAATTATCATGGTAGAGCATGCACGCATGTTAGGCAGGTAAAGGCAGTGGTGAGAGTCAGGCTTTCAGGCTTCTCTTCTTTTAACTCTTGTCAGTCACATCTCACTGCCTTTGTTTGACCACTTACATAAAAATATGTGTCTGAATTGCACATTTCATTAAGTTCCAGTTGTAGATTTTCTTGCTCAGGGCTTACAAATTAGTCCTAAAGAGCCGAAATTTAGTTTCTATAATGTCTTAGGATTAGCTTATTTTGGATATGTCATATCTTGTCATATTGTCATATTTGAAGCAAAGACATGTGTACTGGTTGTAAAATGTATTGTACTTTATACAGCTTGTACACAAACACAGAGTTTTGGGCACTATAATGAAAATACAGCTCAATGAGTTACACTGTGAAACCTACTAATGAATCCGGTTCTTTCTCGCTATCTGCGTTTTTGTGTGTTCAGGTAAATGTGTCCAAAAGTTCCAAAAGAGGCCAGCACCTCTGTCTGCATCAGACAGCAGCTTCTACAAGCAATCTTCCAACAACCGGAGGAACGGCAGTATGGCCATGCCAACCCAGAAACCCCTGAAAGAGCGCATCATCCACTTGCTGGCTCTCAAACCCTACAGGAAACCAGAGCTACTGCTGTGGCTGGAAAGAGAAAGAGTTAACCCCAAAGACAAGGCTGAGCTCGGTGCTATACTGGAGGAGGTACGCAGAAATAATGTGTATGCATGCATCCATGCGCACACATATAAATGCATAGAAATAAATGCATGCATGCATATACACACATTTGACTCATCACACTACAGACACATCATGCACACATGATTTTCTACATTTATATGACTTGTATATTCTTAAACACACATGTACACATCTAGAAAGACATTATGCACACTGTTGCATGTGTGTGTGCCCATGCATACATGACCTAAAGTTATATCTGCATGCTATGCACAAATAACACACACACACACACACACATTTCTGTCTGGTGGGTGTGTTTGGAGTGAAAACCCAATTGAGCAGTGACATATAAACACTACAGTGTTCCAACCAGCCGTTAACACGTAATAAAATGCATTTAACAACATTAAAAAAACAATTTCTTTCTCACACACACAACTTTATTCATTCCTACTAGTACCAGTGCTTTGCACCAACCTTTCCATTAAAAACAACAACCATAAAAATGCTTAATTTTTGCAGGACTGAACATGATCCTGGTTTAAAGTGCATATGACCCAGAATCTGAAAAGTAGAGATCTTCTTTCCAGCTAGCAAGCATATAATCTTGTACTGAAAGAAACCAGGGGCCAGTTGTGCTTTAATTGAAGCTGTGATCTAATTTAGAAACGTTTACTTTATGTGACTTTCCTGTATACATTTTTGTGTAATTCCTAAATGATGTTTGTGTGCTTTTACTGTCATCATGTGTGTGTTTGGGTGTGTGCGCATCTTTGTGTATTTACTGGCCATAGTGCATGTCGATACGTGTGCATGCGTGTGGTTTTTGTGCCAGTGTGCGTGTGTAATTAGGTCAATGCTGTAATAGCCTCTGCAGAGATTGTGTTTGCAGTGGGGCGGGCCGCTCTGTCAGGAGGCCCCAGAAAGATAGATGTCCACAGAGAAAGGCAGCCTGACTAGATTAGAGAGGAGGTTAAAGTCACTGTGAGAAAGAAAGCCAGAGAATCTCAGATGGGAACAGAATCAGAGAAAAAGGATTTTGCTTTTCAGGAATGTGGATGTGCCACTTTCAGCACATCCAGGACTCCAGTTTGTGTTACTGTTTGACACTGATTTCAAATGACAGGGTGCTGGTTTAAAATTTAGACTCTACTATAATTTACTTATTTACAGTGGTCAGTTCTTCCAGATAACATCAGTTTGCAACAAGCCAAAATGAAAAGTTTGGAGAAAAAGAGCTGGAATATAATAAGTGTGTATTTCAGTGTGATGTGTGGATTTCATGTGACACTGATTCTGATTGCTCTTCACTGGCTCCCCATCAAATTCAGAATCCAATCAATGTTCTTGTGATCACCTAAAGAGCTCTGCATGGTCAGGCACCTGCCGAGATCTACTGCAGCCCTACTGTATGTCACCAGCAGGTCTCTAAGGTATTCTGGTCAGTGTTTGCTGGTTGTTCCTCGATCTAGGCTTAAAACTAAAGGAGACTGTGCTTTTGAGGTTGTGGCTCTCTCCCTTTGGACTTAAGATCTGTGGACTCTGTGGAAACCTTTAAAAAGCAGCTCAAGACCCATTTTTTTAGACTTGCCTTTATGTAATATTTCTATTTTCTATTTAATTCTGTTTTTATTGTGTTTTTTTCTGTATGTATGTTTGTGCTTTATTTCCTCTGTGAAGCACAGTCACTTCTGTGACGTCTCTGCTCTCGAAAGGTGCTATATATAAATAAATAAAGTTACTTACTTACTTACATTGTGTTTTAAGTTAAATCAGATTAAATTAGGAAAGTTATTGAATATATTTAAAGTCTCCCTCCAGTCGAACATGTGTTCGTGTTCCTACAGTTGGATGTGTTCCTACAGTTGGATGTTTTCTCTGTGCTCACCTTCAATCTGAGTTTAATGGGCGTACCCAGGAGCATGATTTGTGACATCCCAACTAGTTTGGAACCATTTGAGGGCCAGTAAACCACTTACACAAGTGTGATGTAGAAACTTGAAGCCTCCAGTTCACATACACTGAAAATGGACTTTACAGTAAAGTAGGAGACATCATGTATCCAGCAGTTCTTTTTAAATGAACACTATTATTATGCATATTCATTCATAGATTCTGGATTTTTATTGAGGTAGAAAGAGAAGATGTGATTTTAAGGATTGGATTTTTAAGGAATGGATGTTCATATTAAAGGTGGCCAAAGTTTCAAATAATGAGGTAAACACATGTAGAAGTAATCCCAATGAGCAAAAAAGCACTGCTTTCAGACTGCTCTGAATGCTCGGTGGCCAACAGTTTTTTCTACTTTCAGCTTTTTAATGGCGCTAATGAAGCTCTGCTAATTATGTGAGGAACACATTTCACTTCCTGTAAATTCTTCATAATAAGTCTCCTGTTATTTAGTGATTTAAAAGCTTTTAATTTGAAGCAGTAAAGCAGGAAATGTTGGTTTTTCATCGGTGGTAACTTAACACGACTCTGATGCGGCTTCCTGAAAGCTGGCCAATCAGAACAAAGTGGGTTAATCAGGAGGGGGGCCTTAAAGAGACAGGAGCTAAAACTGCCTGTTAAGAGACAGAGGCTGAACTGAGGGGCTGCATAAAGGGCCAGTAGAAGATAAATAAGCAGCTTTTTGAACTGTGAATCATGCAAAGCTATTCTAGTGGAGTCCCAGAATAAAAAAAATAGAGCTTGAAATGCGCATAATAGGTCCCCTTTAAATTTTTACCTTATTTTGACCAGTGTTTCAATACCATGTTGAATATTTGGAGTTAAAATAACTATACTTTCAACCTTTATACAGGCCCATACATAGTGGGCAAGTTACAACATCTAAGGTGCCACATAACACATTTTCCCTATCTTGCTTATTTTCTGGTTCACCAAAATAAAAACGTACACATCGATATAGATATAGTAGATAAAATACCTACATGATACGTTCTAAGTAAGTCATCATCAGTTGAATTAATACCAAGTTGTATGTAACAGAAATGAAGACAGATTACAATCAAAATCAACCCATTAATATAATGAAACATGAGGTGTTGTGCCTCAATACATTTTCACTCAAATTAATGTTTTGTCTGTTCTTTGTGTTTGATTGCTTGTATGTATTTTTAAATTTGATAGACACTGAGAGCAACATCAAGAAGGAACAAAGCAATAGATTTTTAATATTTTGATTCTTTAAGAGTAGATGTTAGCTGACAGCTACTGATGTGAATTCAGTCAGGAATGAAAGACTTTTAAATGGGAGTTACCTCATGCAGTATCTTGTATTTTAGGTGGCAAAAGTGAATCCCAAAGACAGCAGCTACCTGCTGAGGGATGACTTCTACAAGCACGTGCGGAGGGACTGGCCAGGCTACAGCGAGGAAGAGAGGCAGCTGATCAGCAGGCTACTGGCCAGGTGGGTTATCAAACGAGGATGAAATCTCTGCTGTTTAAACAAACTAATAATTGCATTGCCCTGCCTCATTATACAGCCTGTTTATTTGACTTGGCATCTACTGTACATACAAGTTTACTTTAATTTTCAGTATGTTCAATATGTTATCAATGTTTTGGTTGGTGCTTGAAACTCTTTAATGTATTGTGGTTAATTTTCAGTATATCTCTGTACTGTATTTACTCACTACTTCTGTTCTCCTTATAGTAAATCTACTACCGCTGATACTTTTTGTGTACTCTTTAGTCTAATTGTCTACTTTCTCTTTTTTTGTCTCATTAAAAGTTAGAGTTCTTCCTATCTGAAACGAGATACTAAGACTGTCAGACAGTCTTGTACTGACTGTAAAGCCATCTTAGGCAACTTTGTGATTTCAGAGCATATAAATAAAATAGACTTGACTGAGTGGCATCAATGTTGTGGTGACAAAACAGGCTTCTAGTAACTTTAATAAATAACAATATAGTAATATGGGAACTTTCTTTTTCACTGGTCCAATTGTTTTTCACAACTTTAGACAGGCAGTGGCTAAAGTCCATCTCTTATCTGTTATTTTACTTCCCTCCTCCACATCTTCTTCTTTCAGTCCCACACAACTGTGCACAGGTGCTAATCAACACACAAGAACAGAATCTGCCAGAATCCACATTGCATTTTTGTGCTTAGTTTTATTAGTTTTTCTGTAATTCTCTGTAACTTTGCAGTGACACCAGTCAAAATTAATAACTAACATATTAAATAATAACAAATAACATATTTTTGTCTCATTTTCAAATTCCCTCGTTCTTCCTTTCTGTTTAACAGAAAGTTACAGCCACACATCAGCAACCAATCAAGGAATCCTCAAGCAAACGCAGCGATGCTGAAGACCTCAGAGGATACAACACTACATCACAGCGCAGCAAAGAACCCTGCTGTGGTAAGAGGCCATATTGATTTTGTTAATCTGTGTTTTAACCTGGTTGTTTCGTGTGAAGGATTAAGCGATATAGAAAAAAAATCATTAATTTCTCATGCTATTACATTTCAAAATTTGCTGATAATTGCTTCTTCTGTTTTTATACTTATATTTATGATTTCTTTTATATATGTATATACACAGTATACAGTATATTTTGCACTTGAACAATTGTTGCCCACTAATCTCCAGTCTTTGTCTTGTTGGTGTTCAATATCTGCTGGCTTTTACATTGTACAGGTGAAGTCATTTGAAATGATAGATTTTGTATGTTAGGTTTGACATTGATTGACAAGCTAGATTGCAGGTTGGTCATTGTATTGAAATATTAACGTATGATATATAATTAGATGTTTTTCTTCTTCCTTTCCCAGAAACGCCCCGTGCCTTTTGACTCACTGGAAAGGATAGCTGTTAAGAGACAAAGATTAGCTGACCAGACGCTGCAACAGCAGCCCGCTGTAAACGGACTCTTAAACAATAAAGGAGGTCACGACAATACACCTCCTGCCCTCAACCCCAGTTTCCACACAAAGACTGAGTTTCAAAGGACAAGTAACCATACAGGGAACCAAAATGGTTTACCAAGGGGCCACAATGGCTTTCCTCTAATGCACAAACTGTCTAGCACCTCTGACACACCTGTGACAGAGACCAGGGAGCAAGAACCCAAAGTAAACAGTCACCAGCCACCACAGGGTGAGTCTGACTGTGCTCACCAGCAGCTCACCAACAGCCAGCACAGAAAGAAGAAATCTAAAAAGCACAAAGACAAGGAGCGAGAAAGGTTAAAAGACAACCAGGGCAATGAATGGTTAGAGACAAGTCCTGATCTCAAGCGGAACATGGACAAACTTGACAGTAAGGCTCTTTTTTTTTTAACATACCATTGAATTTTATGCTAAACTCTTACGTGACTCCATGTGGCACATTTCTGGGACTATTTCTGTTCAATTACATCTGTCATATGGCAGCACTCACATCTCCAAGACACCCTTTTGTCATAATGTGTCTCAACTGTTGTTTCTGTTTCTCCTCCATACTTGTCTACAAAATGACCACACGTACTTTGAACAGATGGCCAGTGGTAATTGTGTGTGAGGTCTCTCTAAGCACCATTTGTTACCCCACTGGTGCATTTATACAGTATTATCTCATAAGCATGTCTGTGTTGGTTCCCTTAAGCTCACTCTCTTGAGTCCTCAGTGTGTTATGTGGCTGACTGACTCAACAACAGCTCAAGCAGTGCATTGGGTCTCTAAGCTGACACATCTCCTGATACCCACAAGCTCTTAGCTAGTCTGCACAGAAGCAGGCGGCCAGACACACACACTCACGCTGTGGCTATTAGCAAAACAAAATTATTGCTAAACATTCAGATCATGTCAAAGTGTCTTTATTGAGTCACACTAATGCCAATTTCTTTGTCTGATGTTTTTTTTTAGATCCTGACATCACAAATGATGTGGCCTCTGAAGGGAAGCCAGATTATGTGCTGTGAGTATAAACATGATTGACCATCATTAAAATATGTTTGCTGTTTAAAAGTGTGTTTAGGATAAACAGTAGGACAGTGTGCTCCCAATTTTGTTTTTGCTCATTTTTTATCTTCTCTAAAAAGGAAAAAAAAATCATATTACACATTAGTAGACAGCCATTACTATTTAATCACTATCATTTATCTGTAGATGGTTCTAGTGAAAGATTCAATAAATAATTGTCTAGAGAGGTGACGATTGGGTAACTCAGTATCAGGAACAGTGTGGCCACATACTGCCATCTTGTGTTAAAAAAGAGGTACTACAGAAAATGGAAATTATAAAATGGGATTTGAGGAAATGTTTACAACAAATGGCCTTTTGTAGAACTTCTAAAATAATAAAAGGTTATGGCAGATGAAAAAATAGTGGCTACTGAAAGTAGGATAAGAGATTTTAGTTTCTTCTTTTTGTCTTCTGTAATCAGCTGCATGTGATAAGGGAGATTCTTCAAGATGAATACTGTCTGTAGTATTAGCTAGCATAACATCACAGGTATATCATCACATGTAACTCTATAAGTGTTTGTCTGTGTGTCTCCTTGTAGCACATATGACACCATCACGAGTTTGGAGCAACGTCAGAGGTACCAGGATGATTTCTGCGCAGAATACGACGAGTACAAAGACCTCCACTCCAGGATCGCCACCATAACTCACATGTTTGTTCAGCTAGGATCCAAGATCAAGAGCTTGTCCCCTGGCACTCAAGAATACAAGGTAGATACACAACTAGATCTGACTTGAATTGTTTTGACTACTTACATGAGTAGATACATGTCACACAGTGCTGAATTGCAGTAGATGCAAAGGTATTATTGAATGCAGTCAAATTAATATTTACAAAGTATTTATTTGTGTTTTGTACCATTTAGATAATGGAGGACCAAATATTAGAAAAGTACAACAAGTATCGAAAGGTAAGTCAAACATTTGCTACCATTTAATGATTTAATTTATTTATTATTTAATTCTTTTTAAGGAGTACCTCTATGTCACATCTATGCTGGGATACATGCAAAGAGACCTACAGTTTTATTCAGCACATCCTTGATATATACTGAAGTTTTGACTGTGCTAATAACTTATAAGAAACTGGTGTTGGCCCTAGAATAGTGTTTATTCTGTATACACAATAGAAAACTTCAATTACAATAATGAACTGAATGAACTTCTGTCATCCCAGACAAACCTCGACTTCCTCCCCTCACATTGGCCGCTAGTAAACAATCTATATTTTGTGTCAATAGATTGTTTGAGTTAACTTAACTTTGATGACTTTTAATATGTAACATTCACATGCAATGAATTGTGAGAGAAATGTTGAAATATGTGATACAGGAAAGGCTATTTGCATCAAGAACCCAATTATAAATAATTATAGGCAATTATAGGCGTTCTCCACAAATATGCTTCATTTGTGTAGAGAGCCAATCATCTTCTGAGTCCAAGTACTGTGAAAACAGAACTCTTTTTAATCATTGCTCATCAGCAGCTTGAAATGCCAAACACATTGCTCTGAGACTACTAAAAAGCATTTTGAAGTATTTTCATTCTTTTTTGCTATACTTGAAGTGTTTATAACTGTCTGTGGTCAGTGAATTGCATTACAAAAAAAAATTAAAGTACCTGCTGCCGATATTCCCTTAGATCTACACTACATGGCATCAGTAAGTGGACTTTAAAGAGATCAAGGCTTTCTTGGAAAGTAGTCAAATATAAACTAGACAAGAGTATCAAACTAATCAGAAATAAGCCATTCAGTCATATTAAATTTAAGATAATTACAAAATTATGATCTTCTGTCTCTGATAAATCTTGCATCAACTTGCTAGAATAAGTCATGTCATGTCGTACAGCTGGCAAAGAAGTTCAGAGAGCTTTTGGATTTATTAGTGTAGTGTATTCATTAGTATAATGTGTTAATACATGTGAAGTCAGAATATCTGTACTGTCATTGTGATAGTGCTGAAGCAGTGCATAATGTTGCACATCTGAAAGCTGTAGAGATATCTTCTATAAAGTCAGCTGTAAACTATTTAAAATGTTTTTGGCAGTACAAAAAGGTGAAGACCTTTTAAGCTGTATGTTCAGTGTCTTTAGATTTAAAAGGGCTGCTGTCTGGCACTTTGCTCCATGTGTTTTTTTTTTGGGGGGGGGGAGGTTCACTTTTTATTAAAATGCTTTCTCTTCTCTCCACAGAAGTTTCCAGGTTACCGGGAAGAAAAGAAACACTGCGAATATCTCCATGAGAAACTGTCCTACATCAAACAGCTCATCATAGACTATGACGTCTCTCAGGCTTCTTCGTAGCATGGGCTCCCCCTCCTCGCTTGTTAACATCAGATTTTTTTTTACATGGAAGCATAAACAACATAGGTGAGAGTGATATAAAAGGTTTTGAGTGAAACTGCAGCTATCAGCACAGACTGCCTCTGCTGGGACCATTGATGACAGATGCTGTGAACACTAATGATTACAAGTCAAGAGCAGATTTCACTCTGGTGTTTATAAGTCTATTTGTTTTGAAGTTATCATTTCTTTCACGTAATGTTGATGTCAGAAATCATTTTAAATTAATCGAGTTGCTGGAAAGCATCTGTGCTCATCACATTGCCATGACAGACAGTTTCCCTAATAGTCTTTCTTTGTTAAAAACCAGTGTCAGTGTAAGCCATTTCTTTGGAAATATGTAAAAGGTAGCAAATATGACTTTAACTTATTCACTTTGTTCTTGACACTTGGCTTGTTAAGTCAAACATAGCTCCAGGCACGGTTTCCCTTTCATTTTCATTGGTTTAAAAATTGAAATATGCAGCACAAAAAAGGGTGTACTTTTCAATTCCATATCAAAGTTGCTTCATTCATGATGCATGGTTGAAGCAGCCCTGTGCAAAAAACCTTCACGTCTTATTATGCAAATGGGGTGAAATAATGCCACTCGTTCCCAGAGCAGTTTTCCTGAATGTTTCAGGCATTTATCTAGTTTATCAAGACTAGTTTGCAGCAGTTGCTGCATTAGCATCGACATATTGATGCTTGATTTTTAACAAAATCTTAAAAGAAGTTGATTTTTTTAAGAATTGGAAACAAGTGAAATAATCTTACCCCTTGACAAAAATAGGATTTTAAGGACTCAGTAATATACAACATGACATACTGACAGACAGATGATGATATTTCTGGTTCTATGCAGTCCTCATATATTGCACACTAAATTTGAATTTTTTAAATATTTGCTAACCGTTTGAAAGCAGCTGAATCCAATGAGCAAAAACTGGAAACTGTTCAGCATATACCTTAATACAGTGAGGTATATGCTGTCTCCCAAATGCACTTACGTTTATCTAAAGTATTTATTAACTACAACTCTTTTCAATGACAGTCAAAGGAACCAAAATGTCTAGCCTTCATGGCTGTTGCAATAATTTGCTGGGGAAAGACAATTCTTCCTCCCCAAAACAGTTTATGACATTATTAATCAGGCACCAAGTCTAGTTTCAAGTATTTTAACCCACTGGAAAGAAATCTCTTTCTCTCTTTTTCTTTCTTAGAACTACTGATGTATTTATTTTATGCCACCTTCCTCTGTCCTGTGTTATTGGTCTCCTTAGCTTGAAGCATCAGGTCATGTTAGATCAAAGTGTTTGTCTAAGCAGTTGGCGGAGCAAGGTGGGAGAGGTTATGAGTAGATACTAACATAATATATTGTATGTTTTATCTCTGTTTGACCTGACACAGTTGTGGAGTGTCACTGGGTTGAGGCTGCCCTTAAAGTCCTCTAAATATTATTGGCAACAAAAGGCCTCAGATGGGAGGTACGGGGCCACTTCACCCAACATGTTAGCGGCATCTGAAATTGTTCACTCATTCACTATAAAGGGAAAAAAGCAGAATCAAACACTACTTGGTTAAGCTGCAAAGTGTGATGGTACAGTAGTTGATTTGCTCTCATAGTGGTCACTTTGAGTCTATCCACATCATTAGATATATAAATCCTCACATGAGAACTCAGGTGGCACTACAAAATGGGAGAAAACACTAAATTGGCGGTTTTAATAGAGTTGGGTATCATTTGAATTTTATCCATTCCGGTTCTTATCTATTCCCAGTTTCAACCCCAATACGGAAAAAAAAGAGATCAAATGTTTAGAAAACAAAAATATCTTTATTCTTTTGAGCGTTTACTTTGACTTTTATTGTTTCATTAAAAGACGTACATTCAAAGTCTGAACATTATGCTTTTATTTTAAGTACTTTCTGTCTCATCTTTCCCTCAATGACAAAGTGTGCTGTCACTGTAAAGGCTGTGGTAACTGCTAGGTTGGATCAGCCGGAGGGACGAACTCTTGTGAGTGCAATTAGGGTTAGGGTTAGGGTTGAGGCCAAGGTTAGGGTTATGCACACAATGAAGAAACACAACGCGTACAAATCTCACAAGAGCTTCACAAATCGTCCCTCTGGCTGATCTGATCTAGCCATGCATGCTCGTATCTAAGTAAATCAACACGTAGTTGCGTTAATGCATTACGTTGACGGGTTCTGGCAGATCGTCTTTGCAGATATGTAGCCTTTCTTTGCAATAATAAAGTGTTACTGTGAACCGATGAGCAGAACTGAATTCAAAATTATTAATGGGTACCCGTTCTTGGCATTTTTGATTTGGTTCTAATTTGGAACGAGTTTTCGGTTCCCAACTGTAGGTTGTAATAGTGTATAGTGAATGATTTCAGAGTCGGCCATAGATAGTTGGGTCGTCAGGGAAATATGGAGCCATATTGGTAAAAAATGTACATTTTCTACACAATAACCCGTTGTGGTACTTGGGTATTGGAAACACTAGCCTGGAGGATTTTGTAGTCTTCAATTTCCAGTTAATAATCAGTCCCCATTCAGGTGTTTTTTGCACTAAACCCACTCTGAAAAAAGGGGCAGCAGGCTAGTGAAATTTCCCTTCAGATTGTAATTGTAATTAATCATCATGGTTACAAACTTTCTACTGAATGTTATCACACAGTCGGTGACGTAGAAGCCTTAAGAATATGAACTTTTATAGAACAAAAAAATCAAACTGCCAATATCAACTACAGTACAAGTCATTATCCACACACTTTCTGCCTTATATTACTGTTAGCTGTTACATTTTACAACTTTCTTAGCCATTTCACTGTTCAAATTAATGCCAACAGTGACTTTCAGACACATTTAAATATTACTCTCTGGAGGAAATATTCTTGAGTTAAAAATGTTTCGTGCACAGTTTGATTGGCTATGATGACAGACTTACTCCTCAGTTGCATTTGTAATCCTTCTGGTACGTTATTTTAAAATCATCATTTCTCAATAGGAATACCACTGTGGTTTATACTGCCACTGATATTGTTATTGACAACCCACCTGACTCAGCTGGTGGTAATTATGAGATGGTTTCAGGAGGAAAAATGTGTAATGGTGTCAAGTGTTTGAAGACCATAAATATCTGTTGGTTATTGAGTATGAAGGAATCACTGGTCTTTAAATACAGAATATTTCTTACAAGATCATTAAATGAATTTCATTTATCTGTGCAAGTCTTAATCACAAAAGGTTCACAAGGTTTGTTTGTTTTTTGTTTTGTTTTTTTGTTTTTTTTTACTGGTGCACCAGTGTGTACTGCTCAGTGGGTGTTTTTTATGTACTACAAACCTGCTGAAGGGAAAGCCTCATCTAAGTCACAGAGGAGTCGGAGAGGAGAGTATAAATCATGAACTGCATTTTACACATGTATAACTTTCTCCTGTCCTGTTGTGCAAAGTTCAAAAGAATAAAAACATCAAAGCGATTCAAAGTGGTTGGGTTTTTTTTGTAAACCTTGTTCTTTGAACTTTCCATGCATGTAATCACACAGAGATAATCATCATTCGTGTTTTCTTTAATCACATTGTTGTTCAGCTATGCACTCCAGTAATGTTTTGTTATTTTTCCATGTGTGGGTTTATCGGACTGCAGACATGCTGTTGTAGGAACAAAAATCATATTTTATTACATAAATTGCTGTCAGGTTTTTATCTTCCCGTAGGACATTTGTTTGTTTGTTTGTTTTGCCCTTTAATCATCTCAAAGACAGTGCTGAGAAGGAAAATGTGGAGAATCTGAAATAAAATCATTGTAACAACTAAATATGTATAACTGCAGAAGTGACATGCCTATTAGAAAGCATAAAAAGCAGCAAATGTACTAATGAATTACCAACATTTATAACTGCATTATCACTACATACAAAATGATCAACATCAGAGGGGTTTTTCACAACCTGGCAACCCAAAAGTTAATTGTCCTTATTAATGGCTTAGTATTTACCAGCCTCTGTTCTGAATATAATCAGCTGCAAATAATGAACAGTTTGCTTTCATTAAACTAGTGTGGATTTATATAGCCTATGTTAAAAGCCCCGCTTGTACCGTTCCTCCCAAATGAATCCAGGTACTGAATTTCTAGGTTTGTAAATTGAGAAACAGCCTCTGATTGCGCATATTGATCCTATAAGCAGGCGGGGTTTGACAGACACTGGAAGCTGTTTATACGTGACTGTATCTGATCCATACTGCATTAAACGATGATGTGAAAAGTTAACACCGTGCGCCTCTCAAAAATAACCGTCAAATGAAGAATTGACGGTATTGACCGGGAATTATCGACAAGTCCAGCCAGCTAATTTAAACCTTAGTTGAGTCGGTCTACTTGTTGCACCAATGACCTCCACCGGCATTCTGCGAAGACCCGCCCTCCTCTACCTCTGATTGGCTTGTACTCGTTACCTTTGTGGGTTGGTTAGGTACAGGCATGAGGAGTGAGATGATTGGTTAAGGGTAAGAATATCAGAGTCAAAGCCAATCAGAGGCAGAGTAGGGCGGGTCTTCACAGAATGCGGGTGGGGAAAAAATAACGCAGTTTGTAACCAGCGCCACCCACTGTTGTCATGACGACCATGAAACTCCCAGCACGATATAATACATCCATGGTGAGACCGTCGTAAACTTTGGCCAAATTCAGGTAAGACTTCTGACAATGATGACATTTCTACGTGATATTTTGTGTAATTAACAATTAGACGTTCAACATGAGTTTACCTTACTGTCCTCCTTGTTCACCGTGTATGTTGTAGCTGACCATAGATGTAACGTTATAGGAGTAGCTGCCATTCAACAAACTGAAAGAAGGCCGGGGGTCAACATACTCACCCTTGCAGCAACAGTGAGCTCTCCAATGAAATCGCTTTATAACAATATAATGTGCCAACACTGGCGTACAGTATGAGAGTTCATAGTTATTTTGTACGATATACAGTGTACATTCACTGAAATACTGTATTTGAGTAAAATTTACTTGAACATGTCCATTCTACTTAAAATTTTCTACACTTCAGGCACGTATTGTACTTTTTACTCCACCACATTTATTTATCAGCATTAAAATTGTTCTTACATGTTAATGCATGCAGGAATTATGACAACCAGGATTTTTTTCCTAAGTGTTTTTAATACCCTTTAAGGCATGAAAAAAATATACAAATATATACATAGATATAGATATAGATTTTTTTTTTTTTTAACATCCATTTTTCAAGGAGTTTTTCACGTGTCCACTCAGGTGGACAACATGCATTTGAGTTTTCAAATTAAGAAATTTTTATTTAACAAACCAATGAATAAAATAATATATTAAGTTAAAGCTATAAAATAATTAAATATTTATTTTTAATGCTGTTAATCTAATGTCTTAACATATTTTAACATATTCTAATACTGTACAATGCAATGGGAAAATGTTGAACCTTGTTCCTCACTCCTCAGCCTCTTCCCTCTTTCTTACTTTATTAGCACATGAGCTACAGATGACTTGAAATGTAGAAGATCCTTCTTTTCTAATCCAGACATTCTGTAGTGGTGCCGGGCATTCCCTCTGCCCCCTCAGCATCCTCAGCATCCTCAGTATCCTCAGCCCCTTCAGCATCCTCAGCCCCCTCAGCCCCCTCAGCATCCTCAGCATCCTCAGCATCTTCAGCATCCGCAGTATCCTCAGCCCCTTCAGCATCCTCAGCCCCCTCAGCCCCCACAGCATCCTCAGCATCCTCAGCATTGGTTTTGAGAAATTTGTGTTGCACTTACAAAGGCTCGCCAATGGATGGCAGTGTTTGGGGTAACACACTAGCATCCACTGTGGTGGCTGATGTGCAACTATGCCATTGAAACTAATGCATATATAAGAAAATGGCTTTTAAATAGCTGTCCACTGTAGTGACCACTATGCATGAAAGGGTTAATACATCAGTAATAACACTTCAATATGTAATATAACACTCTGAAAGGGGTCATTCTGCATAATGTGTACTTTTTATACACTTTGCCCTTTTGCTAAGTATAATAATAATAATGATAATAACTTTATTTATATAGCACTCTTTAAAACACACAGTTAGAAAGTGCTTCACATATAGGATAAAATATAGACATAGACAAGAAATAAGCACATGACCAAGATAATCAAAACTAAAGGCGAACAGAGAGTAATTATAAAAATATAATAGAGATTTAATAATTAATATTATGAATGCAGGATGTTAACTTTTTATGGAGTATTTTTTGCCATTTGGTGCTGATCCTTTGGTTAAATAAAATAAGTGCTCCACTGCTGCATACACACTCACCGAGCACTTTATTAGGAACACCTGTGCAATCTAATGCAATCAAATATAACAGCTCCATCATTTTATGAAGCTTATATATTTTCAGTTTTTGTTTACATTGTCAGAAAGTTGATAATTCTACTTCATGTTTATTTTTGAGGTCGTAGTGGTGTACTGGAGTGCAGTATATTGAAAAGTGTTCCTTAAAGTTTGTCCACACCATTAACATACATGAAGAGGCAGACAGCAACATGACAGTGAAGACAGTATTTATGACAACTCACCATGTTAAACTGCCCGTCCTCCTACCTGTCTTCATGCCCAGCTACTGTGGTGTTGCATCAAATTCAGTAAGTCAAAGGAAACAACCTGCTTTGTATAATTATCATATTTATATATTTTTTATCGTAGGATGTCCACGTACACCAGAAAAGATACAACAGACTCAGGAATGGAAGCCACTTGCAGAGCAGAGAAATCCAGAAAGAAAACACCTACTCTGGAACTATCCAGTGCAACTCAGGTACAGTGTTTAAAATTATTAGGCTCTTTGAGGAAGTGAGTGCATGTCAGAGATATTAAATGTTTGAGATTTGACAAACCGTCCAGCAAAACAGTTAGTATACTGTTAATTATTATGAATAGCAGTATGTCTGCACCCAGTTTTGAGTTAAGTATGTCAGTCCTTTGTGACTCAATAACTTGCTTCAACAAAAAAACATCAACTCCAGTCAAGTTTATTTGTGGAAGAAGATCAGTATCTCCCAAAGGATTTCTGGGTATTATGTTTGACTATTGTCACTTATCCTTCAGCTTCCAGAGAGCACCAACTGCTTGGCGTGTTCAGAGGATGGCAGATACCTCAGTCTGGGTCACGTCGGGGGGTTGTCTGTTTGGTGTGTGTCTTCTCTGATGTGTGTGGCAGAGTGGCTGCAGGACAACCTTGAAATGACATCAGTTCAGATGACCAGCATGGCTGAGACGGCCTACCTGCTTGGCAGCGTTGATGATATGGGTGAGTAGTACGCTTCTTATCTGTTTATCATCTTTCTCCTGCATAAAACTTGTGTCTCTTTAATGAGTTAACAAATACAGACTGACATTCATTTGTACAATTGAAATGCCCTGGCTTTATCCTGAAATCATGAACTGAGAAAACACCTGTCAATCAGAGGAAAGACCGGTTGAAATTGGGAATACCCCAAGAGGTTTCCATAAAGAGAAGAAGGTTCCTTGTTTAGAAAATTGTTGTCATACTGACATGAGCTGCTGTTGTTTTCGACCTCAGGTGTTGCCAGAGTCTTTGCATATCACTCTGAAGCTATTCACCTCCTCAGTGTTATTAACATCATGGTGAGTATTGTCACTTTTTATCTACCATCTCATGAGATATGCCCTCTCGTATTTAGTTATTTAGTTAGTAAACACCAAATCTGTAAAACATTAATTCATACAAAAATCAAAAGTACAAAAGTTTTTACTTGAGTTTTTATGTGTTGTTGATCATTTTCCTTACAGGCTAAGGAGAAATCCAGTTGTTTTTTTTGCTTTTTTTTGCTATTGTTTTGAAAAATATCACATATTTTATTGTGTAATAGTGTCATTTTCTGTATGTATGTAATTCTATTAAAAAAGAAGAAAAATATTTAAAAAAACATCTTTCAATATCAGGAAGATATCAACAGGAGGAGTGTTTGCTTGACATTTGAACTATCTGAAGGGGGAGATTATGGAGCTGCATCGATCAGCTGTAAGTGAGGTCTTTCCTTTCTTTTTGAGCTCTTTACATAATTTGATTTTGATAAGTAATTAATAGCTAAGACTGCAAATTCAACTACTGAATCACATGATTTTTTTTTATCTCCTATCAGGTAATGGTGCTGTTTGGCTCAAAGTCTATCACTTCCCCTCAGAAGCATGGCTGAAAGAGTTAGAGATGGCAGCATCGCAAAAACAGGTATTGTACTGTTATTTAATTGGTAGGCTAGTTTATACATGCACTTACTTTGTTGCACACTTCTTATATAATTACTTTTAAATTGAATATCTGCAAGTATTGAAAATGTGTTATTAAAAAAATAAATAAATATTTTTTCTCTTTTTATCCTCAGGACCCAAACTTATCTGGAGATGTGAAATGGTCTCCAGCTGCAGTGGCGACTAAAATCGGGCCTCCCAAAACTCCAGCAGGTAGAATGTATTACTTAAAACAAAAAATAGTGTTATTGAACAGAGCAGAAATACACTTTTTGTGTGTGTACAAATGAAAGCGATGGTGTGTATGTATCTCTATATCTCTCTCTCTGTTTCTGCTGTTTTAATGGCACCAGACAGTTCGCTTGAGGTGTTGCGGACCACAGATATTTTGACGCACTGTTTAGCTCTGGACGGACACACGAGCAGCCGCCAACAGGAGGAGGAACAGTCTTTCAATACAGATGCGGGAAAAACAAAAGAAACAAATGACAGCCCAAGGTACAATAAAGTTCACACTAATACAATCAGCATTTCACAGCTGAGCTGACATGTGAGTGGAGGCCGTCTCACATTAATTACATGGACTCTTTTTCAGACATTGCACTCAGCACTTTCTTCTGTCCTGTGGTCAGTTTCCTGGAAATAATAAAGCAAAGTCAGGTTTGTAATGGAGTAGGGGATGCGGTGGGTTCCCCACTATATGAATTTTCTATTGTAAGGTTTATGTGAAATAATGGCATAGTACTGTTTCAGAGCCCTAAAAAAACTTTTGGTGGTTTCCAGAATAATAGATCCTTATAGTCTTTATGTTTCCATGAATAAACCTGTGTGTCTGACAGATTGACAGGCACAAGGGTACAGATTTTATCCTTTACATTCATTCAATCCCTTATAAAGGCATTTTTAAATTCTGTGGTGAGTGGACATGCTCCTTTAAATGTCATCTTTAATCTCTGACCTTTTCTCAGCAGGAGTGCCTGTTGCTGTCTGTGTGTGGTGGAGTGGCAGCCATAATCTTCTTCAGTATTTGCTGCATAAAACACCAAGGAACAAACCAGGTAGGCTATTTGGTCATATGCTCACAACTGGAACTTTATAATTTACTGATATATTTAGCTTTTTAAATCAATAGCCTGTTGATAGCTCCTGTGTTCTGTGCTTTGTCTTCATACTGGAGAGAGCAGGAAAACTAAATGTTTTCTTTTTGAAGCAGATGTGGAACCTTTGCCAGATGTTTTGTGGCCAAATGCAAATGAAATCATCTGCTCTGCTGTTAGTAGATGCACCCGTTTCATAGCTCTTGGCCTCAGTGATGCTTTGGTGTGTGTCTGGGACAGACATTCTGGTGAGCAAATCTTGGTCAGCTATCTTTAACGTTTTATCAAATCAGTATCAGTTTGCTAATAACAATCAGCTGACTTATTTTAATCCCTATCATGCTGAGGACATTTCCACATACTGTAGTTTAATCAAAACTACATCACAATATACTGAGTCGAGTCTGTTTATTCCATATTTTTACTTCCAGTCCTCATTGTTCCATTTGTATCAACAGCATCAGTAGTATGACATTAACACTTTTACCTTCATTTAAGTACATAAACTTTATATTCTCATCAAGATTGTTTATCTCGTGCAAAGTAAGATCAACAATGCCAGCAGGGTTTGGTTAAGCCATATCGAAAGACATTTAAAGGCATACTGTTTGACCTCTATTTTACTGTTTCCACACCTTTTGTTTGGCACAATATGTGTTAATTTGTATCAGCAGTCCAATACACTACAGTGTACTATCCAGTACAATATAGATTGGAAAGGGCCATTCTGAAGGAGCTTAGGTGAAGCAAAACATTGTGTAGGAGCAAAAATTCAAAGTTAAAATGTCACTATTAAGATGTCACACAGAGATTAAAATCATTACCCACCAAATCAGTTTTTTCCATTACTGCATAATAAGAGAAACAGCATTTAATAGCTCATACATTCACACACACCTGAATCCACCAAGATGCCATGAATTACACAATTATTTACTTCACCACTCTCTCTGGCAACAAATACAAACAAAAAAGAGTGGCTGTGTGGTTAAATAACCCGCTCACACACACACACACACACAGCTGTGCACATTAAAGCACGATCCAGTGAATTCTGCCGAGCTCCTCATCTCAGTTAGTTGTGAGATATATTTAGGATTTCCCTGAGAGAAACTCAGCTGAAAAGCGATAATGAGGCTGAATCAGTTTGTGGATAGTAAAACGTAGACTTTGTGTGTGCGTGTGTGTGTGTGTGTGTGTGTGTGTGTGTGTGTGTGTGTGTGTGTGTGTGTGTGTGTGTGTGCTAACAGCTAACAGCCATTTTTGCTTGTTAGAGATTTGTAATATAAACAAGGTTATGGGCTGTTTGATTCTCTTTCTGTGTCTCTCTTTTGTCTTTCCTTCAGGGTCTCCATTGTCTGTTGTCTCAGTGTCAGCAACAGACAGCGTCTTCTCCAGGCTGCAATTTGTAGATTACTGGCCTCTGTCCACTGATGATTCCCAGACTTTTGCCACTGGCGAAATCCATCTTATGGTGGTTAATAAGAACGGAGCAATTCATACAATTAGTATGGGACGAGGAGCAGAATCCTGCACTATGCAGCTCACTGAAAGGTTGCCTAAGTTTTAGAGTATTTCTCTATAAAATCTATGCATCTAACTTTTTCTCGTCAGAGTTCCATGTGATATTACTCAAAATATGATGTATCAGACAAAGCATGTTCAAGCATGATTTCCTATATCTCTACAGGCCAAAAGACAGTGGGGATCTGCCAACTATCACTGCATCAGTGCCGTTCCTGCAGGGTTTGGTAGGAACACTGAAATTGTTGATAAAAAGAATACAAAAGGAATTGTTATAATATCTAATCCATTTTTAATCTCTTCTGGTCCTGCTGTCTTATTTTTCTTGCTGATTGACTAGTCACTTGTGGTGCAAAGAAATGGAAAAATGTTCCTACAAGATATCATCAACAAAGCCACTGTGTGCTTCTTGATTCCTCCCGCAAGTCATCTACTGGCTACTCCCTGCCATCCAGTTTATGCTCTGAACACCAAACAGCAGACTCTGTTCATACGAGGTAAACCCAAAGACAAATATATTTTTTTAGTTTTTCATTAAAGCATAGCATGCAGCAGCTTCAGGAGAATAAGTATTGATTAGTGAATCACTGGTGATGGTCTTGAAGTGTTTGACATTCAGTAAGTTTAAAGTGGATATGTGAGTACAACAGCTGTACAAACAAGGTTTCATAAAGTCGAACAAATGCCGTAACTAAGACCTTGCGTGTTTCACCCAGGTGACCAGGACCCCAGCTGCAGTACTTCTTCTAAAGGAGACTGCCAGAGTCAGCTTTTCATCTTCCAATTTGGAAAGTCTGACATCATTAAGCAGTTTACAGTTTCACTTCCAGACTCTCCACGGCAACAAAAAGCATTCAACTTTGACACTCTAGAGGAAGCCTGCAATCTCTACCTTCAGCAAAGGTTTGTATTCTCATCTGAATATGAGGTCTCCAGTCGTTATTGAAGATTACATATAACTGAGATGAGTCAGATGATAGTTGTGTGTAACCTGTAGTCCCATGAACTGTGTTTCTTATGTTTTCACGTGAAGAGCGCTGTCCGTGGATGAAAGGAACAAAGCTATAACGCAGACATGGAAGAAACTACAGGAAACAACAGTGATGGTACAACAGACACATGGTTCTTGAAGAACTGCAACAAACTGCAACCTTTTACACAGAGTTACTATAGTATTGTAATGATATTGTAACGTTATATAACGTCTAAGAGGCTGCGTGTATGTACTTTAATTCCTAAGTTTCTTCAAATGCCACCACCATTGCTGCACTGTTCTCCATTCTGCATTATGCATATATATATAATTATTCTACAGTTATACTACTATAGCTGTCTTTTTCTTTTTCTACAAGAAATGTATGAAACAAAATGAAAAAAATGAATCTGAAAATACTGGCTTGAAATTACTTTGTCTTCTGAAGAAAGACTTTCCTGTTCTTAAAATTGAACTTAAGGTAGATAAATTTGTTTCCAATAAACTATTTATGATATAGTGTTTTGAGTAGCATTCAGTCTAGTGACTGATGTTAGCTTATTCTTCATTCTTCATTTCTGTTGGACTGTCTATCATACAGTATGGACATTACATTTCTCAAACATAGGATGTATGGATGCTAGTATATTCATATATATAGTGTGGGTTTCATATATCATATAAGCAATTAATTAAAAATAACATTATCACTGGGAATTGCAAATGTAAAAAATATAAATGGGAACCACAAGAGGCATCAGTGCATGTCAGCACTGTGTATTTCAGATGCACTGCAACAAAAAAGGCACTGATAATCAAAAGAAGATTCTCTTAACAGCAAGATATGATTAAAGTGTCAGTGACCACCACCCAGTCTTCAAAACAATTGATAATTGAGAAGAATATTTGAGCAAAAGTATCAAAACAGCAGAATTTAGTCACAGCAATAAGGAGATGCTTACTGATATGACAGTCTCTGTGTTAAACTCAGAAACCTTTCTCTTTTTTTTCTTTTTTTTATGTGTGTGATGTTTTTTTACTCCAGGGCTTTAAATAATAAGGGCAGTGTGGAAATGCAGTTGTTACTGTAACAATGACAATATCTAACCATAATCTTTCAAGTCAGTGGAGCTTGTTACACAATGCACCACACCAGAGAAGGCAGTGAAAAAGACGCATGGCTAAATATAAGCAAACACAAAAACGTCTAAGATTAAAGGGTCTGTTGGGTTTGGAGCAATTTGTAAACTCTGCGGCAACTGAATGAACGGTGACGTGACTGTGTTCATAAAAATATCTTAAATCAATACTAATCAATACTCACTGTGTCTGCCAGTAAATTGACGTCACATACAAGACCGTTAGTAAGCCCTTGTTTAATATCATCTCTCAGCTCCAAATATGGTAATAACCTTACCAACATAATCTAATTTTCAGTGAGGTTTTCTAAATAAACATATATTTGAAGGATTGCTTCTGAAACTGTCTTACCACAGATAAGAGACTGATTTTGTATCTTTTTTGTTTTGAATTAGGTAACATTTTCATAAGTGTAGAGCCAGAAGGCAAATCTCTAATATGTTTTTTAAATGGATGAGTGTATTCACGTTGATTATGAGTCGGCCAAACTCAGACATGGTACATTGGCATTTTGTTGCTTTTGGGATCCTTGACTGTTTCATATGTCAAACATTAATGTCAGAGTACACAAAAAACGAAAGGACATGGTTCAGGAATTTAGGTTAAAGTGCATGTTATAAATGTCTTTGAAATTAAAATTTTATATTCTGTCATGCAATCATAAAACAAAAATACCAATTTAGGGACCTTGACTGTCTGTGCTGTGAAGGTTTAGGTATAGTTTAGATGGTTCTTTGTATTAAAACAGAAAAACAGATTTGGTCTTGTGTACATAATAGCTGTGGGTACAATTTTAAATTTAAAGGTGCAGTGTGTAAGATTTAGTGGCATCTAGTGGAACAGACTTGGCAGAAATGGAATATAATATTCATCAAGTATGTTTTCTAATTAGTGTATAATCACCTGAAAATAAGAATCTTTGTGTTTTCTTTACCTTAGAATGAGCCCTTTATATCTACATAGGGAGCAGATTCTCATCCACAGAGGCCGCCATGTTGTACCACCATGTTTCTACAGGAGCCCACAACACACAAACTAAACACTGGCTCTAGAGAGGGCCTTTCATGTTTTTTGCGAGTTTTGTGGCCCCCCTTAGGTTCTCCTATATGCTTGGAAGGGCAGGGGTATACATTCATTCATTTGGTTCCAATCTGCAACCTCACCGCTAGATGCCACTAAATTCTACACACTGGTCCTTTAATGGAAATTTATCCCAATATGTAAAATGAAAAGAAAAGAATAATTAAGTTTCAGTTTTAAAGGAAATTTCTTTCAATAGGGCAGAACAACACAGAAACTATGTTTTCAGGTTTTATCGATCCACGATGCTTTTCAAACATCAGTCCCTAACATATTCATTACACGTATCCATTAGTGGACGTGTATGTGCTCCAATTTTGTGTCTGGCAAGCTGACGCATTTGAACACAAGGGAGCATAATCATCTTCTAAATAATGTCCATACTTATTGAGTAGTAGGCTAACAGCAAATTACATGGAAATAGGTGAGATGAGCTCACACAGTCTAAAGACCAGGGATGTGCAGAGAGCCCAGTATTTGTATTTGTAACTGTATTTGTTGAGGCAGCAAAATTATTTGTATATGAATTTGTATTCGAATAAAAGTGGAAAGAGGCTTAAAAATCCTGTTTTTGTATTTATTACACTTTTAATTTTAGAAAATTAAAATGTTCCAATAAGTGATCGTGAATAAAATACCTTACGAAGGAGGTCCCCACACCAGGTCTCAAACTGGATTCTCCCAGATCATAGACGACTGCGCTGACTACTGAGCTAAAATTTTACTCATCGACTCATTGCAGACAGACCTCTACCCATTTATACACCCATAACACAGAGGCAGCACACCATGTAACATGTAGAGAAACTCCAGTGGTGATTCTTGTTTTGCACTTTTCATTTATTGCCAATTTTTTACAACCTAACTTTGTGGAAAGGAGAAGGGGAAGTCCCTTTGGACTTACCCCTGATAGATGTAACAGTGGAGCAGAGGAGAGAGACTGAGATAACGATGTAACCGACTTGTGAACTGGTATTTGATGATTTTTTTTTCTCCCCCCCCAACATTTTTTTTTTTAAATATTTGTATTAAACAAATATTCGCATAAAACACAAATAATGTATTTGTATTCGGGCACACCCCTACTAAAGACCCTCATCTGTCAGAGCACATATTGCTCATCTATAGCCAATCAGCAGTGTACAACTGTAGAATTATTTCTGATTGACTCCCTTAGACTGGTTTAAGACCAGAATGTAGTCTTGGCGCTCACTTACAACATAATATGATTTTCAGTGAGGTTTTCTAAATAACATGGGATTGCTTCTGAAACTGTCTTACCACAGATAAGAGACTGATTTTGTATCTCTTTTATTGTGAATTAGGAAACATGTTCATAAGTGTGGAGCCAGAAGACAAATCTCTAATATGTATTTTAAATGGATGGCTGTATATCATGTTGATTATGAGTCAGCCAAACTCAGACATGGTACGTTGGCATTTTGTCGCCTTTGGGTTAGGGTTCCTTGAATGTTTCATATGTCAAACATTAATGTCAGAACACACAAAAAACGAAAGGACATGGTTCAGAAATTTAGCTTAAAGTGCATGTTATAAATGTCTTTGAAATTAAAATGTTATATTCTGTCATGCAATCTTAAACCAAAAATACCAATTTAGGGACTTTGATTGTCTGTACTGTGAAGGTTTCAGTATAGTTTAAGCTAGTGGTTCTCAAAGTGGGGTCTGTGACCCTCAGGGGTCCTTGAGGGGGTTCAAGGGGGTCCCCAGCAAAAAGGGGAATAATTTATTTTCACTATAATTCCATCCATAAATAACACAATGACACTTATCAGATGGGTTCTCAAAAAAAGTTTGAGAACCACTGGTTTAGGTGGTTCTTTGTGTTAAAACAGAAAAACAGAAAAAAAGATTTAGTCCAACTCTAGCACGCTGATGCATTCAAACACAAGGGTGCATAATCAGCTTCTAAATAATGTCCATACTTATTGAGTACCAGGCTAACAGCAAATTAGATAATAAATAGGTGAGATGGGCTCACAGAGTCAGAAGATCCCTCTATCTATCAGAGCACAGATTGCTCGTCTATAGCCAGTCAGCAATGTAGGGCTGTAGAATTATTTCTGATTTGCTCCCTTAAACTGGTTTAAGACCAGAATGTATCAGGTCATACTGCGGTGTCTCTATGAAAGGGAACTGATACTGATTTTACTTTTTGCTTGAAAACCTCATTTGAATATCTGAAAAGCTTGACTGGGGGTTGTTGCCATAGAGCCACACGTCATTAGAGAGTAATGAAAGTGCAGGTGCTCTTTTCAAAGAGCTTGGCAGGTGTTACTGTCAATATCACTTTTGTCCCGAAAAAAGAATCAGTCAGTAAAAACAAGACAGCAATGGCCTCTTAAATCAAGCTAAGCACCTACAGGGAGGCAGAGGCTTTCATTAATCCTCATCACTGTTTGCGCTGTTGTTCATTTGTTTTCAGCATTTTGTGTATTTATGTTCTTTAGTGAGTTACTTGTGACATTGTTGCATCATCAGCATTTTCTTTTTCAGCAGGATGAAATAAAACTATGCTCATCACTTTCAGCTTTAAAATCACATTACATGTTTCCCTTTCCCCAGAGACGTCCAATTTGCTGTAATATTAGTCTCATTTATTTATCTTCCTGGGATAAACAGCTTTTCATTGACAAAAGATACAAACAAAACATGAATAAATGAGCATAAATGACAGTGGCAGGGATTTGCTTTTCTGATTCTTTATACCATGTAAAGCCAAATGAAAGTCTAATCATTTGAGTATGGAAGTTCATTCTTGAATTTTTTGTACAACATATGTAGGAAAATAATGTAAACTCAATTGTCTATTTACTAACTTTTGGAGCTTTCAACTGTTGTTAAACTTTGCGCTTTTTTGTAACATAAAGATTAAGACGTACTAAAACAACATAATAAAGTTGATTAAGGTAATAGTTCTAGTTGTTTTTTTTAGTTTACTTTAAACATTTTGGGAAATTTCACTTGCCAAGAGTTTGATGGGAAGACCTACACCACTCTCCTGCTTGTACTGTAAATATAAAGCTTCATATTTACTGTACATACATGAGAGTGAAATCAATCTTGTCATCTCCTCATTAGTTGACTGACAGAAAATAAATCAGCAACAATTTTGACAATCAATTAATCACTAAGCAAAAATTGAAAAATCTCCTTTTTGCCTCTCAAGTCTGAATATTATATCTGTTTTCTCTATTTTCTATGTCCTCTATGATAGTAATCGAATATCTTTGAGATTTTGGACTTTTAGCTATTTATAGACCAAACCATTAATAATTGATTGACTAACGGTAATAAGAATAATCATTAGTTGGAATTAATTGGAAATAGTTTGTCTATGATCATATTTAAAATCAGGACCATTTCCGTGTGTCTGTTGGCTGATTTTTATTGAAATTCTGAAAGGATTTCATCACATGCAGGGAAAATTAATGAACCATGGGTGAGATGGGTCAGCTTCTTATTTCAGTTTTAAATTGTTATGGCTTAGAGCCACTGTGGAAAGTGGCCTAGTAAATCCTCCATAAAAGGCCTGCAGGGCTGAAATAAATCCCTGTGAAATACAGCTATGTGATTTTCGCAATGATTCCAATCAGATTTTTCTATATGTGTATTATAAATGTTGCTCAACCAACCATATTTATTAGGTGATTACTTTTGGTTTTAATAAATTCCCTCTAAAATTACATTATACTCCAGTTGTCTGGATCTGAGGTTCCTCTAATCACCTTAAGGGCTGGATGAGATGATACAGCTATACTGCACCCGAACCTGCATGTTTCAAATGTGTTCTGAACAAAAGATGAAAGTTATTTGTTATCTTAGTCACAATTTGTCAGAATTCCAGGGTAGAAATGGCCTCTCCATTTGGACACTGTGACTCATCGCTGATTATAGGCAGCAGTCGCCTTGAGGATCCTACTATTACAAGTTAGAATGGAGATAGAAACACGTTTACTAATGAGATCTGAACGGAAATTGCACAGCATTGCTGTGCAACATGAATTTGTGTGTTCACAAGTATCACCACAGGGTTTTTACCTCTGATAATTGGATACAGCAACAATGGATACAGACAAGATACCCTGAGTCACGATGAATACATTTAATTCAAGATAACCACATTACAATTTACAGAGCACATACAATAAACATTCCTTGTTAACAGACACTCATGTTAAGTCCATGTATGATGTTTGTATGATATGTCCATGTAGTACAATAAGTGTATTTACTTTATGAAGTTCCCTAATCCCTAAATCTAAGGTTCTGTATTTTCCAATTAATGGCTGTCATGATTTTTGGTCTTTGTGGTTTGTACAGAGGCATGTAAAGTTTTGTAAAGTAAGCCATAGTGACACATTATTTATTTACATTATATATTTAAAGAATCGAGGACCCCACACATCAGTCAGACACAGAATAAATGAAAAAGTTATTCAACAGTAGTAAAAATTGTCAGAGAGCCTCCACCTTGTATTCTCCTCATATGATAATATCAGGGTTGGACTGGTTGGGATCACTCTTTGCATCATTGTCCGCTGTTAAAAAGCTGCTTCTTGGCGACATGGACTCCGCTTTGCTGTGATTATCACTGCACAACATGAACCTCTCCTGGCTGGCAGGGCTCACCTCTCTCTTCAGTGGGAAGGAGTTGGTGGCGCAGGTGAAAGATCCAGTTATTACCGTGTTATTATCCAGATCAGATGTCGCGGGAGGATTGCAGTAATACCTCCGGAGCCCCTTTCGAAAGCGAATGGTGAACAGACCATAGATGACTGGGTCCAGGCAGGCGTTGACCAGTCCAAAGATGAACAGGATGTGGGTCAATGAGTGGGAGACCTTTCCTTCCAGGTCATCAGGGAGGAACCAGTACCACAGGCCCAGCAGATAGTATGGAGTCCAGCAGATAATGAAAGACAAAACTATCACAATGCTCATTTTCAGAGTTCTCATCCGTGCTCTGGGAATGTTATTCTTCGAACACCGCAAATGCACTTCGTTTGAGGATACTGGGAGCAGAACAGAAAGGAACAAAACATAGTAAATATTATAAAAGGCAAAAAAAATATTAATGCATTAATGTGTGCAAAATGTAGCACTGTTGATTTTTTGCATTTAGATTTTATACAAAGATTATTATCCTCCATTCCTCAGGTTTAGGAGAGGTTTTCAAAATTTGTTGCTATAACTTTACCTTGCAAGGCAGCTGGATTCACAAGATCACACAAGAATCCATCTTCTCAAGCTTCAAGTTATGCACTTGCGTCCAAACCAGTCAGCATCCTGTGAGGATTCTCTTGTGATCTTCTGAGTCCAACTGCCTTGCAAGGTAAGACACCGATAGACGGTGATAGACAGATGGTTCATCCATTCACCTGCCAAGTATTTTTTTAAAGTTCCTGCCCTTTTCCAAACAGTTTCCAAGGACAACTTCTCAGATGGTTCTGTGTAACAAACCATCTGTTGCATCAGGTTAGCTATAACTGGTGTTTCAGTGTTGCGTTTTTGGACAGATAAAAGTATCAGAGTCAACAGACACGCTAGCAGCTCTGTGAGGCCATTCTTAAGCATAGCATTGCTTTAAGCTAAATGCTAACATCAGCATACTAGTCTAACATGCTCACAATGACAATGCTAACAAGCTATCTTAGTTAAGTGTGTTAGCTTGCTAATTTTTGCTAATCAGCTCTAACCACAAAGTACGGCTGAAGCTGACGGAAATGTCATATGTTTTGCAGGCGTTGGTGATAAACCAAAGCATTGGACACATTAAGATTTAGACCTAATGATGGCACTAGATGAAAAGTCAGGGAATCACCAAAATTTTTGCAACTCCTCCAACCAACATGTGGCCCGGTTGTGACCCATATCTCCCACTTTCACCTGGCCTACATATGCCATGGAATGACAGCCATAACAGAACCAGATGGCCACATGTGGGCCAGGTCGGGGAACATGTCTGTACCAAATTTTGTGGCAATCCATCCAATAGTTGTCAAGATATTTCACTAAAAAAACAAAAATGATCAAACTCATGGTGGCACTAGAATAGTCATAAGATCATTAAAGTCATTAGGATTCATCATCTGAGAACCATGAATGTCAGTACAAAATCTCATAGCAATCTATCCGTTAGTTGGTGAGATAATTCAGTCTGGACCAAAGTGGTTGGCTGACAGACCAACAAACCAAAATTACCATCCCTATAGCCACCCTGTTGGCTAAAAACGTGGCTAATAACAGGTGTAAGTGCAGCAAAGGAAGAAAGATGGTTCACCCAAATTACAAAAAAAAAATCACTTCGGTGGAATCGAGTCATGCAGAAAGTTTTGGTTTTATTCAGCCAGATTGTATCTGTCTGATATTTCTAAAAATGCCATTTGAAAAGTGTCTCTGTTCCTCGATAATCCACAGAACTTCACTGTCAACAGTTTATGGATTGTTTTTTCAACAGAAAGCAGCAGTTCCTAAGAAAACTGTGCACATTGGGGTCTGTGGATTACACTGAATAATCATAACTAGGTAGAGATGTTGAATCTTTTCAAATTGTAATTGCAATTTTTTTAATTCTGTGAGCACTGCAAAATGAGATCCCAGTCACATCCATTATATGGTTGCAGAAATCTCATTGGGAGATATCCGAAAATCTCAAATAAAACTAAAATGATCAGCACTGAGAGATACCACCATAGGAAGTGAGAAAATGCTCTGTTGTAAATTGGGTGAACTGACCCTTTCACTTAAGCTCTACAGATCTATGTAGGTTGAAAAGAAAAATAGCATTAAAATGTAGCCCAGCTTTTATCAATGTGTGTAAAAGGGTCAAACATATTGTGCAACAGCTGCTATAGAAGTGCTAATCATTGCTAATCATTGATTTAAACAGATCCACAGAGCGTCAGTCTCAGACTGAACTTACAGTCGTCCTTTTTCAGTCGCTTGGAGATCTCAAAGAAGATCCTGGTGTAACAGGTGATCATGATGACCAGTGGCAGCAGGAACAGGCAGGAGAAAGTGAACATGTTATAGGCCGTTTCATCCCATTTACTGACAAAACTTCCTTGTGTGGCGCACTGAGTGAAGTTCTGGGGTTGGACGATGGTCACATTGTGAAAAAGGAATATCTGAGGAGGGAAATTAACAATATTCAGAGGAGCATTTTTAAGCTTATGAGGAAGCATCCAGTTTCAGTCAATTTAGTTAACATGTCTTACAGAAATGAACTAAATCACAACTCCAAACTCCAAAAGCAACCTGTCTTTCTAGAAACAATCTGAATCTGAATAATGCACACACCTCACAGTGAATTCATTTTAATTGGGACTATTTAAAACTTAAACTGTTTAAAACTGCTGTTAGTGTAGAAAACCAAAATTATCAGTATGGCTAGATACCAATAGGAAGAAGTGACACAATATGTTATCCTGTAAGATAACTGCTTACTACATTTAACTTCCTGAAACAACCCTTTAACAGAGAATCCCTACCATTCATTTGTGTATTTAGAAGAAGCTCACCCCCTGTTTAAACATACCACAGACGTACTGTAGGTCTCTAAGAGAAGCAGTGTAGTTCCCAACCTTTATGACTCACGACCAACAAAGCTATGTCTACATTCATTTTCTCGTCCCAGGCTGCACATGAGCAGTTCAGCTGAAGAGTAATGTTAATTTCTAACATTGTGTGATTTGAATAAATTGTAGAGGCATGAGTATTCTGGATAAATGGCAGTGATAGTCCAAACACTCTACCTACATGTAACCTAAATCTATCTGGTGGGAAAATTATCAAATATTTTATGCATTACAAATGTGTTTTTTTATCTACTTTCCTTTCCCGTTAATTGTGTAATAACACCTCAGATCCCACTTTGGTGGGTCCTGACCCCGAGGTTAGAAACCTCTTTCTTGGAGAACAGTGCTGCGTTTTCATCTCTCTGAACATGGACGCTTAATTGGTTTCAGGTTAACATTAAAACATCGAACACATCTGCTCTGTGATTTCAGTAAGTGCTATTTTCTGTGACTGCTCTCCTTATATGGACCTACAGAATTTTTTGTTGGGATTGTACAAGCATAAGCCAAATAAATCACATTCAATAAATGATCAATGAATCCTCTAAGTCCACAAAATCCTGCCTAGTGGGAAACGAGCAAAATCACATGAAGGTCTATGAACATGTTTTTGCTTTAATAAACTTATTAGTGCTGGCAGTGTGCTGTAGCTCATCACTTTCTTTCCAGCTGAGCCACACCTGATGCTCTTAAACCCAGAAGAGATAAAAACCTGCAGGATACAGGCCTTCCTGGATCAGAATTAGGCCAGGTTTATCTGACTGCTGTCTAGACCAAGCTGCCAACCTCGGATGTTTACATGGTTTATAAGAATAAACTTCACCGGCCATGTTCATTGTAATAAAGGAAAATATTACACAAAGCCAAATTGCAAACATATGGTTCTTCTATGTGTTTTAGTTATTTTTAGACAACGATTTTATACCACAGAGACATAAGCTATATAAGGCTTGTTGTTGTTGTTTTCTCTTCATGGGATTTGTTGACAAAAATAGAACAAATTAAGCTTTCTCTTATCACCCTGCCAGGTTAGACCCATCTCAAATGGCTTGACATTTCTTTGTGTAAGGGGCCCCTTCCCACTGTTCATTGTAGTCTCTGGTGATTAATACATTTGAATGTTAACAGAAAACATTCCATTGGGAGGGCTTACAAGCAGCTACATATCTCATACTGTTTTGTTAGCAGGTTTTTATATTTGTGGAGAGGATTATTTATGGAACAGATTGTAAATTGCAGGACGGAAAATATTCTTCTAAACAGCTTAAACTGAAGTTAAACTTTGAAAAGTGTTTAGGAAGTATGTTCCTCTGTGCATGTTAACACTTTATGGGCAGGATATGTTTTAATGAAAACCTGTCTAATCTAATGAAAATCAGTGCTTTACCTCTGGCCCATGTTGCCAGTTTGGATACCTGACCTTACCTGAGGGACCGACAGCACAGCACTCATACCCCACGCCACAGTCAGCATGACTCTGTTCCTCTTTCTGGCCTTATTGATAGCCAGGGGGTTGAGGATGGCTGACTGCCTATCCAAACTGATCACCACAGTGACAAAGGCGCAGGAGTACATTGCTTGCAGCTTAAGAAACATCAATAGTCTGCAGGCAAAGTCCCCAGCGAGCCACTGGACTGTGATGTTCCACACAGCATCCACAGGCATCACGATGAAGGTCACCAGCAGGTCAGCCACCGTCAGGTTGATTATCAGCACCCTGACATGGGATTTACGTTTGCCATCGCTGTGCGCCGCCCACAGCACAGCCAGGTTGCAAAAGGCTGAGATGCCACAGAGAATGAAAGTAATGATCACTCGGACTTTGGCTGCCGTGGTGAAAGTGGGCAGCTGCAGGGCATTGCCCCCTGTCGTCCAGTTGTAGGGGGGCGAGGAGCAGTTGCAGCTGGCGTTAAGTTCATAGTCAGTAGTCAGGTGATACATGGTCACTGCAGAGTTACAGAGAGTGGCGTTCATTTGCTGAAGCACGCAGAGGAAGTAATATTCTGCTCATCCACCATGACGGTCAGCGCTGGTAACAAGAGTAAAGCAGAAAGAGAGAAATCAAAGAGGTTCAAGATGTATGAGTCAGAGTCCATGAAGTGGGTGCAGATCATCTAAACACATTTGTGTTACAACAGAAACACAAACATCCCATGAATAATACAGTGGCTCATCAAGAGGAAGTAATATGCATATATGGAAGCCTCATTCGTATTACAATCCAGTGAGGTGGAAAGATGACTAACAAACTGTAAGGAACATGGAAAATATGAAAACAGTACATTTAGCTAATTTTACATGCATGGTATGAACTTATATGTTTTTCTGAAGTACATGTAGAAGTGCTAATATTTAGCCTACAAACCTAATGAGTTGTTCAGAATTCTTCACTTGAAAATCATAAAAAACAGAAAAGACAGAAAAAAACTAAATTGTTATTTTTTCTTTTAATTCATGAATAGATTTAATGGCATTATTTGTTTCTCAATCAACAAGATTTGAGAAATAAAATCATGGTCACCATGTAAGCTCTAAATATTGCTGAATTCTTCCCAATAAACTGCAACAAGCAAAAATCTTATATTTGATTTTATTTTAAATGCAAATAGTATAATAAGAAAGGAAGTATGCAAATGTTGGTTGGCAGCCGCTGTGTTATCAGTTACTATTGTAGTTTCTGTCAATACAGACACCACATCACGGACCACCTGGATATCAGAGTGACACCTACTAAAATTTTCAAAAAACAAACTGAAGGCCTTTTTGAGACCTTTCATAAATCAAAGGACCATAGAAACACACAGGTTGAAAACTGAGTGATGTCCCACCTGGATCAGTGACTCTCATACTGTATGTAACAGCTACTATTTTATTTACTCACGATGTTATATTCCATGAAACAGGAGCAATTAGACAAGAAAGGAAATTGTGGATGAACAGGTGATACAAAGCTTTGAAAACACACATACACACCCACTCACACTTCCTCTCTCTGTTTCTCTCTCCACACAATCGTTGGTGGTTTTGATAGTTTTCCAGTTTTGACCCGAGATGAAAATAAGCGTCGTTTTAGTTAAATAATTAGACGAAACAACAAATTATGTCACTGACATTGTAATTCAGGGTCTGTCCGGAGCATCTGGATGCAGCTGTCAGAAGTGTTGGCTATACAGGCAGTAAATAATACGGACACCAGGCTCATACAGACACATTATGTCAAGAATATCTGGATAGTCTGCAGGAACATTAATAATAATATTAATTATCTCCGGATATTCTCAGAACTGTTAACCTGCTCCACAAATGGCATTTTATTTGGTAGATGTGCTTGTTTCAGAAACATAGAAAGGACTTGCAGTGTAAAGACTACACACTCACATATACTTTGACTGATTTCATATACAGTCTAATCATTTCAATACAACATTTTGGTTTCGCAACAAACAAAGCAAGCTTAATTAAGGTGTGTTGAATTACGCACAGTTATATTATCCACTTGTACCCTTATAACCAGATTGAAATTGTTTCTATGATGTTCCCTCCCTCTTGAACTACAGGGAGCATATGCGAAAAAATGAACTTACGTTTATATGCAGTGGAAGAAGAATGAATCCAAGTCTCCAAGTATTTAAAAAGCACGGCAGGAAGAAAGCTTCGTTGATGTTAGGGTTCGTTTGGATTCAATAGGAAAGCAACTGAACTGTAAATTAGGTGCACCGACACCTGCTGTCCAGCTCCTTTGGCCGCATCCGGTGCGTCCTGCGCGCAAAGCCGCTCCACCTTTAACCATTAGAGCCGTGTAAGATCATCCCCCCGGGGTGTGGTCGGACCTCGACGCAACTCCATGTCCACTGACACATTTGTAAGGATAGAAGAAAAAAAGAAAAGAAACACGTGGAATAGGCGGATAAACAACAATTGTTGATCACAACAAGGCAAAAACAAAAAAACACCAATATTGTTCTAAATGTAGGAGAAATAAATCGACATAGATGATAGAAAAATGTTAAGTATAAAATCACAGTTTGGATGTTGCCTCTGCTGTGTGAGATCCTAAAAGCTATTACATAAGACATGATTCACGAGATAGGACACAGGCAGCTGAGCTGCTTGACAAACAATATTCTCTTTGACAGTGAGAAACATAAGAATGTCTGCAAACAAGAAAATTCAAGTCTGACAACTGCAATCATCTGAGGATTATAGTGAATGTGGTACATTTTTAAGTTACAAAGGCCATGAGACCTGTCACACAAATATCCAAAAAGGGGTGTAGAAGTTAGGGCTCCTCATTTGAAGGCATAAAACTTCTGAATGGGTTCAAAGTGATGGTTTTACATTTTGGGAAATACACATATTTACTTTCTTGCCGAGAGTTAGACAAGAAGATTGATACCATTCATGCCTGTACTGTAAATATGAAGCTGGAGCCAATAGCCAGTTAGCTTAGCTTAGCATAAAGACTGGAAACAAGGGCAAACAGCTAGCCTGGCTCTGTCCTAAGGTGGCAAATTCTGCCTACCAGCAGCTCTGAAGTTCACTAATTAACACACGATCATTTGTTATTCCTTAATAGTAAAAACGTCAATTTGCTGTTTTTTTTTTTACATGGTTCAATTATTTCTTCGCTGAGAGCAGTTGCCAGGCAGAGACTCCACATCCCTTTAGCCCAGCACGTAACCCCCATGTAACAGCGAATTGTCATTTTTTTCCCACTATGGTTATTGTACTGGTTTAAACAAACAAGATATGAGGTGTGGATAATCAGATTTTGTTACTTTTGGACAGAGTTGGGCTTGCTATTTGTGCTAAGCTAAGCTAACCGGTTGCTGGCAGCACCTTTGCATTTAATGTACAGACATGAAAGTGGTTTCAATCTTCAGATGACTCTCTGCAAAAAAGCAATTAAGTGTACAGTATTTCTTAAAATGTGAACTATTGCTTTGACAACTTAAAACTTGTGAGCTAGACTGTAAGTAGCCATGATGGCTAATGAACAAATAAACTGGTAACCACTGCAAGCTGTCACAGTTGTGTTTAGTGTTGAGAATTTGAGCAAGGGACCATTTCAGATACAGTCATGAACATGTTAACACAACATCTGAAAGAAGTTATTAACAATAAAGAAGGAATTAACTGTTAAGATAAAATACATATCATATCTTGATAAATGCCTTTCACTGGCAGACTCTTGCCCTCTGAGAGTCATCTACTTTGTCTAAAATAAAATAGTTACAGAGATTAAATCAATGTTTCAGAGTAAATCTCACTGCTGGATTGTGTTTCCATGGTAATATATCTCACTGAAAGCTGAACGTAGGTCAAGGTAAAGAGGAGAGGTGACAGGGATTAATTAAAGCTCCTCACAGCAGCACATTCCTTCTCCTTATCCGCTCCAGTTTAAGAAATGCAAAAACACAAAAGGAAAGAGTGAGGGCCACCACCAGGCCATAATTGCATAATCAAAGGTCCATTACATGGCAGTGCAGTGTGAGAAATTGAAACAAGTGAGGGCTTAGCAAGGATGATAAATTGTAGCTGTCATAGTCTTCTGTCTCTGTCTCTTCGGTTTCCTATTATTGTTCAATTAATTCCCAGTTGAACTTTCTTCCTTTCAGGGGGGCTAAACTTTATTGCAGCTGCAAGCAAAAACTACTCATCACAAATGCAATGAACATAACACAAAATTAATTTTGGTGTTTGCCGTAGTGAAGCATTCTGAACTGTCTCTGCACCTAAAAGCATTACAATCTTTCATTTACATGTGGCGCTAATCCCTTTCTTTTATCATAATAATGATAGTTGTTGTCATTTCAGAGTGATAATTTTCCCTGAGGCAGTGTGTTCTCTGCTTTACTCTCTACACTAGTCTGTTATGGCAAAGCATTTATGTCTGACTCATTGTATAGATTCATACAGCATGTAAGTAAACATTTAGTGCCTGATGAAAGCAACTCTCGCTCCAATCAGTAGTCATTTTCTAGTTCCTCTTAAAAACTTATCATTGTTCATTTGAAACAGCTGAAATGGAACAATCATAAAATATATTTTTATGAAGGTTTGGTCAAACTGCAATCACCAACTTCTATTATGTGATATTGACTAATATAGCGATTTACATGTGTAAACCCTTTGGAAATTGGAAAAGAAAGGGAAAAATAAGCCAATTTACCTTTGTGTAGAATGAATATATTTTTTTCTGCTTTTCTACCTTGTTTATCATCTTATGACCCCTCAGATTTACTCTAAAGGTTGTGGGTTGAAATGATAAAATGAGTCATATATTACAGTAAAGGCTGTTCTTGGCTGTCCGCATCAGCTCGTCTGAAGTTTTTATTTTAGAGATATGTTAATATGTTGGATGATGGTCTTAAGCCCTGAGAAAACACTGTACTCTGTAAAATACTGTTTGTACTCCTAGTTTGGGTTCACACAGGCTCAACTCACATCTGTAGAGCAGCGCACTGAAATCGGCATGTACAGCTTCACTGCATTGCTCTGGACTTGAGAGCATCTGATATTCTTAGGGCCAAATGATAGCTTTGGTCAAATTGTAGCAGTCTCCACACAAGTCATTCCCTTGCTTTGTGTTTTGAAGCAAACAACTGCAATGAAGACACCCTTTAGAGGAAAATCTGTTCAATCCGCTCATGTGAAAAAGCCCTGAGCAGCAGGGGGAGCTCCCACCAGAGTACGGAGAGAGATGCATCCTCCCTCATCTCCTGACTCTTTTGAAGATTACTGAAGTCCAATGATGAGACTGAACCAGGCTCATTCGAAACAGTCACTCTGGTCCAGTATCTCCTCCTCCTCTTAACCTCAGTCATCTAATCACTGCATAATTTTGGGTCTCGTAATGTGACTCTTGAGGCTAAGCCACCTTCCAGCAGAGCGTTCTGCCAGGTCCTGCTCCAGCTTCAGATCATACATGCTGTGGAGTTTGGGTTTGCACGAAAACTCTCCACAATAATTCAGGTACATCTCATATTCATGCGTAGCAGCGTTGTTGTTGAAGTTAAACGTTATATTAAAGAGTGACTGTGATCATCAAACTACTGTAGTGTGACAACAGGAAATGAGTCCAACATTGAAGACAGACCTTTAGCCCATTTCTAAAATCTTACCAATTTTGCTGAACATGAGCACATTGGATGATCTTCATCACCCAGTGGGGACAAACCCAAGTTTACCAGGTGATGAATGACATTCATAGTGAAGATACATATGACATATGACAGATATAGCTGGCACTGCATAACAATCTGTTAATGGTCTTAAGATTTGGTGAAGAAGACCTTTTGTTTTGTTTTTTTTTAACAACTTTTGACTAGTCTGAGGTTGTATGACTGTGGATGTGATTTGGGGTCCTATTAGTGTAATAATTTTATTTTCTGAGTATTGTTTTATTTTACATAATATATTTATCTATTTTTCATTCGGTCTATATATTTAGTGTCATTTGTACACCTTTATATCTGTTTAATGACATGTAAAGCCTACATCTAATTACACCTCTATTTGTATGTACTCTTTTACCTCTTTTACCTGCTCACATCTGTCTCTCTTGTTCAAATTTGCTATATGAACAGAATCTGAGGATTTACCTGTTAACATCTATACCTGCACATATATAAAGTTGAGTGTTTGCCTGGAGATGATGGTTGGCAGTCAAATCCCAGGATGAGTCAAAGGAGGCTTTGAATCAGCTCTTAACATGATATAAGAGTTCTGGAGGAAAGTAACTGTGGTTGGATTGTTCAAGTACTTAAGTGAAAGTACAGGGTGAGGCACTGTGAGAGGACTATGTCCTCTCTATAGATATTAATATTATGTTTAGCAGTTGTTCTGTGTAGTGGTCGATAGTAGTGATGTCTTTATAAACAGACCTACAAGGTTGACAGCAACTGTGACAAAGAAAGATGTCTGACTCAACAGTAGTGTTGTGACTCACTGTAAGGCTTCTAAACAGTAGATACTGAACCATCTTCATCAGTTGATGTCACTAATCGACAATCTGTCAAACAGAGGGGGCTTGAACTTGTTTGATAACAGCTAAATAGGACCATAAATGCACAGCAAAAACAGCTCAAAAGTAGAAAACAACATTTACACCTCATATTAAGAAACTCAGACATTTCCAGACTATTACTCTACCTGCAAAGGATCTAGAAAAGCAATACTTTAGCCACTTCTTCTGTGATGTCCTTGTCTGTTGTGATTCACTGAGATGGATTAATTTCCCTGGTTGCAATTTAGAATAGATAGTTGAGTGGTGTTCAACTCATGGCCAGTAAGGAAGGGAACATGCTGACCTAAAACATGTTGTTATTTGTCACCCTGGTCTTCCGGCTTCATTCATCATAAGCCCTTGAAGGGAAGTTGTGTCATACAACTGAATACCCAGTCGTGTGTTTGATCTTCAAAAAGAAAGACAGAAAGAAAGAAAAGCCTTTGAATTATTCATTAATTAATGCTCGGTGGATGAAAAACAATTAAGCATTCATAACTGATGTGGTAAATAGCAATTTGTCAAGAAGAGGCACGTATTTGAAGAAATCATATTACTCTAATACTGTTGTTCTTAATGCATAGAGTCTTACACTGTATCCAAACCTCCACTGGCCAGCCACAATTTTATATTTGAACCTTGAATTTGTATCCAGTGCTCTTCATGTTCATACAAACCAACCTAAGCTCTTTCACTGTGGTGTCCTTGCTTCATTTTCTTGCCCAATATTGATGCTAAATCCCTGAGAGAAGAGCTTTTATATCATCATCCTAAATTCTACACCGTACCCTGATAGTCTTCTTGCCAGAAACAAAATGTATTAAAAAGAACTTCAAATGCGAACTCATGAATGACAGAAATAACCGCAGTCCTCCATGATATAATTAATATATGACAAATAGTACAGAGAGACTATGTGATGAGAAAAGATCACACCTTTTGGTTTAATGAGGTTAGCTGAGAAGGGTAATGATATGCCCTTTCAAAGTGAAGCCAAATATAAGCATTTTAGTCATTGATTCTGGCTATGTGGCCACTGTATTTGCTCAGTGGTAATTTGGTCTGCCTGTGTTTTACTGCACCAAATTTCGGTGTTAATGAAATTCTGTCTCAAGCACCCTAATGTTGTAAAATTATTGTTATCGTATGAATCTGCCTTTTAAAGGCAGGCCTTTCTACAAATTGTCATGCAAGTTAGTTGTGCACGGCTTTATACTGTGTACACTGCTAACAGACAAACAGACAGATAGTGTGCATCATCTAAGCACATGTTCAGGCTGATATTAGCACTGCTTCAAAAGCCTACAACCACAGGTCATGATTAAGAAATGTTCTGGGCCACACAGCAAAAACATTGAACCTGACTCAGTTTATGCTCCAACACAATTCAACATAATCTGATAACATACTACACTGGTCAATAAAATATGCAGAGACACACGTTCCTTGTAGATTACCTTGTAACATAATCTATGTAAATTAACTTCACAATCATTGAGATGGAGACAGACTTTACATAGTAGTTAAATCCTTTCTTAGGGTATTATGATGTGCATCGGTTGGGCTCATGGTGAGACTTCACCCTGATGGATGTATTATTCAAACCTCTGTACTTTATTCAAATCAATTGAACTTATTTTGTCATATTCATTCCTTTCACTGGTACCTGCGGTACCCTGCTTTTTTCAGCCCAAATGCAGAATGACTCAGCTAGTGGAGGAAAATACATTATTTGTGTATATTTCTGTTTCCAAAGATAACAATCCTAACTTATCTTTATTAGATATATAAAAAAAAAATTTTAAATGCTATCACACCCCTGATGCACCACCACCACCACTAGTGAGTCATTATTTGCGTTGACTCACAGGGAGCTCTGTTTCTCCCTGGTGAGCCTCTTGGTTTTATAGAAAGGCAACAATGTTGGGATTAGATTTGTTGGGGACATAGGTTTAGTTGATTTATATATATATAGATAGATAGATAGATAGATAGATAGATAGATAGATAGATAGATAGATAGATAGATAGATAGATAGATATAGATGATAGATATAATTCACCACAAATTCCTCTAGATTTCAGTTATACTTTTAATCAGTGCTCTTAGTCCTGTTTTCCAAGGTCTACTGAAAAATACCCACCACTTCTATCCAGACTGAAATATCTCAACAACTATTTGATGAATTGCCTTGAAATTTTGTACATATATCCATGGTGCCCAGAGGATCAATCCTCATGACTTAGATGAACCGTTTCCTCAAGCATCACTGTGAGGTTCACATTCATGTCTTGAGTGAAATGCTTCAACAATTATTGGATAAATTGCCATGAAATTTGGCACACGCATTCATTTTCCCTTCAGGATAAATTATCATAACGTTGGTGAATTTTGAATCTGTCTAATACAGAATACCTGCTAAACTAATGACATTCATCAGGCTCAGCTGTACTTTGTCTTTAGTACTAATTACCAAATGTTAGCATGAATTAAGATGATGAACATGGTAAACATTATACTTGCTAAACATCATGATCACACAGTTTTTAGCCAGGCTCTGGTTACCAACTTTAAAATTTCAGTCTCCAAAAAGCCCATCACACACCATACTTTTTATTTTAAATAAACCCAATAGCCAAAAACTTGACCAAAAAAATAACAGACATGATCACTGTGATGAATTACATAATTAACCAACATGCTCAACCCTAGTATGTATGTATGTATGTATGTATGTATATATAGATGGGTGCCGAATCCTCAAAAGCAAAAATCAGGAGTAAGACAGCACTCCTCTTAATTGTTTATTCATGCGTTGCACGAATCTCACACTGCAATAAATGATCCAGGCCAAAGTAGGTTTCAAGTCTCCTCAAGTTGATTTTCATACAGTGAATCATTTCATTGCTATTTCAGTATGTCTTATGTTTTAAATATCCATCTCAACACTGACAAAACTGTTGAAAAGTAACAGGGAACCAAAGATTATAGAGCGATGTCATCAGTTCATGGCAGAAACCAAAAGACCAATCTTATAAGCATTATAACATATTCAATTATGCAAAATGGAAATAGGGCCTTCTTTGATGCATGTAAACAGCTTGATTAAACTAATTTCACAATCAATGAAAGGCCAATCAGTAGAGTGACACACGTGTGAAAGTGCAGCGTATGACTCCCCGCTGCACACAGTTAGGCCAAGCTGACACTTAATCTCAGCTGCAGCAGTATGTTATTTGTTGATCTGGAGCTACAGCCTTCATCACATTCTCCTCAGCTTGAAATGCCTGTCCTCTCTTATTAAGCAGAGAACTGGTTGTCCATTAGCCTAAAAGGAATATTTATTCTTTTTTCTCACAATAATGATTTGACACAGGGGAGACGGCTCTGGCAGGCATTGATCCTTAGCCAGCAGGGGCATGATGTTCCCTGTATGTGTTATAAGACGCAGGGGTCTTCATCACTCAGCCATCACTGAGTATACTGCTTCTAGTATTTTAGCTTTTCTCCATATGAAATAGACAAGTGCTATATTCCAAACTGACAGGTATTTCTATTTTCTATTCTGTCACCATCAGTCAAACCAAACTGACAGAAAACACTCTGATGACCATAACGTTAATCAATAGTATCTTTAAATCTTCCAAGAGATTCCCATATTTATACAGTAGGACTTTATTATTTCATAATAGAAATTGCTATTTCAAAATGCCTTTTTCAAACCTATTTATTTCACAATTTAATGCTAATTTTACATTATGAAACTTTATTGTATAATGTCACTTTTCATAATGACACTACTTATGTATTTTTAATTGACAAAACCAAGTTTATAACAAGGGTACAGAGAAAACAGGATAAAAGCTATACTTCCCAATTTTTAATGTTTTAGCCACAGCACCAACAATGTTAAAATAATTCACATAAATTAATGTCTTTCCATTAAATTTTATTTAAATCTGTTGACATGTTTTACAGATAACAAACAGACAAATTAACAAATAGGACTGAAAACATATCAGGTTACTATGGAAGAGGATTAAGACCACATGAAAAAATTATTAAAGTCAGAACTCAAATAAATTTTTCCCATGTGGCCCTAATCCTCTTCCATAGGTTACTTTCTAATGTCCGTTAAACAAGTCTCCTTGTGGAATAACACAGACACAACAAGCATATCTCCAAATGTGCATGAATGAAAACTAAGAATCCAATCAATCAGTAACAAAAGAATGGCACGTAACAAACAAACAAACACAGTAAACATTCACTTTTGTAGGAAATTAAGAAAAAAAACCTAAGGCACTTTTTATGACAGACAAAAAAAGGCATGGACGGGAACAACTTTTGCACATAAATTAAGATGATAACATCAAACTAAACACCATAAAAAAAACTAAAACTAACAATCACAAACAACAGTTCTTTGGTTTCTACTTGTGTGCCACAACTTTCACTGTAACTGCTGGGCATCAAGATGAAAATCCAGTCTGAAGGCAATCTGGGTCATGAACAGATACTGTAGATCTAACTGAAACTGCTTTATCATACCTCTATAAAAATATAATAAATAATCTGTGCAAGATTGAACAATGTCAATATCATTTTCAACACAAGTATGATGAGTGGTGTTTCTTTTCAGTATAGCACGTCAAGAACAAAACAAACAGACATAAAAAGGGTTTCACACTGAATAAGCCGGAAGAAAGACAATAACTCAAAGTATCCCTTTAAAAAAGGGTTTGCTGATACTACAAGTTGTGTGTTAATCTCCAGATGCACTGCTACGTTAACATCAGGTTTCCACCCGTCTTCAAGACTACATGGTTAAGTCATTGCTGCTACAGAGCCTTTCTTGTCACTGAAGAAGCTCCTAAGCAACATGACTTGACCGATGCCGATGACAAACAGCAGAACGGTTTCTCCAACTGACCAGTAGGTAACCCGCTCTAAGAGGTGCTCTGCCTTTGTGCGGTCTTGTGCCTCTCGTAGTCTGTACCACGTCTGGGATTCAGCCACCACCTTCAGGATCTCATGAATGGAGACGCAAGTCGACTCCAGCTGAAAGAAGAAAGATCAACGCAAGTTAATCGAGAGCAAAGTAATGGCTTGGGGCAAAAGTTACGGTGGAAGGTGGGTGTCTCTCTTTCTCTCTCTCTCTCACACACACACACACACACACACACACACACACACACACACACACGCACACCAGACTGACTTGTGCCCACAAAACTGCTTCTGAATTCACTTCAAGTTCCAAAACTTTTCCCAGCAAGTCTAGGATGTACACTACACACTACTCAGTATAGTATACCATAACCACATAAATATGGAGGTGGGCTGATTTGGGCAACCTGGTGGGAATGATGTCAAATTTGTTTTATTTTTTCATGAATTTATTTTTTTATTTATGAAAATGTTAACTATTTCTAACTTACGTTTTGTACAAAACTGAGATGGACTGGCCTTTCGAAAAGTGTTTCCTGACACATACAGATGTTGTGTGGTAGGAGAATACTAATAAGATTCAGCCATGTTTAAGACTGGTGCATCATTATGGCTGGGTATCAGTACTCAATACCTTTAAGGTATTGACCGAAATAAGCCAGTACTTTGTAGTATGGAAACGATACTCTAGTCCAGTCAAACGATACCTGCGTTTGATCCTTTTTGTATCCAGATCTAGAAAAAATAACTACTTGTATGATTTTGCTTGCAGCCAATCACTGCAAACGTTCTTTGATTTAATGCGACGTGTGATTGGCCCACTACCGCAGCAGCTACAACCCATATGGTCTGTGGTGGTGAAGTTGAGCGCGGTGTATTTGACAGAGTTGGTACTTCAGTGTGCCAAGATGTCACAAAAATAAATATTTTAATAATTTGAACACTTTTAAAATGCATTTGTGTAAAAATCACTTAGATGGGGAGGAGCGGCGGTATTGTATGCAACTGAATGCTTCCATTCACATGATGTGTATCAAATGAAGAAGAGAAAAAAAGGTATCGAATGAAGTACTCTACTGGTACTGACTCACTTTAACCCTCCTATTGTGTTCAGGTCAAATTTAAAGTTTAGATGTGTGAAACATACTAATTTTTTCTGATCAAAACAAGGCTTCATTACATTGTCTACAATGTTCTACTGAACATAATAAAACACATTTTGGTCATTTTTCTTTATCTTTTTTTTTAATGCCTATAAAAAAATCTGTTGTGTTATGGGCCAAATTTGACCCGGTAGTAATTATGGGTTGTTTATGCAGAGAAATACATAGACATTTTGCCAAATCATCATGAATAACAAAAATTACAACAAAACAAAAATAATAGTAATGAAATCCTATAAAAATATCATGTAGTGTAATAGTATATAAATAGTATAATAATATTATGTAATAATATTAAAATTATGTTTCATGCCAAGAAAGCGTATTGACTTGAATTCAGTTGTAGAGCGGCACACAGCAAATATGATCCCACGTACACATGCCCCACTCTCTCTTTCACTCACACCCCACAGACACACACGCACAGACACACACGCACACACACAGACACACACACACAGACACACACACACACACACACACTATGCCGGAAATGACACTTGTTGTGTGATTGACCAAATTAAATTTTGTTTTTGGAAATCAAATTGACTTTTCTCCTTTTTTCATAGGGAAGTATATGCAGTGAATTTTGACCCATAACACAACAGATGTTATAATAATTGCTCATTTTAACGTATAAGAAAATATAAACGAAGAAAATATAAAAAGTTATTTTGGGAGTTATTTTGTTTATCAGATCATCTCATGGTCTTATTTGCCTGTTATGTTCATCATAAGCTATAAAATAGATAAACTGTGCCTATTTTAAACTAAAGATTATTTGTACATTGTAAGTTAAATGTGGTCTAAGGTACAAAATATAATAAAATATCAAAGTAAGTATATATATTATGGTTACTGATGAATAATAAGTCATTTAGCAGATAAAACATTTTACTGGATGATAATTAGTGTTTTTTTCAGTGCTTGTTAATGAATTCAAACACGGGTCAAATTTGACCCACGAACACTAAAGGTGTGTAAACCCTTTTCTAACAATTAGGAGGGTTAAGGGTACTGGTATTAGTACTGGTATCACTTCAGGGGTACTGGTATTGTAATTTTTTAAATGATACCCAGCCCTATACATCATGTTGAGACTCTTTATCATGTTGAGACTCTGAGTCAGAATAAGTCTGGTTCCACCTTGTGGACTTAATAAAAAACTGTCCCTCTTCTGAAATAATGATGGAACATCAACAGTGTTTCTGGACTTGCTCGTCTCATCTCCTGATTAGTTAGTACAGTCAAGTAGACACATTATCATTAGATAATTTTTATAGTTGTTTACTATTTTGTAATCATCACAAATGTCTCTTTAACCAGTTTTATCTTGCATGTGAAAATATGTATAATGGTTTTGTTTATTTTCTGTTTGCCTGACTACAAGATGCCTTTTCAGACAAAACAGAATGAGCAGCAAGGCCACAGAGTTTTGAACGCCTTGTTCCTCATGTATAAGTTCCTCAGACGTACCTGAGTCAGTGCCGTGGTTCTGGTCATGCTCGGGAGGAGAGGTTCCTCGTCACCATGGCGGAACTCCAGATACACAATTTTGTGTGTAAACGTGGAGAATTCATTGCTAAAGCAGACCTTGTAGACTCCCTTCATAGCTGTAGTGTGAGAGAAGCTGTCGTACTGCTTCTTCTTCTCGTTATACAACACATTGTTTTGAGGATCTGTGACAAAACAGTCCACATCATAGTTCCCTCCTGAAATCACCTGAAAGAAAAGAAAATACAAAACACAGATTAAAAAAAAGCTGTGTGTGAATGACGTGAACAATGACACACCAAGATAGTAGAGTGCAGTTGTAACATATGTTTAGTTGTAACCATCAGTTTGTAACATGTTTGGGCTGTGTGGTGCTGAACTGACTGAAACTGGTTATGCAGCAAACCAGGTAACACTGGCTGAGATAACATTTACCAAACCATTGACTCCTCAAACTGAATCTGAGTTTCTAATGTTTACTGCAGTTAAATGAATTAATGGGGATGTCAGCTGACTTACCAAATGACCACCGAACTAAAAATGTAAAACATGTATTAACTTTAACTTTGCATGTTCCTCCTTTTTTTTTTAAAAAAAAAAAAAAGGAGACAGACACTACTTAAATAACAAATGACAGAGGGCAGCGTCCTGCAAACACACAGACTGAAGTGATGAAGCCTGCAGAGTAACTTACTTGGAAGTCAATGTCGAACTTCACGTCTTTCTCTAGTTCCTCGTAGAAACACTGTTTGTCATTGTCGGGGAGCTCAAATGTGAGCTCAGTCCCAAACACCACAAACACATGGAGCAGCAAACAGCTCAGTCCCAGGTAAAGCATGCTGAAGGCTGAAGCAAGTCTTCCTCAGCTTTGGTTGCAATGATGATAACAGTGTTGTAGCTCTGACGTGGCGCGAGCACGAAGAGCTTCCGGGGTACTTTTTTTGTTGTTGTTGTTGATAAAAATTAGCAAAGTGTTACCAAACGTCAAACATCATCATGCATGGCTCTCTAAAACTAATCTATAACATCTATAAGGATAATTTCTGACCAGTTAAGTCAGTTAAGTCATGAAGCGATAAGTTATTGCACCAACATCCATCTGCGCCCTCATTCTTTTTGAATAATACAAATGTCTAATACTATATAAATACGATATAAAATAAAAATAATAATTTAATATTAACATTCGTGTTGATTTGATTCAAACCTCCTGATTGCTGTAATCATAAGCCAATTAATAGTAACACATATTATTTTATGTGAAGTAATTCACCAGGACCGGTTGTGAACAGTGACTGTATATAAATATGGACGACGCGTCTCCACTTCCTACCGCCATCATGGATGTATGACTGCTATGTAAAAGTGAAAGATATATTTGGGTCATCTAATCTAGTGGGGAAAGAAATGTTTTGCCTTCTTCTATTTCGTGATGACGATTGCTCATGAGCGGAAGTAGGGGCGTGGTGTACGCCAGCAGGGTTTTATCCTCGGTTGTCATGGCAACTGATACAGTACATGATATAACAATTTTGCTTCTGTTAATAATGTAAATTTAATTTAGTCAGGTGAATTAATCTCTCACACAGATTTGGTAATCTAATGTAGGCCCCACTGACAGCACAGCAGTTTATCTGCAGCGTCCAAACGAACATACAGAAAGAGACAGAGATGGATTTCCTCATAAATGCTTTTGCTCCGATATTAAGTGAGTAGTTAGTCAGGAAAAAGACAGAAACTGACAGTTCTTCCATTAATTTATATGACTTGGGCCTATTTATCCTGTCAAACCTGTACTTTTAGATGCACTGTGTGTCTGTTTGTTGTTTGTTCGTTTGTTTGTTTAAGTTGCAGGTGCCATATCAAAAATCACGGACTATAAAAGCAATGCCTGTTTTGTTTTTAATTAATATCAGAAATACAAGCACACTCTATAAATATAAAACTGAAATTTAAGTGATGCAGTACTCATGCTGAACTGTCATGTACTTGACCATGTAACACAGATCATGTGGTATTCCTTTATGGATCACCTGGTTAGAGCCAGTTAATATAACTTCTTAAAACAAAATTATTTTGAGTTAATGAAAAAAATGAGCCAAAACAGTTCCCTATTTGTCACTCAGGTTTGCTCAGTTCATTAAATCAAAATCATCATACACATTTACAATATACAAATCACCATTTTTACACACTAATATGTTCAGTACTTAAAACTAGAAAACCATCAATAAAACATTCATTCACAATCTGTAAATCAAGATACTAACAACCACCGAAAGGAACATGTGGCATTTAAAAAAATATACAATCTCATTTTCACTATTTATAAACTACTGGAACTACAAGAAATTAATCAAGAAAATAAGGATTAAAAAAATGAATTTTCTTGAAAGCATTTTTACAACAAAAACAGCCACCGAAAGGCACATGTGGCATTAAAACAAATGTACAGGTTTATATGTCTTATTTACACAGTTTATATCATCATTCATATCATATCATATCATTTATGTGTCTGAAGGTCTTCCAGAGGGAGACAGAAGTTAGTAAGGTTATTCTGAAATATTTAAATATTTTTTTAAAAAAACTTTGTTTATTTTAACTTTGTTTATTTTATTAGCCTATGATCATTTTGTTCATCTCTAGATGTAACATATGCCTCTTGCATGTTACATTAAATAAATGAGTTGTGCTTTAAATGGTCACTATATCTAACAGCAAAATCTTTTAATATAGAATATAATTTTGTCAGTAATTTTACCTTTATTTAATAGTTGTAAGGTGTACATATTTGTGTTATTTTCATTATTTAATGCTGTTATCTTATATTTAATATTTAATACATGGCTACATAGTATCCAAGGTAATGATGCAGCTATAAAGCCCATCACCGGGGGAACAAGTTAGACCGGGCTTGTATCCCCCAGGTGAGTGTATGACTATTAAATGGAAACCTGTAAATAATAATGTATAGCTGACCTGAGATAGACTTTATTACTAATTATAATTATATTGACATTCAGAGTGATTATCTATGTGAACTGATTCATCTGTATCAATAGTGTGTTTGTGTAATCTGCAATACAGTGAGTTTTTGATCCTGGTCAAGGTTAGACAATCGACATCGCTAAATGTTGGTTTTACACTGTACAAAAAATAAGATCATGTGATAATAGTTTCAAAAAACATAATTTTAATAATCATTATTTTATATAAACATTATTTGACAGTAATTACAAGCAACTCTCCAGTATATTTACAGGCTTTTCCCATAAATGTATGGGGTTTACTTCATATAAACATTATTTTACAGTACTTGCAAGCAACTCCCCAACATATCTACAGACATTTCACATTAATGTATGGGGTTCTGAATGTACAAAAACCAGAAGGTGTATGTAAAAGTACCATTATATCAACTTCTTTTACACTGAATCATTACATACATTTTTCTACTGCCATTTTATCTGTGTTATCCTTAAAGTTTAAGAATTAATGAACCAATAAACAGCCATATTGAATCATAATGTGGGTCTGAAGCTGATCAACCAAATAAGAGCTCAAACAGAATACTTTACGAGAACTTTTTTTTTCTCATTCAGATTATTTCAACAGACATCAACAGAAGCAAAAACAGTGTTGTTCATTTTATCAGTACAATGTCTTACAAGTTGCATTATGGCAAAAGGGAAACTACAGCCAATTTAAAAATGAATACATATTATTCCCATGCTCTAAGATGGTTCAAAATGTTAGTGAACATGAACAAATCTCTCCCAAATCCAAATATCATTTTGCTAAAATTCAAATTTGTGATGTCATCTGATAATGTCTGGAGCTTTTCCAAAAACAATGAATTGAGAAAGATGTTATAGATGACACTGAGAACACTCAGGGGGATGTTCTGAGTATACGGTAGGGTTGGGCTGATGGGCAATGCCATCGTCCATCGCCAATGGCTGACGGTTATCAACCACTGAGCCTCTGCTATCATAACATTGTGTTTTAAAAGCCCCCCCATTGTCTGTCCATCTTTTGCGTGGATTAAATTACTCTTATTGGCTTTTTACTCACGAAGCTTTTATTGCACTTACAGTAACGCAATGACTGTAGTTGTCATCAACTCAAGTACTTCACGTGGTTCACTGTCTCTCCTCTGCTCCACTCAGAGGACACACACTCACACATGCAAGGATTGCTCAGCGCCACCTGTGGTGAAACAGACGAGAGGAGAGAAACTTAGCGCAACCATAAATGACAGCAAAATGCAGTAATTTATCCCACCTGTTATCTTTGTCCATTACGATGTTTCACTGTGGACATCGTCATATGCCAATTCTGTAGACATCTCCCAACCCTAGTATACAGGTACATTTTCTTTTTCAGATATGAAAGGTCACTATAGAATAAAGCTTACTTGGGTATTTAAATATTACTACAAAATTAGTTTCACATTCATTGTCTATGAAGCAGCCCCAGACTTTATTGTGGATGGCATCAGAAATTTGAGTCTCACGTCTCTGGTTTGTGGCTTTGGGAGGAACTAGTTCACGTTCACAAATATCAAATGGGAGTTACACATGTGCAAGTCACAAACAAGTCTCAAGTCTTAAACTTAAAGGCTCAAGCAAGTCCTAAGTCACTGTGTTTAGACTCAAGTAAGCCAAGTCAAGTCACTGCTAAACGTCAAGCAAGACAAGTCAATTAAGTCACAAATCAAGTCATCATGAAAGAAGCGCTTAAAACACTAGAGAAAGGGGTAAATTGGCAATCCATGTCATGAGAAAACGGCAACACAAAACAGTTCTATCTGATGATTACTTTCTTCTGCTGTGGATTGTGTAGACTAATACATCCATTCATTTAGAACACTGAAATTGTTCAAACGTCAAGCATCATCAAGGAAAAATATCATCTTGTTTGCCTGATCTTGAAGGATTGCATTTGTCACACAGTTGACTGGAGAGAAGGAGAGACCATTCTGCTGTGGTTGAGTTACATTGACTTTGAACTAGTGAGGGACTGCAAACAGAATAATGAAGCTCTGTCATGAAAAGCTGTCAATTCATAAGCTTTCTTGTCTAAATCAGAAACGGTCTGGTAATATTAAGCTCAACTCAAGCTCAGCGCAGGTATAGGAAAATGCTTTCAACAAGCTTTCAGCTCAATCCTGTCTTGCATCGTTTTCTAGGTCCTGGTAGACACTGTCTTTAAAGCCTGGGTTGCACACACTTCACTAGAAGTCACCCTATCATGTCTCAAAACGTTAACTGTTCATGCTCAATATCTACAATAATGCAAATAGGCAATTCAGCTAAATAAAAACTGTCAAGGCTTTTCGAGTCATCTGCCTCAAGTCAAAGTCAAGTCGAGTCTTATCAGTGTTAATAAAGCAAGTCGCAAGTCCTCAAATTTGAGACTTGTGTCCAATCATCAATCATGCGACTTGAGTCCCCTACCCCTGACAAATATTGACTGAACTTTCCTTGGCCATGGAAATAGGGGCTAAATTCAAAAACAGGAGCTAAAGTCCTTCCAGAAACAAACAAATAAGCTAATACATGATCAGTACTAACATACAAATGTGAATCTGCGTGCTAAAAATAGTCTCAAGTTCATATGGCAGATTGAAAGTCAACCATTTCCTCTCAGAATTCCAACGATGACTGCGATCCTCTGCAATGAGCCTCAGCAAGCCTTGTCCTGAGAATACAAAAATAGAAAATATGTATCACGCTCTTAGAAGTGCCTGCACACCAACAGGTGGCAACATTGTTGCCTGTATTTTTTTCAATGTACACACAATGTCAACTTTGCCTCTAAAGGATGCAGCTCTAAAGGAGTGCTGTTTGCCTCTTGAACAGAAATTGAGCATGATCAAACCTAGCCTCTTTTAGTGCAGGGACATTAAGGGTTTAAAAAGGTCTGAAATTAAGGTTGGGGCCAGATCAAGCTGTTCTTTAAATGTCATCAACAAAATCTTAAAACCATTTGTAAAACTGACTGGTATCCTCTGTTGGGATGCTTAATTTAGAGTGATGTAGTAGTCTCTACATTTGGAACCAGTTAAAACTCTGGTGCAGTATTTTGCACAAGCTTTAGGCAAGAGAGTGATTTTCAGTTTTTGACTTGCAATACAGCGACTGAATTATGCAGAATATACAGTTTAAAATAAAAAAAAAAAACAAATGTACACATTATATATAAAATAACATGATTAATCCCTATCATCAATACAGTGAAAATTCTCAAAATTACTGATCATCTAGCCTATCAGTGGAAACTAAAATCTTGGTGCAGATGGCCAAAATTAGTTTAACATAATTATGTATGGATCTCTTTATTGTGAATATGTAGTTAATTTACATAGCAGTCAAAGTATGTATATCCATGCTTCACTGACACGCAGGGTTGGGAGAAAACAGACTTGAAGCTTAAAAAGAACAGCAGGTTTATCTCCCATGCAGCATATGCACTAGGGCTGTCACTTTTTCCCAAAATAAAGTTCGAATGAATTCACAGTGCTATGAAATTCATTCAAATTATACAGAACATTAGCATTATGTAATTTATAGGCAAAAAATAGGAAGTTAGGCGAGGTTGTGTAGCTGCTGGTGCTCTGATTCTTTAGCCTCGCTTGGGTGAGAAGCTAACAGGTGACTCCATTTGTTGTTGTGGTAACGTTATTGTAAAGTAGTTGCTTCATACAAAGTCGGCAAACAGCCTTATCTTTATCGATAATTTTGCCATTGATAGAGTGAAATCCAAAATGCTTACACACAGTGCTTCTTAGGTGCGTTAGTGTTGACATGATCCGAGTTTCCTCCAGTTTTCATCGCACTCTCTCTACCTAGCCCTATGTCATGCAATAGTTCCAGCATGACAGTGCGGTTCAGCCACTGATCTATATAATGAGTGAGCTGGTGCACACACCTGGTAAACAGATAGTAGGCCTCGGTCATGCAGTGTAGCACCCAGAAGCAGTTCCTTAAGCTCCACTTGGCTTTCCCCTGGCTGAGAACGCCCTCCTGCGGGGTGGTGAGGCTGGGTATGACCATGAGGATGTTGAGGCCCGGAACCTTCCAATAACCAGGCAGGCCGTATGTGAAGGCTGTGTCTGGGAAAACCATGCCAGCAATGCAAAACAACTCAGGAAGAGGCTGGGGGATGCAAAGTTCAAATAGTAATTATCATGATTAAAATACTTATTTTATCAATAAATTGGAAATAAGGGGTGTGGTAATGTTGATATACTAACATTACATTAAAACATGCATATTTTGAGGTGTTCTATTATTTTCCAAGTGTATTACAACTGTATTTCTAACCCCAACTACTTGTTTCAGCTTTTGCCATCTGGTAAATGGTACCGCAGCCTCAAAGCCCTGACCAGCAGGCTCTGAGACAGTTTTTTCCACCAGACAACCAGGCTTATGAAAAATGAACACTAATTGCCTGTCTGCACATTACACACACACTCACACAGCAGTTTACACACACTAACATCACACTATACATATCACTACCACACTGTAAGTCTTACTGCATTGTGTTTGTTTTTTAAATGCTATATTGCTGTTACAGTGCTGCTATATTGCTATTTGATTTTTATTATTGCTAGTTGCTGCTGCTGCAAAGTCAAGGAACACACACACCAACACTAACTTAGCTGGTAGGCAGCAGGTTACTGGTAATGTATTTACTAGCAGTAAATTGGAGCAGCTGGGCGGTCTAATGTTTCTTTAATTTATAGTAACTTATCAAGCTAACTGACTAAACTTATTAACACTAGCATACTAGTTTACACTCAAAGTCTTTCTCAGGTCACAACTTCCCACAGTCTTTAATTTAATGTTTACAGGACAGAATATGAGCTTAAATATGTAAATGGTCAACTGACAAATCTAACGTATTTAACGTTACTATGACTGATGTGAGATTCTGATTCAAGGCTAACCTTAATAGCTTCATTAGGACTGGCATAACATTATGTTATCTGACGCCATACAGACTTGCTTAGTGCATGCAAAAAGCAAATGCTAACGTTAGCACTGCTGACTCCACATACATTTTAAAATTCTGACAATTATGCAACGTCAACGCTTTAGTTATGTAAAGTTGTTATTAACTTAGCATTTCTATCTTACTTTCCTTTTCTGCTGCCCTTGAGGTTAGCTCAACTCATGACAAGTTCAGTTCATATCTCTTTTTGTATGAGACTTCACATGAGGAATAACAAAATGATTAAGTTACTTTACCTTTAGTGAAAGCTGAATGTGAATCATCATCCTCAAATCAACAGGCTTGGCAAATGACTTGCGTGACTTCATTTAGAGAAATTGTCTCTCTGTAGTCTCTGCGCTTCAGACAGAGGTCAACAAAGTGCGCGTAAATTCAAACAATTGAATGTTGCGCAGTCATTGGATGAATCACGCCGGCGGACCCGCCCCCAGAACTCAAACAATATCATTGGTCGAGAGAATCTCTCCGCAGCGTGATTCGTCCAATGATTGTACAACATTCATTTGAATCTGCGCGCACTTTCTTGATCTGTCTGAAGCACAGAGACTATAGAGACATTTTCTATGTTTAAATTCATGTTTTTTTTTCAACTATTTTAAGGTCTTACATCCATGTCTTACATCACTTCACCCCCATATTACCCACATTATCAAAGCTCAAGCCTTGCTTGAACTGAGTCCTAGCATCAAATCCGAGGCTTTCATACATCTATCACCTATTGCTAAAAAAAACATTTTTTTAATCTGATGTCGGTGGTAACATTCTTGTGCTGGTTAGATGAATGTATAGACTTCCACTGACTGATTGGCTAGCTTCCAGTTAGTTCGTTAGTATGTTTGGACCAAATGGATCAAATTCTGACGGTGAAATAACTCATTTTGCGGGGGTTGCGTGATGCTCAAAAAAATGTATCCACTGTTTTACAGCCACAACAGTAGCAAGGGCTTTAACTGTATGAATACATGATATTTTTGAAGGTATATCAACTGTGTACAATCTGTAACAATTATTGCATTGATTGATCCAACTATACTTAGAAGAGCCACTCCGCATTGCCCGCTGAAATGCGGAGTGGCTGAGGCCATGCAGTGAGGGTTCATGTTCAGGCTAGTTGAAAGGGTCCTACAGTACTGAAAAAGGCATGGTTGGTCCTACCTGTCTCAGTACCGCTGTTAACCCCTCTTCATATAACTGCTAAGCTAAATACAAGTCCTACTCTACCGCTAGGAGTTGGCAGACCACTATACCAACATCTGTGATTTATTCATGTCTACATAATTACAAACAGGCAAGGGACATAATTGTCAATGTCAATCATTAAGAGATCTTTCAGTCTCAACAACCAGGATGGAACATAGGATACAACAAACACACATTTTATGACCATATGATTTTATTGCTTGTAATTACTTTCAAATAATGTTTATATAAAGTAATGATTATTAAAATTATGTTTTCGTAAGCCATTTTCACATGATCCTATTTTTTGTACAGTATAAAACCAATATTTACCAGGAATTTACTGTAAATAGATGAAATACAATTAAAGCCTAAAACTCTCAAGACACCATTAAAAGGTGTTAAAGGAGGGTAATTTGAATATAATTTTACATAATTTTTTTGTGTTTTCCATCCAGAAATCTGTGCTTTGATGTGACATTCTCAAGGATAAATTGGATAATTCTATGAATTTACAAAAGAATACTGTATAAAACAAGCCTTCATTTAAATCAAGTAATTTTAAGGTATTTCTTCAATGTTTTTCTTTTTTTGTGCAGATTTATACATTTGTTTAACATTCTAGCAATATTTTATAATGAATTTTTATTTTTATTTTACAATAGTTGGACTGTAAAAATGCAGATAATGTCTACAGTAAATATCTGTATTTTTTTTTTAATTCTCTGTAGAATAACGAAAGGATTTTTTACTGTTATTTGACGCTAACTGTTTGGCAACTTTTGCTGCCAGACTTTTTATTGTTTTTTTTACTATTTTTTTTTTTTAACATTTTTTTACATTAAATTTAAAGTTTTGCTGTAAAAAAACTGAAAGTTGCCTTAACTTTACATTCAGTAATAGGAACCCTAACATTCAAGACCATTAAGTAATTGAATAATCCTGTTAAAAAAAACTATAGTATTCCATTATTTTAATTTACAGATTACAGCCTTTATTTTATGGTGAATATTTTTAATAAAAATAATTTACTGTGTTTTTATGGCATTTACACTTAATGTAGAAAAAAAAAGTAAAATAATGCAGTAAATTTCTTTGAAATAACTTTTTTTTTTTACAGTGTAGTCATAGATTTTGCACATGAATATACAAAGATACTGCTATTAGTGTATGTACTGTACATATACACAGACAGTCAGTCTTGCATTTGCTGGCTGTGGCTCAGGAGGCAGAGCGGGATGTCCACTAATCAGAAGATCCCGAGCTCCTCCAGTCCGCATGTCGAAGTGTCCTTGGGCAAGATACTGAACCCCAAATTACTCCCAATGGCTGCACCAACGGTGTGTGTGAATGTGCTTAAATCCTGATAAGCACCTTGCATGGCAGCCTTTGCCATCAGCTTATGAATGTGTGTGTGAATGTTGACATGTACTGTAAAGCACTTTGAGTGGTCAGAAGACTAGAAAGGTGTTATATAAATGCAGCTCATCTACCATTTACTAGTTGTTGGTGATGGCTTGTGTGTCCTGACCGACACAGTAGTAGAACTTCCCTTTGAACAGCTCAGTGTTTGTGTGAGATAAATAACATTGTTCATGAAACTTTCATGCCAATAAGAGACTAAAAGACCAATCTTATGAGCATGATAACATATTCAATTATGCAACATGGAAATAGGGCCTTCTTTAATGCATGTAAACAGCTTGATTGAACTTATTCCATAATCAATGAAAGGCCAATCAGTAGAGTGACATGTGTGAAAGTGCAGCGTATGACTCCCCGCTGCACACAGTTAGGCCAAGCTGACACTTAATCTCAGCTGCAGCAGTATGTTATTTGTTGATCTGGAGCTACAGCCTTCATCACATTCTCCTCAGCTTGAAATGCCTGTCCTCTCTTATTAAGCAGAGAACTGGTTGTCCATTAGCCTAAAAGGAATATTTATTCTTTTTTCTCACAATAATGATTTGACACAGGGGAGACGGCTCTGGCAGGCATTGATCCTTAGCCAGCAGGGGCATGATGTTCCCTGTATGTGTTATAAGAAGCAGGGGTCTTCATCACTCAGCCATCACTGCTTCTGGTATTTTAGCTTTTCTCCACATGAAATAGAGATAAGTGCTATATTTCAAACTGACAGGTATTTCTATTTTATCTGTCACCATCAGTCAAACCAAACTGACAGAAAACACTCTGATGACCATAATGTTAATCAATAGTATTGTTAAATCATCCAGGAGATTCACATTTTTATATTTGAAAAGAAATTTTGAAATGGGATTTATTGGATTTATTTATACACATGTCCATTTCAAAGTTAAAAAAAAACAAACAGTTATAAATATAAATTATCAGTTGAAATCCATTAATGATCAGAAATTTTGGGTTGTCAGCTTGTGAAAAATCCAACTGGCTTGTGTTCCTGACTATTTGGTGATAATGTAATAAAGGGTTTTAATCATATGCAGCCCTTTTCCAGACCAACCAGTCAATAGGATGCCTCATGATGATGATGATAATGATGATGATGATGGTGATGATGATAATTAAAATAATGCATGTTTATTAAAATCAATGAAAACAGTATTACTGTTGTATTGTGCTGATTCAAAAGTCTGAATGCACAGGAGTTTATCTTTATTATTATTATTATTATAAATTAGGAGGTTATTAGCGGTTAAGTGTTAATTGTTCGCTGTAATACTTGGAAATAAGGGGTGTGGTGGAAGAAGTGTTTGGGGTCTGCTGCAGCACAGAGGCAGAGATGAAATGTTTTGGAATGACTGCAGTGTAGCCTTGGTCAGAGTAAGGTTATCTCATACCTTACTAGTTACAGAGGATGCTAAGCTATCTCCTGACGTACACGTGATCAAGGGTGTGAATGAAAAGAGTAAAACTGGCATTCATTTTGCTTGCAATGTCTGTCTGTGTGCATGTTATCTTTCTATGCTTTTTCTTTTTAGCCATGCTAATGCCACATACCGTAGCTCTATGGATGAAAATGTCGACCTGATGGTCGGACAGTTGGTTGGTCCACCATTTTGTTCCAGACAGAAATATCTCAACAACCATAGAATTAATTTCCACAAAATTTTGTACAGATATTCATGGTTGAGGATGAATCCTACTGACTGATTTTGGTGATCCCCTGACTTTTCCTCTAGTGCCACTATGAGGTTGACCATTTGTGGTTTTGAGTGAAATGCATTGACAACTATTTGATGGATTATGATATTTTTACATTCATGCAGTGCTTGAAGTGGAAAAAAAGTGCCAGTCCTACCCTTATTCACATGTTGGCGTGTGTATCGGCAGGTATCAGCAAATCATTAAGAATGATTTCTACATTGAATAAAAGATACAAGGAGATATTGCTGGTGTTCACAACATACATGTATTTAATCAAGGAGACAACCATTTCAATTATTAGAGTAAAAATAGTTGACTATGTACACTAACTTTGGTGTGTGGTGCAATGAAGTCATCAGGCCTGCAATGGAAAACTCTGCTGGGGGATAATGAAAACATGGTGACTCCACATCTAGCAGAGGAGGCATGTGATAGTGTCAAGCTGGTGCTCCATGTTTCCTATGGACACACACAACAGAGACAGACATGGATAGAAGAGGGAGTTAGACAGAAAGAAAATTAAAGAGTAGTTAGCTACTGTATGCAGGTGGCAATGAATTCAGTCAAGAGATATACTGCTGTGTTAGATTAACTCAACTGGCTATTCTAAAGAAACAATAGACAATTAGGTTGTATTATCTGATTGGAGGTCAGCCTCATACAGTGCCCCCTGGGTAATGCAGTTTATTTAGGGCCATTATGAATCACCCAGAGAACCTGAAATGGAGAGGGCAGAAAAGGGTACCTGTAGCTTGTGAGAAGAGCCAATGTGCAAGAAAAAGTCACGGTACACCGAAGAGTAAAATGTACAAGTGCTGGTACTGCATACCAGTGAGAACATTCATGTGTGTACTAAGCTTTTATCCCCTGGCTTTTCATGTGGCGGCAGGTCAAAATTTCAAATCATCTAACTCTTTGGTTTATGACTAAATACCTGCAAAGCTTCTTACATGAGTTTATACTAATGGTGATGGTGGCTGAATGAAGACTAAGTCTACTTAGTTTATGTTTTCACTGAAAAACTTCATCTTCAACCAGACTTTCTGCCCTCCTCAAATTTGTTTTTTTGTTTGTTTGTTTGTTTTTGTTTACTTTAAATTGAACAGTATAGTTTTCATACCTTATCATATTGTGTTGGAGTCTTGTTAATTTCATGTTCCTTGGCCTTGTTCATACAATTCAAGCAAAAAACTTTTGTAACAACCAAAAAAAATCTCCTGTTAGTCTCATTAGCATCATTTGGTAAATAATTAGGCAAGCAGAGGAACAGTGAATGATGTGTTCATTATTGCATTATGTTAATTTTCTTCTTCTTTATAGAATTAATTTTAGACACTTTGTAGTTACACTCAGAGGGAATCAGCATAAATGAATCTTTCACCACGGCTCCCAAAGATTTCAGCTGGATAAATGTGTATGTGTCTGTGTGTGTTATAAAAATTATGATTGCACTGTGTATGTGTTACTATTTTATTTAGATTGTGATGAATTGTTCCTGTTTTGTACTGCAACTCTGCAACATCAGCAGACTTATCAGCTAAGGTTAAAGGAAGTTCAGCATTATATTTGTAAAGAGGAAGATGTAGGAATCAAAATTCGTTGGAGACAGGGTGAGACATGTCATCTGGGGGACAGTTGGGCAAGATGGCTCCTTGACAGGAGAACTGAAAGCAGACATGACGTTATCTGTAGTCTGTATTTTGATAGATTAAGAAAAGAACTGTAACGTCCACTTAAGGTGTATAAAACCCTATTATATGCGTTCCACTGGGAGCCTTTTTCTTTGTAATCTGATCCTGCATGTTGCATTGTGAAACGTTCCTTCTTGTACAAGAAAATAAATACTGTTAAATTTGATATTTCGGCTCTGGTCTCTATTGTTTAATGGTCATTAAGAAGAAATTTTTTTAATAGTGTGTGTGTGGTTCAGCAATCTATATGGATTCATGTTCTGAATGTGACCATCATCATTTTTAGAACACAGATTTGCAGATAAATAGATATTAATGCATAGATCATGTTGTGACTACTTAAATCTGAAATATTGCACACTCACATGCATTCTGAGCAATGTGACAGTCATACAGTTAGAGGGTGCTTTGACAGCTATGGTGAGATTGCAGTGACACATTTAAAGCAATAAGCCCAAGCCATAGTTGCAGCAGTCACATACTCGGGTCAACAGGCAAGGCAGCTGCTGTGTTTATCTCAAGGCTTAGCTGCATGGAGCGTCAGGGGCGAGCCAGAAAGTCTCCATGTACACTTGAAATTTGTCACCATATGGTTAGTTGTAGCTTCTCAACCTATCTCTGCCATGCAGTGACAGCTAGGGAGATCGTATAAATCCACCGAAGATGAAATATTCTTTACTAATTCAGATAAAGATGCAGGGAAATAGAAAAAGAGGCACAAAGCAGCACTACTGTCCGCTCTGTTCATATATTTACGTCACTGTGCAGTTCAACTGTTTAATATATGTGTGTGTGTGTGTGTGTGTGTGTGTGTGTGTGTGTGTGTGTGTGTTTGAGCTGTACATGACATGACATGACATGGTTGACATGGTTGACATGGTTACTGTGGAAACATGTTAACATTTAGCCCACTACTTCCTGCTTGACTGAACCATATGTACTATATATCCTGACCCAAATGACCTCTTTTAACAAAACCTTGCAGCACTGTCAAAAATTATCTGCACTTGAGCTAATTGTCCATCTGTCTTTGAGTGCTGGTAATGTTTTTCCAGGTGCAAAACTGTGAGCTGCCCATGGAAAAGGCAGTCATATGAAACTGATGAATTTGAAATAGAGCATCTGATTACATCTTGGACAAGCAAGCAAACTGGCTATTAGCTAATTGGTGCTGAGGACTTTTGTGATATTACAGGGTAAATCACCATTAGAAACATGAACACATGTATCTTCCACATCACCCTGAATGTGTGATTTGCATGAGTCATATATTTGTACGGCTACTCAAGCAAAGCTGAAGGGATAAAGGGCAGAAAATGGGGTGTTCATTGAGACATCATGAGCAGTGACAAGACAGTACAGCATGAAAAACAAGTCACAGAGATATAAAAATACTCAACACTGCAGATTATGTTATGACAGTGATTCATATACAGTAATATCATCATCATGTGCCTCAAGGGTCTCTGTGACACATAAAAAAAGATAATTCAGAGATTCAATTGTTATTCATTTTTTACTGGATAATTGGTTTGTTCTATCAGGAAGGAAGACACATCTTATTTTTAAATCTTATAATTTCAATATAGGATTTCAAATATATTGGAGAAAAATTATAATTGATTGATATGTCATTGATAGTTTAATTGGATGATTTGTGAAACATTTGTATTTAGGACAAACCACTGGATCAGACTGTTAGGCCACCATCACCATGGGACATTAGCTCCTATTGTTCCTTTAGCAGGTAAGGACAGATACAAGAAATCAATCACAGACCTGAGGTCCTTTGTGAGACTGAAGCCAGTTCCAGTGGATGGTTAAAGGTGAGTGACTGGAACATGGATGTAAGTGAATGTTGTGTTGTGACCTGGAACACACTGTTGGGCCCATATACACTAAAGATGGATGTAGCAAGGTGTGATGTCACCTGTTGGTTTGCATTGGAGCCGGTTTGAAGCCCAGAGTTTCTGCTTACGGTTGGCACCATCTCTTCTGTTTGGAGTCGAGACCCTCCAAAGAGGGAGTGCGCTCTGGAAACATGCCCCACTACCTCGGACCGAAGCGAATGCTAGCTTACTGGGAACACCAAAGGCTGCACACTTGGGAAAACAGTAGCCACTTTGACTAAATTGTGCTAATAGGGCAGGTATAGTAATCAAGTTGCATTATACTTACCAAAATATTGAGACAATAGACCGACTCAACGGGAGTCCTGGGGTCGGGAGAGTGGCAGGTGAGCCAACTGTCACTGAGTCAATCAACGACTGCACGGCAGACACCAAAGCTACTATACATCTTCAAATCTTATTATATTTATATAATATTTACTTATAGGGCCTGAATTAGGCAATTGAGACCATTTTAAATTGACTCAGTATTTCTAAAGAGAAGTTGACACTATTTCAATGGGAGTCAGTTGGAGCCAGCATCTTGTGGTCTTCGGTGGCATTGCACTTTAAGGTTCTTCCGCACTGGCTTCAGCCACAAGCCGAGGTAGTTGCTGTTTGGCCCATACCTGTGGGATCTAATGATTGGTCAAAACATAGTTTAACGTTACCGGGCCTCTATAGTAATGCTTACTTTTAGCCTTTGGCACATTTCACCATGACAGCAACCCTGATATGTCAACACCATCTGCTATAACACATTAGCAAAACAGAATGCTTTAGAAAACTTCAAATATTTTTTTTCTAGAAAGCAACTGCAGGAAATATTTGAACCTGAACTAATAGATTTTATTTATTGAATGTATTGATTTATTTAGTTTTTTGGTCACTTTGGGGGCAGCTCAACAGGCTGTCAAGACAACATCACTGTATAAAAGTTGATGGCAGACAGTTTGTTACAGATTCAGCACATATGGAGCAACATTCAAAATTACTTGTTTTTGCTCTTAAGGGAAATATCTGGATTTTTTGCAGCTCAATGCTCCACTGTGTCCTCATTAGCAAGTTGCTAACTTAGTATGACTTTTGTTTGGTGGGATTTTAGAGCTTTGTTTTTTGAAAACAGATGCCTACTGCTATTGAAAACTATGCTGATGAGAGCAGTGACAGTTAACAAAAACAGTATTGCAGCGATAAAACCGAAACAATGACAAACAAAATTTACAAAATTTTAAAATTTATTCTACAACGTAATTATGAATGTAAAAACGAACTGGGTATTAACATGAATCTATTACCATTCACTCAATACATTAATTGAGACCAACAGAAATATTGCTGAAACTGAACGATATTGTTGTTCAAATCTTACCTATAAATAGTCAAACATGAGTCACTTAAAGTGATGAGAGGTTACTCAGTTCACTGATCATACAGTAGCCATGGCAACAAAATTTCATATGTTGGGTTCCAATGAAAGAATCTCTAGAGATATACATAAGAGTATATGCTATATGCTACCTGTTGTTGGGGCTTTAAACTTTATTGAAAAAAATGATTTAAAATATTATTTTATTAAAAAATAACAAATTTATACAACAGGACATATTTTTTTGCTGACACAGCTGCTTTTATATTATTATATATTTATACACTTTGTCATGATTTGTTCAGCTGGTCAGAAGGTCTTTGATAGGTCAGAGTACATTTTCTGGTGCTATTTACTTTGGGTTTGTGTAATTCAGTGGCGCATAGTAACAGGAAAGGTGTATGGCTTTATACGGTGTGTGTGCACTGCTTTAGTACTCTACATCCACCTGATGGCATCTCGTGTCTGCAATGCTCCCCTGCTCATGAATGAGGGTGCAAACACAACTGCTTTGTTGATATTTTGTGCTCTGTATTCTTCCTTGTCTTAGTTTGATGTTGTACACTGATGGAAAATAGTTTATTTACTTGATACAAAATCGTCATATTGGCCATATGTAAGCATGTATGGCTTTTAGTATATTAACTCTCACTAAAGCTGGCGCAGTTCGCCCTCCAGTGGTTAGAGTGAGTGTTCAGGCATTGATGCAGTCACATTAAAGGTCAATTCTTTTTTTAATGTTATAAACTGTTGGTTTTGACAAACCCAAATCATCTTTGTTTCAAAGCCCCAATTTTCTTTTGTCTGTGTGTTGTGAGGACCGCAGTTTTTGTGGAGAGAGCATGTGTTCTCTTTTGCCTTGAGCACAACATCTGTCAAAATATTACATTTTTGGTGAAAGGGTATATTTTTATAAGCTCATTGCTATTAATACACATCTCTCACCCCCATGCCTGAACACCATCTCATGGCAGATGTTAATAGGTCAGAACAGCTCTGGATTTCTGATTGATTTCTTTTATACCTAATCTTAAATATAGGGTCAAACATCGAGCCAGCATACACAATAAACAGGACCCTGAAAGTGGAGCAGCTGAATAGAATTTAGCCTTTATTCATTTTAGTTTTTACTCCTACTGTGACAAGTCAAAAAGTCTTGTGTTTAAAAGGCCTGCATCCAGCTGATTCTCTTCTGCAAAATAATTGATGTATCATATTTTCAAAGATTTCAAATACATGCAAAATGATACAGTAATATAAAACATGTAGATGTAGCAAAACGAAATGCCTTAAATTCAAAAGCAGTCACTGTTTCTTACAACAGGTCTGTTACAATATGTATATTTAATTTGAATAAAATTCATCTTTTAAGAGTATCACCAGATCTAAGCATTTATTATCTAACTAATATTGTGTCAGTCACATTTTAATGGAGTAAAGTATAAATTATCTGCTTGCATCACAGCATAAGTGTAAATAGCCCTTACTGGTAATGATCATATGGGAGGCTGCCGGGATTCACTTTCAAACAATATTTGCTGTTAAAACAGCTGTTTGTTGGGGTGCCCTTTGATTTGTTGATTTGGTTTAGTCAGTAAAATCAATGAATATATTAAATAATGTTACATAAGATAGGTAACTGTATATAAGAGTTGGTCTTTCTCTCGTTCAGTATCTCCATAGGAAGACAAGTCCACAGGTTGACACTGCCAAGAAAGAAGATATCTTTTCCTGCAGGTTTGCAACTTTCTCCCTTCTCCTCCTCTTTTTTCTGCTTCTCCTCATCATCATCTTGTCTCCTTCATCCTTGTCACAGCCACCACATCTCTCCTGTACACATCAGCTCTCTTGTGATTATTTTCAATTTATATGTTTTTCCCTTTTGAAGGTAATCATCATCTTTGACATCTGCGTCATCTTCACCCCAAGGATGCTGGCTGTATCGCTCCTTATTTTCACCATGATGGCTCTGACTAGAGCAAATAGTGAGTGTTTAGGCTTTGTGTGTGTCATTCCAAAGGAAATACTGTACAATGTGCTTCTCAGAACTTTGAAATCATACTGATACATTACCTTTTCCTCTTCTTTGTCCTCAACAGACAGCTCTGAGGTGCTGTCTATCAATGAAAGAGGGCCTTGTCCTAACAACTGGGATCATTATGAAGGTCGCTGTTTCCACTTTGTTCCAAGACCCTTGACTTGGGCGAAGGCCCAGGTAATCAGGATGGATTAAAATAATTCTAAAATTCTGGCAGTGTTGACTTGCACAAGTAAATTGTCATCTCCCTCTAAATTGGTGTATTCCTTGTAATATTTGTCTTCTTGCAATGTCACTTAGTCTGTATGTCTGTTTATCTTCACCTTAGTCAAACTGTCAGTCCATGGGCGCAAACCTTGCATCGATACACAGCATTGAAGAGAACCATAAGATTCGGAGCATTATAGAGGCAAATGCTGTAATGCTGGAAAACACATGGATTGGAGGCTCAGATTGCCAATCGGTAATTTATCATTACACTGATGAATAAAGTATTCTACTCTACATTATCTAACTGGAGACATATATTGTATCCTGTTGTCTAGGTAGGTTCTTGGTTCTGGATTGACGGTACACCTTTCAACTTCCAAGAATGGTGTGGTGATCCACGTCCTAGTCCCGGTCAGAACTGTATCCGGATTAATTCTGGAGGTAAATCACAACATGTTATGAAGCTTAAGAGTGAAAGGTTAACTGACGAAGGGCAGGTGTGCTGAAAAATGTGTCCTTCAATTTTTGTAAATTTTTCACTGTAAAATCATGAGTGTTGAATAATAGAAACAGTGATAAATAAAGCACATGCTGTTTAGACTAACTCTTTCAAATCAGATTTATCAAGTCACTTGACAGCAATACATTTTTCTTTTATTTTTTTTATCAGATTTGTCTTCAGTTCACATTAAGCTTACTTCTCTGTAATGTGAAACCTGCTAAAATATTGATGCATTCAGTTTAATTAGTCTACAATACATATTCTAAAACTACCAAATCTAAAAAAACAGTCAATATTTCTCAATGGCAGAGTGTGGAGAACATCATACTGGTGGTGTGATGACGGTCAACAAGTTTGACCTATAACTGTTGCTTAGAACAAGTCTGTATCTCATCTGTGTCTCTGTCTGTCTGTGTAGTGATGTGAGCTTGGCCTCATTAGACAGTTTAAGTGTTGGTTTCTGTACCACTAAATTAATTCTGTGATTTTTGGTGTTTACAGATAAAGAATGCTGGGATAACTTGAACTGCTTCTTTGGACTTGAATCAATGTGTGTGAAACCGGCCAATTAATCCTGAGCCGATGCAGAGACATGCATCCAACTCACACATTTGGTGGAGGAGCGATTGTGTGAATGTTTGCATCAGCAGTCCTAAAGTCTAAATCTTAAGTCTCTACATCTCATATCTCAACTGTAATCATTTATATTTCTGTTTAACTATACAGGATGAAGCGACAAGAGCAGATGTGGCCCATGTCCATGCAAAATCAGCTAAATAATGTCTTTAATAAGAGGAGCTTAAATAGTTATAAAACAAATGCTTTATAATCCTCACAAGCAAACAAAAACGCTTCTTGTATTACCGGTTTCCAAAATTAAAAGTTTCAAGGACTGAAACAAGCTGGTCTGTGAATCTGTGAGTCCACTGTTTGTCTGGATATAACTGTCTTCCATCATACACACATTCAGGTCAATATTTATGCAACAGTGACACACATACTGCAACATTACTTAAAATGTCATAGACATACAGTACGTGTTTACATGAAGACCACAAGTGTGTCAGAAATGTGCTTATGCGTATATATTTCATAAACATACCATCTGAACAAACTGGTCAGAAGAAGAGAAAGAGGAGGAAAGAGGAGAGAAAGGAAGTAGAGAAATAAGAAAAGTGAGGACATTGAAAGACAGAGCTGGGATGGGGTAAAAAGAGCAGAGAAGGAGGAGAGAGAAAGACAGGAGAAAAAGAGGTGACAAAGAGAGGGAAAGACAGAGAATGACAGGAGAGAAGGAAAATAGGATAAAGAGGAGAGACAGACACAGAGGAGAATGTCATGAGAGTGAAGGAGAGGAGGAAGAGAGAGAGAAGCAGAAACACATAAAAACAAACAAGTCTGGTCCAAAGAAGGGACTCTGATGACTTGTCACCTTGGACAGCAGAAGGACCAGATCAGGATGGCATCTCCAGGACATGTGAAAAGAAGATGGCCATGATCCTGGTCTAAATGGCTTATAAACCACTTAAATGTAATTGTAGCTATGAGGACATTTGTAAGTGTTTATTAATGTATTTGGCAGCAACTATAACTCCACTTGTGAAGCATTCATAACTTTGGTGTATAAAAAGAATGAATGACAATATATCAAAACAGTTGTGATCATATAAAATGTCTTCATAGGAGTGTTAACAAAACACTCCATGTACTTCTACTTAAAGGATAGGTTCATAATCTTTCTAGTCTGTCACAGTCAGGTGCCCATATGAACAGTGAAAGAGGTTTTGCTCGCTGTAATCATTCCTCTTGTAAAAGATCTCCTTCAAATGTGCTTTCAATGTAAGTGATGGAGGACAAGATCCACAGTGTGTCCACACAGTCATTTTGTGCAAAAACGCATTTAAAAGTTGAAGCTTATATGAGGCTTCAGCAGTCTGATTTAGTCATATCAAGTGGATATCTGCCACACTTACAGTCTTTCTAGCATCAAATTCCCTATTTGTGTTTCCTCTGACAGTGTTTCCCATGCAATGGAAGTATAGTAACAAAAAGAGGGATTTTGGCACTAAATATATTTTCAGCTTCAGGTAAACTTCAACATCTTTGCACAGAAGAGGCTTGTGGATTTTGGCCCCCATTGTTTACATTGTAAGTGCATTATGAAGAGTGGGAAATGGGTAGGAAAGGATTATTTTATTTAGTCAGATTTTTTAGTTTAAATTCAGTAGATGGCGGTAATGCGACACCAGCGGCCACTGAAAACCAATAAGAAGAAGCTGTTTAGACTCTGCGAGGTGAAACAGAAAGCAGTGGGTCAGCGTGTCATGTGTCGTCTTCATACAGCAGCGGTCATGTGTCAAGAGAACAACACAGGAAGTGCCTGGTAGCTTAACAACGGCCATGAAGATACGAGGAACATAGTGAATAAAAAAGTGTCTCCGTGCCGGATACAAGTGAATTAATGTTGATTCTGCCAGACTCTGTAAAAAAGCGGATGTTGCCAGAATGGAAAGATCTGTCATAATCGTCATTTTGTCGGTTATTTTCTCGACATCGCAGGTAAGTGGACGGACGTTGATGACTGAAACTGAAGGTTAGCTTGCGACGGGCCTGATAAGTCGATAATATGTTAGCTGTGAGCACTGTAACTGTGTAAATGATACCCGGAGCATTTAGTCAAAGGACTGTGATCATCTGAATATCTGAATATATGTGTTGTCCGGTAAACACCGCGAGAAATGACTGCTGTCGGAGAGCTAACGTTAGCTAATGTTCGTCCACTTAGCACCGTTAGCTAGTGTGGTTCAGGCTAATGAACGCACTGAGAAGACGTTACTGTTGATAAAAAGTTACCGAAACTGCTCAATTCAATTTAGTGTATTTATGCAGGTATAACGCTGTAGCTTGAGGGTTTTTTTTAAACAGGTTTATTGTGAGACTTCTATATCTTGTGTGAGGAGGACTTAAGGTTGTAATAAACAATAGATAGTTAAATATCTTGTAAAGCTTACAGTGGTTATACGTTTATACGTTTTACCAGTCTGTACATTCACATAGTGAAGAAATGTATTATATAATATAGACAGTCATCTCTGAAAAGTGTGGGTTTCTGCTTAAGAATTTGGATTTGTGGATGTAAAATTTGGTCAAAATAGTAAAAGCAAATTAATCAGAGCTGCGGGCAGAGAGGTGAACAATAAATCTTGACAGGTTGTTTTGTGTGTGGGTCAAAGACAGAGTTTCTCTGAGCTCCCCACAAAAGGTACAACTTACATCAATGTCTTTTTATCGAGTTTCTGCAGATAATGATTAGTTTGATAAAAGCCTGTGAAGCATTTTAAAGGATCTCTTTGGCTTTGTTCGTCCAAAAAAAAATATCTTAGTTTGCCATGAAAAACAAGTTTTCCCAACAGTTGTCTCAGTTGCACCTAACAGTCTAGGGTGATTGTCATTTACCATAAAACCTTTTAAAAAGTGAAATCATACCCCGGGGGAAAGGCAGAGGAAAGACGGAGGGGAGTACAGGCTTGAGGTTTGATGGACGGTGTTTTTCCACTGACGTCACCGACATAAGGAAGTATTTTTTATTACTTGTACTACTAGTTAGAATGAGGTCAGACATGTATCTTCATTTTAACAAACTATTTATAATCACTTTTAACATTCAGTGGGAAACCACACAGCTTCTCCCATATAGATGTGTTTTCCCCAACAAACTGAAAGAAGTATATTACAAAATTGTGTTTTTGTTTATTATATATATGTATCCCACCAACAAATCTGTCTCAAGATTTGTAGATATCAATAACAAATTTGATTTTTTTTTTAAATTTATTATAAAAAAATAAAGAAGACACAACTAAACATCTATTTTATGAATGTCAGTATATTATATCAGGATTTGATTATTTTGACACTCAAACCAACCATTCAGTGAAGCTGGGAGCCATGGATTTAATACTATACTATGAAAACAAAAGCAGAAAGTTCAACAGTCAGTTTATTCATTTTACTGGGTAAATTTCACATCCATAAATCCATAGGTCTCGCCCATCATTTGAACTTTTCCTGATTGAATTTAGAAATTATTTTGAGTCTATCCAACTTATAAACAATAAAAAATTTGCACATACAGTCTGTATGCCCCAAGAATTTTTTTTAGAGATATCTGATTTTATTGCCTACCTTTTCTGCTAAGTTATTTTTCTCTCTATTTATTTAGTTATTATTATTACTTTGAGCCTTTGTCCTGTTACCATGTTGACTGTATCAACAAAATTATCTTTACTTCATTATGATACCTAATTGTTTTCTGCTATAGTCTTAATGCCACACATGTTGGAAGTGACGCTTTCTATAAATAAAGTGATGGGAAACAAAAAAAAGAGACTATTATGATCACAGTACAGTTGTGTGTTTGTCACTGCTTGTAGGTTGACAGTATTTGGTTTTAGAGCTGCAAGAAACTATTTTCATTATCAATTAATCTGTCCATTATTTTCTTGATTAACCAATTAGTTTTTTGGTCTATAAAATGTCAGAAAATGGTGAAAAATGTTGATCACTGTTTCCCAAAGCCCAAAGTGACTTACTCAAATGTCTTGATTTGTCTGACCAACAGTCCACAACCCAAAGATATTCAGTTTACTATATAGAAGACTTAAGAAACCAGAAAATATTCACATTTTAGAAGCTGGAATCGGAGAATTTGTACTTTTGTTCTTAAAAAATGACTTAAAACAATTAATAGATTATCAAAATAGTGGGCGATTAATTCAGTAGTCAGCAACTAATCCATTAATTGTTGCAGCTCTATTTGGTTTGCTGTAACCACCAAAGAAGAAGACAGCCTAAAAGCTTAAAGATGGCTTTAGGTCATTCTGATCCTTAACACATCTCAAAAAGCAGGCATTTGTTGATTTGCAGGTGAAATAACAGCGCTTGGTGTGTGACAGGTTCTAATTACATATTCAAATGTAGTCATTGAGATGATGTTGGAACAGTATATATATGTAACCAAGAAGATGGAAAAAAACTGTAATTTGAATTAATTGAAATTAGCCTGGTTTTAAAGTTCAAAGCAACAAATCTAGTCTTACTGGGAGGCAGCATATGTTTGTCAGGCCAGCTACTATTCATCAACTGCTTTCTGTTCCCTCCTTAAGTCAGCATAGTATGTTAGTCTGATTCATCCATTTGATCTGATAAGACTAATATATTTATTTAATACATTTTCTCCAACACTTTACATTGTCCTCCCAACAGATAAACTGCCAAGAAGCGATCTTGCACATTTCAGATGGAGTTACAGATCAGGAGTACTGCATCGTCCACAATCACTCCTGGACCCCCCTATCACAAACTCTCGATACTGCTGTAAGTTTCTCAGACTGTTACTGAATTTCTAAGCTATTTGTTCTGTTTTGTATCTATTTTGTAACAATATATGGTCACCTGCCAGCTAGTTGTCAGTGGAGACGACTTATTAGCACCTTACAGCCTTTATTAACAACCTGGAGGTTGGTGTATTTACCACTTTGATTAAAATGGTGACCATATAATTTACAATGAAGAAGTAATGATGATGACCATAGATGAAATTATTTTGTTGTACTGTAACACGTAGTATCTGTGTGACTTCTCATATGTTTCCCAAGGTTATAATGGAGAAAGTTACATGAAATTTTCCTCTTTACTTTCCAGTTGCAGTATTCAATGGTGAACATGACCTCCACTCTTCTGTGCGACGACTCAGGGGTCACTCCAGAGGTGGTTAGGGGCAAAGCGTTGGTGGTGATGAGGGGGGAGTGTGATTTCAGCCAGAAAGCTCTGGTTGCTCAGAGTCTCGGAGCTACAACTTTGCTCATTGCCAGCAACAAAACTTTGGTAGGACATTTACATCAATCTATATTTCTTTTAATTGATTAATCCTAAAGGGATGTGTTTTAAATAGTCACATAGCTCCCATGGAGGATCCTTTTTGTTATTTTGTCTGTACTGATAAATCAGTGTGACATGCAAGATACTAATGCAGAAGTGATTCAGAAATAAGGAAGTGGCAGAACAGTGGTGTGGATGTCAAGATTTTTCATTTCTGTTTCTCTGTAAAACAAATCTTTTTGTTCCTTTTCGTCATGATTTGTGTCACCTTTTACATATTTCTTTGACAATATACCATGCATAAAATGAATGAAAATCTCACCAAAAGCTAGTTAGGATTTATTTTTTTCCCATGTCTAACCAACTGTATTTATAAAAATCTCTTCTGCGCTACTCGGCTCTTCAGATCACTCCATCAGCCAATAACTCAGAGTATGCAAAGGTCCATATTCCCCTGGCACTCATGAGGTACAGGGACTTCCTGGAAGCACAGCAGGTCAGACACTTCTGTCTTTACTTTTTTTTTTTTGGGTGCTATTGAATTAAGTGTTGTTCCATACCTGACTGTAACCTTGCCTATCCCCATACCCTCCTCCTCCCCTCATTCTTCATTCATTCTGCCCACTGTTTTGCTTTTCTCAGAATGACTCACAAAACAACAAGAATGTCAATGTGGGTGCAGATTTGCTAATTAAATATCCTCATGTTCGTGTATGTCGTCAGGTGTTTGGTGAAAATATGCAGGTGAAGCTTTATGCTCCACTACACTCAAGAATTGATCCGAGCATTGCCGTCATGCTACTGATTTCCATTGTCACAGTTGCATTGGGGGGTTTCTGGAGCGGGGCATGTGAGAGGTGAGATATTACACATATACAAGCTCACATCTGTAAAGTTTGACACATTCAAACTAGAGCAGAGATGACAGATGGACGGATGGTTTTTAATGTTGTTGATATGCAGTGTAAATGTCAACTAGATAACATCACTGTGAAGATAGCTAGTGATGGATGTAGATGGAATATCATAATCAATAGCAATATATACCCTCTTAAAGTTTATATTTATTGCAGTGCTGTTATAACACATTTTATCAAATTAGTGTCAGCATAGGGAATGAAGGACATGGAAAAACATACAAAACTATTCTAATGTTTTGCTGTTTGTTGCAGAGACCGGTTGAGCACTAGTGTCGGGGGAGGGGGAGGAAGTGGTGAAAACAAAGCAGACAGTGGAGAGCTTTCCCTGTACTCTCCTCTCAAAGTGGTTATCTTCGTTGCCCTGATGTGCGGGATGCTCGTCCTCATGTACTACTTCTACAACATCCTCGGTGAGCGGGACAAAAAATAACAAACAAACAAAAGCACTCATGTATTCCAAAGGAGTACAAATATCTGGTGTTTTGCTGATGTGAATTCTTCTCCTTTTTTCCCCCCCAGTTTACATCATTATCGCTATATTCTGCCTGGCATCTGCCACCGCGCTGTTCAGCTGTCTAGATGCAGTGATGGAAAAAATGCATTGTCCCACTGGGAGGTAAGACATCAAACTGAGTCATGTTTGCCGCTGTCCCTCTTCATACTCTGGCAAGAAAACCTCATCTCCTGAAAGCGTTTTGTTTATTTAAGTGTGTTTGTTTGTGTCTTTTTTTTTTCCAGCTTCACTATCCGAAATTCAAACTTCTCAGTGAGGTCTCTCATACTGGCTGCTGTGTGCATTACCATTGCTGTGATCTGGGGAGTCTACAGGAATGAAGAGAGGTACTGTGAGGGCGCACATGCTCAACCACACCCAGAAAAAAAACTGCAATTTCAGTTTCACACAGACATACCCATGCCACCACTGCAGGGGACTTTTTTTGGTGGTAAAGCAGGAAGTTGTCATGGGTAAAAACAATCTGGTAAATGGGTCACAGTATCACAGCAGCAGTGCTCTAGATTACAACATTATCAATTTAGCGTTAGTAGCCTGCTTTAGTGTTAATTTGCTAAAGTAATACATTTATATAGCCAGCAGAGAACTCAACTTGTCCAGAAAGGTAATTGTAGCAATTTTATATTCCCCCATCACCGCACCTCATCACCATCACTGTAGGATGCAGGACATCATTTCTTTATGATGACATGGTGACACATGCTTGTGAAGGCAATTACTGAATAAATATAGGAGCATGCTGCTGTGTGAATTGAGATATATTCATGAAAACATATTTTCTTGCAAACTTCAGAATCCCTTTAAGATGCAGAGTTGATGTGTTCTGTAAGACATGAAGGATTACTGTATCAGTAGTATTGTATTTTGTACATCTTAAATAACAATGCAGCTTAAATAATAACCTCATTATCACAACTGATTATGTCCAGTGTGATACTGATGTTGGCAATTAATGCAGCACACAGGAGGTGATATTCTCAGCCTCCATGTCACAATGTCCTTAACATAACTTGTTTTCATTGTTATTCTGTTATTCCGACAGCTTAGTGTGAGTTTATGTATGTGAAAGTCAAAAACATCCGAAGCGTTTTGCTGACGTTATTGACAAGCACATCTTTAAGTTTCTCTGTGAAAACTGATGCAGTTCATGTAAAATTTCTAACAAAATCCACCGGGGCTCTAAAATCCATTTGATATATATTTGTGCAGCTGTAGGCTTTGTGTCATGATCAGAATTATCACTCATATGTGTAACTTGATGCACCTCCTATTTGTACCACAAACTCACCAAGTCCTCAGGTCTACTAAAAGTCTGTGTCTGGTTTTAAGAAATAACTAACATTGATAAATTTAAGTGGTAACAAGTTGACAGTATTGGTTGATACTCCTGTCTGAAAACATTGTCAGTATTCATTTTGTAAATTAGCAAGTTTAAAACACAAGCTTTGTTTGTGTCCTGTAGATGGATCTGGATCTTGCAGGATCTGCTCGGCATTGCTTTCTGCCTCAACTTCATGAAGACCATTTCACTGTCCAATTTCAAGGTACCTCATCACAGCACCTCTCTGCTTGTCTGAAGGCACATATCCCTTGTGCTTTGTTAGGCATGAAGAGTTCTTTTAGTGTCACTTATATTCATTAAAGTTTATTTTTTTTACATTTACTGCCATTAGACAGACTCCTGTACATGCATCCATTAATGTGATAATTATAAAGCAGTGCCTACATTTGCAGTAACGATGAAATATATTTTTGTAGTTCTTGAATTGAGTACAATCTGTTTTTCCCCCATTACTTCATAGATCTGTGTGATTCTTCTGAGCCTCCTGCTTGTATATGACGTCTTCTTCGTTTTCATCACTCCTTTCTTCACCAAGGTATGAGATGCATTACTTTGTTTAAACATCAGTGACGTTTTTTATGATCATATTACGCCACTCCTTAATATTAGAGTCTTTCGTCATCTGCAAGTTTAAAGTATGTTGGCAGCCAGCAGAGATATTACACTGATGCATGAAAGCTTTGAGTAAGAAAAATGATGAGCTGCAAAGGGAAACATACACACAACTATGCATCGTGGTTTTATAAAGTGTCAGGATGAGGACACACTGTAATATAAATGTTTGGCATCTCTCAACAGAACGGAGTCAGCATCATGGTGCAGGTTGCTCTGGGCCCAGATGCATCTGGAGAAAAGGTAAGTCTCCCTGCATTGCTTCCTACCTTCAGGGGGAACTCCACCAAATTGTCTTTGTAGGTGTTTTTGAAATGGTTGGAAAAACCTAATGGACAGTAACTTACTTATTAGTTTTAATATCTAGATTTAAGACAAATTTTATTATCATCATTGCCCCTAAAGTTTTCTGTAAACATTTATTTTCATACTACCCTGGGATTGTTTTCTTTGCTCATAGCTCAAAACATTGAAAAATGAAAATGGTTTACTCGATAAGGAGGATGAAGACTGAAACATCACTCTGTGAATAAATAAATTTTCTCACTCAAGCTCCAAACAGCAAGCTAAAACCTAAGCTTGGTGGAATTCCCCATCAAGTTTGTACTGGCTTTATTAACATCCTGGCTGATCTGCACTGCTTGTTGTTTGATCCTGAGTGGAATGATGGACTGGTTGACTAACTGTGCGCTGGGGTGGGGTGGGCTCTGTCGTAGACGCAAGGTAACATGGTGGAAGTCCCAGCTGAACCCCAGGCTCCCTCTGAGAAAGTAAGGTTTGCCTTGTTATCCATCTACTCCTTGTACTGATGCTTCATCTCAGGCTGGGGAAAGTATCTCATGAGTAGAATCTACTTTCCTAAAGTTTCTTTAACTGCTCCCAGATAAAATGTTGGGCTTTACTATTGTTTCATATAATATTCTTTATAATGTGACACACATGGACCATCCAAACGTTAACGATTTATTCTCAAAATTTGGCAGAAGAACACACATTTGACAGACTAACAAAAATGCTGTATAGTTTGTGACAAGTAAAAATGCATTCTGTGAACTGAAAAGGAATATAAGAATCTACAGGGTTCAGGTGTGTTCCCACATTTCTTTTCTGGCTGCACATCCTGTTCCTGTTCATTTATATTACATTTTTCCTCCACGGATATCAATCTCCCTCTAAAAACAAGGCTTGAGGAAGCATTTTTTTTACATAACCCTTTCATAAAAGGGAAATGTGAAGCAAGCCACAGAAACACACATGTAGGCTCACATGATTTTTCAGGTGGTGGGTGCTGATAAGTCACTCATTTGGATTTTGAACACAGTAGTTATGAGTAGTGTATTTATTATTGTTGCATTGTTGTAAAAACGGCTTTTGGCTTCAGTGTTTTTTAAGTTTTGTTTGTTTAGGGAATGTTTCTGTATTATCATTTCAGTTGAGTAAGACATTGTTTTAGAATTAGTATGTGTGTTGTTTACCTCAAGACTGAACAGAGTGAAAAACATACTTGAAGTTGTTGTTGCCGCCATTGTTTACTGACACCCTAAATGGTGATGAACTTGCTATTAGACCAATGATTATAACAACCAGGCGATCTGAGAGTTGTCTCTCTTGTCTGATGATAGTTGTTTCCTCTCTGGTGATTTGTAGCTTCGCTCCAGTTGAGTTCGCTCATCACCTGCCTCCTTACTATCCACACAGATTCTGTCATACTGGAAAAGCCAAAGATGGCAATCAGATGGGAGTTAAAAAAAAAAAAAATAGAGCAAAGGCTTCAAAAGCAAATGACATCAATATACAGTATTTGTTAAAGCTTTGAGAAAGGCATATGAAATGAAGAGATTGCAGTCAGATTGAGTCAATGTAAGCCACTGCATTAATACATGTAATGCTGCTGTCACACTTTGTCATTATGTTTTCTTTCCACAGCTGCCTGTGGTGATGCGTGTCCCACGGTTCTCAGCTTGGGCTCAGAACCTGTGCGGGATGCAGTTCTCCATTCTGGGTTATGGAGATATCATTGTTCCAGGTGAGGTTTAAGTGTTGTCAGTCTTCACCTAAAACATCCCTGGTAAATATGTTCTATACAGACAACAGTGGTTTGATAGTTGCCAGTCAGACACATACGAGTTGATGGAGGTAAAAGAAAGAAAATACTAAACACATGGTTTGAACAAATGAAGTCAAAACACAAGAATAAAAAAAAAAGAATAGAAGTAATGTGTCATTTATGATTACGGAGAAGAATTCAGGCTGGATGAAATGTTACTAGTTTAAAGTTGCTACTTTTGATAACTTCTTTCCTAATTTTAGTTTGTGTTGCTTTCATTTTGAATTACAAATAAAACCAACTATTTTTAAAAAGCAGAAGACAAAATGGCAGCACCATCTGAACTGAGACAGACAAATAATGGATCTCGTAGTGTGATGTATGACTCACCCTCATTGCCGCTTCCTCATTGGTCCAACAGGTCTCCTAGTGGCCTACTGCAGCAGGTTTGACGTTTGGATCCACAGCAGCAAGAAGATCTACTTCCTCAGCTGCTGCATTGGTACCTTACAGCTCAACTAGAAGCATTTTGCTATTCATATGCTGTAACCTTCTAGTACCACATGTAAACATGGCATTTTGACCAGAGTCATTTGACTTGCGTCTTTGGAAAAAGGAATAATAATAATTGAAACATATAAAAATGTACAGTATACAGTCATTTTTTCATATTTTAGAAATATTTCTACATTCCCACGTCCATATTAGTTTTATCTCATCTGAACAAGCTTTGCCAGAAGTTTTTGCTCTTCTTCACACACTCTTCAGGCTGAACTCCATACTTCATACTTTAGACTTCATTTTGTAACATTAACTTATACATGCTAGTGTTTTTGGTTTCACATGTGTATCAAAAGCTCTTTAATGAGTCTCTTTAATACTTCTGCGCAGTGAAAAGTGTATCTGTCTATCTGTTTTGCCAACCACTAGTTGTCTCTGGATTCAAGATCTGATTGTATCTGTAAATTATGTCTGTCTGTGTCCTATTTCCTGTAGCCTATCTGCTGGGAATGATAACAACATTTGCTGTGATGCTGCTGTCAGGGATGGGCCAGCCTGCTCTGCTCTACCTGGTGCCCTTCACCCTGATAACCTCGGCCGTGGTGGCTGGGTGCAGGGGAGAAATGAAGCAGTTCTGGGCAGGAACCACCTATGAGGTGAGAGGAACAGGAAGAGTATTCAAAACAATTCTGTACCGGTTTGATTGACAGCTGTGACAGTATTTCTGAAGTGCTTTCCTTTTGTATCAGTGATTAAAAACTTGTCACCACCAGTTCATTTAACACAGTGCTCTGTCAAAAACTACAAGACTTAATGCCAAGACAAATGCTCACTGCCAGACACTAATACTGAATATTTACATTACTAATATATATATAAAAGGCTAACATGCTTTAGTGCCAATCTGCCTGTGTGTAACATAATAAAATAAGCATCTTATCTGTTCAGCAAAAAAAAAGCGATAATCAACTCTGCTTCATTATTTGCCTCCACAAAATAGCTTACTATTCACATACAGCAAGTTTCTCTTGGTCTGCAGAAACAACACACTAAACACTAAAAACCTCTGCCTTGTAGCTACAGTTAAATAACTTGTGTTGTTCCTGGTTTGTCATTCAATGCACTGAGAGAAAGCTAGTCATACAAGACCACCTGAGGCTCTTATAAGAAAACTAGTCCCTGTGTTGAAAGGTAGCATCAATGGATGTTATTCCAGGCACTTTTCTCTGCCCCTTTACTGGTCCTGTTGAGGAAAATTAGTGTCTGTAAAAACATAAAACTTGCTGCTGTGTTTTACTTGCTGCATGGTCCACATATATGAGATATTCTAAATATTTTGAGTCATTTTAAGAAAATATGGACTAGAACCTGCAGTCACAATTTTTAATTTGAAGCTTATTTCCTGACTTTTATTGCTGGGCCTTAAGTTGTGTTTCAAATCCTCTTTAATCTAACCCACATTTTACATAAACCTTTCATCACTCAGCTCTCCACAACTAGAGATGCTGAGAAAACAGTACAGCATTACTACCCTGTCATTGCTCGTCTACTGAGGCTAACAATTCAGAGATGGCTATGAGTCACCCACTAATAGTATATTGACCAAATCTATCAATCAATCTGTCAATACTGCGCTATCTATAAGGAGCTGAATGTACAGCAATGGAAAGACATTTGTCATTTACATGTTCCTTTGTCTGGTGTGTGTGTATGTTCCCTTTATGTTCCACAAAGGAAACAAAGCAAATCCGATATGATAGAGAACAGGAATTGAGTTTGCTTTCAAATTAACTTAATATTGGAGCATTGGAGAATAACAACACCTATCGTCTGATTTTTAACAGAAGCCTAGATCTTCTTTTCTACGTAAGAATAGGACCGCCAAATAGTTGTTTACTTTAAATTATGTACAGTTTATCTTAATCCAAACCATCTATGTACCCTCCAGGCAACCATTTGTGATAATTGTTGCTTGTACAGAATGAAACTTCCTTTTAGACTGGTAATCCATCACAGTGAACATGTCAAAGTTACTTAATTGTAGATGAGACCGTTAAGAACAACATACTGAATGTTAACTTTGATGTTTTATCTCAGTTGAGCTGCAAATCACTGCAGGTTTACATACAGCACCAATTCACAGGAATGAACCTAATCAAAACCTATGAATTGCGTGCGTGTGTGTGCGTGCGTGCGTGCGTGCTTGCTTGCTTGCGTGTATGAGAGAGACTAAAAAAAAAGAGGCGGATAAAGATAAAATATAATTCTGACCTGGCTTCATCTTCACCAGGTCTTGGACTCATCCAGGGAACCTTTGCTGCCAGGTTTGCTTCCCTCAAAACCAGAACCTATCCCTGCATCTCTCCTGCCATGTTACAGTGTCGCTTACTGCAGTGCCTTATCTTCTCACCAGCTTCTTTTTATCCCCTTTTTCCTTTGACATTTTAACGTCTGTTTTCCAGGGTCAATGTGATATTCAATGACTCAAATGATTTAAATACAAAGACCTAATAAAGGACCTTAAAGTTTGGACAGTGCAGTGTTTTACATCAGCTGGCCACTAGGTGTCCCTAGTTGATTGAAAATAATCCTCTGATGTGTTTGTGGAACTTCTCAGCCATGCTACAATGTGGACTTGTGTTAAACCTCTGGCCCTGGAATACCTTTAACATCATCTCTTTATTTCTGCAGTTTGTTTTATCCCTTTCTGCTTTCTAAAACCCTCCGTCTGTTCCAACCAACGGGAATCAAAACTCCTAATACTCCATCCGTCATGCAGTCACCAACGTGTTTATGTTGCCATCTGCATGCTGTTGCTTGCAGTTAATTCTGGAGAACTGTGGCATGGATTTGGGATGTGTTACTGCTCATTCACTGTAGTAAAATGCAGTATGCATTATAAATCCCATCTAAATGACAGTTGTCTGTTATTGGTATTCAATGAAACAAACAAACTACAGAATGATTAACTTTTTCCTTCCTTTTCTCTTCAGAGGGAAGAACTGACTGCCCCATAGAAAGAGAAACATGCTGACGTACCAGCGTTGAGCAGGGACCCAACTGCTGGATGCTTTTTTTTACATTTTAATATCAAATTTACCAAGCAAGGGAACTCTATTGATCAACAGATTCTTAACAGTATGGGTTAATTGTGGCTGCTGTGAATGGCTTGTGTGAGGAAACAGATGTTTTAAGTGATTGAAAGGCTTGTTAGTGCCTGAAAGGTCTGTTAGATTCATGTTCAGAAAACTGTAATGACTTTGCCTATACATCCTGCCTTGGTGATTATTGCATACAAAAAAAGAGAAAGCACTTTATAATATTTAGCTTGACAGTTGTTTCATCAGGGGTAGGCGGGGATCGGGGTTTAAATTACTTGTAGCCTAAATGATACATTTTTGATAATGGTTTTTGGGGTTTCTGTGTAACCTGTTTGTATGATGTGATTTCTTTCGTTGCCTTATATTAAATGAACAACTTATATTTAATGTTTTTGGATGTGTTTTTCTTGCCCTGTTGAAACTTCCACGCAGATTCTTCATTGAGCTAAATCTTGCCCTGAATGAACAGCTTATCTGCAGGCAGACAATGACTTGTTCTGTTTGGATTTAATAAGTGTACAACAGAAAGTAATGACATGTTTTGAGAGGACTTCTGGGGGGTTTTATGTCCTGTGAGGTAGCTGAGGAGCCAGACGGTGCTACAGTAAGTATTGATCAATAAACTCGCCAAATGGATTCTGCAAAAAGGGAAGCTGCCAGTGTGTAGAAGATTAAGTAGAGCTTGTCAGTTATATGCTGTATTGAGCAAAAAGCGTTATAAGGAGCAGCTCGGGAACACAGGCCCTTAGGCCAGTGCAAACAAAAGTCAAACTTCTGACAGGCATGTATGAAATATTCTAAATGGATTTTCTTTCTCTTTTGGACATGATTCATTTAGGACTGTGTATCAGTGTACTATAAACATCTACAAAACAGAGCAAACCCTAAAATATCACTGTCTAATATGGCACACCTAATAAGATTTTTAAAAGTAGTAACTAATGGCTTCATCAATGAATAGTAATACTGATAATAATGCTTTATAGACATGTTAGAATCCAGTAATAATAAGTTTAGAGTTGCCAGGTTGTGAAATATCCGCTTTTTAAATTATTAATTCCATATATTTCAATATTCCATATTCTAATATTTCAAAGTTGTTCTTCTGGCTGATCTATGAGTTATAAATTATCCAGAAGTCTATAAGAAGTGATAAAAATTGAATGAACTATTAGTTACTGCAGTCCTTTTAAATGATCAATACTTATTATTATACTAATGAATACTGGCGCCCTGATAGAAAGTGGATGTATGCTCTATTCTAGAGCATTGTCTGTAAACGCTCAGCCAGACGAAACAAGCGACAGACACAGAAGAAATCACAATTATTTGATGTTTTTTCCAGCTGTTTGTATAAATGGGGAACTAAAACAAAGCGCACATGTGGCCGGTGGCTCCGCCTCAGCCATGTGACAGTGTGCGGGGCTGGCTGAGTCAGCCGGCCCGTCATGCAGCGTCAGTCTGGAGTCGCACAATTATGAAAAAGCAACCTTCCGTTGGAGCTGCAGCCGAAGCGGATCTCTCCAACCTCCACCGGGCTTTCCTTCCAAGGCTAACCGAGAGAGCCGCTGATAGATGGATAAAAGCCACGACGCAGCTCTTCCTGAGTCTCAACGGTGAAGAGAATGGTATGTGATCCTTTGTGAGCAGTCAGCTGCCTTCTCTGGTTTTTATAGTCTTCTCAAATTGGCGCTGAGGATCGTCGTGACTGATCGGGGTTTTGAGTGGCAGGTCCCCCCCGTATGCATGCTGCCTCCTGCCTGTCAGGCAACCAGCCGAGAGCCGGGTGGTGTTTGCTGTGTTTGCCGACTGTCTGCCTGCTCTGCCGAAACACTCCGACTCGGACATAACAAGTAAAGTGCGCTCCGGTGACACACTGTCTGGCAAGAAAACCCCAAAAATCACACACGGGCGTAACGTTAGCAGGCTAAACAGCTAGCTGGCTAGCGCTAAATGCTAAGTACTAAACCCAAGCTAACTAGCTGCGGCAGCTGCCTGATGTTAGCAGCGGTTTTATTTGCAAAAAGGACAAGAGAGACACTGAGCAGAAAGAAGAGTGCTGTTCAGAGCAGCTGGCACTTATTTAAGACACATTTCTGCCAGCTGTCTCAGATGTCGGACAAGGCACGCTGTCATTGCCAGTAACAAGTCAATGCCACCTTGAGTAGCTGCCAAGTCCGTTTAAACTGAACACCTTTTGGAAAAGTTTAGAGATGCTGAAGTAGTTCATTTGTTATCTCAGACTTAAGTTAAACCATCTCGCTGCTGTTTGCTGAGAGTCAAATGTTTCATAGGCCTGCTGCAGACGTTGCTCAGAGAGGACTGGTCTCAACATTATGTTTGGTAAGATGTAATTTTTCCTCTTCCTCTCCCTGACAAGAAGCACGGCCTCCCTCTTTTTCCCAAGAATTTCCTGTCTGGTCCTTTTCTGGTGTGGTAGGTGGAAGAGCTCAGGGTGAGTGGAGAGATGGGAGGAAGATGATATTATTGTGCCAGGGTTGGGAGTCAGATTTGACCTCACAGTGTTGTTAGTACACCGTGTGTTCAGAGCTGGGTCATATTGACAATATCAACTCAAAATACCTATATTGTATTTAAAATCATCATATCTTTGTGTATCATGATTTAGTATATTTTGTGGAGAACTTATTGAGAAACAGCTATAGATATGTCTGTTTTTGATGAATTTTAATACTGAAGCTCAAGTCATTCTACAATTTCAATATTGCTATAAATCCATCCTGCTCATTAATTTAGCAAGCAGCTAAAGACATTTATTGTTCATTTAACTCAGTCCGATACCTTCAATTTACATGTGTTGTGGCTTGTAAGAAGAGGAAAATATCATCACCCAAATCTCAGATGAAATCTTATCTTGCATCACAATATTGATATTCTCTCACTACATCTCTCTATGCGGTGGTGTGTTGCGTTTACTGGCAGAGTCTCCAGAGCAGCCGGGGCCTTTCTTTTGCCTCGGTGCAAAACTGTCTCTATTTCCCACCGTGCTAGCCTGAGCCGGTCACATGCCCCAGCTTACCCCTGGATGAGGGACGCAGCTGTGCTACTGCTCCAAGCAGTCTGACAGAGCAGCAGGGATCAACCACTAACTGCACGATGTGAACTGATGCTGGGTCACCAGAGTAGTCAGAATGATTTGATCTGTGTCACGATTGGTAATAAAGCTTTATTATTGCAAGTCACAGTTTCTTACGTAACGACGGATGGTTGAACTGGTCATCAGCTGAGGCTTTAGTGCCCTGTGAGCTGGTAGTGAATGGTCTTGCATCACTGTGTTGTGCTCCAGAATAAACTCTTGCATTAGTAGTGTGTCTGTGTGTGTCTGTGGGGTGCGTGTTTCAGCCTGCAGAGTGACCGTGGCATACATCTCTGAGCTCTGTTATCTCACGCTCTAATCCATTTGCACCGCACACACAAGCCCATTTTGAAGATGACTGATAAAGTTTTTCCAGCGGCCTTGGACTGGGCTTTCAAAAAAAAAAAGAGAGAAAAATTGGTCACAGTCTCAGTTTGTTGATTTTATGAATGGAGTGCTCCCCTGTAGTCCTTATCCAGCTGATCATTACCCCACCGCTCTGCAGAGCTGTAGCTCCTGGTCAGACACACTGCTGACTTGCATGTGCTCTGAAGTATGCTAAGAGCACTGGAGGGAATAGCAACTTAGCATATCCCGAATGTCTCACATAGATGTACATATGCAATGCATGTTTCTACTGTTATAGTAGTCTCTTTCTTTCTATCTCCTAACCTTAGACTGATTTAACTCAGGTTTTCATAGGCTCACATAACCACGAGTATCAGATGTGCCAAGTCATCACATGCTTTACATTACTAGGTTATACAGCTGCTCGGAGGTAGGACTCAGGGTGGCATGCCAGTATGTCATCAGCCCATGCTGTGCAGTCTTTCAGAGCTATGCCAAGGGGCACAAGTGTGAGAGCCAGGGAGCCGTCACACTTTAGTCTCATGACTGTATGAACTGACTTTACTTCTGTGTGAAGCCTTCCAGGAATCTTATCTGCAGACTATAATCAACTCTTTCCCTCCATTTAGCATCTTTTATAGGCCTAGATCCTGGAACAAATAAGATGTGCGAATAATGAAGGTCCTCTGAATGTGTGATATATTCTCTTTTAATGAAGACAGTATAAATGCCTATTTTGATCTTGCTTTCACCCAATTAAAAATACATCAATATTTTTTTGCACACTATTTTCTGTCAGGAATTTAACAGACATTTTAGTACTGTCCAGTACCGTTCAGAGCTTTAAACCTGAGACTTAGACATGAGCTAAACTTAAGTAATCAAAATTGTGACTTTAGATCTGAATTGAATTTTCCTCCTGTGAGAAGTGTTATAAAGATTTCAGGAAAGTAGAAACTCATTAAGTCATTGTGCTTTTAAATTTGTGATTATCCTGACATTGTGCACTGCTAAATCATATCTGCTAGCCCTCCTTTGCACATGGGACCTCCTCAAACATTTTGTTCTGAGCGGCTCTGTCATCTCTGTACGTGCTATGATCTTAGTATTTAAGTAGTTAAATACATGCTCAATTATGAACACACTTATTTTATACCAATAACTTAAAAGGACTCAGCCTTTACCATTCAAAAAACACTATTAGATACAGATTTGAAAAGAAAACGCTCAAATACCCCAGAACTAATACCATGTTTTCATTCAGAGACTTGATGGATTTGAGTCGTGAGGTCCAGTTGATTTATGAAAACGTGCTCTAGCAGAGGAGACACTTGACCTCGGCTCTGTCTCAAATGACTTGAGACATGACTCGGTCGTCCCCCAAGAGGCTTGAAAGCAGTTCCGGCACATTTGTTGATGTTTAATAGTACTCTTGTGTAGTTGTACTCTGTCGCTGTGTGTCATTGATTATAAGGCCGCAACTAACTATCATTTATCTGCTGTCTATAAAATCCATGACCAAACGATATTCAATTTGCTGTCCTATAAGACTGAAGAAAACAGTAAATATTCACATCTGTGAAGCTGGAACCAGGGAATTCCTGCTATAAATTTTCTTTTTAATTAATTAAATTTTTTGCTGATTAATGTCTCTCGGTCGATGAATCGACTTATCTTTTCAGCTCTACTTGATTGCCTTCCCGAAATGTATGACGTCTGTGTCTATATACAGATTTTTAGTACCTCTGAGGGTTGTGCAGTACAAGTGCAGTTCTCCTGCGATGCGACTTAATCCAAAGAGAAACAGTAGTGAGGAATGAAGGTTATAGCGAGGGAAAAACTCCTGACAAGAGACTTAGCTCACTGTACCGTGGAGGATGCCCCAGTTCTTTGTCCATGCTGATTACTATAGCCATATACCAGTGGTTAAATTGTAATAATTAATTAATTAAATAGTTTGTATCAAAAGGTGAGGGCGGATAGTACAAATTTGCCTTTAGTTTCTCTTCAAACCCAAATCTTTTTATATCCGTCATTACAAGTAATGGGAAACTCCTTGAAGCCATATCACAGCCAGCACACTTTGATACCAATTTCTCAAAGTAAATGAAAAAAAAAAATAAAACAACAGAAATTAAAGTTGTTCCCCAAGCCAGTCTTTGAGAACCACTCTTCCGTTTGGCTACCGCTCTCGCTAAAAGCTGACCCTGTAGCCTCCACTCTTTTCTAATGGGTAATAGGATTGCCAAGCCAGATGTTATCTCACTCCATATTACGTCAGACAGGGCTAGAGGAATGATGGGTTGACCAGCGAGCCCTGTTACATTGTTGGGAAAAAGAAGGAGGGGGAAGGAAGAGCTCCGTTGGCAACGTTTCAGAGTTCAGTGAGTGTTTTGTGTGTTTTTGGGCAGAATGAAGAAGAAGGAAAAAAAAGACAGTATGTGATCCAAATTAGTGTCTGTCAATGGTAACACATTCACTATCACAAACACTTGATAAATGTGACCACACACGCAGTTTCCCATAAACAACACTTCCAGCATCCTACATTGTCGAACTAAGAGAGATGGGAAGGTGCTGTGTTATATTTCCTGCAGGAAAAAAAGCAATCATAAAACTTGCATTACGCTTGAGCTCAGAGAAAGAAGCCAGAGAGGAAGAGGGAGGGAGCGAGGAAGTGGGAGAGTGAGAGTGTGTGTGTGTGTGTATCTGTGTGTATCTGTGTGTATATATGTGTGTGTGTTTTTGGCAGGGACTCCAAAGCGCTCAAGTCTCTTTTGTTGGCTGACATTCTCAGGTACCATGGTTACAGGTTAGCAGAGCACAGTCCTGCTTTATCTGCCTCATTAACACTTTGTTAGATGGTGTTTGATCTAAATCAACACCAAAGCATTCTTCCACAGCGCAGCATAGATAAGTCACAGGGTGTGTCTCACATCTGTCACCAGTAGAGCAGGTAGTGAATATCTATACTGTGAATTAGATCTCAGACTCTGATTAGGTTGCCAGTTCAATGAACAAAAGGGCAGTCAGGAGTCAATGACCTGTTGTACATTTCCAAGTCAGCGCATGATGCTGGCGTCACAAGTGTTAGGTGGACTATAGCTGAACTTATGAAGAATAAACAATAAGCTTTTTGTAATACGTGGAGCTATACGTTTTGCTTCTGCAGTGACTCTTTAGAGAGGTGTCACAGCATTGGACACACAGCTGCAGCTCATAGGATTAATTAGTAGGTTTGACTTAGGTAAGATTACAGTAGTATTATTGCCAACGCTCACTAATTTGTACACCAAAATCAAACCCACCAATCAGTGTTATTGGATGCAGCTGTGTTTACCCTGCTGTGACCCTGCTATAGATGTGACATAATTGCACCTTCTATACCAGTACTATAAAGTATATATTACACTGTGTCCACATTTTTGTGTATTTATTGTTGACTAGGGCTGTAACTAATTATGATTGTCATTAATGATTAATCTGCCAGTTATTTTCCTGATAAACTGATTTAATCATTTAGTTAGAAAAAAGTTTTTAAAAATAGTGAAAAAATGGCCTTTGCGGTTTCGGTGATGTCTTCAATTTGCTTACTTTGTCTGACTTATTGTCCAAAACCAAAAGATATTCAATTTAATGTCATATATGACATAGAAAAACACACATTTGAGAGGCTGGAAGCAATTTTTGGCATCTGATTGATAAATGATGTAATGATGGTGTACTGTACAAGAAATGAATGTACTTAACCATTTTGTACTAACAAGAAATTCTATTGTACAAGACATAAAAGGTATTTAATTAACGGTAGCTAGCAGTGGACCGACGGCAAGTGACAGTTTAGTGGAGAGCTGCAATGTCGAGTAGCTGATGTTCCGTACAGTAATCAGTGCTGCGAAACTAGGAGCCCTCGAGACTGTCTGTGGCTGGCGCTCCTTTGCGGCACTGATTAGACACGTGTAAAAAACACATGGTGCACATGTCTACACTGTATAGAGACGAACAAAGAGTAATTTCCTCCAAGCCATCATGCCAGATATTTTATTACTGACTTCTTTGGTACAAACATTTACCCACCAGTGTGGCGGATAGCCTTCTGAGATTTACTCGAAAGGCTATCCGCAGCTATACTTGGAAAATCTTTCCGTGTTTGGTGCTTAGCAGGTGTTAATTTCGGACCCTGTTTGCGTGTTATTGAAGGATTCCACTAGAGGGCACACCAGAGAATTAAGGATATAAATACAACTTTCAGATTTGCATGATGTAAACAATAAACATGGCGATACTTGAAAAAGGTTACTATTTTGTTAATTCTGGGATCACGCCAGAAAAAGCAACAGCAGCGTCATCGATAGATGGTATTTCAGGCCCCTAAATCAAGCACGTTATGACAATGACACATCGTACAGATGCGGGTAATTGTGGACTTGGTCTATTAACTTGTCTTCTTCTGCCATTGTTGTTGCTGCTGATGTGCCTACTGACCCCTGACCCTGTCCCATCCCGATACTGCCCCTACACTGCCCCTACAGTTCATGTGCATACTGCATCTTGTGGACGCGTAGCGTTCATTTCTGAGGATGTGCACAATTGCACAATGATTGGGGGTTAGTCTACAAAATGAGTATTCTTATGGTCAGCAATATAACTCTCTGACTAAACAGCATTTAAAGTATAAAATAAGTTTTAAATATCATTCAAGCAACCTGTCTGAGCACTGAGGACACTCTTCTTGAAAAACACACATGTTCTATAACAGTGTTGCCACCTTTTAAGATGGAAATAAATGTAATCTATCAAGATTGCTTTGTCATGTGTAGACACACCCAATATAGAATTTCTCCATATAGGAGACGTAAGAGTGAGCCGTTCACAAATATTTAAGCCTATGTTATGGGTTCTATGAGTTGTCAGTGTATTAAATACATTTGTTTGCTGCCCTCAAGTGTTTGTTTTTTTTTTTTTTTTAATAATGCTGTATGGCTGCTCTCTTGGAAATCAGTTTCACAATAATAGAGGCCTCTTGAAGCGTAAGTGTGGGCCCTGAGTTGTTGGCAGAGGTTTTGTGTGTACTGCATGAATCACAGTTGGTGGTGTGTCTTCAGTAGACAACTAGGTGTATATCATTGAGGCCTCTGCCCATCCACTAATCCTCTCCCACACCCCCTCCTCCCTCGTCTCTTTCTTCCCAGCCTAAGTATAATATCTAGTTTGTCTCAGACACATTCATCTGCCCCCTGAGTGGCTTCTTACAGATTAACACTTGATGGAGTTTGGAGGCTGCAACCTCTCACTGATCACTCAGCTTTTAACTCGAGCCGGATCTGTACGGTAACAACATCGCTGTAGACTTTGAGACCTGTTTGGAAACTGCGTGCAAATCTTCAGAGAGACGAAGACGGAGAGAAGTATAGTGATTTGTTGTGCTGAAGGGAGGCTGTGGTGACTGTGGTTTGTCCAGGAGATGCATGAAGGAGCCTTGGTATGTTCCTGTACAAAGCCCTTAAACACAGAGATGAAGAGGAGGACATCCAGGTACACACTCAGTGGTTCGATGTCACAGGTCAAGCGGTGGCATGACCTGTTTGTTTAGATGTACAGCCGCCTTGTTGTGGGCAGCATTGGGCATGACAGATGTAACTCTGAACACCAGATAGGAATCTGGATATTTGTGTAAATACAGTCAATGAGGGAATTTGAGATTGAAACCTTTGGGGGGGGGCAGTGAAATCATTTTGGTTGCTTTTTCTTAATGCTCATTTACATTGCATTTGACTTGTGAGGATAATTTGCAGCTAGTTCCAGCTGAAAGTAACTAGCAAGTACCTGCCTGGTTCTTAACATTTCCGTCCTTGGCTGTTGTAATACTATTGTTTGAGTTTTAGGAATAGTTGAAACGCTTTGGTACAAAGCAGGTGACGGTGTTTGCAGGTTTCCCTCTTTGTGCTGGTAGGGATTAACGGTGCTAATCGCTCGTGGGTCCCCATGAGTTGTACTGGAAGAACAATAAGGCATGAGGCCTTAATTGAAAATTCCTGCGACATAAGTCCTTGTTTTGAAAAAAATCATACTGATTGAGTCTATGTTTTGCAGCTCATAACCATTTGCAGACACCTTTTAGATGATATGGCTCCTGAACTGTAGTTGTCCTAATTTTATATATTACTTTTTTTGTATTTATTAATCCTTCTAATCCCTTTTGATTTTCATAGACTAAATCTGGGATTAAGGGGTTACAAACTCCCTTTTGCTGTTTTAGGAGTCCGTTTTATTTTTTTACAGAGAACATTGTGCTAACTGAAATAAAACAGGAGAGTTCACTGCTAATATTTTTTTTATCCTTGCTTAACCTGCCTGTGAAACTAAAATGGATATAATGTCAGCACTATTTGTATGAGCACTCAACAATTGAAACAGAAGAGCATTATTTTTGACATCCCAGGAGACAATTTGCATTGCAGTTTATTAGTTTATTAAATATAAACATCAAAATCAAATATGAGGATATATCAGCTGCTCACAATATACACCTGTTGTTTCTTTGTTCACAGTCCCAGAAACCCTGGATAGAAAGCTCTTTCACCAAGAGGGAATGTGTGTACATACTTCCAGTGTCAAAAGACCCCCACAGGTATGTGTTTGTGCTCCTGTAGTGCGCCTTGTGGTGTTAGCCATGGAAACGGTATAATTGTATGGTGTGTGTCAAAAAAGGCCCAAACCCTAACCACTACTCTCCAATGGGTAAATGAGTCTGTTTCCACATAATTTTAATGTTTGTCTGTCACTATAATTACAGTTTTAAGAGAGTGAAGAAGGCCAGTGATGAACCTGTGTCTCATATCATTTTCTACTGCTAGAGATGGGATTTCTTATTTTATGTTTGGATCTCCTCATATGGATTTTCTTGACACAACCTTCCCTATTTATTTGATTTTAAATGAAATACGAATTCAGTTTCCAGTCATTTATTTCCTTTTGTGCTGTTTTATTTGTAATTTTATTTCTGAAGAGCTGGTCTGTTTTTTGTCAAATGTAGCAGGTTTTTTTTCTGTACACTTACTGGAATCTTACAAAGCAGTGTTAGATTTGTATGAAGGGCTGTTATTGGCTTGGCATGCAAACCACTCATTCACATGGCACCACATCTGTATCAGAAGCACACATGAAATGGCTCCATTTAAAGGTACAGCAGCTGATAGAAACCATTTGTCCAGTTATAAAGAATTGTTAAAAGGTAAAAGTGAGCCTCTTGGTAAGTAGTTTCCCACAGTTGCGTACATTTACTGTTTAACCTCCTTTGTGTGTAAGCTATTTCTGTTTGTTGTCACACTTTCAATAAATTGCATTCCTTCCTTTCTTCTCATAAACTCACAATAATACTTGGTTACTCTTTTCCTTGTGTTTTCTTTTACATCAATAATTTGCCTCTGTCTTTCCTGCACTAACGACAGTACGTGCTGCTGCTCATAGGTGATTCAGAGGTGTTAGTGAACAGAGAACCGTTTAGCGTAGGGACAAAGGCTCGCATGTGACCGTGATCAAAGTGAGAGTCCCCTTGGCAGGTTTCCTATCTCTCTCTTGGTTAAAGGCCAATCTAACGTGGCTGCCTGCCCAGCTGACAGATAACCTTCCTTAATGTCCTCAAACAACTTCATCTACCGAGAACTTCCTTCTCACTAGGAGAGATCAGCCCTCACACTGGTCTTATATTATCAATGTCGTTGTATCTTTGCTAATGTACTTTGCATATTTTGGTGGTCTGTGTGTGTTTAAATTAGTGATTGATTATGTTAAATTCCTTTCAGATGCCTTCCAGGATGCCAGATTTGCCAACAGCTAGTCCGGTAAGTATTTGTTTGGTCTTTGTTTTACTCATTCTTCGTTTGACTCTTTTTCCGTTACCAGACAGGATTAACCTGCAAGAAACCTGCAGGCAAATTTCTGCTAGAGTGTAATTCCACTGAGCTGAAACCCTCCTCTCTGGAAACAATTAACTTCCTGACTTTGTGTGTCAGGATGCACATTCTCACTAACGATAATTGAACGAGGTGGGAAAACAGGAGAGGCTTGAGTTGATCGTTAATTGTAATAAGAATTACTTTGTTGTGGCTCATTAAAATTAAAAGTTCACCTGCAATGTTGAAATTCTGTCAAACCGTGTTATTGTGGTTGTTTGTTAGGATAAAAGTTTTACCATTTTTATACCATACTGCTGAGATATATTTTAGTTGTGAAAATATGGGTCTTTTTTTTTTTTTTTTATATGTTGATGTTGAAATACTGATCTGAGTCCATCAGTTGTCTGTTGTTCTACCAGCCATGATCACTGGAGTGATACAGTAGAATTTGTTTTGATCAATCTTGGTCGTGTTTGATAACCAAAAACATCCCTAAATATTCCCGATAACTTACAGCAAAATGAAAAAGTTGTTCCTCAAGTAACTGTTGAGGGTCCCCTTTGGTTTTGGTTCAATTTACCAAGAAAGTTGTTAAGATTGCTTAAGTTAAAGGTGCCATGTGAAGTTTTCTTGGCTTTTGTTTGAGTTCAATGTTTCTAACCAAAATGCATTGTATGTACCCTTTAGGCCTAACAAGTGTGATGAATGCATTTCCTTCCTTGTAAACATATGCAAAGCTGTTTTGTTTCGGAGGGTAATATTTAAAATAGTGCGTCGTTTACTTGTATATTTTTACTTGCAAGCAGTCTTCTTCCTTGTCTGTGCTGGCACATTGCTGCGTTTCTTGGCACGTTACTGCCTTCTGTAGATCAGTGTAATAGTGGGAAACTACTGGGAACGTGTATCACATCACCTGTGTGCTCATGTGTGAGCACAAGAACAAACAAAATGGGGACCCGCTCTTAAAAACATTGCTCCATAGCGCTACTAGTGGTCACAAACTTTAAGTTTGCAGAAAAAGTCAGTTGTTGTCTGTTGTCTTAACTTAAACCTGAGGCTACTTTTCAAGGATGTCATTGTTTTTGTCAGGCGTAAGCCTGGTGGGGGTTAATGCATTTGGTCATGTGTGTCCATGTGTGTATCTGTCCGCAGCTAATCTCGCATACTACTGGACCCATCAGCCCAATGTTTTTTGTGCACATTGATGACTTTATTCTTAAGGATCTCTCACGGTTGCTGTGATTTACAATTTTTGAAAACCTATCTTATAACACCGTTGACTACTCTGTTTTATACACCTATTGATTGCTGACTACTCACTAACAACAACTGCTTCAGTTTGGAATCTTGTTTCCGCTAGAGACAACCAGTCATGCCTTGTTGCCACGTTAGATCAGTCGGTGTCAAATTTCTGTACCTTGAGAGTGGGTTGTGTTGTGAATTCAAATAGGCTAATTATTAATAAGATTGCCTATGAGCCTAATGTAAAGCTTAGACTTTGGTCTTTTCAGCTGTCCTCACCATTTTACAATATGCATTACGACATAGCAAAAGGCGTTTCCTGCAATCGGCTAGGCTAAAAACAAGGCTTACCTGGTCTGTTGCAGGCCACATTTTGGCCTTTGTCGTGGCTCAAAAACCGACATCCATAGAAAAGTTTGGTCTCATCTTGAACTGGAGCATCTGCAGATTAATTCCATACCCGATATGTCATGATAAACTAAAGTTAGGAACAAATGAGATGTATAAATACCCACTTTTGTTATCTTCGCCGCCATCTTGACTGTAAACACCCGGCAGAGATTTGCACTCTACTGAGTGCACTCGTCTAGTTTAGGTCTATTTTTGGTTTGTTTGATCAATGCTTCGTGTTTTCATTGAACTGAAGAGCCAACATGGAAAAGTTTTTTTTTTTTTTTTTCTGCAATGTTTGCTGAAGGATACAAGAGACTAATAGTCATGAGGTGTGTCATGGATTCCTGTTCCATGCACTATGTCTATAATGTTTCCTCCATATTATTATCCTGCTTTCCAAAACAATTGTTTAGCAATACTTTAAAATGTATTTTTGTTAGTATTATCACAGTTGTATGATCCACTTTGTTCTGGGTTTCATAGACATATATACATAGACGCCGCATTTACTGCTTCAGCCCGTTGCTGCAATACGTCAACATCGCCACCATATTGGACCGGACTGCCTGTAAACAAGTACAAGTAAACAGGCGAGCTGCAGTTTTTTCTGAATAAAAAGCACTATAACGTTTACATCTCGCAACTAATTTCAATGATTTCAATGATTTTGTGTACAAAAAAAAAAGTTTTTTTTCTCTAGTCACTTAGAATCTCGATAGTTGGACTATAATCGCTGCTAGACGCCTGAGAGGAGTGTGTATCAACGTTAGGCTTACAGTACATGAACTGAATTACTTAAAAGATGGAAAATAATTCATTGTCACGAGGAATTGTAAAACCTCACATTTGTCAAGCATGGATTTGGTTTATTTTCCTTGTTTAATACTTGTGGAGACGTTCCTATATAATATAATTTAATAGTGTACATGAAATGTGCAGAAAGTTTTTTACATTGTGGAAATGACTTTTTCTGTCTACGTCATTTTAGCTTTTCTTGTGCTCCGGGTCAGAACACATCCACGTAGATCATAAACCCTTGAATATAAAAACTCCTTATTGAAATCGGTTGAGAAATGTAAACGTTATAGTGCTTTTTATCCAGAAAAAAACGCAACTCTCTGTTTACTTGTATTTGTTTACAGGCAGTCTTGCCTGGTCCAATATGGTGGCTACGTTGACCTAACACCCCAGCGGCCAATGTGGTGTCTATGCTGGGATTTTACAACATTAAAACTAAGATAATTAGAATTGAATACTTGCTAATAAAGCGATTGTGGTGATTGTGAAGGTGCTGCTGTGGGCGGCTGGTGCGGCAGCATGTTGGCTTCACAGCCAGCTTGGCCACCAAATACTCGGACGTGAAGCTGGGGGAAAACCCCAACCTGTCCATGCCCGAGCTGGAGGAGTGGTCGGTGGAAAAACACACAGAGGCGAGCCCCACTGATGCCTATGGTGTCATCAACTTCCAGGGAGGGTCTCACTCGTACAGAGCCAAGGTAGGAGGGCAAATTCTTCTCTTTGCTGGAGGGTGAGGGTTTTATGTGAAAAGAAGGCTTGTGAGATAACTGTTACATGGATTGTGGAAAAATGAAAAAACATCCAAGATGTTTTGTTCAATGTCAACTTCTTTGGACCCATGATAAACATTAATTTACTTGGGTTTTAACCCTGTGTACTAATGTGAGGAGTAAAAATCTTAATAACATGGTGTTGTTCATATTGAAAACTTGTCGAGTATGCCATTGATAACCAACCACATCAAGCTTGATTTGATAAATGAAAAAGGAAAAAAAATCTTTTTTACGGCGCACATGATTACAATCTAGTGCTGGAACGATTGGTCGATCAATCAGTCGATTTACAGAAAATGAAAGGGCAACTATGTTGACAATCAGTTAATCATTTAAGTAATTTTCAAGCAAAAACACCAATTATTTGTTGTTGTCAGCTTCTCAAATGTGAGTTTTTGCTGCTTTTCTCTGTTTTACGTGCTCACGCATGTGCTTTTTGTCATGTCTGCGCAAACGTGTGCAGTATGTGCGTTTGTCCCACGACTCGCGGCCAGAGAGCATCCTGCGGCTGATGCTGAAGGAGTGGCATATGGAGCTGCCCAAGATCCTCATCTCTGTCCACGGAGGAATTCAGAACTTTGACCTGCACCCACGCATCAAGCAGGTGGTGGGCAAGGGCCTCATCAAAGCTGCAGTCACCACCGGGGCCTGGATTCTCACTGGAGGGGTCAACACAGGTCTGTAGTCTGAGAGAGATTATTTTAGTCTGTGGAAAGTGTAGGATCCCCCCCCCCCCCCCCCATTGCTGGCTGTGTGGTTTTTGGAATACTGAGGAATTTAGAGAGGTGTATTTCAGACAGGAAAAGTCAGAACATTGTTTTTGTTGAAGTCATATCATGTAAATATAGTAATGTCATTGTGGTTTTCAGTTGTTTTTCTCCACAGCGACCAGACTTTAAACCTCTTTAGGAACTTTTTAATGTCAAATTGCCTCAACAAATCATTGTAATGAAAACTGAACTCAAGAAAAATGGTTTTAATTAATTTTAACCTTTACATATACTAAATTGAAGATTCACAGAAAAGAACTGTGCCTCACACGTTCATTGTACACAAACCTGCACAGCTACCATCAGGGTGATAAGCTTGATGTAGCAGAAGTTTTTAATACTGGGCTCTAAGCATGTCATTTGGCTGTGTGTCGTGGCCAAGGTGTGTCTGCAGCCACAGCACAGCGTTAAGATGGTGTGGTCTGATCATAGTGTTTAAATCATTACTCACAGGGTCAATTACCCAGACCAGTGATTACTTTTAATGCCTCTCTGGCACCCTGGCCAGTTGGGATGGTCTTCTGGCTCACAAATTACTGCTGAATCCATGAGATCCATTAGCTTAGGATTGTGGTTCAACAACTTCACGGCTGATGTACCTGTTGTGGACCTGCCCCACTGGAGGCATATTGGTCACAGGAGCTTTGGGATCTAGCACACTTTTACTGGTCTTGGATTTATACTAAAAAATGTATGTTAACAGGTCGATCTTATTATTTAATTACCACTCAGAATTTTAAGTGAGGCATGGCAAAGGTTAAGTAGTAATAAAATCACCTGTCCAAGAGATCATGAAAGTTGACTAATTGATTCTTGCATCCTCTCTAAAGGTGTGGCGAAACATGTGGGAGACGCTCTCAAAGAGCACTGTTCGAAATCATCAAAGAAGATTTGCACTATTGGGATTGCTCCTTGGGGAGTTATTGAAAACAGGAATGATCTCATCGGCAGAGACGTAAGATACCTCACTATTCAATGTAGTCGTCTTTTCTTGTTTGTTACTTAATTTTTTTCAAGTCAGCATGTCATTTCTACTTTTCTGTTATCACTTTATTACAGATTATCGCTCCATATCAGACGCTACTGAACCCACTCAGCAAATTAAACGTTCTCAACAATCTCCATTCTCATTTCCTCCTGGTGGATGATGGGACGGTGGGCAAGTACGGTGCTGAGGTCAAACTGCGCCGGGACTTGGAGAAGCACATCAACCTCCAAAGAATACATGCACGTAAGAAAACCAGCAATTTTCTTTCAGTACAACAGTTTCCCTTGCTTGTTTTTCTGAGAAACACAGACTGTACAAGGTTACTGTAGATCCACAAAAGCAGTCCAGGGATGTTTTTCTGAGGTAATGCAGTGACATCATTTTGTGATTTAACTCCATGCTGTGTTGTAGTAATTAAGGATCCAACCAGATGCATCTCACTCGTTTGATTTTTACTGCTCACACTTCATCGACACCAGAAAAGGACAATTAATTATTTATAATTATTAAGTATTAATCAGAAACAAAAAAGCTAATTCTGATGTTCATCTATATTTCATTTGAAATAGCAATTAACAAATCAATTTAAGTTCCATTGAATGACACCAAAAAAATTACCAAAAATTATAGAAAATTACCATCAAATTATTGAATGACTATTAAAAGAATTTGCAGTTTAATTGTTTTTATTAAATTGAGGCAATACAATTTTTTTTCTTCCTTTTTGCCAGTTTGTGCTGGTTTAAAGGTGTTGGTTGTTAAGTTAGGCACCATTATGAGAAAGGGATTATTAGATTATTTTAGTTAAAAAAATGAAATGTTCAGGAACATTTCCTGCATTTGTGAATGGAAGCAGGGATCGATATTCATTGAAATCTGCACCGCCAGTTTCCCATCTCAAGACCTAGTAACATTTCAGGGAAAATGCCGGTACGGCTGTGTTGCAAATGAAAGTAGTAACATTGCAAGCACGTAAAGGGTTACGTCTGTCTGACAAAAGACGTTTCACATGGAGCGAAGGAACCAATCACAAGACTCCACGAGACGTCTTCCGCTGCGTACACGTACATCTGGCCTTGCCCCATCTTCTTCTTCTGTTGTGTTTTATGACAGTTGGCATCCATAAGTGTTGAATTACCGCCATCTGGCATGTGTGAAAAGGTGCAAGACGGAAATGTTCCTGAATGTAGCTGCATGTGTGAATAGTGAAAACCACTAACGGTGCCTGAAAGGTTATCTCAGCATTTTACTTGGAACTATGTATGAAAGAGGCTATAATGTTTAATAGTGAATTAGCATTGCACGTTCTAGGATGTATCCCTCAGACAGATCCAGTCTCAAGGTGTAGTTATTATAGAGTCGGTTTGTCTTTGCTTGGTGAAAACACGGTGATAACAGTGAAGTGGTCATTATCATCTCAACCTCTCACAAACTGTCATTTGGGTGGGGCTGTGTTAGGTGAAAGGGATAACACATGAAGGCAATAATATAACCTAAGCTCAAACTGTAAGCAGGCCTTTCGTCCACTTTCTTGTAGGTATTGGTCAGGGTGTTCCTGTTGTGGCCCTGATCTTTGAGGGGGGTCCCAATGTGATCCTGAACGTGCTGGAGTACCTTCAGGAGAGCCCTCCTGTCCCAGTGGTGGTGTGTGAGGGGACTGGCCGAGCTGCTGACATACTGGCCTACGTTCACAAGCAGACTGAGGAGGGAGGGTAGGACAACACACACACACACACACACACACACACACACACACACACACACACAGAGGACGGGGGTGGGCGGAGGAAAGAAAATGATGGCTGTGGATGGTGTGCCAAGGAACGAGTAGAAAAAGAGTAATGTAAACCATTACGCTTGAGGTTCCCAGTTGAAATATCAAGGTTTCAGCAAGTGTTTTCTGAAATAGTTAGATTTATGGTAAAAAAAAAAAAAATGTCAGTATGATGTTGTTGGTTATGAATCTTTTACTGCAGTGCTGCAGACAGTGATGATCTTTACTTCTTCTTCAGTTTTTGATGGCAGCATCGTTGGTGGCTCTGATCTATTTCTGTCCTAGAAGGATTTCTAACAACCCAACCACAGCCCAGCCTGTCATAAAAGAGATGAAAATAGTTGAACTTGTGACAAAAGTAATCTGCTGACACGCTCACCCAGCCAATGAAATTTGTTTAAAATGCTGCAAAATGTTGTAGTGTGTGATAATCACACACTAACTACAATCATGTAAATGTGTCCATGAATGTGAAATATCCCCTCATTCTATTGTTGCTATTGATAGTGTTGGACAGTAATCAGGTGGTGATGAATATACAAATGTGTGAATAAATGATGACTCGTTATCTTGTCAATCCTTACAAACTGAATACAGAGCTCATGATCAGTATTAAGTCAATTCTGTCAACCCATGATGTTCCAATCCAGCTGTAAGCACGTTCACACAAAAAGAGCAGGACATGAAATAACCAATCACCAAAACATACAGATGTTGTGCAGTAGGTAAGTAGGAAGTTAGTTAACTGCTGCAGCACAGAATGAATTGATTTAACAGTAAAAGGAGATGGGATATAGAAATCAATAGAAATGAGTGGAAATTAAATAATGAGTGATTGTAGAGTTTTATAAACATGCTATAGAAGCACATTATGTCTTTTATAGGAGTAGAAAGTGTGGCAAGGAAATCTAACTTTTATGTTCCTTTCTCCAGAAGGACTTCCTATAAAATGAATGAATATAAGCAATAGAAACATATATGAGACTCTGGACCAGTTCCTCATCTTTGAACCTTATTTTAAAAAGTTCAGTACTCTTAATGCATAATAAAAATAAGCCACCATGTTATAGCTCATGCAAAATTGCCAGTAAATGATATAATTATTTGTAATACATCTAAAAAATGACTCAGCAGATAGGGAAAATTTCCAGATGATGCCATTTTTTTCCTGAGCGTTTAATGGCAAGGATATTTTTTTATATTGTACATCTGAATCTGATAGCCTGACAATAATCAGCTGTGGAGCAGGTTAGCCATACAGCCAAAGTCTCCATGGTGATGTACTCAACTTCAAAATGAGCAAGTGTCATAACACCGAAAGGCCGGGGCTGATCCCTGAGTTAGTCTGCTTTATCAGTAATCTCACTTTATGACACCTGCTGCTGAAGTCAAGCTGTTCTGTTTGCAAAAATCAATATCTAAATTTAACTTGAACTGAACCCTTAAATGGTACACAGTAATCTTTATTTGCCAATAAAGTTTGTGACCTAGTGGCACACATTGATTCTCTAGACATCAAAGCTATCAAAGTTAGCGATTAAATGATCAGTTTCATTTGATCTATGCGTTACTTTTATTTAGTGTTTACCACTTTGGTAGATCAAATGACAACACCTCACTTAATAAAGTGGAAAACGTACTTTGCCATATTGTGGGACATTTAGATTTGAGAGGCTGTAATGATTTCATACAGACAGAGTGATGAGTAACCATGTTTTGCTGTAATTCTTTTATAGTCGTCTTCCTGACGGAGTGGAGACTGACATCATTGCAACCATCAAGAAAACCTTCAACTTCAGCCAGAGTGATGCCATCCATCTCTTTCAGACACTGATGGAGTGCATGAAGAGTAAAGAATTGGTAAATTCGTACACATTCACCCAATCACAAGTTGTCAGAGTCACTTAATGAATATAAATAAAAAGTTGTGGAAACCAAATATAAAAGCACCAGGAGAAGTGAGAGAAAATAGTGCAGCTTCCAACTAGATGAAACAAATAAAGATTTTATTGATCCCCAGAGGGGAAATTTGCATGTTACAGCAGTGCAGGAAACAAGGTAACAGATAAGAACTCAGAGAAATAAACAAAACAAAATAAAAAGTCAGGTTTACTTACACATGAGTGACATCAGCTGAAAATTGTTGGGCTGTTATTTTTTTTATAAATTGATGCCATATCACGCAAACTCTTTAAACATCTGAAGAATGATAATAAGTGCTATCTTATTTCTTGGAAAACAGATCACTGTGTTTCACATCAGCTCCGAGGATCACCAGGACATTGATGTAGCCATTCTGAGGGCTTTACTCCAAGGTTAGTAGATGACTTCTCTCTGAACCTTTTTTTTTAATTTTTTATAAAGAAACGCTCTGAGAGTAAAAGTCACGTGAAGTTGATTCAGTCTATTCATACGCTGAGCTTGTTGGCATTGGAAGATTATAAGATTTCAAGACTTTGTCATGTTTTCATTCTGATATAGATATGCTTTGAGAACAGAGTTTCCCCCCTGTGTGCCCTTCTCTTTGTGTTCCTGAGGAGATCATGTTGCTTGCGTTCACAGGGCCTCCTTATTCCAACACTGTCGGTCACTGAGCCGCATGTCTCTGTCTTATCACTCTTCCTTTCTGCAGCCTGTCTGAGAAACACAAAATGGGAAGAATTCAGAGAAGGAAGGCTGTTACCCTCTTTATTATTTGTTAAATCTGACACATTGTCGTTGAAAGAAATTATTTATGGAATTAATATTTCACCTGAAAGAGGGGTGTTACGCTGACTGTGTTGGGGTTCAACCTCATTCCAGTTTATTATGACCAAAGCCAAGAATGTGTTTGTGACTTGAGAAACAGGTTCAGACTTTCAAAAGACAAACTGAGGACTGCCAGTGATTGAAAAGCCCACTCAGGCAAATATTTGTCGACCTGAGGCTCATTCATCTTGGTGAAACAGTAACTCATGATCAAAAGGACCCTGGGGTATGAAAGCTCTCAAGCCTTTTAAAGAATATTGAGTGCTGCTTAAAGATCTTTTCTCTTTTCCACTTTGATTCAATTTATTTATTACTCAGCAAGCAGTATTTAGTAGGTTGGAAGTTTAAATTCCATCACTGTTGTTCAAACCACAATATAGGCATATGTGCTTTTTCATGTATGGATTTTTACGCCTGAAAAAGCAGGCTATTTGGAAATCAATTTGGCGATTTTAGTCCAGCAGGATTCCTGTTTGGTTCTTGTTCGACATTCAGACAATCACTTCTGTGTACAGGGAATATGATCATTAGACTCAGAGGACAATAAGGCAGATCACAGTGGAAGAGAGCGGTAGACTGAACAGGGATTTACTTTGTAGTCTAATCTGCTGTGTTGCTGTATTAGTGTGTAATTGACTGTATTACTGCCCCGGCCCTGCTCTACTAACCCCCTCTAATCCTGCTAGCTGGCTAACAGGAAATACACAGTTAATAAGGCTTTACTTGCCTGGAAATGAATATGTGTTAATGTGTGTGTGTTTACACATGGCTGTACCTGTGTATTTCAGGCACAAACGCGTCTGCCTTCGATCAGCTGGTCCTGACTCTGGCCTGGGACCGCGTAGACATTGCCAAGAATCATGTGTTTGTGTACGGACAGCAGCTTCTGGTACGTTTGTGTGTTTGTTTGAGTGTGTGTTTTGTGTGAGCCACAGCTTCCATGGATGTTTGCTTAGCTCAGTATTAGCTCCAAACCTTTGGACTCGCCCCAAAATGACCCCAGAATCTTTGCCGACCACAATCTGCTGTCTGAAGAGCCAGAGGACTGGAATCGGGCAGGCTGCCATGAGCTGCTTGTCTTAACTGTAACATGAACCCTATTACAGTTGTCATCATAAGCTGCCCTCAGTGGTGATGTTTATTTTGAAACTTGGGGACTCCCGCTCTTGCGTGAAAGGGAGGATAGATAATATTTATTTATATTTGGGGTTTTTTTGTAATTTGGCCATATTTTGGGTTCTCTCCCTTATCGTGTTTGTTTTATAAATAATCATTTGCTATAAAAATATGCTTTATAACAGCATGTTTGTCTTTGTTTGTGTGTATAGGTTAGCTCTTTGGAGCAAGCCATGCTAGATGCACTCGTAATGGACAGAGTGGACTTTGTCAAGTTGCTCATAGAAAATGGTGTTAGCATGCACCGTTTCCTGACAATCAGTCGGCTGGAGGAGCTTTACAACATGGTAAAATTATAAAATGTACACAATCCATTAAGTAAAACAGATTGGATGCTTGTAAAAGAAAGTATGTTTGTTTTTGAGTGTAGTAAAGCTTTTTGTGTCCTCTTCTATTGTAGAAACAATCTCCCAACAATCCTACTCTCCTCCACCTGGTTAGAGATGTTAAACAGGTAGAGTGAGCGCAGATGATTTTCATCAGTTGATGTTGACCAAAATCTTTTAGATCTTATTGTTCACTTTGTCTCTGTGACTTTTTACAGAGTCATCTGCCTCCAAACTATAAGATCACTTTGATTGATGTGGGTCTGGTTATTGAGTACCTGATGGGCGGGACTTACAGGTGCAACTACACTAGGAAACGCTTTCGAATCATTTACAACAATCTCCAGGGCAACAGCAGGGTGAGTGGGAATGTTTGCATTTGTCCAAAACATCTTTTATGGTGTTTATTTTGCAACTTCTGTCTGTGTTTCAATTTTCAAGTTGTATGAGTTCAAACCTGGCACGTCTTGTTGATGCCCCAAAAAATGAAGTCAAGCACTAAATGTGTGTTTGTGAACTGCAGTGACAATTCATACACTGTACTAATCATATTTGCGTTTAACCAACTTTTAACTGAATGTAATTTGAACTGTAATTAAAAGAAGTGGAGACAAATCATGACAATGTTTTCATCTCCTGCACAGAGGTCGGGGCGCCACACAGCAGGTCCTGGCTCTCATTTGAGGAAAAGTCACGAGTCGTTCAGCATGCAGGCGGACAAGAAGGAGAAGACCAGGCACAACCACTTCATCAAGACTGCACAGCCGTACAAACCCAAGGTAAACTCTCACTGTTCGAAAAAAGAACATAGCTTTCTTTATACTGGAGCATCCCACTAAAATTAGGTTAGCCTAAAATTTGCGCACATGTTTAAAGTAGAGGAAAAGCTCTCAAAGTAAGTGCTAGATAAAGAAAGTTTTTCATATCATATTCGTCTGACATCCTTCTCAGTTGTTGGATTGTTGCCTGGTGAAAACATGTAGAGATAAAAGAAAAAAAAAAAAAATCAGTCTTTGCATCTAAGGAGCTGCTGTCAAAAGGGAAAAATAATAACAAAAAGACCAAGACGTAACATCTGTCTCTCTCTAACCCTTCTTACTGCTCCCTGCTTCCCCTCTCAGCTGGAGTCCACCACTGAGCAGAACAAAAAGAGGAGCAAAGAAGAGATTGTGGACATAGACGACCCAGAGACACGTCGGTTTCCCTACCCTTTCAACGAGCTGCTGGTGTGGGCTGTGCTGATGAAAAGGCAGAAAATGTCGCTTTTCTTCTGGCAGCATGGCGAGGAGAACATGGCAAAAGCTCTGGTGGCTTGTAAGCTCTGCCGGTCTATGGGCTATGAGGCCAAGAAGAGTGACGTGGTGGACGACACCTCAGAGGAGCTCAAGGAGTACTCAAAGTAAGTTTTTCTATGACATTAAAACCTGTCTGAAAGGTATGAAATTTCTGAATTTTCTTTCTCAAAAAGCAAGGGTAAAAGCCTTTACAAACAGCACTGATGTTTTTCAGTGAGTTTGGGACGTTGGCAGTGGACCTGCTGGAGCAGTCGTTCAGGCAGGACGAGACGATGGCCATGAAGCTGCTGACGTACGAGCTGAAGAACTGGAGCAACTCCACATGTTTGAAGTTGGCTGTCTCCTCCCACCTACGGCCCTTTGTGGCTCACACCTGTACCCAGATGCTGCTGTCAGACATGTGGATGGGACGGCTGAACATGCGCAAGAACTCCTGGTACAAGGTTCATGTTCACTCTAGATATTTTTTTTGGTAACGAAAGAAAAGCCGGAGTAATTTCAGTGCGGGACCAGGGCCGTGATGTCAGGAACTCACACTGTTGAACCTCACTGAAAACCATATGTTCAGCTTAATATGTGCAATAAACATTCTGTTTAATATTTGTGTTCGATGAAGTTTTGGCAACAGGTGCGGTGTTCCTGTGTCTGGAACAAAGGTTTGCTTCTTATCTAATCCCAGTCTCAGTTCATGTACTGTTGAGGTGTTAAAATGCCACTTAGCTGAATGATACATGATGATGTAAGGAATAACAGTTCATGTCAGGAATCTTGTCTTATCTCAGATGACCTACTGGTGCAAGGTGCAGCAGCAAGGTTTTACTTATTAATTAGTAATAAATAAATAAAATAGATAGTGATAATTATAGCGCTGGGAAGAAGTATTCTTCTTAGATGTCTTCCTTGTCTTCCTGATTTTGAATTGGATTCTCACAAGGAGTGAACATGCTGTCGTTTCTTCATATTTGTTGGTTTTCTGTGACCAATAATATCAGACATTTTAATGTATCTGCATCAAGCGTGGGAACAATTTCTGCAGGGCTTGACCTTGTATTATTCTTGTCACTGGCAAGACAAATAAAATTGTGAAAAGCCACAAAACCAGGACCTTGCACTATACGGTCATTCAGATTTCAGTTTAAGTCTGTGCTTAGTCCATAAAATGTTTTCGTTTATTAAGGTGTGTAATTCAAAGGACTGTTTTGTCTCCAGGTCATTCTGAGTATCTTGGTGCCTCCTGCCATCCTACTGTTGGAATACAAATCCAAGGCTGAGATGGCTCACATCCCTCAGAGCCAGGACGACCACCAGATGACCATGGAGGACAGCGAACACAACTTCCAGAACATAGCTGAAGACATCCAAATGGTTAGATTTACTCAGTTTCTTGATCTTTATGTCTGATCAGTCTCCTATTTCTTTTTGTCATCTTTGTCATTTTCTGAAACCATAGGCTGACTGTGTTAAAGGGTTAATGAGCTGTTAACAGGTTACATCACTATTGTGTAATAAACCTTATATTCCTTTCTTCACCTGTTTCTATTTTCTCTGTTGTTTATTTGGTTACTTTTTAACTCACATGCTCCTTTTGTATTTCTTTTTTTTCCCCTTAGCTTCCTCTCTCTCTGTCTCTCATTTTCTTTCCACATTGTGGCCTGGTGTTGTCTAATTTGGGCTTTTTCAACCTCCCTGCAGGATGTGTTCAAGGAGACCAGATCCCACGACCATGTGGAGGCGAAGACTGACATGGAGACACACATTCGCTCCAGGAAGTTGCCCTTAACTAGGAAAATATATGCCTTCTACCACGCTCCTATTGTCAAGTTCTGGTCCAACACGGTACGCAAATGATGACAGGAGAGAGCACATGTATACACTCATCTCCCCCTTCATCCAACCATCAGTTTACTGGTGGTTTATCTGAGTAGGATTGTGAGTAACAGTCAGTCAAACCATTCATCTTTCCCCCTGATGCTCGGGAGGATAGATGCCACCCTAAGGCCGCGTTCAGACCAAATGCAGCAATGTGTGAAAAAACGGCAGCCCTCCCATTCATTTGAATGGGGGCGGTGCGTTTACACTGTGCAAGTGGGGACCACATAGGGCTCAGCAAAAAACTGCAGCAGCCGTCTGGCAAGAAATTGATCGTCGTGATCATCACAACGAAAGATAAAACAGTTGCTGCTGTGAAAACTCTCCAGAGTTGTAAATCCTGCCTGTGAGTTTTACAAACCGCTGCGCTGTGTTTTGGCTTCTGATAAGTCCCTAAATGCATTAATCTGTAACTCAAACTCGACTTCCTGGATCGTATTTCATTGTCTTGCTGGTACCTCATACAACACTCACCAACTGTTGCACCCCCCTGCACCATAGCACCAGATTACCAGATTTGGTCTGAATGCAACTCAATGTCACTGAACCAGACAATCTGTCATTTGGCTGTGTTTGATAGTTTCTCCATGAATACCACAAACAAGAGGGAAGACAAGGTGCAACCATGTCTTATCAGACGCCCAACAGAAAGTAGCAAGATACTAAGAATGGAAATACAGCTCTCTCACTCACTATGTATAAAAGCACTTAATGTAGACCGGTATTCTCACAGCACCTCCCATAGGAAAACCCCAGTGACACGATCATGCAACATTTTGGAATCCACCACATACAGCACTGTGCAAAAGTTTAAGGCATTCAAAGTTAAGTGAGGATGCTGTCAAAAATAATGTCATGAATAGTTTTTATTTATCAATAAACCTCATACAAACCTAAATGAAATCAATATTTGTTGTGACGGCGCTTTGCCTTTAAAACAGTACCAGTTCTCCTCTGTACACAGTTTTTCAAGGTACTTGTTGGTAAGTTGTTCCAAGCATCTTGGAAAACTGCTTCTGTCTCTTCATGTAATCCCAGACTGACTGATGAAACACAACTAGCAGCGCTAGCAGGTTAGAAGCCAGTAAAGGAACGTGTCCTTCTGGCTGCACCAGCAACACCTGCTTTGTGGAGTGAGCAGGAATCATGGATGGAGAGCATGAACCTCTTCACACATTAGTCCCTCTGGGTTCATGACCTGCACTTATTACCTGCATACCACATGTTCACAATATTTTAAGAACCACATAAGAAAAAAGGTAGTGGTAGTAGTTTAAGCTTATCCTGAAACACATCTTGCAGCGTCACATTCACACTCATGCACAGGATTATCACTCGTCTCTTCTCACTTGCTCTTACCTGTATTTATGTATTCAAGCCCGAGGCCGGTTCTCAGGGACTTAGGAGTGGTCACTGAGTTGTATTTACAGGGTCAGGGTTGTTTTACAGGCTGTTCAGGACTGAAATGTGCTGATACCATCACTGAAACGGCTAGTCTACGTAATATAGCTTATCTACATCTGTTGTACCTGCTTCCATCCTGATTTTAACACATCAGAGCAGCACTCAGCAGTGACTTACCCATCAGATGATAGTGTTAATGCCTGATTTTCCAGCACTTCACTCTTTTAGCGTCAAGGTTCAGCAGCTTTTTGAAACGGTTGACCTAATCCAAGTCATATCAATCAACTGGTCTTCTGTGTGTGTGTGTGCGTGCGTGCGTGCGTGCGTGCATGTGCAACGAACCTGCCGATTTAATTCTCATACTTTCCCACAGTCAGCAGTATGGTGGGTCTGTGTTTTTAAACACAATGGAGCTCTTTTGTGCAAACTCAAAAATGGAGTTAATATACCAAAAGTAGTTTTATTTCAGACACAAACATGTGGCTTTTCTACACGCTTCCATACAGGAGAGTTTTCAAGCTGCTCGAAGGTGCACTAAGTACTTTTAAGTGATTTGAACCCTGTCCAGATTCAACATCTTGTTGAACAAGCAAACATTTATAGCACAAAGTAAAAAAGTAAATTAATAGTGTTTGAGTGCTTGCCTTATAATTTCTCACCTTATTTATTTTTTATGTAAATTATATTCAGTGTTATTCATTTAAAAGTAATTTATGTAAATGTTTGTAAATGAGTTAATGACGAAAAAACATGAAAATACAGTAACTGATACACAGTTGCTTCATTTGGTATTTATTTCATTGTGGTTACTTTAAATTAAATCAGGATAAAGTAGCAGCAAACAATATATTCATTGGCCACAAAGGTCACAGACATGACAATTATAGTTTAAATGATAATAATAATTTTATTTAATGAGCATTTTTCAAGCAATAAGAACAAAATGCTTTTCAAAGTTTGCAAAAGTATTGTATATCATATAAAAACAAATGGATAGACTGTCATCTCTGAACTACATAGCTTGTTAGCTAGTAGGACACCTGTGATTTAAAGCTGTAGTAATTGATATTTGGACAGACAATCTCCAAAACAGACACAGACTCAGCCATGACATTAACTCATTGTAGAAGTTGGTATGACTACAGTTTGCTTGATGAGCAGCCAGTTTCAAGTCAAGTTTTAAGTCTGTAAATGACTAGTTGGTTAAAAATTCCCATCCTCATTCCTTATGTAATCCTCCCTGAACCCCTCCTCCCTCCCTTCTGAGAGCAGACTTTTTTTGGGAACTGTGAATTTCGCTTCAGATGGAGAAGATGAAGTTTCTCTCTCTCACACAGCCCTTATCCATACAGCTGAGCACTGAGGGCTCAGAGGCCAAGTGAAAACGATTTTCTCCCGACCAAAAGTGCCACGATGAGGTTGAGACCTTTCAGAGGGCCTCAGTTGACCTTGTCTCAAAATATTTCAGCGAGAGGAAGCCCCTCTCAGGAACTGTCTGAATTTAGAGGCTCTTTGTCAACACAGGCCAGTTATATTCTTCCATTCTTGGGAGAATTACTCTTCACATTCAATCAAGTATTTTCGCTCCATGTGCAACGTTGATGAGTCTTATTCTCGTGTGTCTCTTGTGGTCAGCTCTTCTACCTGGGCTTCTTGATGTTCTACTCGTACGTGGTCCTGGTGAAGATGCCTGACTGGCCTTCTCCTCAAGAGTGGGTGGTCATCCTCTACATCTTCACCTCTGCCATTGAGAAGATTCGAGAGGTATGTGCAGCAGAGTTGTTACGCACTCATTCAGAGTCTTTAAAAATAGTGAGGATGATGACTTTATTAATATGACACAGACGGTAGCTTTTGATACCAGTTCCTTTGTGTAATCCTGTCCTACAAATTAACTGAGACTGTGAACCGACTAACTTATTATTATATCACCTCCTTCTCCTTTTTTCCCCCAGATGTTTATGTCTGAAGCAGGCAAAATAAGTCAGAAGATAAAGGTGTGGTTCAGTGACTATTTCAATGTGTCCGACTTTCTGGCCATTATGACCTTCTTCATCGGCTTTGGCCTGAGGTTGGGTGGAGGGGATGCCCTCATCCCCGGGAGGACAGTTTATTGTCTCAATATCATCTTCTGGTACGTGCGACTCCTCGACATCCTGGCTGTCAACCAGCAAGCTGGGCCGTATGTTATGATGATTGCTAAAATGGTGAGTTCTTTTCTTACTGGAATAATTATTTGAATCACCAAATGCAATCATTGTAGAGGAAGTTTTCTTGGTGACATTGAGTGATTTGCTTACTAGGAACATTTCTCAGACATGCAGAGTGCAATTTAGGTGAAAGTCAAACTGTGCCTCCAGGTTTGTTCGCCTATAAGATGTTGTTTGTATTTTGTGTCTGAAACAAGACATAGCAGGCTTTGTAAGGCTGCCTCAGTATTATATTTTAGTCTTTAATGTGCCTGAACAGCAACACTTTTCGCTGTGACGGTGTGTTCACATAATGAGCAAAAGCACAGAACTATTGACTGGAAGTCACGCCACCGTGTGAATGTTTCACTATTTTACATCCATGATTCTGAAGATGCTCCCAAATTTACATAACACAGGAATATTTGCTTTATGGTCACGCCGAACATTCTGACTATCAGATACAGGAATTATATTTTATGATTTACAAATACAGTACTTTGTAGAACACTTCACATAGTAGAAGTAATATTAAAATGTTTGATAGTAATTATTTTGTGATAGATAAGGTCAGGCTTGTAGTCTGAACATACTGTTAAACTGTTGCTATGTTTTTGTGCATTCATCAATTGCTCATATTAATAATCAGTCAGTTTTTCACCAGTCCTACTATTATTTCATGTGTTAGTTCATGGTGTGGTTTTAACAAAATATTTTTACAACTTTTTGAAGTCGTAGCCCACCTTCAACAGCATATTGAAAATGGTAATATGTTAGATCAATTGATCTAAATTTTCTTTTCTTTAGTTTTAGATAGTTCAGCATTTTGGGAAAAACACTCAGTTGCTGTCTTGCCAAGAATTAAACAAAAAAATCAATGCAACGCTCATGTCTGTACAATAAATATGAAGCCAAGAGATGATTAGCTTAGCTCAACAGAAAGACTGGAAACACTTAACTGCAAGCCTAGCTCCGTTCAAAGTTGCTGTTAGTCTAATTTTTTAAGTAATGCGTTTATATCTTGTTTTCTAGCAAGCTAGTGACTTCCTGGGGTCTAATAAATGAGCTTTGGAGGTGCTGTTTCCCTCTGGTTCCAGTCTTAATGCTAAGCTAAGCTACCCAACTGCTCTCTTTAGCTTCATATTTACTGTACAGACATGAGAGTGGAATCAGTCTCTCAAAAGTCAAAGTTAATTTCCCAAAATGTCAAACTATTACTTTAAGTGATGGTAGATTTGAGTAGACCATTATATACACATTCATAGCTGTTGAGTAGTTGACAATTACTGAATCTGTCTTGGGGATTTCAATACAGCCATTATATATATTTTTTTATTTTATTTTTATTTTTTTTAACCCAGCAGTTGGAATCGACTATTTGCTTTGAAACAGGAAAAACAAACCAAATTAAAAAAAAATAGAAGAAAAGTTACTTTTTCATTTTAGCCAGTTTGAGAAGCAGTGTGAAATAAAATCCAGGGATTTGTTTATTGTGATTTTTCAAAGCAAAAGTGAGAAAGTAGTGCTGACTTGGGGTTCCCAGAGCAGACTTATGTGCTAAATAAAATCTGATGTTATAACATGACTTGAAATGAGTATGTGTTTCATCTTTTGCAGGTGGCCAACATGTTTTATATTGTGGTAATCATGGCTATAGTCCTCCTGAGTTATGGCGTACCCAGGAAAGCTATTCTGTACCCACACGAAGAGCCAAGCTGGACGCTGGCCAAAGATGTGGTGTTCCAACCATACTGGATGATGTACGGGGAAGTGTATGCCTATGAAATCGATGGTAAGGACGATGAGGATGGTAGGGGAGATTATGAGGGTAAGAACAGTTTTATTCAAAGCTTCTCAACCACAGCATGACAGCTGATTGTCACTCAAAACAAGCACTGGAAATCAAACCCACGACAGCATAATCATTGTTCCCCTCACAGCCTCTTTCACACAACATGGTTCACACACAGAAGCAGCTGTTCTCTTTGAAGAGGGCAGAGCTTTTTGCTTCACCACAGCATCGACTGCCTCGACTCAACTACAAATCGACGGGATGAAGGCAACGATTAAGCAATCGTCGCTTGAGTCGGGTGCATTTGAAGCTTAGGTGGAACAAAACACCTGGGTGTGCTCCATAAACCTGAGTTGGCATCTCGAGGTTTCACAAACTTGAAATTTATCACATGCTTTATTACTGTGAATATGATCTTTTATCTTAGAAAGGGAAGATGTGGTGAGTAGGTACATGTTAATTAAGAAGTGCAAACTTTTGTTAAAAGAAGACGTAACAAACATTATAAATATTCCTCTGTAGTTTAGCCAGTTTAATCATAATGAATACATACAATAAAAATCTAGAGACGGTTTTATATTAGAACACTAAATATATAATATTTCAATGTAAATTTGTACATTTAACCAGTCACGTTAGTCCAATTCAGACCCATCAAGGAAAGAAACTTAGTTGTAAATGCATATGAACAAGACCTGGTGTGTGTGTGTGTGTGTGTGTGTGTGTGTGTGTGTGTGTGTGTGTGTGTGTGTGTGTGTGCGCACTCATCCTAATAGGCTCCTTCTCTTCTTCACAGTGTGTGCCAATAACAGTGAGTCATCAGTAAAGAGCCTGTGTACAGCAGGAGTGTGGCTGACTCCTCTCCTACAAGCAGTCTACCTCTTTGTACAGTATATACTAATGGTCAACCTCCTTATCGCCTTCTTCAAGTGAGTGCAGAACATTTATGCATTTATGTTTTATATTTCTAATGTTCACTTGCATGCAATGGTTAAAAATATATTTTTATGGCTATCCTAATGAAAAATAGTATGCTAAATAGAAGTGTGAACAAATATAAAACCTAAACATGTTTTCAGTTTTAAAGAAAAAAACTTTAAATATTACCGGCATTCGTCTCAACATCATTATCCTCAATGTCATTTCTGAACTGTTTTCCAGCAATGTGTATCTGCAAGTGAAGTCGATTTCCAATCTGGTGTGGAAGTACCAGCGCTACCATTTTATTATGGCCTACCATGAGAAGCCTGTTCTCCCGCCCCCCTTCATCCTCCTGTGCCATATCTACTCTCTCTTCTGTATGTGCAGAAAGAGAAAGAAGGAGAATACCTACGGACCAAGTATGATCACACTACTGTCAACTGTCTGGCAGAAACCTCACGTGTTCTGCATATAGATTATTAAATAAGGGGGGATATTGAGCAGTTTTTGCCACTGATCATAAATATTTTTCAATGATTACAATTATTTTAAGTTGGATTGATTTGATTCCAGTGATTTTGAGTTTTCTAAGTGTTTAAGTGTTGCTGCTTACCACCAGCAAGGACAACAACAGTATCAAGTCTCTGCTTTCTGTTGATAAAGACCCTGTGGTGCAATATCCTGTATCCTGCACATAATCCATAATGGATTCTCCTTCTTTCAGAGCTGTTTCTCACTGAGGAAGATCAAAAAAAGCTTCATGATTTTGAGGAGCAGTGTGTGGAGACGTACTTTCATGAAAAGGATGATCAGTTTCACTCGGGGAGTGAGGAGCGTATACGTCTTACCTCAGAAAGGTGGGGTTGTTATTGCCCTTTTTTGAGGCAACGTTCAAAAACATGAAGTGTTTAAAATTAAATCAAACGATTAAGAGGAATTACTAAATTTAAATTTACTATAAATGAGTAAGAAAAATCTGACATTTTCCGAATGAGTTGATGAATATGCCATGCGACAGCACTGTTCATTAATTTCAGAGTAGATATTAGTTCTTTATATTTTCATTTTAACAATAAAATATTTTCATTTTTACAGTAGTTGTTAACAATAAGTATAGCAGGTAACAAAAGCTGAGTTGTGGGTGACTAAAGCTACTGTTTTCTGTCATTTCCAGGGTTGAGACCATGTGTCTGCAGCTGAAAGAGGTTGGGAACAAGGTCAACTTTATAAAACGCTCTTTGCACACACTGGACTCCCAGATTGGACACCTCCAGGACCTCTCAGCTCTGACTGTGGACACTCTGAAGACTCTAACTGCCCAGAGGGCATCAGAGGCCAGCAAGGTCCACAATCAGATCACCCGGGAGCTCAGCCTCTCTAAGAACGTGGTCCCCAGCATCGCCCCTGTGGCAACAGACACTGGCCCCCAATCCAAATCGTCCGTGATAGGCAAACGTAGTGTCGGTGCCTACTTCGGCTCCTCTTTTCCCCAGGCCGGAGTCAACATAGCAGATTCTCTTTTTGGGATTGGTGTAGGGGGAGGGGCTGGGACTGAAAGTAGCCGGAGAGTCGGGCCCAGCCCTGGAGCAGGACTGGGGCTGGACCCCAACCTGAATCCAGCAATGAGCCCAGAAAGGAGGGGCTTGTTTGGGCTCGGGCACCTTGCTGCAGAGGCTGGCTCCTCAGGCAGTGCCGGCTCCAGTGCCTTTGTCCAAAGTGCTGCAGCCATTTCCCCACCGGAGCTGCGTCTCCGAGGCCACTCTCTCACCCAGAGTAAGCTGACCCGTCCACAAGAGCCGGGCTATTCCGACTCCCCATCCAGCCTGCCCAATGTGCCCTCCCCTGGGGCTCAGTTCCACATCAGCAGCACCCCTTCCCAGCCCAGTGGCTCCAGCCACCCTGAACTCGCCCTAGCTGGACTTTACCAGCAGCCCCTCCAGCCAGACAGCACCACTGTAGAGTTTGGTGCGTTTGTTGGTAAGTATGAGAATGAGGCTGAATCTGGTGTTGATGAGAGGATAAAAGAGAAGGATGAGAACTGTGTGTGTGTGTATCCTACTGTTGTCGTTGTTTCGACTTCGGGCTCTGCTCGGTCTGCCTGCTTGCCTGCTTGCGTTGCAAAGCCTGACAACACAGAGGGGTTAGGAGCTGGGGAGAGAGAGAGGGAGGGGAGTTTGGGATATGTGAATGAGGCTTTCTGCGACGACGAGGGCAGATCAAGCTCTCTGAGTAGAGGAGGAAACGACACTAAAGCTGCAGGTCGGATGACCTCATCACCACCGTTTGACACCCACGAACCTAGCAGCCTGCCAAGTTTCACTCACGCCCGTGCTGCGGCATTCAGGAGACCCCGCAGACGAAGGCACAGGGAGTTGAGTTTGTCTGGACCAAAGGCTCCTCCAGCGTCCTGCTGTGAGGTTCAAAGTGGGTCTGAAGTCCCCGTTGGAAAGAGGAACATGGCAGGAGAGGCAATGAGAGGTTTGAGTTTCAGTCTAGATCAGGGCTGCGTCTGCCGGGTGCTCAGGCCTGTCCATCTCCAGATCAGGATCCCAGTAAACCTCTAAAGCTGGTGGCTTTTCCTTTCCTTTCTCCGCTCCGTCTGGACCTTTTTTGTTTGTTCTCTGTTCCTGGGTGGCTCTGAGGTTTTCAAGTATGATGTGACAGAAGCATGAATGATTGGTTGACTGGTTGAGGTTTTCTATGAATAAGGACTAACTGTTGATTTAAGGATGTGTTTGGCAGGTGGAGGTGAAGGGAGGAGTTTCTCATAAGAATCAAATGTTTGAATTGTGATTATTTCACCATTGTGGTGATGTCAGCAGATCGGACTGTGTGTTTTGCTTTCTTTGTTTTGAATGCTTTACAGAAATTGCTGTAGATTTCCTAATGGTAGCAAACAAATCATTCTTTGATTGTTTTGATGGAAACGTTACAGGCAAAGATTACGAAAAAAAAAAGTACATACAAATTTTTTGTTTTGGGGAATGTGATTTGGTGATTGAAACAGCAGGTTAAATTACACATCATTGAAAATACTAATACATTTAACACACACTCAGTCTGTGGTGTTCTCACTGTGTCTTTCTGGTTTCAGGACATAAAGACAGTTTGGACCTCCAGCACTCCACACCCAAAGAGACCTCCACCTCTAGCACACAGCACAGCCCGGCCACACAGACCAGACCGCAGGTGTGTGTGTGTGTGTGTGTGTGTGTGTGTGTGTGTGTGTGTGTGTGTATATATATCATTGTATGGTTGTTTTGTGCTCAGACAGTAGCATACGTCATTTTTAACTCAGAGGAGCTTGTAGTGTGGAACATTGTCTTAAACCTATTAAAGTCACTATTAATCAGTGTGTAGGAATAATGTTTACGTTCTCATACCTTTTCCTCTTCATCCCTGCCTGTTTTTCTGGTCACAGGGTCAGCCTGAAGGTCACGGTCACATCAGAGCAGTCAACTCCTACGCTGGCTTCACAGAGTTTGACAGGAACCCGGCTCTTCTCCATCCTGACTCCAGTAAGCTTACGATACACAAATAATGTTAATTATTTCAGTTCTCTGCAGCCCATAAATCACCAGCCGTGTCTGTGAACAGTTTTTCTGGTAACAAGTGATGGTTGGTGATCGTTCGTTGTGTTTCTGTAGCTCTGACGAAGAAGGACAAGAGCAGAGTGTCAGCTGAAGACATCCTCATCCATGAGGACCCCAGAACTGCAGTACTGGTAAGCAGTGTGTGTATTGTAAGAGTACAAAGTAGAAAAACACATCTTTGTGTACTTAAACTCTTGTTAATTTTATAAATTCCGGTTTATGTCATTGTTTAACAACTTCTCATTTCTCTACCAGGAAAGAGTTCAGGTCAAATCAGCCCAAGCCAGCAGCCTGTAAGTAACTTCCTACACACACATACATACACACACACACACACACACACACACACACACACACACACACCCTTGTTACTTTATAGGAGCTCATATACAGACACAAATCAGACCAGTTTTTGTCTGATTTAAGTCAATGTCTGGTGCTTGTTTGTCTCACATATTGAAAGCCAGCACACAGTGATAAACACTTATTGACGCCACCAAATGTAAATGCATTACACAAGCTCCTGTGTAGATTTGTAAGTCAGACTGCTGCTACATGTAATCTTTTGTTCAACTAATGCCTTTCTTTCTCTGTCTCTGTCTGTCTTGCTCCCCGTCAGTCGAGCTCCTGGGGAAGATAAACTAAATGGTAAGATCTGTCGTTTTACTGTCGTTCCTCCATCTGAATGGTTCGGCTGGGTCTGACTCGTTCTGTCTGGATCAGCTGGTTCAGCAGCATTACATGAACACTCTTATCACAGTGACATTTGACCTTTTCCCCTTCCTTTCATCCTTTCTGTGTGTGTTTGTGTGTATGTGGTATCCATACAGTAACATGGGGACAACCATTTTTCTACAATCCATTAATAACCTTTTTACTGTATTTCTAGTGTTTTTACTCAAGCATTGTCTGTCTTTGGTTTGGTTGTGACATTGCTTTAACAACATCATAGTGTTTTGAAAGACAACGGGTCACGGCGCCTCCAGAATAGTGTAGAATAATTAAAGGTTTATTCCAGACAAGGTGACAAGAATTTGACTGATAATCTGAGGCAGTCGAGGAATATCTCAAATCTTTACAAACTGGTCACTTCACTGGAACATATAAAAACCTTCAGGCCTACTTGCAGACACTGCATCATACGATAGTTTTTCAGTTACTTATACTTCATGTAGGTGTAGTAATGTTGCTGGATGAAAGCTTCATCGTGCCTCATTTTGTGGTTACAGCCGCAGTTGCTCTCTACACACCACGCCACACTCACCTCGGAGCCAGAAAGGACTGTGAGTAACCTGCACTGACCAACCAAACAGCACAAAGTTTTTTTTTTTTATACCATGAATACCTGCACTCGCAATTAGGGCTGATTAGTCGACTGAAAAGTAATGAACTATTTTGATAAATAATTAATGTTTCAATTGTTTTTCAAGGATTTTCTGCTTCTCTCAGTTTTATATAACTGAATATCTTTGGACAAAACTAGCAATTTGAAGGTGTCACCTTGGGCAATTTTTCACAACTTCTTCACATTTAATAGATTAAATGATTTAATGAGTTAATGGAGAAAATAATCAGTATTGAAAATAATTAAATTTCAGTCCTGCTCCCAATATTTACCATTTCTTAACAGAAAGACCAATAAACTGATGACACTAAGAGGAAGGTCTGGCAATGATAATATTTATCATCTAGCATGAGAAAACAAGGAAATTCCAAAAAAATCTTAAATAAAATTAAAATTTATTTAAAAAAAAAAAACCCATAAAGCTCAGGTTTATATAATGTTTATAATTTATTAATGTTTCTGTAACCTTCTGACTTTGAATTATAGAAGGAATCACAAATATATTACCCAGATAAAAAATAAAAATATTATCATATTTGCACATTTTTATGACATTCTCATGCCAGTGCAGAGGCATTATGTTTTCAGGTTGTCCTTCCATCCCATTCTCGTGAACGCAGGAACGCCTGGAGAGAATTTCATTACATCTGGCACAAACATCCACTCGGACTCAAGGATGAACTGATTAGAGTTTGGTGGTCAAAGGTCAAGGTCACTGTGACCTCACAAAACACATTCTTGGCCATAACTCAATACACTAATTATGACACACAAATGTCTAATAGGATAAATGAAGAAGTGACATCTTATATGTCAATATAGTGATACCTCATTTCGCCAGAAAATAAACTTGATGCCTTTTTACTATATTCCATCAAAGTCTTCATTACAAATATTACATGAGCCTGGACAAACATGGATGTAAACTGCAATTTGACTGGTTGGCGGAGGTGTACAACCATGAGGCGGTGTTTACCTAGCAACAGAATGTACTTCCAGTAAAACTGTTGCACTAAACTTGAGCATGATGCCTGTTTCTGTGCCTCCGTTGTTGTGAAGTAGTAAAGAGACATCTACTGGTGGATACTGGAACAACTCAGGGTGTTTTTGTTGGATTAATGCGCTCAGATGATTGATCAGTGATCACCACTTGCAGGTTCACTGACTGCCATCAATTATTTCTGTAGAACATTTTGCAACAAGATTAACAGTCAACTTTTTTTTTTTCTCTGTAGCTATTGGCTCACCTTTCAAGCCCATAGAAAGCTACCAGTACTCAGGTGAGATATGGATTCAAGAGAATATGCTGCATCATTATGTTTTCATGTATTATTTAAGTTTCCAGAATCAGTAATTAGTTTATAGGTGAAGACAAAGAGCAATTAATAATCATACAAAGTAGTTTTACCTCTGTTCACTCCTCTACTGCAATTGTCTTAACCTGTGTGTGTGTGTCTGTGTGTGTCTGTGTGTGTGTGTGTGGATGTGGATGTGTGTGTGTACACCTTCCCTCTGCAGCTGTCGAGCGCAACAACTTGATGAGGCTGTCCCAGAGTATCCCCTTCACCCCGGTGCCCCCTAGAGGTAAGAGTGGATCACGGTGCATTCCCAGATATGTCAGGTCAGCTGATAACCTTTGCCGACTGTTCTGAGGAACGACGGCAGGCAGTTTGAGAATGAGGAAGTAAGGAGACAGATAAGAAGACTGTGGTTTCTACGTTGTTATTTCCCCTCCCACACCTGCAGCTGTTTGCCCAAGCTATCAAATAACAAAGTGTAGGTGGCATCTTTAGCATGTGTGTTGACAAACCACGGATTTGAAACATTTTGATGTTGTAGTTTCGAGTGGTTGGCATGTTGTTGTCACAGTTTTGCTGCTAGTTTTCTGTTGTTGTCACTGTGAATAGTTCAAGGAAACTCAATCGGCTGATTGCCTTTAAATGTAAATGGTTGTGAGTCATGTGATCCATGCAGTTTCTAGCCATTTCATCATGATGGTGTTATAAGGAGGTGGTTGTTTATTTGCAGTCAACACAACACGCAGTTTGTCTAAGAAACAGGGAGCAACATGGCATTTTTAAAACTGAAGCAATATTTCTACTATTACTATTTCATCTTAAGAATCCTGTAATGTAATGTGTTGTGAAGAGCTACCAGCACTATCACAGCCTGCAGCTTTATACAGCTTTTGGCAGCTTTCAGCTCATAGTTTTGTCTAATCAGTCTTGAATAAAGTTGGAGACAAATCGTGAAAAAGACATTAATCTACAGAAAATACACAGAAATATCTGGCCAAAGTAAATGCTTAAAGAAGCATTCGCTATCAGTCAATACTTGTCTAAAAGCTTTGGAGAAGTTGTTTCAGAATCAGCTGGCATTTATTAGCTGTATTTATTCTTGTCATACAATACCTCATAACTGCATCATCCTGAAACTGGCCCAAGGAACTTTGTTTTTTGTCATCTTCCCCTCTCTCTGCCCTCAAATTTCCTGTCTGATTCTGTGCTGTAAATAATGGCAAAAATGCCAAAAAGTAATCTAAAAAGGAAGGAAGTCAAATACCTAGCATACCCACAGAGACCCACACCCATCATACAGAGTTAATGGATCAAATCTTGACTGAAACACCAGTGCAGTGAACATCAGGGCTATATTTAAAGCCATAAAGCAGACTTTATGGACATACAGCAGCACATGTTGCTCTTCGTCTGCTGGATGTGTAAGTAGGTAAATATTTGCTAATACATCAGCCGGATGCACTTTATGATACTAGATCATTGTTCTTCTTGCTGTGAGTTTGTTTTGGGATCTTTTTTGCCTCCCAGTGGTCAAAGTGTGTAATGCAGTGTCATTTTCAAGTGGTGTTGTTCTGACACAGAGAAGGATGAGACGGAGACGGAGGCAGGGAAACAGGAGCAAACACAGAATCTGACATGTTAGAGTTGATTTTAGAAATATCACACTGTAATCTCAGTTTACGTTATCTCTACAGCAGGAGTGTGTCTAACTCTGACCTGCCGCTGTGTGTTTCTTTAAGGTGAGCCGGTGACTGTGTACCGTCTGGAGGAGAGCTCCCCCAACACCATCAACAACAGCATGTCTTCCTGGGCCCAGCGGGGCCTCTGTGCAAAAATCGAGTTTCTCAGCAAGGAGGAGATGGGCGGAGGACTGAGACGGGCCCTCAAAGTGCTCTGCACTTGGTCCGAGTACGACATCCTGAAACCAGGACACCTGTATATAGTCAAGTCCTTCCTTCCAGAGGTGGTCCAAACCTGGCAGAGCATCTACAAGGAGGACACTGTGCTGCACCTTTGTCTCAGGGTAGGGAGCACAAACATACCACGATACTCATGTAAGAGCCTCCTACACAAAGGTGATACAGTGAAAAGGTGGTGTGTGTGACCGATTTTTCCCTGTGACAATCCAGGAAATTCAACAACAGCGAGCCGCTCAAAAGCTGACATTTGCTTTCAACCAAATCAGACCGAAGACTATTCCTTATTCACCGAGGTAAACACACACGCAGGAACACACACACACACATCCTAGAAGTGTTTTCATGCTTTATTTTCATGTATTTTTTATTTCCGTGTGTTATGCAGTCAGGTCACAAGATTTGCGTGTCTGTGGTTTTTCAAGGCCTGATATATATTTAGCATATCTAGCATAATTTAAAGTAGTACAACATATGATTTATACACATCAACACAAACTCTTCCTTCACCCAGCTAGATTTTAACACTGCATGCTTGTTGTGAAGCACTGGATATCTCTAGCATTATTTCTTAAACAAATGCACAAAATTTGCAAAAATTTGCAAGTCTATTTACAGGCTTCATTTTTCCGCATTTACTCTCTAGATATTTTCCTGTGGTTTTACAGCACCTATTGTTCTCTTGCTTTCAAACTGCATATTACATGATGCAAAGCAGCTCTCACTGATAAACGCTTCGAAACATTTATGATCCTTTGACATCATCTCATCCTGGAATTTGATTATTTTATTTTCAAATTAATATTTGAAATAAATATTTCCATGTTCACAATTCTAAATGCATTTAGATGCAATGTAGATTTTCAAGTCAGAACCCGAGTCTTTAATGTGGCTGTCACTGTGTGTGTACAGGTTTCTGGAGGTATTTCTGCTCTACTGTCACTCTGCTGGACAGTGGTTTGCCATAGAGGAGTGCATCACTGGGGAGTTCAGGAAGTTCAACAACAACAATGGAGACGAGATTGTCCCCACCAACCTCCTGGAGGAAACCATGCTGGCCTTCAGCCACTGGACCTTCGAGTACACCCGCGGAGAGCTGCTGGTGCTCGACCTGCAGGGTAAAGACACACAAGATGTGATACATACAGTATCAACACACTGAGTCCCTTAACAAGCAATCAAGTGAATTTATAGAAAAGGTTTTTTGTTTAAAATTGTTTCCTTTACACGAGGACAACACATCTCCACATTCAGTACAAGGAGTAATCATCAATACATCATCGATAATCAGTCATGAAGATGGGAGAGCTTGTTTTTGTAGTAGTTATGAGGTTCACATAGTGATGTAGTTCACCTGTTTCCTGTGCGTGATAATCAATTAATCGTTTGGAGTCATTTTTTATATTAAAAAAAGTCAAAATTCTCTGATTTCAGCTTCTCAAACATGAATATTGTTTCTGTAGTCCTCTATAAAATAAACTGAATATCTTTGGGTTGTGGACAAAACAAGACATTTGAGGACGTCACCTTAGGCTTCAGGAAACATTTTATAGATCAAACAACTAATCGATTAATCGTTAATTAAATTAATCGTGAGTTGTCACCCTAGTGCGTTTATATTACAGCTTTTTCTCCAGTTACAGTTTATTCTACTAAATTAATGAACTGCCAGTGCACCTATCAGTATTGATATTGTTTTCTAATTAAAGTTTTTGATAATGAAGCGTGTTTGGTGTGTTTGTCTCTGTAGGAGTCGGAGAGATTCTGACAGATCCATCAGTTATAAAGAGTGGTGAGAAGGGGTAAGTGCACTTTTAACAATTTCTCACACGTCATTCACCTTTTTAATTGATTTATTTAGCTTCTTGTGACTCACTTTTGAATAACATTTCAACTTTATCAGCCACTTTTTTTAAAAATAACTTTGCACTTTGGGACTCCTGCAGGTCTTATGATATGATATTCGGACCCGCCAACCTGGGAGATGATGCCATTAGGAACTTTCGTGCAAAACATCACTGCAACTCCTGCTGTCGCAAACTCAAACTTCCTGGTGAGGGATATTCTACAGCTGCCATTCAGTTACATCCTTCCTAAACTGAATCACTCCCCAATTGTGCTAAAAATCTTCGAGCTTTAAGGCAGCATTTACCTACCGCCTTGGCTGCTGGTTAATCTTAATTTAGCGTATTTTACCGGTGATAAACCTCTGGTGATAACTGGTGATAGATTTATTGTGTTAAAGATATATTACAGTTTTATAACACTTTTTTTTCCCTTTTCCCTCCCTCTTGTTGGTCAGATCTGAAGAGGAACGAATACACGCCAGATAAGGTGACATTCCCGCAAGATGATCCTCCCAACCCGGGGGGCGGCGTCAAGGAGTCCCGCCAATCAATGAGGCTGATGCTGTGATCCCTTTAAAGCGAGAAGGCGAATGATCACGAGGCTACTCTGTTCTGATCCATTTAGTCAAAGCCAAGGAGCAGGAAGACGTATCCAATCAACTGGAAGAATCACACCTGTGTTTCCATGGAAACCAGTGCATGCAGACTGTGTATTGTTTTTGTTGGTCCCACCAAAATGCTGTGTCGAACACAATTCAACCATCTTAACCTTTGTTTTTTAGTACATAAATGGGGGGGTAAAAAAGTTTTAAACATATTTTGTACAAGTTTATGAATTATATATATATATATATATATATATATATATGAACTGGATATATGGACAGGTACACTATCATTGCGGAGGGTTTATTATTTATTATGAAGTTTGAGACGTTGCCTTGTTTTAACAAAAAAAGAACAAATCTAAGTGCATTGTACATCTGTTACAGCAGCTTCAGAGAGGAACGCCTGCTGAGATTCAGTCACTGCAACGCTGCAGTTTGCCACCAGATCATTTTTTTTAAATGTATAAAGACTCGTATCACAACTTTTTGTCTCTTAGTTAATTAAAAGATATACATGAATTTGAAAATCTTGTAAAATATGGGCAGATTGCAATGCAACTTTTACAGAACAATGTATGTAATTTTATTGTATTGAAAGTGTGTCCACCAAAATATTGCTGATAGTTTTTATTGTTACAAAGGTACTATTGCTATATCTTTGTCATCAACTGTTGTATGAGCAAATTACAATCTAGTGTATCTTATAGATACTGATATCTGGCATGAGCTGAACAGATTAAAATATTTTATTCAGGGGAACTGACGAACTAAGGGTATTACTGTATACATTTTGTACTGGAATCATTTTAAACAAATAAAATGTTAAAAAAGCTTCAGCAACATCGCTCAGGTGTTACAAGTGTTGTGATAGGTGGCTTATATTCAGATTCAAACCGAGCAGATTTACTCCCTGCAGTTTGTAAGTGGGCTGTGAAGATGAAACAGCAAAAGTCTTTCAGACACAGATGAAACTGGTCATCAGTATTTGAAAGATTTTCCCATTTTTTTCTCACATTCTCATATTTATTATGGTAACATTAGAGGAGAAATGATTAGTTGATTGATAGAAAATGAACCGGAGACTATTTTAATAGTCTAAACATTCACTGGCTCCCAAATGTGAGGATTTTTAATTCCTTTCTTTGTCTTATATCATAATAAACTTCATGTGTTTTGAGTTTGTCAGTTGGTTGGATTAAAAAAAAAAAGCAAATTGAATGCATCATCTTGGTGTCTTGGGAACTATAACAGGCATTTGTAACTATTCTGGCATTACAGACATTTGATTAATTAAGAAAACAATTGGCAGATTAATTGAAAATGAAAAGAATCATTAGTTGCATTGTAGAAATGTCCCTGTTCACTCAGAAATGTGTTAAGCTTATTGTTACTTCACTTGGATGTTTGGGCTTCACTGTGCAGAACGATGTATGTGTGATGTGGTAATATGACGCCTCCAGTCAGTCACAAATTATTAGAATATTTTTAAATGTCTTAAAACAAGTCTGGAGAGGATCTTAAAATGTTGCTGACTGCATAGTGTCCATCATCAGTGCAGAGCAGTGAAGTCCTGCAGATAAAGGGCGGGTAAATTCTTGACAGTATGCCTGCAGAAGGAGACAGTGGGTCTGGTGTTTGAACAGAGGCCTCAGATTCCTCAGTTGGACAGCAGCTGCTGGTTTATGAATCAACACACAGTAACCTCTGTTCACCTGAAACACGTCACCTCTGATTGAAACTGATAGACTCGCCTGAATTAAGCCTGCTGAACGTCCCTAATCTGAATGCACCTGCGTGATAACACACTGCTTCTCTCACTTCTCTAAAACGAGAATGTCACAGAGGTTTGACTGTAACGGCCTATATCCTCTCACAGTCTGTCATCACTTCACTTGGAGGAGAATAAGAATTTAGTGTGGCATCTGGTTCTTCTGCTCTGCAATAACACTTTTCATACACTTTGTAGAGGTTTTTGGCTTACATTTCTTAAATTGTGCACTTTTTGTTGTGTTAATTTTATACCTATTGTATTGTTGGTCAGTTTGGCTTCAGTGAAATACCAGGAAGACAACAGCAGGGGAGGAAACTACAACTGTAACATGATACTGAAACTATACTGTCCATGTGGTTGGTTTGTTTTTTTTGGTTTGTTTTTTTCAAATTTAATAATGATGTGTACACTGGACAGACTGGTCTGCCCTCCCAATGGGTGTGGTTTACCTCATAATATAGAGTCCTATAATCATGACTTTGCATTTTATTCAGATCAGCTTTTGTCTGAGTGTTTACAGCTCTACATAAACCACTGGTTTACACGAATCAGCCACAAAACCATGACTACAGTCACCATTGAATATTGGTAAGTTTTTAACTTTATTCTGCTGGTTAATCTTGTGCATTAGACAGTCTGCAGAAAATGTGTGTGTGTGTGTGTGTGTGTGTTGAGAAATAGATACATAGTAATGAGGAAACTAGTGTCTACAGAACATTTCCTGTCTTTATGCACAATGATGTGACAATTTCCCAGTTAAATTAACTTAAGGGTTCAAATGAAGCTCAAGGACCAGGAACAAATAGATGTATAGACTTAAATTAGGTACATATTTAAATTTTTCATATTCCTGTTGGCTAGAAATACAGAAACTCTTATTATATAATCAAGTGTTTTTTTGTGTTACAGTAAAGGATGAAGCTATGCGTACCGCTACCAGGAACTGGCTGGTGCCATAAGGCAGGTTCCTGGTGTGCAGGTGTCAGGAACCAAGGGGAGGCCAGGTAAGCTGCTTTTTCTTTCTCCACTCATATAGTGCCGTGTGGAGGCCCATTTCAGCCAAAACGTTAAATAAAGCCATGGGAATGAGAAAAATTAAAATACTCATGGAAATTTTGAGTTGCTATATCAAAAATCTGACTTTTTAAGACAAAGTTATGAGAAAGTAAGTCAAAAATTTTAAGTCATAATTTTGACTTACTGTCTTATGTCATAATTTTAACTTTATAAAGTTAAAACAAGAACATTTTCAAACCTATGAGTACTTTTTATTTCACAGTAAGCAATCACTCCATAAATACTTTTTGTAGACTGGTAGATGAAGAAGTAGAAAATAAATTTGGGGAACTATCACATATACTGAAGTATGAGAGAAAGAATCTCACACATGCTGAGAGAAAAGAAAAGAATGTCACAATAAAGCCATGTGACAAAGGAGGTGATATAGCCATAATGGTCACAAGTAAGTTAAGTGAAAAAATAAATAAAATGTTGATGATAAAAAGTTAGCAGGAAGTTACTACTGAATCCCACAGAGAACTATATACATGAGTTGAATACTATTATCCAAAGAGGTCAAAACAATAAATGGATTACCGAAAAAGAAGCAAAGTTTTTGCTCAATAGATTTCCAATCACACCTGTAATTTATGGTTTACTCATTGGTTTACCCATTGGTCGTCCTTCATATATCAAGGATCCAACTGATTTCCTTATCAGGATTGATTCAGTCAAAGATGTAATCACAGTGATTGGTTGGTGACTCTCAATGTAACATCTCTTTATACCAAAATATTACATGACTTGGGTTTAGAGCATTGGGTTTAAATTATTTCTTTAACAAACGGGTAGAGCAGACTCCCCCTAATGGGTTTGTTAATGCAGTTCATCCTTAATAATAATGTATTTTTATTTGAGAATGATTATTACAAACAACAGTATGGTTCAGCCATGGCTTCCCCTTCTGCTTATGCATATGGATGCATCTTCATGGGCAAAATTAAGGAAGGCTTTATTTACAACAACAATAATTACAACAACAACAATATTTATAGACAATACATCAAGCATTATTACAGATTCAATGACGACATCTTTATAATTTGGTCGTGTATAATTGATTCAATAACTCGTGTATTGAATCAATTTCTTTTTTGATGGAAAAGAGTTTAGAATCTATACACGTTCTTGGAAGTTAAACTAATCAAAGATGGAGACAGAATAACCACAACAATCTTCAGAAAACAAACTGACAAAAACAATCTCTTGAAATTCAAGAGCCACCATCCAATGTCCCTAAAAAGAAGTTTACCAGTGAGTCAACTTTACAGGCTTAAAGGCATCTGTAGCACAGAAGATGAATTCACCCCACAAAGCAAGAACATGTTGCACGGATTCAGAGAAAAAGGTTATCCAGAATCATACCTGCACTCAGTGACGGAGACTGTGAACATTACAGAGAGAAAACAGTTATTTGTTAAGACAAATAAAACAAAATTATGTTTGAACTTATAATCTTTTCAGTTCAGTTATTAAATCTACAGTTATGAAGCATTGGCATATTCTGTCATCTGACACTGAACAACAATTTTTAACATCCTCCTTTGTTCACATATAAGAGAGCAACAAGTCTGAGAGATGGCTTGGTGAAGGCAGATTCACATGCAACTAGACCGAAGATATTCATTTTGGGAAATTCCCCCTGTAGATCATGCAACTCATGTGGCAAGATGGTGAAACCTGACAAATTCAATGTCACACACAGAAAGGGAGTACAGAGGAGTACTACTCACCTACAACACAACCCATGTAATTTATCTACTATTCTGTCAATGTAACAAATACTATATAGGTCAAACATCTCAAAGTTGAAAATTAGGGTCAATGAGCACAGATGTAGCATCAGACATATAGATATGGTAGTCATGAAAAATTACTCTTACAACAGGACTGTTTTTGGATACATCAGCTAAAAACCCTTTATCCTGCTGGCATGAATGAAGAATGTAAATTGATTACTTTTCTATAAACATGAGTCGGGTGACATTATATCTTCCAGAGTGTTTTCTGTTCCTGCCATTCAAAAAAAGTTCAAGGAATAACGAAAATTGTTCAAAATTGTATTATACCATTTTAGTAATTGTAACTTAAATAACAGATATATCTTTGGAGGTTGTACTGATCCCTTGATTATGTTTACATGTTTAAATGATTGCCAACTATAACTACTATAATAGCCATAGTTGTTTTGGAATATATTTTGTGAATAATGCTAATTTTAAATATTGTTGTTTCAGTATGTCTAACTGGATGGTTGATGTACTTCAGATTAATTTATTTGGAATTACAAATAATTATAGTATCGCCTCAACAATCTCCATGAATCATTGTCTCTCTCTCTCTGTGTCTGTGTCCCCTGGTTGAGTGCGTCTCTAGATCACCCTGCGATCCTAGAATTTGTCTATACTGCCTATGCCAGTTCTTATTTTTTTCATTTTTATCATTACTAACTTTTCATCCCTTTTTTTTTTTTTTTTTTTGGCAGCAATGATCTTCCATATGCAGTTGCAAAATGTCAGTTTCCATGTCACATATCTGCACATCAGCCTACATTACAGCCAGACTAATACATCTAGGGAGGCAGTGTAAGATATCCAGAAGCACAATATACAGTAATGAGATGGACGGAATATAAAGAAAAAACAACCATCATATTCATATTTGTTTGTCACCCTACATAGTTTTCATATTTTTTAAATGTGAAACTGGAGCTGCCTTGTTATGCTCAGTCACCAAGTCAAAGAGTTTTAGCTTTAACATCTGTGCCACCTGCAGAAAATGCAGGTTACAGCTGCAGTTTTTTTCTTTTTTTTAGAGATGCTGTTTGGTATCGCCTTTACCACCTGCTTGTCAAAATGATATAAATAAAAATGGGACCTTTTTGTGTCACACTAACAATGAGCTGATATCAAAAAGTCAAACTGAAATATCCACCTATCCATCTTTTAAAAATGTTGGGTTAACATTTCAACTTAAATTAAGACAAAAAAAATGAAAATACTGCTGTGAAAGTACACAGTCCTAACTCATCTTTTAGCAGAGCCAATGTCTGTTTCATACTGCGCCCACTGTCTCACAGAAATCCGTTCTAGTGCAAAGTGCAAACACAGACAATATGTGAAAATAAATACACATTATGAACCTTGGGACTTCTGTACTTAATATTGAATTGGTTGTATTTTCATTTTTGTTGTCTTATTTTCACCCCCACAGACAGTTTTGAGGTGTCACTGAATGGTGAGAAGATCCACTCCAAGCTGGAGACAGGAATGTTTCCTGATACTACACAGGTTGGTGTGTTAGTGAGATACATGTCTATGAGTTTTAAAAAGTGAAGAATCTTATTTAAAATATGGCATAGACAAAAAAATAGCTAGTATTAGTTTTAATAGACTGCTGGTAATTATTTAATATGTACATGTTATATAAGTGTATCAGTTTATTTTGCTTTTAGTCTCTGTTTTGGTATCACATAGTTAGTTTATTAGTTTACAGATTTTTCTTTAAGCCAAATTGGCCTGTCAAAATACAGTAGAAATACCAGGAAACATTGATATGGTCATCATTTGATAAACACTGAAGTCATCTAAGTTAATTAAATTTAAATGTAAACAATTTCAATTCTCACAAGGATGCAGTTAAAAAACAAATCACACAAAAAAGAAAACAGTCCAATATAGCAGCACTGAATTTCTTGTGTTTCATGTAACCAGATGGTGGAGATGGTGAAGAAGACGGCTGGTGGGGGAAAAGCGGAGAAAAAAAAGTCAAAGCTGTTTAATCGCAAGAACAAATGCACTCACCATTAGAGAATGAAGGATACAACAGTGGCTATATTCACACTGCAAGAGCAGTACATGGTTTGTCACTCTCTCACACCTGCTTATTTGAATACCAAAAAAAAAAGGATTTCAAACATTAAAATTTGACACAGTTGTATTTGTCCAAAATTAAAGCCTTCAAGTTTCACTGTCAGCCATGAGAAGATCAGACCATACATTGTCTTCCTTGTGGATAAAGACAAAGCTGAGAAGATGATGAGAGAGCTTTGAGGAGCTGGGCACTGATTCGTACTTCTGTTTATGAATGTATGCGCAGAAAACATAGTGGGTGTGTACACGATGCAAGACGAGAAGCTTTTCAGCTGACCTGTAGCCTGAGAAACTGCTCTCATCATGTCGGTCTCAGGAGTGGGAAATCAGAAAATAGAACTTTATCAATCCACATATATAATTCCTATTGAGCTTTCATCTGTATAGATAAGGTCTGTGCCATGAATGGGTAGGAGTTTAAAGGAATGATTTGACATTTTTGGTAATACGTTCGCTTCATCGATCTTCTCATCTAACTCTACGCAAGAAAGTGAATCAGTATTTTCCCCAAAATGTCCATTTGTTACTTTAATCTTTGTGTGTTTGCAGACAGAATGTGCAACACTCATTACATCTTCCTTGTCATTTATACTCTCAAACACATCATGAACATGGACTCAGATGTATTGTATATTCAGATATATGCCCTACTTTTTCAAACTGTTCCCTGCGTGGTGTTTGGTTGTGATGAGCTGAGCACTAATCTAATCTATCCGTTATGGTAAATATTAAATCAATGGCAAATGTTACACATGAAAAAGAGATATTTATTTTGACACGGAGCATGTATTTTAACTATTTAAACAACTTACTGATGTACTGTTGTTTGTAACTGATTCCAACAACAACAAAAAAATTCCAGAAATGCAATAAAATATCACTGAAAAACCGATGTTGTGATCATTTCTGATGATTTTCACGCCGCTTGGTGAAGTTAGTGAGCTGTTGTGTAAAAGGAGGCTACGCAGGCTGAACTGTAGTCAAATTTCATCCTGTGTAGTGATCAGCACTGACAGTGCTGACTGTGCGCCTGACAGACTGATATGATCGTCCACCTGAACAGAGATCACAGTGTCTTCAACTTCCTGAACTGTCCCCGTTCCAACGTCCGTCCCTCTGTTTCCAGCAGATCTAATCAATCACATCAGAGGAATCATGATGGGATGGAAATGCACTGCTTCCTGTGCAGACAAATTACATCCTGGCATAACATGCATGTGGAGTTTTTATTAATTTATCTTTTTTTTTATCTGGGTGTGTGCTGGGTAGCATTTAATGATCCTAAAATCTCTCCAAACGTGCATACCAGCAGTGGAATAAGTATTCACATACTTTACTCATGTAAAAGTACCAGCACCAAAATTCAAAAATTCTCCATTATAAGTAAAATTATACTGAAGAAAAATACATAAGTATTATTAGCAAAATGTACTTGAAGTATTCAAAGTCCTTATTTTGCAGAAACACACCATATGAGAGTGTTAAATTACTTTATTAGAAAATCACTAGTAACTATAGCTGTCATATAATTGTAGAGAAGTACAAAGCCTACAATATATTTCCCTAAACCTAGCAGAGTAGAAGTATAAAACAGAATGAAATGCAGCTACTCGAGTAGAGAACCTCAAAATTATACTTACTTCAAGTACAGTACTTGAGTTAGAGCTGGGCTATATGCGACAATACTGTAGGGATGATTATTGGCACTTTCACAAAATATTTACATAATGATATTTTTCATAATATTTAATCATCATCAGTAATGTGGATATAGTGACTAAGTAGGTAAAGACAAATAATAGAACAGTCTGGTAAGTTCAGAAAATTACATCATTTTACTGTAATGCAGCCATTAAAACCAGGAAAAGACAACACTTGCGTCATATCACCATATTACGATATCCAAACTGTAAGATCATATCTAGTCTCATATCATGATATCAATATAATATTGATATATTGCCCAGTCCTGACTTGAGTATATATAATTAGTTATATATAAGACCATATGTGTCGGAGCAGTCAGAGAGCTCATCGAGTTTCTCATTACTATTCTTTGACGCGGCGTCACAGAAACATGTCAGATCAGTGAGGATGTGGTATAAACCGCATGTCTAGTTGGCAGCAAGAATAACCCATCAGGAAATTGATTGCCAACCTTTAAAGGGCCAGAGAGCTGAATCCAGATGAGACAGAGTCTCATCACATCAATCAGCTTATAGAATAAAATAAATGAAGCAGATATATTGAAGCTCCTCAGATTTTTAAATCAGTTATGGGGGCTGCTGTACTGCCCATGTAATCTCTGTATTATAATCCATAAAATAAACAGATAGTGATAATAACAAGAGATCTGTCTGCTGTTTGTGATGCTCTGTTGGGGATGGTGGATTAAAAAAAAAAATTAAAAAAAAATAATTATCAACAGGAAACACAGATAACCACATTAGAGGGAGTAGTGGTTCTCTATTTCACAAACAACATGTGTTGTGAATGTAGTGTAGAAATGTGTATGTGGGCGAGCGTGTGAACAGTGTTGAAGCTAACTGGAAATGAGGGAAATGATTAGTTTCAGTGCTAAATGCATTTAAATTGGTGTGAAGCTTAATGAGGCTTCAGCAGTCTGAGGTAGTCATATCAAATGGATATCTGCCACATTTACAGTCTTTTTAGCATCAAATTCCCTCTTTGTGTGTTGAAAAGTGTGTTTCTATAGTGTGCTGATCATGCTGTGAATACAGCAGTAAAGAAAGCTGTTAAAGTTCAACGAGCTTTTTCTTTCTGTTTTAAAGTGATGAAAGCAGTTTTTTGAAGACGTGCAGCAACAGGGCGATCCAGTTGAGTAACTCAGCCCTTTTATGCTTGGTGGTAACAAAAAAACTTGAGCATCCGCTTGAAATAAGGTATCATTTTGTTCATCAGAAGCCCTGTGGCCAGTAAAAGCAGAAGCAGCAGAAGTACACCAATAACAGACCTATAGCTCACTCAATTTTAGCGTCTCTGCTATAGATCAAGACATATATGTCGGCCGGGTGGTGACAATTCACCTCTTGCACTTGACTTCAATGAGGAAAGAAACAATTTCTCAATATTGTCACACTCTCTTTAATTCTCAGAGCACGGCTCACTCACACTTGATACAGACATACAAGCTGCTAAAGAGGAGTGAACCTCGAACAGTGGGGTGAATACTCCTTTTTCTCTTTGACACCAGCCACTAGGAGTTACCGTGACTACTCTACGCATGGTTATACCCACAGACATGGCAGGATATACTTTATATGGTCTGGCATGAACAGATGTTCTTTGTTTCTCTTTCACACAGGAACATATTGCTCAGACACACAAACATGGTTTCTATGGCTGTCTCTAATCATATTAACCTTTCACAAGTTCACACATTCATTTTCCATATTCATACAATAATTTACCTCACAGCTGATACATAACAAGAGATTGGGGTACAGAAATGCCAAAGATGTGTGTGTGATTATTTAAAAAAATGTCTCCAATTTAACTAGCACTGACAACTGTTAAATGTCCCACTTGTGCTTCAATAAAACAAAGGATTATGTATAAAACTATTCTGAAATGAACAGATTTACTATTTTATTTACAGCAAAAATGGTTCAGTATTGCCAAATATGCTGCAATTATCAGCTGTGCAAACGTACAAATAAGGTCATGAGCACCAAAGGAAACTATAGAACTATGTGAAACTAACTTGAAACTATGTATGGGATGTCTACTTCCCAAATAAAATGTAAAAAAAAAAGGCACACTTTTCACTACTGGTAACACAGTTTCAATTGTGACTCTCATGAAATGTAGTGTTTTGTTTCTGTTTAGTCACAGCTTTAGTCTGTGAGGAATTATTTCACAGATCATCAGTGTGAAGCTGCTGCACTACAAGCTTGTTGTGTAACTCGAGCACTGTGAGGGTCAGAGGAGCTCAGAGACAGACAGCAGAACATATCTTATTTATGACCATATGTCTGCGTATGAAGGCAGGGACAATCATTTACTATTCATATCCTCCTACACACTGCATGGACATTTTAGGGAAATCACAAAGCTGTAAAGATGACATCACCTCTCACTGCACTCAATTACAAGAATCACAAGCGCTATAATTGCATCTTTTTTATTACAAAAAACAGTGAAATAAATAGAACAAAACAATGTAAAAATATAATGTTTCAAGAGATCTGTGGGGGGGAGGAAATGTCATAGCAACGGTTTGTTCTAATAGCAATATGTCAGAAGTCAGATTGGTCCCTGGTTTGTAGATTGACAAAAGAAACATTTCACAACATATCATAGCACCGTTGTGTGGTCGTCAGCCCTGCGTTCAGCTGACCGTGTAAATCAAAAGACATTTCACATGAATGAGACAGACTTGAAAACAATGAAACAACTGAGTCAGATCTGTTTACAGTTTCATTTCATATAAATATAATATATTAATTTATACATTATACACTAGAATGGCTCTATACGACATACACAACTCAGGTAAACACGTGAAGTAAAAGGCAGCTGACAATTTTAAAAATCAAAACTAAAAAGCTGTGGGAAAACTGAAATGAAGAGTTTCTTCTTTTTTAGCTGCAAAGTTGAAAATACAAACTCTGAAAGCAAGGTGATCCGATCCTGTGCAGAAACCTGTGCTTTAGTAATTCACCTGTCTACGATATGCAAGCTGATGTCACTCACTCCAAAATTTCTGAAGGCATTGAGATCATTTTTACAATCTTTAAAAAAGGAGCAAGTGACAAAATGTCAGTATTTATGTATATGTGTGTAGGGGGGGGGGGGTCCGAGTATGTGCAAACATTCAGTTGATGACTTGAGATAACAACCCTGAAATCACTACAGATTAAGCTGTGTTTTTTGCAGCACTGATGTTAGAATGAATGACTGAATCAAAGATCTACTTAATTGTGCCAAATGAAACAAGAACTTGGATGAGGATGCATTTTAAAAAGGATCTAAAAAGGCTGGTTAGCGCACCAGGAGGAAGGTGAGTCCAGCAAGGCCGACTCCAGCCGCAGCAAACAGCGCTGTCTTCATGGACGAGTCCTGGTTCACCTCTCTGGCACTGCGGGAGAACTTACAGAACCCCGCCTACAGAGAAAAAAAAAGAAGAAAAATTTATGAGTATGAAACTTTTTTGTTTACTTGCAACAAAATAAATTTATCTGCAACTTTCAGTTTTTCCTCCATCTGCTGTAGGTTTAGAATACAAATGAGCAAGTGTTAACTGTTTGCCAAAATGACTTTCAACTATCAGTGGCTTAACTGACAGCTGGTGGCAATTATACAAAATATTTTGGAAAATATGTCAGTTATTCTTGGGTTTCTCCAAAAACACAGAAAACTATTTTACACTCCGAGGTTGCTGCTGATATCTGCAACTTTTCAAACATTCCTGACAACGCAGCAGTTTTTCAAAGTAAGAAAGATGAATTCTGTCAAAGTGTCAACCCGCAGGTATAGAAAAAAAAAAAAATTGTGCCATTTTCCCCCAAATCTTACACAGAAACAGGCAAAATTATTCATGTTTATATGACAATATAAACAGCGTAGCCAGATGCAGGTGTGCAGCCTCCTGCAGCTGCATTTCTTCATGTTTTCAGACTGAAGCCACAGGTTTGACCAGTGAGTGCACCTGCTCTCGGCTCCAGGTGTTCGCCTCTTTACAGCTGTATGTTTTTCTAGTCATACCACTCTAACTTTCAATGTGGGGAAAGCCAAATTCAACACACTGAAGCTTTGACTGTTACTACAAAAGTCCATCTGGCTGAGCTGGTTACGTGTCTGTTGAAACCAGCTGCCAGCAGAAGAAAGGAGGGGTGTGTGAGTGTGTGTGTGTTTACGTGGGCGTTTGGGAGGGGGCCAGGGCGAGCTCATTCACAAAAGCAGACATTCAACTATAGTTCGTTTTGGTGAGACTTTTAAGTCTATCATACAATCCCTTTAAGCTGAAGTTTTTTCCAGTAAAAAAAAGCCACAACAAGCAGTTTTCAAATGATCCTTGTGTGTTTGATTTCATTTGGTTTTTACAGTCTGATACTGACTTTACAAAAAAACTGATAATCTAAACCTCAACATTGTTTAATCAGGACCCTGAATTTACACTGTTGATGTTCACCTTGTTGTAGCACACAGTCCTCATAGTCTCACCTAATGTTGTTCTACAGTTCTTATAATCACAGCGGCCTCATGAGACGTCTGAATACTTGTGTTGTCGGCAAACAAAAAAGGCTCCATCTAAACTAAGCTCTGGTCGTATTTTAAGCCACTTTTACACGTAGACGTGAATACCGGAGAAGTAAGCAAACATGATCCTATCAAGACTAGGTGGTTTCCAATGCCAGTTGTTTTATAAATCATTTTCACTTCTAAGTCTTCAAGGGATTTTTCCAACAGTTTAGTTTAAAATTGGCTTGATGCCCTAAATATAATCAAAACTCCTCTTATCTTCAGTGTTTGTCTTTCCTACTTGACTCAATCAGCTCTGCAGTAGTGTCTGTATAGGAGGAGCCATGTAGTTAAGACCTACCCAGCTGTCATTCTCCAGCAGCCAGTCTTTCTTCTCCTCTCCCAGGTAGTCGGCTATGGTTTGTGCCAATCCCCTGCAGCTTCCAGGCACCTGTCCCAGTTCCTGCCCCTGCCCAGAGTCCAGCCCCGGCTTCATTCCCTTCTGCTCCAGCAACAGTCTGGCCAGCACCCCAGTAAAGGTGAAAAGGGACACAACCCTTCCCCAGTTCAAATGTCCGTCACCCACCAGCTCCTCTATCACCTTCCTGAGGCTGGAGCAGGGGTCCGGCCCGCACTGCCCAAGGAAGGTCTGAGCAAGAGAGTGGAAGCGAGCCTGATGCTGCTTTTCCATGTCCTGGGCCAGACGCCTCATGGCAGCGGCTGACTCGCTGGGAGGTGAAGGGGCTTGATGTGGGCTTGTGCAGCAAATGGACAGGTAGTCCTCTGCCAGAGCCAGGGTCTCTTTCCACAGCCCACCCATTTTCTATCAGGGGTAAAAAAAAAATTAAAAAAATCAATTCACTTAAATAAATTTATGAAGCGTGGTTGACATGTGAGGATTAAATCATTGTACTTCTATGAAGCACAACAAAGACAGTTTGTGGATGTGACGGGAACAAAAGGGTAATCGATTTACAACTGCAACTGATGATTTTTCTCATTAAATGCATCTACCAATTACTTTCTCAATTAATTATATGGTCTATAAAACATCAGCATCTTCAAATATATTCAATTTCAAACGTTTGAAACTGAGGAAGGTTTCAAATCTCCATATCTGATACGCTGGAACTAGATAATGATTGACATTTTAGTCAATAATTGACCAATAATTTTCTGTTTATGACTAATTATTTCAGCCAAACCAATTAACTTTTACCTCCAATCAGCATTTGCAGAAATGACGTAACGTAGTTAAAAGTCCGCTTCAGGTTCCTGAGAAATTTTATTGTTAAGAGTAACACTGGTCATTTACAGTTTTAATGTTTTAGAAAAAACTGTGTGAAGTCATGTGTGAAGACTTGGTCGTGTTTCTGTGGTGTTCAGCTACTTTACTTCCAGCCAGAAGCCAACATTAAGCAATATTTTAGCGTCAAGTTACGGTTAGCGTTGAAGCTAACAGCCGCGCTAGCATTAGCATTGTGAACGGAAAAGAAACAGCTTGAGTTAACGTTAGCTGTCGGTAACACAAGCCGGATAACGCTGAAGGCTAAATGCAGCTTATTTAACAGCATAACAACCCGATGTAAACACCACTGCAGTCTGAGGGTTGCATAACGTTAATTATACGTTTATTGAGGAGTTTTAACGTGAACTAGTTAACCTTTCTACCCGTTCACTAACCGATGATCTGTCACCGGAGCAATGGAGGACACAAAGGACCACACTCAGACTGCGATGACTAGTAGCTCAACTACGAGAGGCGCATGTACGCATTAAACGACATTTTTAAAGCATTATACAAACACCTCTGCCTTACTACACTCACACGACACTAAGCAGACACATGTATAAATAGTTAAAATACATTTTCCGTGCGTAAAGTGGAACAAAAGCTTACCCTCCCAGCGATATCAGACTGCTCTCTGCACATACGGACGGCGGAAGGAGATCCTCAGTTCACTCGCCGCTTCCCTTCAACTGGCATTTTATGTAAAACTCCGCCTCCATTTGTCTGCCGCAGAAAAAAACCCATGAAAGTCCCTCTTTAATACAATCACGGAAAGCGAATAACACATTTAAACATAAGTATCAACATGAATTATATAATGAAGCGTTATCATATCATGAAGGGATAATAATGGCAGTAAATACATCTGCAGGGATGAATTGTACCGTACATGTTCTCTAGTAGTTCTATTGTACTTAGGGCTCAGTATAACATACATTTAAAGGGAATACTCAATATAGTAATAAGTTTAGGCCTCTATGTGTATGCATGTTGTGGCTGCAGGGTACAGAGTTGAAGCTATTAGTTTGTTACTTGATCTACAGGATATGCATCTGCAACTATTTTGATAATTTAATTAATTTTTAAAGCAAAAAAACTCCCAAATGAATGGCACTATCCTCTCAAATGTGACTATTTGCTGTTTTGCTTTGTGTAGTTTTTGGGGTTTTTTTTTTTGTCTTTATCCATAAACAATCATTGTAATCAGAATACAGTTTTTGAAGTGTGTCATTGGTTGATTGGATTACAGAAATGCTTTTTTAAGACATGGGCCTGAAACTAGGCTTTGATTAAAATTAAACAAAATACTGTAACACCACATAACATTTTGTGACCTTTAACAGACATATCCAAACTAATTATAGGTCTCACTTGTGGTTATAAGACTCATACTTTCACCTAGCACCAAAACCTGCTGATCAGTATGAGGAAGTGAAAATAGCTGAGAATTCATATTTAATTGACTGACGGGGGAAACCAAATGGTTCAGGTAGTGTTGTGCAGCTGGTGATCTTTTTGGGTATTTTCTCTACATGGTGATGCCCCTCATTCCTCTCATCCATCTGTCCTTTATGCCCTTTCAGTGCTCTCTCTCTCTCTACCTTGGTAATTCCCTCAGGGTGTTTCCCTTTGTATTCCCGACCACCTTTCAAATGAAAATGACAAACAGTAACTCCCCAGATTACATATTATGTTTACTATTAGGAGCTGCTGGAGAACATAATGTTGACATCTGAAATATAAAAGCGGGTTTCAGGAAAGCTCAGAGTCACAAGGACATGCTTTAAATGTTGATATTTCCTGTTGTTTTTATCACAGTGAAAGGAACGAGGATGTTACAGTCATTATAGTAGCCTCAAACAACCTCACAGGTGAATGTTATGTTGTTCACCGCAGCGCAGTAATCATACAAAAACAGCTCATGAATATTCTCATGAGATGCTGTGAGATATATGAAATGATGATGTGGATGAAGACGTCTGACCTTTGACTACAAAAATAAAGACGTGTCGGATAAAGAGATAAAGAGATCAATAATGCTTTGAGGACAAACATTTTGACAACTGGACAAACAGCAATGTTAAAACACAGACGCACAGTATATTGTCCCTCATAAAATACTTTACATCAAATACTGGAGAAATCAAATGTTATTTTGAGGAAACTGAAAGTCTGCTTGTCTATCAGAATTTTTAATGATAAATGTTTTGTATAAACTGAACTGAATTTCAACAGTGATGTTTTTCTATTTGATTCAGTCATCCTTAAGAGTAAGCAGTACAAGTCAGGATAAGTAGCCCTGTGATGGACAGTTTAATTGATACAGTAAAGCTTTTTTTCATCCAGTTTGGGAGGCTTGCATGTGCTGTGTGCACGAGGACTTAATCTTTGAAGATGAAGCCTACTTAAAGGACTGAACCAGTGTTTTACAAGCTTTAGCTGCTTTACAAGTGATTATGTATACTTTATATTTTTAATGACCATTTTCAAATGCATGCTGTTAAGGTTTAGATTTTCAGATTAATCTTTACTGCCATTACAGATGGCCACTGATTTCCATTTATTTCCACATGGAATGAAAATCAAAGGGCAGACGCCTGAGACTTGCTCAAGTTGTCCATCACAACAAACATCAATTCTGCATTAATTTTTGTCAAAGTGGTATCATTGTTGTGGAGTAAAGCAGTGGAGACTTTTCAAATCTGCAATGAAACTACATTACCAGGCAATGATGATGTAACTTTCATACCCTAAAGAAATGAATGGAAACTAATGGATGCCTGGAATAGTAAAAAGTACATTTAAATATGTAAAACTCACCAGCATGGTTTGCAAAGTTGTTGTTGTGATATAAAAATGAGGTGACAGTAAGAAAACTAGCTTAATGTTAATAAGTTTTGATTCAGTGCAGTGCCCCCTGGTGTCATTCAGTACTCAACAGTTTGGGTGGAGCCCATTTAGTTGTTCATTTTTTGAAAAAGCTTGATACTCAAGCTGTTTTTCTTTTGACATCTAAAGTACCTGTCATAAACACACACACACACACACACACACACACACACACACACACACACACACACACACACACACACACACACACACACACAGACACTCTTTCTTGCTTGTGTACTTTCACAACACCAGACCAGGCCATAATAAAACAATCACTCAGGCTATTTACATCTCTGCCCTCATCAGAAGGACAGAAATGCAAATTTCAGCCATTGGGATCAAATCTAGGCCAACGTCAGTGCTGAGAGGCAGCAGATGAATGCAGCCTGTGTAGCAAAATCAGCTACAGGTTCTCTGCTGCTTTTAAAAATGCTAATGAGACTCACTCAGGACCCCCTTTTGTTTTAATACTGTTTTAATAATGAGGAGTTAACCTCACTATTTTATTCCACCTGTCAAAGCATCCTGGATATTGTCGCTCCATTTAAAATCATCATCCAAACCTAAATCCGAACCATGGTTGAATGACATCACTCGTGCCGTCAGAGGAGAATGCAGGGGAGCTGAATGCAAGTGGAAAAAAAGACAAGTTGAAGGTGTCTTTTAACATTGGCTGAAAAAACAAAATATTTTTTCTGATATTATTTCAAATAATTGAGACAAATGTTGTGTTCTTTTTGAAAGACTCTGTCATTCTTATGCTTTTAGAGCTCACAGCTGCATTCAACACAGTAGACCATAATATCCTCATCTCTCGCCTGGAGCATTGTGTTTGCACTAAAGGTACTGCCTGGGAGTGGTCTTACTTGTCTGACAGAAGTTTTTCTGTCAGCCTTGGTGACTCTGTATCCTCCTAAGCGCCTCTCCCTATTGGAGTCCCTCAGGGTTCTATTCTCAGGCAAATCCTATTTTCCCCTTACATGCCCCCCTTAGGGTCCATTCTCAGAAAATATGGCATCTTGTTCCACTGTTATGCAGACGACACTCAAATTTACCTGCCTTTGGAACGGAAAGATCCAAACTGTTTAAAACAATTGTTGGAAAGTTGCAAGGATAGTGATTTTAAATCGGACAAACAGATTAACTCAGTGATCAAATTTAGTTTTTTTTTTTTTTCCAGCTGAGGCTCTTATTTGAAAGGGTTAATACATTTATCTCAACCAGACCTGACTTCTGTATTGCCCTTTACGTTGCTGTTGGTGCAAGGCCTCCCTCTCATGCTTGAAGTTGATCCAGAACTTCACATGTCCCATCAAAGTCACTCAGGTCTGCTGACCAGTTGCTTCCGGTTGTCCCGAGATCAAGGCTGAAGCACAGGGGAGATTGTGCCTTTGCAGTTGTAGCGCCCAAACTCTGGAATGAGTTGCCTCTGCAGGTTAGGCTGGCCCCTACACTGCCTTAAAACACATCTTTATTCCTTGGCTTTTAACTGAGTATGGGAGTTGTCTTTCTTTGTCTTTTTTTCTGTTAAACTGGTCTTTCTGTTTCTATATTGTTGTTTTATGGCTTTTGTTATTTTGACTGTACAGCACTTTGGTCAACTGTGGTTTTTAAATGTGCTTTATAAATAAATTTGACTTGACGTTGACTAAAATAGGTGGATTTACTAACCTCTTTACATCCAGTTATGTTTTCTTTATGCAAAGACATGTCAGGTCATCTTTATCGGTTTTGGCAAACAATAAACTGTTTTCTTTACAGCTCCACCTGCATGAAGCTTCCACTGAGGTTGTCAGGGAAAGACAACTTACTGTGTGTGAAAGTCTGTTCTGGCAAGAAGACAGCACAAAAGGAACAAAAAATGAAAAATATACTTCAAATCTTCTTTATTTTTCTCACAAGGAGTTTACCTAAGCTGTGGTTTATGTATTTTGAAATAAGATAAATCAGTGGTTACATTTACAGTCTTCTTTTGGATAATCACGCCATACTGTAACCTATGGCAGAGTGGCAGAACAGTTATAACAGCAGCATGTACGTCTATAGTATGACTGGACAGGTGACAGTGAACCGATGTACATCATTTACAAAACAATCAGTAATATTGACTGTCAGTCTACATGGCAAAGCAGACACATGCTGCTAATTTCTACAGGTTGTTTTGATTCTTTATACAATGATTTTCCACCATATAACAATAACTATTACTCTAAAATAATAATACAATATCCATCATCAAGCTAACAACGTAACAACGATGAGGATCCTACAGTTATGATACAATGATATATTCTTGTTCAGAGGAGAGATTTTAGGTTTTGTGCTTCTCTCTGTTTATCAGGCTGAACACTCCTGCAGTAGTGTTGACTTGCAGTCTTGGTATAATGCTGGTGACATCTTCACTGGATCACAACAGTGATCCAAAACTCTAGGCCCAAATCTACATTAGAGAAGGGAGAAGAATCATGTGGGTTAAAGCTGCAAACTTGTAAAAATGTAATTGCATATTTAAGCATAAGTTAATATCACAACAACCCCAATATACATATACCCTTTTTATCTAAAAAAATCAAATGTAAGTTACAAGAAAGGCTGCATTATGGCAGCATATTGCTGCCACCATGACAAAAAAAATTTGATTGGTTTCTCAATATAATGAGAAAACTTTCTTATTATAACGAAAAAGTATCTCTTTATAACAAGAAAATGTATTTCCTTATTACAAAAGTTTTCTAATAATAGTTTACATATATACACACATACTGAACAATACATGTATCAAGGAGGAAGGCTTACATTGCACATCATTATGGTTCATTTACAGTGACAGTGTTTGGATTCAAAATGTGCCAGCAGTAAAAAATAAAAATGAACAACAGTTCCATGGTAATGTCATGTTGTGTTGGGAAACTCCTGCTCACCCGTAAGGTATTGTCCCAGGAGGCCGAGCAGAGCGCTGTGCCATCAGGCGACACTCTCACTCTGCTGATGCGGTTCTCGTGGCCAAACAGGATGGAAACACGAGTTCCCTTCAAAACGTCCCACGCGTTTATAGTGTAGTCATTATAACCAGCAAAAAGTAGGCGACCTGGGGGTGGCAGCAAAACGAGACATGGTACATGAAAGAGGAAGTGGGGGATTTTGGAATAAGGGGAAGTAGAGAAAGACAAATGATTGGTTGAAATTGTGAGATAATGTCCAAATTTTCATTTCTACTGAATCATTAAAAATTGTTTTATTTTTATTCAGTACTGTAATACTTTTTAAGATGCTGATGAATAATGCTTATTATTCATTAAAAACTACCAATGGATGAGTATGTCCAGGTCAATAAGTATTTAATTGACATGGCATCAGATCTTCAGTATTGATTTATGGTAAATATAACGACAAAAGCAATCAGACAGATGATAAAAAGAATTTTAAAAAAGGCAAGTCAAAATTTATTGAGCATATTTGATACAATAATTCGCCTTCATGTGCTTTACAAACTTCTTACCGCTCAGAGAGAAGTCCACACTGGAAGCACCAAATATGATGCTGTCCTTTTGGTAGACGGCTACCTCACGGTCAGCTCGCAGATCATAGAAGCGGCACTGAGGAACACCGACAAACATGAAACAACACAGACACAAACATGACACAATGGTTATTAGGCAAATATCATTTTAGTCTGTGAATGGTCTTCAGTAGGCATGTTTATATTGTAGCGATGGGGTTGGTGTTACTTGTTAGCTAATGGGACCAAATAAATGCAGTAAGGAATAATATCAGGAACCCTGAATTATATTTGTATTATATATGTGTAGATTTTATTTATGTTTGCTAAAATAAAAAAAACACTAAGATTTCTGAGTTCATCTAAACACCAAATTGTGAAAGAAAAGTGGTTGAGTGAGTCCAATAAATCAATGTTACTTTTTCAACACATGCACTGGTAATCTTGCACAGGACACATATTGATATGAGATCATATGACGTGACTCACTGTGGCATCGTCAGAGGCAGAGGCAAATGCATCTCCGCTGGGGTAGTACCTGAAGACACGTGGTGGGGTGGAGTTAGAAATGTTTCTGCACCAGCGAGCTTTCTATATGACTATATGACTAAACTTAAATAACTGCGCAATTCTGCTGCTTGAATCACGTCACAACCTGTCAGTTGTCTCAACATTTAATGCGACATTCTCCTTTTTATGTGTATTTTACACTGAATAAACAGCAATTCATGGACAGCTCAAATCTTACATGCCGCACAAGTAAATCATTTTTAAAAATAAAATAATGGGAAATAAAGCACAAAACTCTTGGTTGCAGTTAGTTTGCTCCTAACTGCAACCAAAATCTATTTTACAAACCTGAACAACTGGAAAGTTGTGAAATGTAAAATCAAACAGATTTCATGCATTTCTGCTTGTTATTAGTTTTCAACATCAAGGTCTGATAAAGTTTTACCAGACTGAAAACTTGATTTACAGTACCAACACTTGATCTGCAGCCAGGGAACAACAGTCTCTCATTCATTAAAAACAAAAACATAGAAGAGTAGAAGAAGGCCTTTGATGTCCTGTGAGATGTTGAGCATGTGCACAGACATTCATTTTTCATTATGCATTATGATTATCTGTGAGGGAATTTATCAGTTTTGGATCTCCATTGTTAATAGTAATAGCAGATGCAGTAGTGCCAACACGACTATCAATTCTACTATTCTTCTCAGTTTTTTATAAATGTGTCTCTGTCAATTAATTCTTCTTCTTACTAAATAAGAGACACTGCCAGACATTTTTATCAAAGAACTGAACTCACTTTACACAGTTGATGTCGGAGTCGTGGCTCTCAAAAGATTGGATGTTCTGGCCAGAGCGCATGTCCCACACGTTGGCCTTCTTATCACAGCCCTGATAATGCACACACACAAGAGACAAGGATTATTGTTTTGTAGAAATCTAGTTTCTAGTGTTTTTGATGAAAACTCCGAATTCAAAGAGAACCATGAGCTGCAAGGTTTTTCCATGACCACATGAATTACACACACACACACACACACACACTATCTTTCTCTCACCCCAGAGACAAAAGTGTTGCCAGTCTCAGATGGGGCAAGGTCCAAGGACAAGACATCAGCTGTGTGACCATGGAAACTCTGCAGCAGCTGCCCACTCTCCACATCCCACAATGCACATGTGCCGTCACCACTGGAGGTCAGGAGCTAGTACACATGGACACATGCATCAATTAATCAGACTTTATTTATATAACACTTTTGATTCTTGCACAAAACAATAAGCGACTATGTTATAAATAAAGGATTCAATAAAAGCAGGAACTGAGGAAATGCTGGGGAAAACATGGGGAAACACCAGATTTAGGATAAAAATGTAAAATTTCAGAATAGCAAAATAAAATAATAATACAAAAGTGTGAGAAAAGATAATAAAATACTAAAAAAAGAGGAGATATATTAAAGTGAGTAGGTAGGGTATTAAAAGGAAAACAAAGATAAAGATTAAATAAAGATTAAATAATAAAATAAAATAAAATACTAAAAGAGAGATGTGTTAAGGTGGGTAAAATCAGGAATAGAAATAAAAAGCAGGGTATAAAAAGGAAAACAATCAAGAAAAATAAAAGTAGAATAAAAAGATATACCAAGCAGTAAAACTGGCTAAAACATAGAAATAAAAGACAGATAAATAAATAAAATGCACCCACACACATGCATTAAAGAGCACAGGCACACCACATCAACCTACGGACAAAAACATAAAACATAAAACAATTTGAAATCATGAAGCTTATTTTACTGTTAAGTAGTTTTTTGCAAGGGTAAGACATGTATGTTCAGTATAGTTTGTAATATTTACTTCATTCAAATAAAGTAGACTTCATCTCATTGTGGAACTTGCTCTGTTTAAAAATACTACAGTATAATTGTTTCGGTGGAAATTCACTATAACGAGCCACCACCTACAGTGGAAACTTGAAAACTGAACTAACATTGGGAACCTCAGTACAACAGAGAGGAAGACAAAGTGGGAACCAGACAAGAAGAAGTGCTGGTCACAGAGTGACTTTGGTGGGTTAAGATACGTAATTAATGAATTCTGCTGGAAACTTCATGATGATTGGGCTAAATGAGTGAAAGTAGGCTGAATCAGGTTGGATGTGCACTGCTGGTGGTCATCAAAAGAACGAATATGAAAAAAAGGTGATTAGAAAAAAATTGCAAACTGAAATTGTAAACAAATATACTGCTCATGTTATACCTTCCCTCAATAAGGCAGAAAAAACCGTAAGATTGGACTGCATCTGACTAACTAAACTAAACTAAACTTACATAATGAATATTAAATCAGTGTCGCTTTACAAGATAAGTTATTTTCGACTTATATGAGTTTGACTGCTGGCTTTGCTTTCATTTCTCAGTTTTAACTCTTAAAACTGAGAAATGAAACAGCCCTAAAATAAACTGGAAATTATCGACTCGGTGGAATAATATTTGAAAGTAAAAGTCTAAAGTTTATTTCTGTAAATTTAAGTGCCCCACATGTCATCATTATGCCACAAATACACACACAGGGCAGACACACATACACATACAATAACAAAAGCCAAAGGTCAGCACCTCTCCACTAACACGGAAAACTCTCACTATGCATCATGTATCCACATACAAACAAGCACACAAAATGTCAGCAGTTCCTCTGATGAAAACAGATTATGGGCACTTAGAGACACATGCAGGCATCAGAGATCCCTGCTGACTGGTGGATTAGAGAGCTCCTGCTGGATGACCTCAGGCACAAAAACACACCACATCCTGCCTGCGCTGAGAGGTAGCTCCAGTTTCAACATGAATGCAATTATCAGTAAGCCACAATTACTGAAACACACACACAGATGGGAACCTCACTGATCTAACAGACAGCCTCAGTCCTTCTCCACCTGCACGTCTCCTTATATTAAATATTTGCGGGGGGTTCATTAAATTACCCAGTGATCCCACATGTAAATGCCTTTCATAAGAAAGCCCCACGACTCATAACTCATATGTCTCAGTGCATCAGCAGATCTTATATGTCAAAACTCACCGGCTGAAAACCAGTGCGCTGCTTAAATGTTGCTCTCAGTTGGACGCACACGCACACACACACACACACAGACATAACACAATACAATACAAGATTTTATGTCATCTAAACTCTCCTTTATGCTGCTTGAAAATGTGGAACCAGGCGTTCATATGCTTACTTGCTGCAGTAACAATTGTGGTAAAGAAAGAAAGAGACTTTCTGAGCCCTCAATGTAGTCCACAGCTTTTTGCTTCAAGCTCTATTTTAATGGTATAGATAGCGCGCTCATGTGCACGCATGTGTCTTTGTGTTTGAGATGCAGTATGAGAGAGGAGTTGTGTGAGAGATGTGTGTGTGAGAGAGACAGACAGGAAGAAAACATGCATGTGTGTATGTGTTAAATGTTCTGCCCTCAGGTCAGTGTGCTCCACTCTTTCCTAGATAAAAGCCACTCAGTGTCTATTAATACACCCAGAATAGAGGACCATCACCCCCTGTGTCTCTTCTCTGCCCCCTCCTCAGCCCAGCCATCCATCTCCCCTCTCCTCTTCTTCCCTCTCCTCTCGTTACCTCCCACCCCATTGTGCTCCTCTGCCTTGCTGAGGGCCAGAGTGGAGTAAATTATTAAAGCCAAATATCTAAGTCTCCAAATATCTCAGTTTCCTTAATGCTCTTCTTCTGACTCAGTCCCCTACTTTGCATCTTTCCTGCTGGGAAGTCCACAAAAAAGTCTGATTGATGCTGACTCATGAACCTACAGAGGTACAGTACAACTATGCAAAAAAATCTAAAATATAGAATTTGAAATATATTTATAAAACACAAATATATTTGTCCTATTTTTAAGACTTTTTTTGATAGAATTGAAATTCTATGAGATGATTAAGAGAAGAGTATGGCTGGGTTTTATCAGAAAGTCAGTTCATTGGTCTGGGGGTGTGATTCTCACTTTGGGTGCAAGAGGTCCTGGTTACAAATCCCAGATGAGCCCGACCTATCACATTCCTGGTGCTTGTTTGTTGCTTATTTACAGGCTTAATTGGTTTTAAGTGAAGTTGGTGGTTTAGCAGCTGAAATCCGTCGTACTGCACCGACTGTAAACTGAGAGAGGAGCACAGCAGAGTCAAATGTGGCAATGTGAGTAGATGTACTAAATGTATTCAAGGGAAACTGGCAGGATAGACACTGAACATTTGGCAAAATGAACAACATGAAGCTTTAATTAAAAGATGCAACATTGTGAGTTGCAATCTGTCAGCAGCTGCTTCATCTAATAAAGTGCACAGCACCAAACCCCTCAGGTTTGGGCTGCTTCCATAACTCTCAGAATCAAGTCTATGCTCATTTGATCTACAAATCTTACAATTCCAGTTACATGCAGAGCATTAAACTGGTGCTCACCTGCATGTCAGAGTTGGTGAAGGTGCATCCTGATACATAGTTGGTGTGCATGGCGACAGACTTCTTCTTTGCAGCCAGGTTCTCATTTGGGTCCATTGACAGTGGAAACACTGAGCACTTGTTATCCAGTCCGCTTTAGAGGAGACAGAAACATCAAAAGTTAAATAATGTGTCTCATTCCTTACAGTCTAAGACAGTATAGTTAAATATAGGATACAGGACGGAGATACAGTCTAATAAGCTTGTGAATGAACTTATGACATGTGAGTCACTGATTTGCATCTCCAGAAGGAAACGATTATTGAAAAGAATACCTGCTATTTAAACCTAAGAGATAATAAAGGGACATTCCCTGTACTCACCCACATGCTACAGCACAACCTGAGGGAGCATAAGCACATGCCATGACCCATGTACACGGCAGGGTCACCCCATGCTCCTGTAACATAAAGCAAACACACACAAACAAACACACACACACATATACACAGACACACAAACACACGCAAAAGAGAGAAAAACATGAATATGGTTTTTGTGGTAATCCATTAATGGTAAGAAAATATTAAAAATATAAAAATATGTACATTCTCTTTAATAAGCATAAAACCAACTATTCACACACACACACACACACACACACACACATATCTGCAGTAAATCTGACTGCGATGAGTATTAATAGGGATTATGTTCCGTGTGGTTATGTCTGCTCCATCAAGAGTCACAACAGTTAAACCGGGCTGAATCCCGGCTGCCATTTAAGTGCACTCAGGCTCACACACACATACACACACTGTCATTACAGGGGGACAGATGGATAGATAATCTTTTAACGCGTATTTCCATGTCGTCCATGGGAGCAGAGGATGACCCTTCCACCCACTCAACATCAGTACATGTAGTGAAGAGAACATCTGAGCATTCAAAGAAAACAAAAAAACCCCACTTATCCTTACATAACAGAGTGGAGGTGAGTAAGGTTATATCGGGCAACCAGGCCTCTGGAAGTCCTATTCATTTTTTTTTCAAAGGTAGTTTTGTGTGACTGGACTGGCTGTTTACAGATTTCCTACTCTGTGACATTATTGCAGGAAGAAACATCCAACTGAGCTCAAAATACTGCAAAACAGGACGTGGCCAGAAAAATTGAGACACTGAATTTTGTAGAACATGTTGAACCACTTTATTTTTGGATTATGAATCACTATGAATCAGTTTGACACCAGTGGTGCGCTGTTCTGTTCCTAGGCTCATGGGTATTGTAGTGTTGGTGCCTTGTGACATATGAAATGTGATTTCCTAAGAAAGTAAACTAAAACATTAAAAAAGGGGAGGATATTTTCATTTTAACTGTCTAATATGATTGTGTGTGTTTGAGCTGAGAATGAGGTTTCCATTTAAAGAAAACTTTCAGGTACTTTTCATGTAAAAAAAAATCTCTACCAGCATTTCCTCACATTTCTCCACTCTATCTGAGGTCATTGTGACTGTTCTCCACTCTTTATCTGAGGTCATTGTGACTGAGAAATATTACAACTCCTCAAAAATTATTTTTGTACATTATATCATTTTATTAATTAACAAATATTCATTTTGGAAGTTCAGCCCTTTAATTTATTATCATCTATTACTGAAATTAATTCACTCATTCTGTAAAATATGCACAAAAGTACCACATAGACCACTACTCACCTTATTAAGAGTATATCCATCCCACACAATCACTTTTCCATCCTGGATTAGAAGAAATAAATCAATATTACACAGATAAAAAAACACAGAACATATACTGCAGGCCCACATACATAAATATCAAATAATATTATGTATCCTATTCATATGCTGTATCATATCTGTATGTGTGTGTAGGTGTTCACCTGTGAGGAGCTGACCAGACGACGTTTGTCTTTACACCAGTCCATATTCAGCACCTTGTTCCCATGACCCTTCAGCACGCGTCTGGTCTTTATGGAGATAGCACCCAACAACTCGATCTTCTCAGCCACCTGGTGCACTGAGGTACCAGGACACACACACACACACACACACACACACACACACACACACACACACACACACACACACACACACACAGATCTAGTTTAAGGCTAATAATTCAAGTATGCAAGAGCTGGAGTTATCCTTTTTTATCCATTAATACATCAGTAAAAATGATATAATAATTATAATACATAACATTCAGGGGCCATTTTTGGTATTAAATATTTACTTTGATACTTTAAGTGCTGATAATACTATTACTACTAATATATGTACTTCAGTAACATTTCCTGTTAGGATCTGAATACTGCTTTCATAAAGCCTATTTTACAATAAGGTGATATTGACTCTGTAGTGTAAAATTCTGTTGGTTTTGTGAGATTTATGAGGACTTTTGACTGCAGGCAGTGGTGGGAGATGTCCTCAGATCCTTTACTTAAGTAAATGTAGGAATACCTCAATGTAAAAATACTTCATGTAAAAGTCATCCATTCAAAATCTTCCTTGAGTAAAAGTTCAGAAGTATTCTCATATAATTATTATAGAAGTATTATCAGCAAAATATACTTTACTACATAAACATGAAAGCAGCATTTAATGTCGCAGATAGTGATGGTGAAGATGATTTTAACTAGTTTTTATATCACTGAGCAGGTTCATTTTTAACAGTACATCATAGTTTTAAACACTTTGTATGTAAATTAATTGTAGCTGTCAGATAAATGTAGGCTAGTGGAGTAGAAAGTACAATATTTCACTCTTAAATGTAGTGAAACAGAGCTATGAAATAGCAGAAAATGGAAATATGAAATAGGACAATAGTACAGTAATGAATTAAATGTAGGCTACTAATAGCTACATCCCTCACTGACTGCAGGTAGTAACAGTTTCTTCTCATCGTCGCTAAACAAACAGAAACTTCATGACATCATTATAAGCGAAACATCACCGACGCGTTATCTGCGTGTCACCTTGTTTAAAGTAAACAACACGTTGTTTCAGTAAGAAATTAAAGATAACGGTATGTGTTTCAGTAAAAAAAAAAAGTGAAAGATAACGGTGTGTGTTTCGGTGAAAAGTGAGAGATAACGGTGTGTGTTTCGGTGGAAAGTGAGAGATAACGGTGTGTGTTTCGGTGGAAAGTGAGAGATAACGGTGTGTGTTTCGGTGAAAAGTGAAAGATAACGGTGTGTATTTCGGTGAAAAGTGAAAGATGACGGTGTGTGCTTCGGTAATCAGTGAAGGATAACGGTTTCTGTTTCAGTAAAAGTTAGGGTGGGTGTTATTTTGTCTCAGGTGTCCAGGACACTTACGCTCCACGTCGTTGAGCTTGCCCCGCTCCTCCTCCAGCTTCTTCTTCAGATTGTCGCTCTCTCTCGACAGTGACGCCAGGGTTTCCCCTTTCTGGAGCCCCTGACAAGCCATCTTTAAAAAGGAAAACAACAACAACAAATAAACACACAGAGAAAAGAGGGGAGGGAGTCGGGAAACACAGGAGCAAACAGGGGGAGTTTAGGATCAGGTTGTTTGGTAGTTAGAGGTTAGTAGAAACTGTCCTCTGTGTGTCACACTGACTGCTCTGCCTCCTCCTCCTCCTTCTCCTCCTCCTCCCCCTCTACACTATATATTCAAATACGGTCCACAACTACTACAGGCTGGATTTTACACTGGTGCACATTCACATTTAGCTCTGTGTAACTTTTCACAACCAGAAATCGTGTTTCACATACTTCCATAGTCCAGATGTTGCTGGAGGTAAATTAGAGTCATGTGAGATCATTTTTGCAATTGGCACTTCAGCAAGATATTTTTATTTCATTACAAGACTAAGACCCCCGAATAACTATTAGTATTGCACATTCAACGTGCTAAGATACATATTTCACCAATTTAGACAGAATATACCTCTGAAATGGACACACAAAACAAAAACTGAAATTCCTTCAGTACTGTTTTCAGTTTGAACACTCAGTGACGGCAGAAACTCTTACTATATCTGTTCAATGGCAGGTGAAATCTGATAAAACAACTTACTGATAAGTGAATAAATAGATTTGTTGGGTAAAGAATATAACATTGAATTGCAGATAGACTATTTTCATGGAAGACACTTTGACTTGTCACAGTAGGAAAAGCACAGGAGTAAATAAAAAGATTTAACGATGGTCACATTCCACTTAGCTGCTTCAGTTTCAGGGTCCTGGTGTTGTGCAAGTTGGCTCACTATGACTACTGACTGGGACACTTGAACTGAAGCCATTATTAACATTATTAGTAACATCTGCGTTTTTCCTGCGATGACAAGTCAAATCGTCTGCTGTGAAAAAAGGTTTATTGTCCAGAATATGTTTGAAGAAATCTTTTTTAAAACTGATTTTAGATTAATTTCAGTTAAATTCAGTCAGCGTCACAAAATATTAATTACATATCCAAACATTTTGAACCCAATTCATGTTAATATTGAAAATAATGATACATGCATCACAACAACAGAGGAGGGCTCACTGGCATGCATCTGTCCTCATGACTTTGTGTGTGTGTGTGTGTGTGTGTGTGTGTGTTTGCACATAATGTCAAGTGTGTTTCGAGCTACATTAACACTGTTGCGTGTCAAAAGGTGCTGCTGAGTGGTGTGTCCATAGTTAAACAGATGTTGCACAAAGTGTCATCAAACTAAACTCTTTGTATGGAGAAACTTGGCAGAAGTTTGCTGTTATTATCATATATGTTCATGCTGTAGATGAACATGAGAGCAGGATATTTCCAGTGCAGTTTTAGGTTTGTGTGCAGGTTTGTATCAGTATGCCGACTTTACTGACCTTGTATGACTTTCATCTCTTTTCTGTATTAAAAAGCATCTCAATATCCAAAGTTTAGAGTCAAACCATTTAACAATAATTCATTTGGTTCATGCCTATTTAGCAGAAAATGACATGGTGAGATGAATGATTACATTCAGCTTGTTAGAGATCACTGCAGAGACTCCTTTGCAGTAAAAAAAAAAAATCTTGATAGATCCACAATAAATTACGGAGTCCTAAAGTCCCAAAAGGTGTTTTTTTTACATTTTTTTTTATCTTGTGCACACAAGATAAAAAAAATACCACCTTTTGGGCTCCATTAAAAACATAGCATATTGACTATTCAAATAAAGCAATGAATGCCACCATGTTTCTAATATACTTGAGAAATCAACAACTTACCCCTGTGGTCTTCAAAGCATAGGCCTATCATGCCTTAACTGTATGGATATTAACCTGCTCCCACAAGATAATCATCTTGTACGCACAAGATAATATATTGTGCGCACAAGTTAAAAAAATATCACCTTTTGGGACTTTAGGGGCTCCGTAATACATTGATTCAAATTAAGTTATACAAAAAACCTTTCAGGTAGCAGCTGTTTAGTCACGAGGAACAGAAAGGAAAACATTACCATCTCCACACAGAAGGAGCAGTAGTTGATGGCCTCGTTCTTAATGTAGATGTTCATTAGAGGACTGGCTTTGGTGCAGCTGTCGCAGGGGCCAAAAGTGGCCGCGACGAACGTCTGGTCACACATGGCTGCAGATGATCACCCACACACCTGGAAAACACACACACACAAACAAGAAACACTGATTCATTCATGAGGTTACACTTTACTGTGGACATTTTTGAGGCCTTGATTGGTGTGCTTGGTTGTGACCACTAGGCCTGTTTCTGTGTGTGTGTGTGTGTGTGTGTGTGTGTGTGTGGCAGTGCAGGAGACACAGTAAGTAGTTGGTAATCTACTCCAGCCTGATCCTTCTCTGAGCTCCAGAGGAGACGAGTGCAGTTATTCTGGGAACTGCACACATCCACACACACTCAGAATATAACACAGTACAAGATAAACACTAATTCAAATTACACCTGAATATGGACATTCACCACCAACATTTACCTAAATTCTACTGTACACATACTGTAGCTTTATTTGAAGCAGTAACTTGTTGTCTAATTATAAATGTTCCAACATTAACATATTCATATATCTTATAGGGTGCAATAATATCATAACAGACTGATACTGTGAGCATAGTTTCAGATTTTTACAAATGTGTCATCAGGAAAAATACATATAATGAAAATGTATGAAGACATAACTTAATTATCATCACATTTCAGTCCTACTGATTCCAATATTACACAATGTTCAAAATGTACATATAATATAATAAGATAGAACGTAAGAACGTAATACTGTGGAATTATACGAATCATTTTACCTCAAAATGAGCGTTCAGATGCCTCCCATTATGTTCACACACAAACTCGTTATAACTGATGGGTTCTATTTTCTTCACTCCAGTTTTTACAGACTCAAAACTATCTCATCAGGTAATGATCAGATGTTTTTCTACATAATTTACTGCAGATGAGTTGTGAGCATTTCTAGTTTTCAGGTTTGAACCTGGTTTATCCCAAGTCATAACACCATGTAGCTACATTTGTAACATGAAACACATCAACCTCTTATTCACTGAATGTTATTTCCACATATAGCAGCTTTATCAAAAACAGAATCAGAATAATAAAATCTTACCTCAAGAGATTTTGTCGTCCTCTGTACAGCAGGTATTTGTCTGTGAAGAACTAAGTTGAGTTTTCCAGTGAAGAGGATTGTCAGTGAGGGTCAGAGAGGGAACACTAAGCTTCTTAGTCAAGTGTTTAAGCTGTGACTCTGCTCTGCTTTCGCCTCCATGCTTCATATGTTCCTGCAGTATTACCTGCAAGGCCTGCAGGATTACTTTCACACTGTAACCTGATACAAAATCATTCTTTCAACTGTAATATAACTGCTTGTACATTACAATTCTTCTTCAATGTAATATGAATTTAAACTGATACTTTGTGAAAACTGCATTATTTGCTGCATTTTATCAGTGATATCAGATAATCATGGAACCACTTTGCAACTTTTAACAATGCTGGTATGTATGGAAGCCAATTTCTGACTTATTGAGTCAAAATTTTGAGCTACAAAGTAAAATAATTGACATTTTGCTTCTGTACTTTTACTTAACTGTATACCTTGTATACTATGTATAATACTGATTAAGTACCTCATCTCATAATTTATATTTACTGTCAATTTTGGATTTTATCTCATAATTTTTCCTTACTAAATCAAAATTATGACTTTGTCTCATAGTTATAATAAACAATCTCATAATTTTGATTTACTAAGTAAATTTTGACTGTTTATCTAATAATTTTGACTTACTAAGTCATGACCATTTCTTTATCATGACTTCTTTTTTTGTCTTTCACTGGTTGAAATGGGCTTCCACTATTATAACATTACTGCAGTCTTAAGGCCTCTTGCTGTCACTAAAATAGCAGAAAATGTATCTCAGAGAGATAAAATAAACTTGTCTAGTCAAAGTATAAATATGTTTTTTCTGATATAGATCAATACATACTGTACATCTGTGTTTTTGTGAGCCAGGTGGACTGAAAGAATCGGAATTTCTTAAAAGTATTTGGCAAAACTTTAGAAAAGGAGAAAAACATTTAAAAAAAAAAAAAAAAAAACTCCCACAGACAACCAGACAGTGCTGAATTCTTTTATTTTACTTTTACAGATTTGACAATTTATTCCAAGTTTCTTAGTTTCTTAACGGTGAACACATTCACTAAGCACAGCTACCAGAAACTACAAACAGTCCAGTTTGTCAAATGTACACATGGGTCAGAGAGGAAACATTTGGTACTGGCTTCGGCATGTCCACACCAGTGTCACGACAGCTGGGGTGATGATATATCTTCTCTTTTAATAATTTTTAAAATGGCACAATCAATGCTAGTGCTGATGAGAACAATGGTAATTTATAATGTCTACGCCATATCATACAACCAACTCTCTCCTTAATGTAAAAACATAAGAGTGAATGAATGACATTTTCTCCTGTTTGAGAGCCCAAGAGAAGCCCAGGGGAACAAGACGCTGCAGCTCTGCTCAACAATACCAACCAATGAATGGATGTGTTGTTTTTTTTCTCCTCTGAAACTAGGCCAACCCTCCCACTATCCTCCCTCAATACATCAGTCCACAAGGACAGTCTGACCGAGTCTGAGAAGGCCGGTGCTGTGATCATGAAACTCACAAGAGTGTGTTTTCTTACTTGTGGCTTTCATTAATTGATAGTGTTAATAAAACAGCAAGAAAAAAAAAAGCACTGATTGAGAAAAGGAAGCGCCCACACACACACACACACACACAGGGAATGTGGTAGAGGAAGCTTAACAGTTCAGAGGTGGCAGGAATCAAAGGAAAAACATATCCTAAAATGTGAAATATTTCTTTTTACAGTCCCTACTCTTCTATTAATTATCTGACTTCTTCTGCAATGTTTAAAAAAGTGCGTTTCGACTCATGGCTAAACAGTGCAACCCATCTGTGACACCAACTGCAGGACAAAATGGACAAAACAAACAAACAAACCAAAACAAAAAAGATCACATTTAACAATTCATATTCATTTTACAGTGGAAAACAAAATACTGCACTGACAGAACGAAACAACGTCGATCGTGTGTGTGTAAGTCATTCAGATAGCAAATAATTCAGATAAGGCTTTGTCCACAATGTGCAGCTAAAAATCATGATACGCTTCAATAACATTTTTAAACATTCATATGGTTAATTCCTTCAGTTACCGTCTCTCAACCTGCAGATATGTACTCGTTACACAAACCATACTTTCAACTACCTAGAAAACCAAACAATACAACAAAAGGCAGATTGATAACATGTGGTCCCAAAGAGAGAAACACAAGACAACTTCACATCTCTCTTTACTCCGCTTTCATCTCATCTGTAGCTTGTTTGTGCCTGTCAGAGTGTTTCATGGCATTTAATGGGACACTTCAACTTGGTGAAATATTTGTACTTCTCAGTGTTGTACTGCATCTCCCACAGAGCTGTCAGCCTGTAACCTGACAGCCAAACAGTTTTCACTGAGATACATTTTTCAGACTGAATTTCCAAAAAAATAAAAACAGAAAATGGGACTGAGTCCAGTTTTGGTGACTGTTCACAATCTCCAGTATATGTAAGCACCTTAAAAAAAAGAAAAAAAAAAAGAAAAAATATTCTCTCAAAGTGAAATGTCATAGTGAAGGTGTAAGGTCATGGGGCAAAATAAGGTTCACGTGAGGGCAAGAGGCTAATTTGGTTGACTGTTAACACTAATGGCACAACAGGAAGTAAACTTAAAGTTCCCAACACGAGGCAGCGAGGACAATTAAAGCAGACAAGGAACTCTTTGTAACAACATGGGCTGACACTCATCCAACGACTCTTTGCTACACTGAGGTTTCTCTGTATTAAAAAGAAAAGCAGTAGCATGCGGGTACATTTCTGGTAACTGGTCATTCTGGTTAAGCCAAACCCATGCAGGTTAGATGAGGGCAGCAGCAGTGCATGCTGTAGTTTTTATGCCACGCTGTAGCCATACAGACTTGAATAATGGGTGTAGTTACATATCAACCCCTTCTGATTTTCTACAGGGGTCTGGTGCAGGGGTTTACTGTATGTATTGATGATTGAAGGCCCTGCGAACAGCCTTTGAAAGCAAATACATCTGAAAATCTATTAATTGTACCTCAACAGAGAAAAATAACCCTCAACTTATTCAACTGTTTTTGGTGATAAAAGCCCATGTTGTGCTTTCTTTAACAGGGAAGGCACACAGTAGGGTGGACAGGTGGGAGACATGACAGAAATCAGTCCAAAAAACTGCAGTTAGTGTTAGTGAATAAAGCAGAAAACATTGTTTGTAAAGCTGAATAGATTTGAGGCAAACTCTCTAAAACCAACTCGAGAGAAACAGTTTCTGTGCACTCTGCTCAGTGACACATGGCTTTGCGATAAACATTTTATTTTTTATTTTATTTATCCTTTATTTAGCCAGGAAGGTCCCATTGAGATACAAGATCTCTTCTTCCAGGGAGTCCTGGTCAAGATGGCAGCATAAGCAGTTTCACTGAATACTGAAATAAATAATTTCACACTGATAATAAGAGTAAAACAAACAAAGCTCTGACCAGAGAAGACAAATAGAAGAAAGCGCAAAACAACCCCCTCAGTGATCAGCAGTAAGTGGAGGGTAATGTGTGTGTGTGTTTGTACTGTAGTGTTCATGTGTGAGTGATTGTGTTCCCTGTGACACTCAGCTCTGGTCTCAGCTGTAAACAGTATAGATTGAAGCAGGTTAAACCCCTCCGCAGAGTTTGAACCTCGTACCTTCTTCATCTCTCCTCAGTTAAAACCTGCGCTACACTTCATCTGCCAGAATTGCAGGATAAACATGACAAAGCGACGTCTCTAAAGATAAGACTGCCATACATGAGCTAACAAATGATCATCTGCGCCGACACTCGTTTAACTATACTACATTTACCTGATATTGACATAAACAGTCTACAATGGAACTAAAACTAAAACTGTCTTTACAAAAACCGTTCGTCTTGGGAATGATGGTCCCATCCTTCACATCGGACAAGAGAAAGCTTCTAATCTTAAAAGGGGAGGGTGGGGACGGAGGTATATGCAATAAATAAAATACATGATATATATTATTCATATTAATACATATATAAATAATATAGTACAGACAATGAGTTCTGTCTTGACTTGGCTGTGTTCAGAGAGTAAAATGACGATATACAGAACACAGCCTGGTCCATGGTTACCTCAACATGGGGTGGAGAGAGCTAACTTTAGTGCGATATCAGTCAACTGGCTTCATACTGGGATTTTGATTTGACTTTGACTATTAAGTAGAGAGCCAACATATCAAACTGGACTACAACTCGCCAAGTTGTTCCTTGTCCTGAAGTCTGAAACCTCCTTTTGGGACTGCTCTTGAATATCGGTAGATACATAACCACTGGAGAATAGACGATGACAAGAAGAACTACTTTAACAACTAGTTGACACAGAGGAAAGATCGGGGGGATGGCATGGGGTCATGACCTCTGGGACAGACCCAGAGGGGGGCAGAGAGCGGGTACTGGAGGCATTGATCTGGTCCTGTGGCTTCTCTAAGAGGCAGGCGTTTATACAAGCAGTGGACAGATGGTGGCGTTTTAGAGCCAGATTTAAACTAGTGGTGGCGAACGTGGGCGCTTTGTGTATCTGTGCATTTTGTAAGAGAAAAGGTGCACGTAGTGTAGGCGTACACGTGGGCGTTGAGGAGATGTATGTATTGTACAGATGCATGTTGAAAGTTCAGCATGGTGGTGGCATTCGTGTGTGTAATTTTGTACGTTATGTGTGTGTGTTCAGTTTAGACGAGGGAAACTTTAAGAGAACTGGATACCGTGTTTCAAGATGGCACCCCATTCATTCTAATGAAAATTGATACGGCTCTTTGACACTTTTCGGGGTTTTTTTGGACAAATTTTGATAATAAAAACAGTAATTTAGGAGTGTTGGTGATGCTCAAATTTTTTTTTATTATCTTTCAATTCTGACTGTGGCCACTGAGCCAGAAATGCTGCACGGCTCAGAGCCATCCCTGGGGTGCTTGGTTTAAACACGGGTTAGGAATCCCAGGTTGAGGGATGTTGGGATCTGGATTGTTTCCAGGGCGAGAGAGGAAGGGTTAAATGGGAAGGTGACTGGGTAAATCATTTTCGTGTCCATCAACAGTTGCGGAGTTTCACAACGGTCCCGCAAGCGAGTCTGAAGGAAAAGAGAGGAGAGAAAAAAGATGGAAACAGTGAGTATATATCACAATTTCATTTAAATTAATGAGCCAATTTCCATTTTAAAAGAACGTCAAAGATTTATGGTTTCAATCCATCAAGGGACCGAAGCACATTTTAGCCCCTTTAATACAAATATTAAGGACTTTTTCTATTCTTACTGTCTGTTTTTCAGAGCATCCTGCAGTGTTTTAGTTTTTTTTTACTGTTTTTCCCACCTGCCAGGCAGTTGCTGTTTTTCTTTCATTTCATCTAAATTACTTTGTGTACATTTTTCATAGAATTGTCAAAGCATCTTTCAAATTATTCAGATGACATGAGTTCATTGCAGTCCACCACTGTGTCATTCTTTATGTGTCCACTAGATGGCAACAAAGTGACGAATTTTCAAATCCCGCAGTGTTGCTTTAAAGGTAAAGTCAGCGATTCTAATCCAATACACTATTTGTCAAATTCAGTGAATATCTCCTCACGGTCCACTAGCTGTCTAACCTATGTGTGCGCTGAAAAAAAATCTTACACATCCCTGGCTTTCTGCCATATTTGTCTTTTGGTTGTTGCCTTGGCAATGCATGTCCATGAATCTGGGGGACGGAGCGTCTTAAGGAGCATGAAGGGAGGGGTGTATTTGTTTGGGTGTTTAGTTCAAATATCAACAATCTTTCTCCAGAATGACTGACTCTACCTTTAAGGTACGAGAGTCAGTTTTCATTGACTCATAACTTGCTTGAGTCCAATAATACTGTACAATGAAGATCAGACCTGCTTGTAGTGTTAAAAAAAAGTTATGTTATTGTTTCTTGATGATACAGTTGTAACAATTTGAAATATGCACTACTTTACCACTCAGCAATAATGTAAATTTGACAGAATGATAGCAGACATGATCTCATCTCAAAAAACCTTCAAGTTCCTTATAGTGAAACACATGAAAAACCAATAACTGGCTGAGGGTCAGGATAGTACATTCAAAAATATAAAATGTTCCTCACTATTATTTGAAAATGAACATACAATAACTAGGTTTAATTTGTGCTGTGTGTTTCGTAGGTATAACCATCAAATGGTGGATATTTCATTTAAGAGACTCATCTTATTTACATCACTCATAACACTGTAGGCTACTCTCAAAATTGAATGTAATCATCAGGTGGTTTAAAATAAGCTCCTTCATGTTTATATATCAATTACATAACATAATATGTACAGAAACAAGTGTTGTGTTGATATTTCTAGAGCATATTACCTGTATGGTTCGTATGAATGCGACTGACACTCTCTCCTCAAACTCATTGACTGGAGTGTAGAGGTTCAGGACTTTCACGATCTGGGAGAAGTCACAAAGAAAGTTTATTCCAACAACAACAACAAAAAAATCCAAACATTTTACCTACAGTGGCTGAGTTTTCTCATAACGAGACTGGAGTGGAGACTATTTCAAGAATAATTTCAAGCTTTAAAGTTTAGTTGGCACTGAGTACTCTTCTGTGTGAAGGCTGTAACTGGATTCTTTCGTTCTGGTCTGGTTTATGTGAATGTGGTGTAATGAGAAACAGGACAGTTTACCTGAGCAGTGGTGAGGGCCAGGCACATGGAGCAGATGGCTTCAGCATCCTCATCAGTCTTTTTCTTCACCTGCAGCAGCTGAGCAGCCTGGATCAGAGGCTCCAGAGTCTCCTTGGCTCCACATGTCATCAGACCTTTGTCTCTGAGCCACTCCTCCAGCTGGCTCACATTGTACCTGCACACAAACACACATCATCTGTAAGGTGGTCATGACAAAAAACAGAACACAGAAAAAGAAATGCATCACGCAATCCTACCTGATCTGCATGCCTTTGCTCCAAGAGCACATATCCTTGCGCAGCAAGAGGTTGTTGAGGGTGACAGCTCCGATGATGTAGAACTGCTGCTTCACCACCTGCTTGATGAGCTCAGGGTCGGTGCCGTGCTGGCACATGGTGGAGTGGAAGGCGCTGAGCTGCCGCAGGATGGAGTCCAGGGTGTCGGTGCCCTCGTCTGCGATGCTGGACGTTCGCTTACGGAGACCTGTGGGCTTCACCCCTGACACGCCCTGGATGGTCTCGTGCTCCAGCATGCCGGAGACTGCAGGGATCGAACTTGTATAGTAAGTGACAGTATCATGCACATGAAATACATGTGTATAAACAAACACGAGCAGTTCTTATTATCATTAGCACACACCTATCATGGGTTGCAGGATGTTCTCCATGCATTTAATCAGCTGCTGGTAGATCTGGATGGCCAGGTCGCTGATCACCTGTCTGTACTCTGCCAGGTCGAAGTTGGACAGAGAGTGTTCATTCTGCCTCTGACTGTTGTGTTTCATGAAGGCCTGAGACACACACACACACACACACACACACACACACACACATACACACACACACACACACACACACACACACACAGATACAAGTTAAAACATGTAAAATAATTTTTGTGTAAGGTGGATAGGATTTTTTGTCAATTTTCCCCAACAATACAATTAAAACAATATCCAAATTCTATCTATGACTTTTTTCATATAAATAAATACAAGTTTACTCAAAAATACTGTCTGTCTTTTTGAACTGACTGACTGTGTATATACTGTTTTCTAGTGAGCGTGTCAATCTCACCGGATCTCCGCTGTATTGTTTCAGACAGTGCAAGAAGCGGCAGGTGTTGGACAGCCAGAAGGAGACGGTCTCAAAGTCATCTCCTCGTTTCTGACAGGAAGAAGAACACACAGCAGTCAGTGAACCAACTCCATTTATCAGACTACAAACTTAATCTCAACACTAAAAACCTCCCTTTAGAATTTCAACAGTGATCACTTTTCTTTTTCTGTAAGCACCACTGCAGTGCACACACAAGACACACACGCATATATACGAACCTTTAGGATCTTCTTAATACTGTTGATGGTAGAGGTGAGCAGAGTGCGGACTTTCTGGTCATCGTTGAGGTAGTCTGCATGTCTCAGACACATGAAAAGGATGTAGGCAGGCAGACCTGGGATCAGATTCACTGCTACGCCTCGAGGCTTCAGCTCTGAAGAGACGGAGGAGACATGGGTTCAGTGATGGACTGAGGCCGACATTAGATGAAAAGTTTCTGCTATCACTTGGAAGAGACGTATTTCAGATTTCCAACGAACCCTTCATTTTGAACATAGCCCTGGATTATGATGGGTTTTAAAAATGACTGAAACTCAGTGTATTTTTTCACCTCCTACTTAAATCTGATGTTCAGGTTACTTGTTTTTTTTACTAGTTCTTACCAAGGATGAGGTTCTTGACTAGTTTGAGCTCATCCTCCTTCTTGTACTCCAGCATTCCTTGGAAGTCTTTCTCCCTGCGAGGAATGTTGACCGGGTGGATGGGCTCGTCCACCATCTGTCCTGGCGACGTCTGGCCCTCTGCTTGACCCGCTGGGAAACAAGACATGACGGTCAGGTGATATAAAGGTTCAGTTAAACACAACAAATTGATGAAGCTTTTGCTGACTGATGATATCTCCCGTACCTCCCATCTCTCCAATCCTCTTGGAGTAAACCTTCAGCTGCTTCTTGAGCTTGCGGATGGTTCGGTCCTGCTTCTCCAGCTGCTCCATCAGATCCTGAAGCGGGTCGAGGGATGGAGTGATGGAGAGACAGACAGACAAAAAGAGAGAGACAAGACAGAGAGAACAGTGAGGACAAACGGCAAACCTTGTCTGACTCAGACTTCTTCACACTGTCGCCCTCCAGTGGTAAAAAGAAAAAACTCCAATCCTTTTTAAAAACAGTGGCTTTGCACTGATTAATAACAAATTAAAATATATAATAATAGAAAGCTTTTTAATTCCCGAGGAAAAAAGTGAAACATGTAAGTTCATTCAGCTCTGTCTGGGAAACAAACAAACAAACAAACAAACAAAGAGGAGGGCAGGATGGTCTCAAATCAACACGAGAGCTGCTGAGCTGATTGTTTTCTCAGAAGAGGAAGAGGAGTTGCAGGGCTCACTGTTAGAAGAGAGAAGAAGGTGCAGATCTGCTCCGCTGTGAGTTAGAGGGCACTGCTGTAGAGAGTTAGAGCCACGCTCAGCGCTATTTTCACCCAGAACACACAACCTCAGTTAGATCTGACGCACATGCAAAACACACACATGCACACGCGCTGTCTCTACATACAACCATCCGTCGTAAAATGATGACTCGAGCCTCTCGGGATGCTGTGGGGTCGTCAGCCAAGAGTTCCTGTCAGGTGATACCAGCCGTACAAATGAGTGTGTGTGACACAGCGATACTGTATACGGTGGCTGTTTTTTTTAAATCATTTTTTTGATGGATTTTTCTTATATCCCATCTGCATGAAGGACTATGACAGACACTAATCTTACCATATCTGGACAGTTCCAGGTTGACAAGTCCAGGTTATGTAAGTTATATATTTGCATTCAAGTCATTTTGATGGTTGAAAACATTTCACTAAGCTAAACGGTTTGATACAAACGACGCAACGCTATCTTTGTCTCTTTGCTGTAATTGGAAGGAATATGTGCATATAAGTTAAAGATTGACCAAATTCATCTTTACATGAGCTAGAGCTGTCATTGTTGGCTAAATCAGATGATCTAATATTTGAAGAATGTACATGGTATCTTAAAAATGTCAATGCAACTAGATATGAAAAGCCTTTGACTTTTTGACTATAAAATTCACTTTTAATTGGAGAAAAAGTGCTACTGGCCTTCCTTAACCTGCATGTATCTGTGTGCGTGTTGCAGCATACCAGGTTTTCGTTGGTGAGCCTGGTGATCTCGTGTTGCAGACTGGCTTCGATTCGGGCCTCTGGAGGTAGCTGGAGGTTCTGTGCCAAGAGCTGCTGCTGACGGTTGTTCTCCTCCTTGACATTTTGCAGCTCACCGCGCAGCGCCTCCACCTCATTATCGTAACTTCTCCGCTGAGTCTGCAGCTGGTGTTCCAGTAACCTGGGGTGGAGGGGGTGGGGTGGGGGTGAGACCAGAGGCGGGAGGAGAAGGGTGGATGAAGAGGAGTGTGCAGAAGGAGGAAAGTGACAGGATGTGAAGGATGCACAGTGTGGGGATGAAATAACAGGGAGTAAGAGATAGAGGGCATAGATGGGAGAAGGGAAGGAAAAAAAAATTAGCATCATAGTGTAAGGAAGAGAAAGAAAGACAGTAAGAGACTTCCAGTGTGGGACAAATGAGAGAAGTTGAGGTTTCCATCACAGTGTGTTGACGCAGGACAGCAGCATGCTCTGCAGACTCTACCAGCAGCCCAGAGCTCAGCCTCTCTGAAAGGTTTTTTCTGCTGAGTCAATAAGCTCCACTCTCCTCTGCATTTTTGAGTGATAAACCAAAGTGGATGCTTCTTAAGAAGTTGAACCTTAGCCAACAAAGTGTCTTCAGAGGTCAGGGTCAGCAAAAAAAAGAGGTAGCTCTACAATTTAACACTAGTTTGATAACTTCAGATTGTATCGATCAGTTTTGCAAATAGTAAACCAACAATAGCAGCAAGAAAATGTTGGCAAAGGAAAGAGTAAACAAATGTAATAGTTTAAAGCGAAGCAATGGCAAGTGCTGTATCTGCCATAAGCTGTTAGTGATGAAACACAACGAGTCAACTGGCAAATCCAATCCATCTAGTATCAGAAGAATACAACAGCGATATTTAAAACATGCTCTTCAGAGGACGCTGAAGTTATATAGAGTTACATTTAGCTAGTAAACACAGGTTATTATTAGTGAGTAACAAACGGTTAGTAAAAGAGTAAAAAAGACCCCTTCTGCACAGTTTTATGAATAAAATGGGGGAAATAACTTCATAAAAACAAAGCCTGTATAAATGTTACTATGCAGCATCTGAGAAAATAGAACAAAACTGTGAAAAGCTTCATCTTCTGTCCTGCCAGAAATATTATTAGTACCAAAGTGGACGGTATGACATTCAAACTCTTCCAGTAACTTTCAATGCCCAATATAATGACCTCTTCAGCCATATTAGTGCCAAAGTAGTCATTTATGTTTTTATATTTAAGCATTAAAACCAACTTCTAAATATTTGAAAAGTTAGCAAAGACTACATCACATGCAGTCCTACATGTCCTAAACTGTCCCGTTGGAAAAAATAAATAGATTAGATAGAGATAAAAATCTAATAAAGCATATAAAAGAAACAATGTGAGGAAAGTAACAAAGCAGCACACATCCTTTCCTGTGAAAAGGCAAACGTATCGTGCTCGAAAGTCACACTTGTGTTTGAAACACATTTACACCTGATGGTCTCCTTTAAGCCCTGATTAACCAGCCACAGCTCTCCGTCCTCGTTCAGCTTATGGAAGTCTGGGGCAGCGGATCTGACCGACACACAACACAAAGGAACATGAAAAGCACAATGGAAAAAATAAAAAAAAAGAAAGAAAATGCGGTTGGTGGATGGACAATAGCCAGACAATGTGAAGGACTTTCATGTGAAGTGTCGGCATGTTAGTGTGTGTGTGTTGTGAGAACTACCATCCTGTACGATTGTAGACTGTGGAGCTATATTATCTGGAGCTTGAGATGTACTGAACGTCACTGTGGAGGAAAACTTTCTCCCTAAAAGTAGAAACCTTCTATGCCATTAAAAAGGGAAACACTATGACGCAAATCTACCTTTAATATTGACTACTTCCAAAACTGATTCAATGTATTTCAATCCAGCTGGGAACAACTGTTTTCTGTGTCATTTCACTGTTAATTACAACAGAGGTAGAATCCTCTCTTGTCTACATGTAGCCTGCTGTGTACTGTTTATTCTCTACTGTATGCTTAGATTAGTCAGCTTTTCATACCAGTATCACTAAGTGAATGAGTTTGTTCCTGCATTTAATGAGATCTACTGACTGAGCTCTAATGTCAGAGTGTGAACAAAGAAGGTTACAAGCAACAAATGAAGCAACATGGGAGAAACAGAGAGACAAGGGCAGTGATGCACAGTAGTTTTGCTCAGAGTTTCATCATTGTTGCTTTAGTAAAATGGTTTATTGTCTGCTGTTACATGTCTGCAATATTTTGGCTACTGATTGAAGTAAACACACAGTGGTGGGTACTCTGAGAAAAAATGTTTCTGAGTGTGCTGTGCATCTCTGCTTTAACAAACAATGAAACAAATGGGCTTTCATGCAGGATTCATGTTAAACTCATTCCATGAAGCTCAGACAGGAGGCCTCAAACCTGCTGCATCACCACTGCAAAGTCACTTCTAAATATCTACATGTTAATAAAGGTGGAACAACAGCTGAACATTAGATCCCCTTTTTAGCTCAGATGTCTCCATGCTTTTCATGCCACACATTCTGTAAATACTGCGCTGCAAAGTTCTTCAGCATCTCCAAACACAGACCAGAGCTGTTGAAGCCACTGAGAACATCTTGGTATCTTTTTGTTTTAGGAACACCAGAGACTATTTTGACTCTTGGACTTCAGCTTAAGAGACTCTGTTCTTGTTCATGCTGAACTATTAAAATACATGCAAACCTACGACTCACAAAACTCGACTTGAAAGCCAAATAAATCCCCTTGACATCAGTAAATACTGGTGAACATACATCTTCTGTTAGAGCATAAGAAGAAGAAAACTCTAGCTAGAGCTGCTGCATTATTCAACATGCTGTTAGGTCAGAAAACGCCACGCAAAGCTACTCAAGCCTTCATCAGCACTACGACGTGGAATCAGCTATTTCAGCTACAGTAATATCAGTCCTTTGTAACCCTTTCAACCCAGCTGGGCGACAGCGTGGCCATGCATGCTCTGTTCCATGATGCATAGGCCACGTCTCATCGGTTACCTGAGCCTACTCAGGAGATCACTGACTTCCAGCGGCTTACACATGAACCTAGGAGATCTGCACAGGACAAGGCAGCGTTCACAAACATTTCTTGGACATACATCATGGAAATATATACATATATATGATGGAACTAGTGCTCCGTAAGATATGAAATTTGGACAAAAGAAGACTGATGGTGTAAGATTAGGAAGGGAGTGAATTCAACATTGATAGAGATGAAGACACGGGCTGTGACAAAGTACCTGTTGGTGTCTTTGAGGCCGATATAAGCTTGTTTGATTTCATCAGCATCCTTCAGTTTGGACACATCCTCAACATAGACAGACGGCTCGGTCATGGTCTCCTGTGAAAGACAAGAGAGGGAGAAAGAGAGAGGGAGAATATTGGCATTAATCATAATAGGAAAAACAGATAAATGGGAGAGAGAAAGAGTAACCTGGCTGCTACAACTGCTTGTAATGCTGCATCATAAACCATCAAGGTGAGGGTTTTTATACAGTTTAGGTGTATGAATAAAGGGAATCAAGTTAATGGTTTCATTAATATGAGTTCACACTGCTGTGGGCAGTCAGCGTGTGTGTTGTTGACTCCCTGCCAGCATCAGTGTATCTGCTGGCTACGACTGTCCTTTTGCTCTGACAGTCATCAGCCATTACGAGCCTCGGGCTGAAACAGTGACAAGCCATCAAATGATGCCTCAGCGACAGCCGTCCATCTACTGGGAACATCACTTCACAGCGGTGGCCTCTTCTTCTAGCTTTCAAGAGACAATGGGTGCTGTCGTAGGGCCTGACAGTGCTGAGAGCTGAGCATCAGCTGATAAGTAGAGGGGAATAAAGGTCAATTGTGATCAAAGTGATCAAAGTGTTTGAGCAGGGCTACATGTGACCTCTGTGCAACAGCTTCATATGAAGACAATTTTCTTAAAGTCAGTATATCTACACTATATGTCAAGTGCCAAAGTTGCCCAGCAGTGTGAAGTCAGTCCCTTTTCAATATGTGTCAATACAACGGCAGCCCAAACATTGTTTGTGATACTAATTCAATATTTAATCAACTTTGAATTGTTTTAAGAATTTGAATTCTCTTGAACTGAGGGCAGCTAACTGTATCTGAAAAAAGTGCTTATTTGAAATGAATTCAGAAAACATTTAAAATCTGTTTTAAAATGACAAATTCACATTATCCGCAAGCCACAATGTATCATAGACTGTGTTCAAAATGGCCGCTGTAAAATAACCAGTGAGCAGTCAGTGACATTTAGTGACAACAAATATAAAATACATTCACCCTGGCAAAGGACGAGACAGATGAAATGATCAGACTACAGACTGTAGAGGACGGAGTCTGTATGTGAAGCCTCTGAGTAAGAACGCTGAAGTTGTGTCAGATCTAGTAGTCGAGTGATTAATGAGTTGGCCGATTGATCGGGCCGATGTATGGTATTTTGAGATAATCGGTATCGGCCGATACCTGCTCTCACGAGGCCGATAAACAACAAGATCACTAGAGGCCTTTTAATTTGAAATGGATAGAGGAAGTGGCAGCATTCAGCCGACCAATGGTGTAACTTCATCACTCAGTCAGTCACAGACTGCGGCGTTTATAGAGCTGTTGTGGTCCAGCCAAAAACTGTGTGCAGATAGATCAGCGGGCAGCATTGCCAATGCAGCTGCTGTGGAGTGATATTAGTTTAATGTTCAAAGTTTTGCAGTTGTGTTCCATTGTAATTCTTTGTTTTAACCACTTTCCCCCCTGGAGAACAAGAGTTAACTTGTTTCATTGAGGACGTGGAGGTAGAAAAAGTAATATAGCAGTGACAGAGGGAGAGGAAGTTTTTCCGTTCTAGAAAAAGTAAGGCCTCTTAAAAATCAAAATGTCAATCTAAGTAGGTTTTACTGTATAAACAAAACACACCACAAAAAAGTGTCAAACATTCATGCATGATGCAGTTTTTAACTGTACCTTCTCATCCTGTGGGAGAGCGTGGATGGAGGAGAGAAGGTGGAGACAGGAGAGTTAAACACAGTGAAAACATTAACTACATAAAGTGTGAACAATGGTGTGATTTAATTTTGACCCAAAAATCAATCAAATGTCAAGTAACGTTTTGTTCATCGATTGTCTTTCAATGTTTGATCTTAAGGTTTTCTTTGAGTACATGAACACAGTATAAGAATTATTTATGAAACATAAAATTTTCAAATCCCTTTGTTTCATTTTGGGATATCTTGCTAACAAACAGACAAACAGTGAAACAGACAGGGGTGAAAACACACACATGTCAGAAGGTGGAAACAAGCAAGTGTGATACTATCCACCAACATCTACCTTCATATTTCTCTGGTTACGATGAATGCTTGTCAAAAAACGGTGGCACCATGTGACCACTGTTCCCAAATGTTAAATTAAATGTGGATAATTACGAGTCGTTTTCTGGTTGCTGTATTTTATAATGAAGTCACGTTGAACAAAGGTGATGAACATGCTGATGTACTTTCCCTCTCCGAACACTGATGACACACAGGAAGTAAAATGTCGTTGCTACCTTGTGCTGCATTGCTTCCTTCTGGCTGACCAGCTGGGAGCGCAGGATCAGCACCTCCTCCTTGCGGACCTCCAGCTCCTCACAGGAAGCGTTGAGCTGATCCAAGAGCACCTTGTAAGCTGGGGAGCCCGGTGCCCCGGCGCCTGTAGCTGGGTGACCCAGCAGGCTTTGCCTCATCTCTGCCAGGTCATGTCTCAGCTTCTTGTTCTCTGACTCCAGCTCCTGACGCTGAGAGATGAATGGGGTCGGGGTTACGGTCATGAAATAAGTTGTCTGGTTTTGTAAAGTTATAAAAAGTTGTATGTTATCAAGTTAGAGTGTGGCAACGTTTCTACTTTGCTCCCCTCTGACAACTTACCTTGAGGGACTCGTACTCCAGCTCAGCTCCCCGAGCCTTTTTAAACTCTGCATCATCCTAAAACAAGGAGCAAATCATGGTGATGAGGTGATCTTTAATGATGCACGTAATGATGAAAAGCCTTCTATTATATTCAAATAATATAATATATTGTATATATTAAGGTATTAAAGAGCTTTTCATTAGGCACTAACCTAGTATTACTCTGTGTTTACAATCCAAACACTAAAATAAGGCTTACAACTTATTAAGCTATAATTTGTTAATAAAGTGATAGATATATATATATATATATATATATATATATATATATATATATATATATATATATATATATATATTTGTGTACCCTGGCTCTAGCCCGCTGGAACTGCTCCTCTTTGTTTTCCAGTTCGTTGCGCAGCGACTGCTTTTCTTGCTCCAGTTCTGTAAGACGCTTCTGCAGCTTGAGGGTCAGTGGGGTGTCTATTCCTCGTGTCACATCCTGCATGACATGTAAATATTAGGACAAAGCCTCTTCCCCATGTGAAAAGTATTTAAATGTCAGTGTTTACATGAAAAGGCATAAACGCAGTATGCAGCACTAAGTTGCTGATCGACAACTTAAACTGCAATTAAAACGATGCTTTACTTTAACCATGTCACTGTATTTTTCCTTTTATTGAATGAGCATGTATTTAACACGGATTTGCTTACTTCGGCGGCACGGGAACCTTCTTCCAATTCGGCGTACTCTGAGTTGTAGGTGTACTCTGATTCGTTGCTGCTGTGGGTGGAGTCTGTTCTCCTGTGGCCAGGCTTGGAGACGTTCTACAAATGGGAGGGAAAATCAGCGTTTAGAAAAACAGTGAACTCAAATTACTGCTGCTGCGCCTGCAGACGAAAGCAAATCTGATGTTGAGAAGAAATATGACAAAATGAATAACATGTTTAACAAGCTGAAATGTCAGTATAGAAATGTGTCTGACTGTGCACATGGATACAGACGTCTCTCATAAGTAATGAACAGGTGTTTGTGCGTGTGCTCCTCACCGAGGATAGAGCCATCTCCTCCTTCAGGTCGTCGTATTTCTCCTCGAGGCGAAGGTGTTCTGTCAAGAGATTCTGGTAGCGAGATCGCTCCTCGTTCAGATCCGTCTCCAGCTGCTGAGTCTCCTCTGCTATCAAACGAGCCATTTTCTCTGGAAGAATAAAACATTTTTTTTAAAGTATATAGTTTAGGAGATTTTTAAATGTTTCAGTATGACTGGACGGATGTGTTGCAGGCCGACTGTGTGATTTATGTGGTGATGTTTGCGTACCTGTCATCTGCTGACTCTGTTCCTGAATCGATCTGTTCAAGTCGTCCTTCTCTTTCTTCAGCGAACCATTCTGATCCTTCAGTTCTGATACCATCTAAACACACACATAGAAACACATGCAGAAAAATATGATCCTTGAATGATGTCTTGTGTAAATCGGATACTGTGAAGCAGAACTACAACAATTCGACTGACCCGCTTGTTTCGCTTATTTAACACATTACTATAACTCTCAAGTCTCAAGAGAAGATTATGATGAACAAAGCAAAGACATAAAGTTTCAATTATTGATTGAAAGCGTGATGTCCTCACAGAGTTCAATAAGTGACTTAAATTACAAGCCAACCGCAGAGCTGACGTTTTGGAGATTCATCTAGTTGGACTGGAATGTCATGTTATGAGATTTCTTCAATAAAGACTTTAGAGATTGAAGGTCTTTCAGATCAGGATCAAGGTCAAAGCCTGCAATTGTCTGGACAGAGTAGTTAAGGGTCTGAAACAATCTCTCCATTCAGTTTGGCTGTTTTTCGACTTTCAAGCTCTCAAACACAGACAGAGAAAGAAAAACACAGAGTGCGCACACACACACACACACACACACACACACACACACACACACACACACACACACACACACACAGTGGCTAAAACACTGACACACTACTCTATCTCCTGTGCTCACCTGCCCCAGGGCAACTCTGCCCTCTGAGCCCACCACATGCCCATCTCCCCCTTGTTCTCTGTGGCTCCTAAATTGGGGAAAAACCGTTTGCCTCTGATGCCAATAGCCATATGTATGCAAAACATATTTTGTGATGTATATTTCAAGTATTCTATGGGAGATTCTACTCGTTAGGCGCACGTTCAATTGACCGTAAGCTAATGTAATAGGTCTTTGTAAAAAAAACTAACAGGAAGAAACACAACAGAGGAGGTTTGAGGAGAAGGTTTCTAATATACAGTCGACCTCTCGGGAATGATTTAAGTTCAGTAAATTGAGAGTGAACTTCTCTGATCTCAAACAAAGACAAAAGGAGAGAGAAAGACACATAAAGTAGAGGAGAGGAACATTACTGTGCATTCACTCTACATAAGGAGAGGATCAGGACAACAATGTGTAAATGGGCAGCTGTGAACGTGGATCCCGTCTAACCTTCTCCATTTCGTCCCTGTAGGTTTGTGCCCAGTCCTCGATAGTCTTCTTCTCCTGCTGCGTGGCACTCAGCTCCTTCCTCAGCTTCTCCAGCTCCTCCAGCAGGGAGTTCACCTGGTTGCCTTTGTTCTTGGCATCCTCCTCCACCCCGCGCAGTCGGCCCAGCTCGCCACGCATCCGCTCGCTCTCTGCTGTGTAGGAAGTCTCTAGACCAGCTAGCCTGTCGCTGATCAACCTGTTGTCCTTGTTCTGGAGGCGTTGGATAGATCAAACAAGACAGTCAGACATCCCAAATGACAAAAATAAATCAATAGTTAAAGACAAAGTAAAAAACAAGCAAGGGAAAGCAGAAAAAAGTGAATCTCACCTGCTCGTCGATCTTCCTCTGCAGCTGCATGATCTTGTTCTCCATGCCTTTGTTGAGTTTCTTGAAGTGCTCCACCGAGCGAGCCTCGATCTTCAGCTTCTTCAACTCGCGCCTGGCCTTCATCCTGCGGAAGCAACACTGCAGGTAGACGAGGGAGACGAGGCAACGCTTGTACCAGCATCGAGCCAACCAGCCCCGAACGTGCTTCTGAATGATCACCGCCTTGTGCTCCCGCAGCAGCTGCAGACAGACACAGAAACAGTTATGGGGAGGCAGAGAGGGATTAGAGCTAATGCGGATCTCTCACAGCGTCAAATAATTTTGGATTTAACTATAAACTCAATAATCCATTCTGTGATATTTCCAATTAATCTAAAAGCAGAACAAGGATTTTTGTTGAAGTGAGTGTCAGTGAGATGAAATAAGAATATGGCAAATAACTACGCCAATATCAACAACAAAATTCTTGAAATCTGTTCATTTTTACTGGATATGTAATGATGTTTTCAGATTATTTCTTGTAGTTTTAGGAAAGACCGGATTTCAGGACTTAATAATACAAAGACCAGTTAAGATGAGTATTTTTTGCAGTATTTTGTGTGTGTGTGTGTCTGTCTTACCGCCTGATACTTCTGCCGGGCCATGTAAGCTCTGAGGATCGTCTGCATGGCCAGGGCGGCAGCCTGCTTCTGCCTGTAGCGTTTCTTCTCCACGCACATCCTCTGGTACTTCTGGATGATGGTGGCTGCCTGAGTGCGACGCAGAAACTTGGCCAGGCTGAGGAGAGACAAGCGAAGGTAAGTTTCTGTTCTTTGATATTAACGTGTGTGTGCTTTTAACATTACTTGAAAATTTTACCATTAAAGCTTTATATGTCTTTAATTACAGTAGTCCTCAAAATAAATAATTTTACCCTGTATTGTCTTGACATTAAAGTAATAAAAAAAGTCAAATGTCTCTTGTGTCTGGCTGTTCTGAGGTGAGGATGAGGTGTGCAGGTCACTCACCAGCGGGCCTGGTATCCTCTGGTGAACCTCTGGATGGTGATGGCAGCGTTGCGTTTGCGCAGATACTTCTTGCGTGCCAGCCAACAGCGGATGGTTTTCTGGATGCGGATGCAGGCAGCACGCAACTTGTCTGCCCTCAACTTCTCCAGGTAAGCGACCTGGCCAGCCCTGAAGAAGATCTTGGTCTTACCAAACTGGTATTTATCCTGATCCTGAAGGAAGACAAGAGCAGAGGTCGGGAGTAAGACATCAATCAGAAGAACAAAAAGAGACAAACTTACTGTATAAACTCAAATAAAATGCAAAACCAAACTCACAATCTAGTAATGTTTAAATGCTGTAGGCAACACAAATAAGAGTACATTTCTTAATTTTTATTGTTGAAGTTTAAAGAGGTATTTTTAAGAGGAAAGGTAAAAAGCCTGATAGTCTGACCTGCACAAGTTTCTCCAGAACGTTCCTGCAGGTCAACTTCTTGTCAGGGAGCACGTCTTTCTGCTTCATCAGCACTCTGTAACGGCTGAAGAATTCCTGGTATGTCCACCTGAGACACACAAATAAAACCAGACATAAGACTTCAGTGACCTAAACATCTTATTCTTTAGTTTTCTCTGTCAAATACATTTTTACCAAAGTAAAATTGCTGAGAGCCACAGTTTACTCCACATCTATACACGTTTAAATCAGTTAAAAGTATTCTGATGTATTCCTGTAATGTAACCCATCCTGACTGACGGAGAAAAACAACTGAATTCTTTTCCTTTTTATTCGTTCTCACATTTCATGATATTCCAAGTATTCCAATAGGAACCATGATGTGTGTTTGTGCTGAGAAAATGTATTTTTTTATTTAAAGTCTCCCTCCACTATAAATGTTTTTTTTAGTTTGTTACTTCACTTGAAAGTTTGAGCTTCGTTGTGCAGAATGATGTTTGTCCGGAGGGGATCTTTAATTATACATTCTGCTCAAATTATTGGGTTTCCAGCAGTGAAACTATCTAAAAATGCATTAAGCAGACCAGCATGAAAAGCCAGATTGTTTTTAAAATACAAGCTAATAACATATGCAGCTTGAGTGATGGAACATGGCAGATAAGGTCAACCCTGCATGAGCTGGCAACACATACTAAACATATGAGGTTTTATGTAAAGCGTTGCTGGGATGCATCGGTACCTGGATGGGAAACCTGCAGCAGAGATGCGGATTGTTTCCAGGACACCGCAGGCTCTGAGCTGCTGCACTGCACGTTTAGGATCAAACCTGCCAATAGCGAATAATCACAATCAATACGACCACCATGAGTCACACCTGAGCTAAGATGACGGAGAGTATGAAAAAAAAGAGAAAACTCAGAACAACAATTCACTTAAGATTATGCATAGTTTTTCATAAACAGATGGGATGCAGACTCACGAGAACGCCAACTTGAAGTCATTGGGTTTGATGCAGCGGACGTAGTGCGGCGTGGTTGCGTTCAAAGTGTCCATCAACATTTGAAGAGAGTTACGAAACTACAAGAGAGGAGCATCATCATCATCATCAACAACATTGTGGAAAATCCCCTCCCCCTCTAACCTTCCTCTACCTGCCTCACTGCTTCCTGCATGGGCGGAGCCTCAGAATCAATATAGGCTGCCAGCTCACCTGTGGCAAACTTTTAAGAACAAAGAAGCTGGCTGGCCTCATGCGGATGCCTCATCCCTCCAATAGTTTGATCTGTGTATATGATATGTAAGTTTCATTGGTTTAAAATGCAATTATAGCAGCTTTAGTAGTTTATTTGCTGTACTGATTAGGTTTAATTAGTGGGACAGTTATTTCTACATTTCTAGGTTTATATAGTAACTGTGTTTGAAGTTTAATTACCTTTGTTGGAGTAATAATTATTGAAATTAGGAATTATGATGCCTAGATTAACATCCTTTGTTATCCTTTCTTCTGTTATCAGATAAACTAGTTAAGCTATTCCATAAAACAAGATTGGACTGGAACTCCGGCCTTTGCTCATCTGTCCTGACAGACAAGCCATTGAGTTGGTGATATTCCTGGAACCAGGAGGTATCAGTATTCCTCAAGCTAAATATTCTTCAAACGTAGTCATCAACTCTTTTGTTCTATGAATATGGGCTGAGTGCATGTGCTTTGGATCATCACGTTATAATCACATGCAGCATTTTTAATTAATATTAAAACATATTTGGATGGAGATCATTCTTATCTGTAGAATGGATTAAGCTTCGAATCCTTCCAGTCCTCTCAAAAAATTAGTTCTCTAAATGTTTTTTTATGTGACTGCCACAACAACTGACCATAAAATAAACTAGTTTTTCCCCTCGACAGTGAATTTAAACAAAATGCATTTCTGTAAATAGAACCTGGGCACCTTTATAAATATCTATCATGGATGTTTGATGTGCAGGCATATGACTGGATATAAAACTCAAACTGTGCTGCAAACTCACTTCTGCCAAAATCTGCAGCATTAGTCTAAAAATAAAACCTTAACTGGAGAGAAATATCAACCTGGCAGCCAACAGTCTTCTTATGCTCCCTGCTGCTCGTCTCGCGGCTCTTTTCTGGTTTGACGCTGAGGCGGGTCCGGCCTCCGGTCCCGGGGACCTGGCCAGTTGGACTGGTAGCTTTCTCCTCATCCTGGAACAGCTCCACCAGCAGGTCAAACTGGGAACAGCAGCCCAATAAGAATCACAAACAGTTGACGGCAGCACGAGACACTGCAGGCAGTACTGATTTACTGAAAAATTAGATCAAGACAAAGCATTTCTCACTGGATAAACTTAAATTAAGCTTCAGCGCAATCACTGTAGATCACATACGTGTGAGTAAAAATGTATTATAATTATTTCTTATACGGCATGCGCTTGGATTTTTCTTACTGCGTAGTGCACATGGGCTCACAAAGCAGGATGACAGCTACATTTTGAGCATTTGCCACAAGTTTGACTTATTTTCTCTGGGAAAGAATAAAAATGTATACAACTTAATATAAATGTTTGTTAAGTGTAGTGACAGTTTCACATGAGTTAATTAATCTCAACATTTTGACACAAAGTCAGCTTGAAAGTGAAGTGTTTGATTTGTTGATTAGCATTTGTTAAACTCATTCAAAGTCAGAGAATTGTTACAATGTTATAAAAAGGTTATGTTCTGTCATATATGACATTATGCTGTTGCCATATATGACTTGATGACATAAATCATGTATAATGTATGCCCTTTAGTAAAGCACACACACATCAGATATGTACCATATAACCGTGAGGTTATATGAGGAGGATGCTGTTATGTGCGCAGCGTCAGGTCCTCCTGCTGCGCTCAGAGCGGTGCCATGCTGCTTCTCTTGCCAGCGTCATTAAGCAGGACAGCCACAGCCACAAAGGCTTTGCGTGCTGCTCGCTCTCAGCATCATTCTGAAAAAATAAAAAATACCCTCCTTCCTTTGTCCCTTGTTTTTATGTCCAATCCCCTTTTCTCCTCCCAGAGTGCCTTTAGTGCTCCCCATGCAGCAAACAAAGGCACACACACACAACTTCAATCTCCTCAGTGCTGTTAGAGTGATAATAACCAGAGATAGACAAGGAAGGAGGAAGGAGGAAAGATAAAGGAGAAAAAAAAATAAATAAAAGGAGCTAAAGAAAGAGCTACAGGCGGACCAGCGTTGTAAGAACGCCTCAGTTTACCTTCTGCTGGCAGGGAAGGGTTGTCATGATGAGGACAGAACCAAACATACATGGACAACATATGGAGACACAGTGACAAACACAGAAACACAATGACATTAAAAGGAAAAGTTAACGGACACCCAAACTTTAAAGAAAAAAAACAAACCCAAAAGCTCAAGGTCAAAATCATTCTCATCCCCATCCACCATACATGATACACATCTATTATTCAAATCGAAAAGGAAATAAAAGCAGGCAGACTAATGATGAAGAGTAACGTGATGAAGAGTAACATAATGAAAGATGGGATGATGATTTTTACTCAGAGCCACATCACGATACTTTGGGATGCATTTCATATCAAAAACGAAGTATGCCTCTGGTTGAAAGATGCCCAGACTGGCTGGTATTTTCTCTGCTGTCATTATGATCAAACTCCGGGATCACAGTGCATCATGGGAAATCACTGCATCAGGCATTTCTTGAATGCACAGTATTGATTAGACTAGCAAGCAGACGTTGGCCTGAATGTGAGACTCCTGTGTGTCTTGTAGGTCCCAGTGCAGTTTCAAGCATCGCCTGCATTAGGAATATTTAATTGTTGGACTCCAGTCAGACATCCAGAGCACAGAGTATGCTGAGGCTTTAGACGACTACTGCAGGTCCGTTCTGTCCTGCAGTCCCCAGAGATGTGCATCAACGCTGGGAAACGGGACAGCAGTGTATCCCCCTGAGATGACATGCATCAAGATGCTGCCAGTGTGTGTTGCCCTTAAGACATTCTTCATTGTTACATATTCTGTTCATTCAGTCAAAAACAACTGTTTAAATGCCTTATGCTGAGTAAATGTACAATTATTTATATTCTGAATTTTAGTACAGCAGCTATTCTGTCTCCTCATTTTTATATGTTGATGTGTTATATGGCAATGCAATGAAAATAGTTAAAATATTTACAAAACAATTTTTTCACTCTTTCTCTGACTGTTGCGTCAAGTATTTATGTTTGATACAGAAAATAAAATGAGTGTGTGCCAGATAAAGAAAAAAACATGAGCAAACAATCAGGTAGCTAGCTAGAAAACACACACACACTCACACCAGGAATGATGGGATAAGCTTAGCAGAGAACTAAAACAAAACCTAATTAGACTAAATCTTGTTAAAAGGCCATTACCATTTAATCCCAATTGTTTAAGTCTCACTGATTTCCATGGCAACATCCAGACTATATGTCCATGAGTTTGTGTGTGTGTGTTAAGTGGTTGTATTAGAGGTTAGAGCAGACGATAGTTTAACCCTTACCCAGCTCTGCTCTTGTTGAGGTCTATAAGAGAATAGTCGAAGGTCACTGTGAGCATTTTGGACAAACACACTGCATCATTGTGTGTGTGTGTGCGTGCGTGCTTGTACGTGTGTGTGCGTGCTTGTGCGTGTGTGGAGCCAAAACTGCAGCGAGGATTTAAAGGCTTAGGTCCCTTTTGACCCATGAGGGTTTTACACACTGATCCTCGACCAGGACTAACACACACACACACACACACACACGAGATGTTAATTCCTGCATAGTATGTGTGTGTGCTAGTGTGTGTAGAGAGGTTTTCCAGTTCAATAGCAATTTGCTGTTTAAAAAAAATGACATTAATGTTACAGAATAAATGAAAGCATAAAATAAGAAGTTATAGTATCTTTTATTTGTGATATTTTTGAAATTCCTGTTTGCATAACTGGTGTAAAATCACTGTGAAAGATTGTGTTGTATGCAAATTGTCAATGTGCATGTGTTTTACTATTATTATAACAATAATAATAATAATAATGATAACACTGCATTTATTTAGGTCTGGTTGTGCTTTTCTGCTAATTATTTCACATTAAGTGGAATATACAGCAGAAATCACACTGACATCTGTCCTCTGTGGGTCATGTTTATCCAATGTGTGTTCAGCTTTGTTATGAGTAAATAAACTTAAACCTCTCTGGAAATAAATCTCTTGGGATGAGAATAAGTCATAAGGCTGCTGGAGTCAACATTATCTTCACATGACCAGCGGAGGGCACTGCTTCCCTGAGCCTCCAGGTGCAACTTCTGTTCAGTAAGCAATATTTTTCCACACAGACCAGGTGCCACAGCTCTCCATGAGATGACGCTTCATAGCACTTTGAAATCTCTACACTAATGCGTTCAAATGGATCTCTACACAATCTGCAGTATAATGCCTCAGTAGGGTCTACCTTTGACTGATTTTATGTAGTGTAAGATAGACGTGTCTGTGTTTGTACACCTCACCTTGCTGGCCTTCAGCACATTGATCTGTTCTTCATTTACAGTGTCCTTGTTCTTCTCCAAGAAACCGTCACACTGGTATTCTACCTGCTCGACAACAAGAGAGCACAGTTTGTGTTATAATAAACTGTGAGGACAGAGTTTCTGATCAATCATTTCTAATTAGAGACAACGGTTTACCTGCGTTCCCTTGCATATTTATGGTCCAAGTCAGATTCTTGTAGGTCTTAAATTCACCTATCTAACCAACCAATGTTTAATTATTTCTACATCACTGACAGGATATTGTGATTTTTGAATTATTCTTTCTGAAACACATGTATTCACACTGTCCAAAGGTTTAGGGTGAGGTCTGCAGGTCTGTTGGCTATGTACAGTCCAACCTCCTGATGCAAGCTCCTTTTTAAAATGCAAACATCAATCATTGTAAATGTTTGATCAGATATGTTTCCGAGGGATCCCATTTTAACATCAGGAGACCCCCATGGGAAAGCCTGCATTAGTCCTTGACCCATTTAGCTGTAACCTTATATTGAGGATCAAAAAATAACACTGTGTCAAACAGCGATTCAGAGGACATGAATCTGATTCCACCAAAGTGAATTTCAGCAGCACACACTAACACTCTTAAACACTTGACTGCGAAAGTGCCTTTTTTGTGTGAAACAGTGATAACATTAAAAAGTCATCCGTCCTCCAGCTATCCTAAAAATATCTCACACCAGCACTGCAGCAGCCTCTGCAGCCAATCTGTTCCTAAATGTTATCTACTGAGCTAAAAAGGCACACTGTAACACAAACATCTAATCCTTCAAACCACTTCCTGCCATGCCTTTACTTTTCTAGCTTTAAATGGAACAAAATTCCGAGTCAGAGCAATAGAAAAGTAACAATAAACTATACCTTGTCAGCAAAATGTTGGATGATGAAGGCTCGGTTGGACATGCGTGGCTTCTCGAAGAGGGAACATGTCTTTAGGTGGGTGTTGTACAGTTTCTGAGCCCACGAATCGTCCGAACCTCTAGGCATCTGGTATAGAAAGGGATAAAACATAATGGAAATGATCAGGAAATGATGTGTAGAACATCTGCTGCTGTAAACACATTGTAATAATTCATCTCAACAAAAACAACATTTTTAATAAGATGGTATTTTTCACGGGATTCTTTTTTTCTGGTCATGTACAGTAACTCTTCAAAAATGTCAGCAATGTGGACCACCTCAAATGTCAACAACCTGTAAAATGACCTTGCAGTAGTTCAGAGCCACAGAGAGATTAGTTAGCATTGTTTGGCTGAGCAATAAAAGTATATAGATGGTGCAGATATGGAGCTGTTTTTACTCTACACTAGTATGTTCAACACAGCTGCAACCAGAATATTAACTCTGACAACTTTACATTAATTCAACCAAAGCTTAGCTCTGCATCATAAACAGCTCTGTGGAAGTTGTGAAACTTTACCAACTGAACTGAATCAAAGCTTAACAAATTCAATTAGCAGCTTTGCAACAACTCCAATGTGCATGAAAGGAACCTGATGTTCAGTTTCACTGTGTAAACTGAAAAGAAAGAAGTTGTTATGCAATAATTAAAACTGTGGTCATTGTTTCACGCTGCATTTCCTTCCTGCAGGTGAACTTTGATATGAACTGTCAAAGTGGGTGTTGGAGACTCGGGTCTAGTGTGTGGTGGGAGGCTCTGACAGATCAACTGACAATAATGTGAAGCAGAGCGTGGGTGTGAAAGGACAGAGGATTCTCACTGAGATGTTCCACCACCACCCACAAACCTCTGCTTGTATACATATACGAGAAAGTTTTTATTCCACTAACAGTATTCATAACTCATCAAGAATTATGTAATTGTGTAGTTTTAGTTTTAGCACCAATGAAAACTCTTGTTAAAAGATAAGATAGTTGTTGTCTTGTCAACAAATGCAGGTTGAAATGTGTTTTTTTTTTTTGAAAGAACGCCACAAAAAGCTTGAAAAAGTACCCTGCACTCCTCGTCCAACAGGTCCAGGATGCCCATCTTGGCCTCTATGAGGTTGATGCAGGGCTGATTGTCGTAGAAATCGATCAGAGTCCAGGGGATCTGCTCCTTCATGTACTCTTCCTGCTCCAGCTTGAACACATGCTGTGATCACACACAAACGAGTTGGAAATTTAGCTGCGTACTTCCATCAAACAATTAAAAATACCATCTCACATCTGTAAATGTAATCCAACACATGCTGCTCACCATGTTGAATTGTTGCTGGAGTTTCTCGTTAGCGTAGTTGATGCAGAACTGCTCAAAGCTGTTGATCTCAAACGTCTCAAACCTAACGAGGAAGAACAGAGGAGTCAACGGACTGGAGAACATCTTTGACAAAGCTAACCTGCTTGGTTAAATGAACACATTAATACTTGGGTAAATGATCCCTGATGTTATTTCACATATTTCCTAACATTATTCCCTATAGGGGACTACAGTCCGTGCAATTTACTTCACTAGTGTATTAAGCCATGGTGTGCACTGTAATGTCTGTTAACAAATTCAGACAAATCAGACAAATGTACCATATCTAAAAACTAAGACAGTTGCTTCTTTCACATTAATCTCACTCCCCCACAGACCAGCAATGCACAGACATACCCGTAGATGTCGAGGACCCCGATGAAGGAGTGCTGTTTGACATTGGTGATCAGAGCCTTGTTGACGTGCTCCACAATCCAGTTGAAGAGCTTGGCGTAGATATGTTTGGACAGCGCGTCGCGGGCGTTGGTGGCCTGCAGACGGGGTAGGGGCTTGATATACGTCTCTGTGGCTGTCTTCAGCTTCCTGTGGCAAAGCCACTGAGACATGTCCTGGTAGGTCACACCGACCAGCTCGCAGAACGCCGTCAGGTGGCGATTGTTGGGCTGCAGGAAAAAGAGGAGATCTCGATCACTGTCCAGCTCAAACCCAGTAAGATGACAGATAATGTGAATTCCCTGGTTGACAAAATTTCTTAAATTCTTGATTAGTACTTTTTGGATGCTTGTGTCCAGCAACCCAGTGACGCCCTTTTCTGCTGAGCTTGATGAAAAGAGCTTTCAAGTAGTTCAAATACGCAGTACAGCATTATTAACTGGAATTATTACATCTTTACTAGATATTCCTTTTTGATTTCTGCTGTAATTGGCCAAACTTTTTATTTTTACAACTATCACATTCACAGTTAATTTAATAGTCTATATTCTATTATGTAATTGCTTTCAGAGAGTCTAAACATTTTAAAAAGGTCATTAATGCTGACTGGTAATTTTAGATGTTTAACCACAGAGGAGTACGATGCCTCGATATATTTCATAAAATTGCCACCTGGTACTCCTGTCACATAGGAGGTGAGCTAGGAATGATCATCCTGACGCTGCAGGAAATAGATGGACAGCTACTATATTTCACTACAATGAATATGCAACTAGTCATAACAGGACAGCTGAAGACAGGAGGACTAACTTTGAGCCCAAAAATGTGATCATAAATAAATAAATACTACAAATAAAAACTATATCTATAAGGAAAAACATCAAAACACACATCACATATGTAAGATGAAAGATTGTAAATTTGTTTAACATGTGTCCCACTGACTATCAGTACTTAAGTATAAATCTTATCCTCACAGGGATGATGCTGCTGTCTGAATCTCTGTCTTTTATCTCCACGTTTCCCAGATGAAGAATAGCAGCCAAAACCTGGAACAACCCCTTCTGATAGGACTCATTAATACCTGCAGAGGACAAACACACACACATAAACCAACAGTCATATGTTTCTTAACTGTTCTTAAAAAATAAATAAGTATATATAGATTTAATTTGTGTATGTTTTTATACAAGTGTGTTTGTGTTACCGAGCAATGAGAAGGCATTTCGGGTGCTGCAGAGCTCCTTGGTGTCGTCAACACCGTCGATAACGGGGCTGCGGCCCTGCCTGGTGTACAGGAAGTCATTTGCACTGCCTGAGTAGAGAAACAGAGGGTGAATAAATTCTTAAAAAAAAAACGCAGGATGTGCAGTTTTACTTTGAGCAACTTAGGTGGAACTGTGCTATTAAAAGTATCCTCATTTATCAAGCAGAGCTTCATAAGAAAACATGTACCTGATTTAAGAAATCACATATACTGCTTATGTGCTGTTTCATGATACTCCATGACCACAGGGAAAATACTTGGCACTTGGCAACAACGATTTAATTATCATTCTCAGTCAGTGCTAGTGGTAGCTGTAGCAACAGCCCTGATTTGTTACGCTACACCTGAACTAACAAGGATACTCACAAGAAGACGTCAGATAGCAGAATGTCAGCTGTCATATTGAACTTATTTTTCTGTCACCTCGTCCTTCACTATTGCTTACTTACATTTAGGTGGGACGTTTCACAATAACCATCATGTTTATCATCTGTACTAAAGTCATGGCTACACAGCAGAAATCATATCTTTAAACCTTGGCTCACAATAGCGATGTGAACTTTCAAAGCAACTTATTTTCACTGTCAAAATGACATCATGTTGAGGTTTTGCAGATGACTTGGGGCTCTTAGGAAAAAAGTGAAACCAAGAACATTTCTGTGTAAAAAAAATATGTTAACTCAACTTAAACAACAATCAATTCCTTCATACACACTTTACACCGAATTAAGGCATGGCTTGTTGCCTGGCAACCGGAGGCACTGACATGATTGTGACAACCGCTCCATTTACTGAGCCAGGAAGTCAGCAGGAGAGGAAAACACAGCAGCTGTCTTTGTGTGTGCGAGCGAGAGAGCCAACTGAGTGGCTGTAAGTGACAGTGCCAGCAGTGTGTGTGTGTGTGTGTGTGTGTGTGTGTGTGTGTGTAAGTGTGTGTCCCATGACTAGGCTGAGCAGGTGCAGGTCCACAGTGGGTGTGCTCTGTTTGAGAGCCTGTTCAACCACAGAGTGGATGAACCCTGCCTACAGCAGGGGCATCATCTGATACCTCTACACTGACATTAAATCTGATGTGCGGCAGAGTTCTTCAGACACCTCACTGTGATTCCTGAAGAGTTTTTAGAGATTGGTGGGGGGGGGGTATTTTTAAATCGGAACTCCATCTTGGATCCAAGTCAGGATCAGTTCCAGTAGATGTTGCAGTTTAAATACGACTCTCACTAGGAGACAATCAGGACATAATGAAACATTAATAGTTTTGTTGTTTGGCGGGCCAATGAGTCACTGAAATAATGGACTTTCAGTGTTCTGGCAGTTTTCCTGCTGCGGAGAGCCACTGCAGTTAAGCACAGTGCTCCGTTACTCTGTATTCACTGCTGATTATCGGTAATGCTGTGGTCAAGTACTCAAGGTAAGACAATAATAATGTGTGTTTGGGTGCTGCAGCCCTTTTTAATCACTCAGAAAAACAATGAGAGAATGATGAGTTGGTCTCTGGTGTAAGAAAATGAACAGATTTTCAGCAACTGTTTTGTAGGTGAGAATGAACAGTTACAGCCAACAGTCAACTGTGCAGCTCTGTGTTTGTAAATGTGCATGTGTGTGTGTGTGTGTGTGTGTGTGGCTGCACACATATGAGCGTGACACTTACTCAGTTTCAGATTCTTGAACTCAGGCAGATGAGAGGATGCACAGAGCTGATAGAAGATATGATAGTTCCTCTCCTCGTCCGCCTAGAAGAAAACATGAAGACCATACACTGTGAAGTAAATACTAACACACAATTATTACTTATTTACACACATAAATACTGGTCACAAACATATTTGGTCCTATTCACAAGCTTTGTGTTGTCTTATTCCTACAGACATTCATGCAGGGTAAAATAAACTGCATCTGCTTGTTTCTTTATGATGATACCAGCCTCACAACTACACAGTTTGACAGTTTAACATCTGGAAGCCCCACAGAAGCAGTTGGTGATGTAGAGCCTAGCTCGGGGGGCATGTTACCAGATGTTTTTGAGTCAGATGAGAATGTTACACTTATTTTCCATCCTCATATTTCTCCAGACATACAGAGAATCAAACACAAGATGGCAACCTGTATTCCACTCATGATGTGGAACCTGATTGATCACACTGGAAGGCCCCGATCAGACAGAGTGCTTTTTAGTAGCCTGCGGCGGCTTTTTGTAATAGTTTTCAATAAGAGTGAAGCTTTTTGCTCGCTGCTTTTACGTTGCTGAGCGCCTCACATTTTCACAGTTTTTGCAGGAGCGCCCTGAACACCTTGAGTTGAAAAAACTTCAACTCAAGAGCGGAAAAGCTCCCGACGTCATTTGCCTTTTTTCCCTGTTGTCCAATCGGATGAATTGAGAGACGAGCCTTCTGTGGTGGTGGCGACAACAAGTGGAGATAGTGATGGCTGTTGCTGGATATCCAGAGCAATATGACTTTACCAACCGTAGTTACTATGATCTGAACAGAAAACAGCAGGCCTGGAGTGAGTTTACTTCACAGCAAAATAATGGTTAGGCTAAGGACAGGTGATTCAGTGGTTGCTGAAACTGCTCTTTTATTAAATTGTAGGCTGCAACAAAAAAGGCAGTGTGGTGAGCCTCTGTCTGTTCAGGTGGCGTAAATGAGTAGAAATAATACAACAATACAGTTCAAGTTGCAGTCACCTGTGACATATGTTGGTGCAGCTACACCCAAACACAGAATGCAAACAAACATACACACACACACACACACACACACACACACACACACACACACACACACACACACACACACACACACACACACACACACACACACACACACACACACACACACACACACACACACACACACACACACACACACACACACACACACACACATAAATGGGCGGTACTGGAGCCAAGCATGTGAAAAATGTGACAGGGAAAGTAATCCAGTTTTTCCCACCAACATCCTCATTCCCCAACAGGACTGTCTAGGACAACAGTGTGTGTGTGTGTGTGTAAAATATACTTGTTCTTTATCTGGATACTGCCCTACTGGCTCTACCTGTGAGCAAACACACCCACTGAATATACAATAAAACTGTATGACAAGAAAAGTATGTAAACTTTATACAAGTTTTCAAAACAATATTCAAAAAGGGCTTCACAGAGGAGACAAGACAGAAAATAGAAGAGATGAACAAGATGATGTATGAAAATATGGACATGATGAAGTGTGCAGAACACAAAATATAAAGCTACAGGTTATAAAAAAGAATGATTTGGCATCTCTAAAGACAGATTTTTATCAAGAAAAGGACACAAATTAAATTGTTACTCAGGGAAGAGTTTTTGAAAAGTCAGACAGAGAGAGAGAAAGAGGTGAGAAGAGGAAAGGAATGCTGCTGCTGTTAGCCAGTGTCACAGATGGATTGTTAAAGGATGGGTTCACTTTGTTTCCTCCTACTTGTCTTTGTGAAGAAGGAAGTTATTGCCGCATACTTCTTCTGCTTTAAAGGACACCAGGGTTAGACTGACAGTAAATGAGTGCTGGTTTAATTCTTTTTATTGTTACTGCTTAGGTGTGTGTGTGTGTGGTTGACTGCACTTCTTCATAATTGTGAAAACTTCAAGCATATAAATAGCACTGAAATATTACAAAGCAAGATATTTTCTACCGCATACAGAGGCTCAACACGTAATAAAAAAAGTCTACTTTTCTTCTAGTGACAACAATAAATCACAAAAACAAAGCAGCAACACAAGTTAAGTCATATAATGTTGTATATGGTTAAACAGTGTTTAACCATATGCGTCAGCTTCAACATGAGGGAGGGATCTAATAATCAAGGTGACATTTCAAGGCAACTTAAAGTTAATTCAATAACTTTCTCACATAAAAGCTGATTATCAAAGAAGAATTTTAGACAGAATAGAGAATAGACACAAACTGTGTTTTTAGCTCCATTAGAAGGCTGGACTGTCAAATCCACAAAACACCGACACACATATGAAACAAATTGAACTCCGCTGTAATTTAAAGGTATTTTTCTTGTCGTGCTTGAAAGCCAGCTAGAGAATTGTCCCAGGTGAATAAGATCCTAGTGTTTTATTGTAATGGTTCAATATCTGGCAGAAATCTGTACCTTACAGATGTTTGGCTGCAATACAACCTTTGTCATGCCAGCCAAAAAAGCCCTGAATACATTACATTATGTGTGTAGTACACACTGTAAATACATAACTGCTGACAAGCCTTGAGGACTTGTATACCAATAACACCTCCAATGTCAGAGAGTGAATCACATTAGACAGTAACACATCAGAGATCGACAGACCTTTCAGTAAATTGTGTTTCGCCTGAGACCCTGCAAGAAGCCAGAGTGTGAGGTCAGCTACAGAACAGCCTGTTTTCACCAACAACATGTTCAGGAACATGCTCAAGGTCGCTTCAGTAGGAAGGAAATTAGCTATCAGAAACCCAGGTAATCTGGTTGAAGGATACAACAATGCCACTGTGATGTTAGACTGCGCTCTGAAAAGTCTGAAAAAACTCCACAACCTGACAGTTGTTCATTTAGTGAACAAAAGCTTAATGTGCTGTGTGTCATTTCCATTCAAGAGTTGAGGTCAGAATAAAATTGTATAATTTAACTCTGTTCCATGTTATCTGTGAGGCAGACTGAGATAAGTTAAAAAAATGAATGTAAGTCAAAGAAATATCCACAACTACAACAAACTTTAACGTGGGTTTGTGTGCTCACCTGAAACACCACTCGAGATTTTTCCAGCAGATATGTTCTCATGTTGGCACCAATGATACGAAAGCGAGTGTCAAAGCCGATCTCGATGTATTTCCCGAATCGACTGCTGTTGTCATTTCGGGTGGTCTTTGCATTTCCAATGGCCTGAAGGAAACCACAGAGGCAAAAACAGTTAATACATTATGAAGATAGTGTTCAACTTTTGACAGAACAGGTGGTGAATTATTATTTACTAACCATTTGCAAACTGCACACAAAGGGAAGGAATTCTGTATTTTTTTGCACAGATTGTTATTATAATATAGTGTTATTGTGGTTATGGGAACTAAGGTGAAACATTAGCAGCATTAGGGAACAAATTATTACAGTGAAAATGAACAAACACTTCTCTAAAGTAGCATATACACCCAATTCTAAATACACCAGAATCTCTCATACTGTAAGTTACAACCTGAAACAGGCTACAGATCATTTGTGGTTGGTCCACACATGACAAAGCATTAGTAGGTTTTTCTTTTTTGGCATTTTTTCCCCTTTATTGGACAGATGACAGTAGAGAAGCAGACATGAAACCAGGGGACAGAGAGGGATTTCCTGAAATCAAACCGAGGATGTTGCAGGTATGCAGTAAATGCACCTTAACCGTTAAACTACTGTGGAGCCCCAAAATCACTAATATGTTTTAATGGACCTTTGTTCTTCCACACACACACACACACACAAGAGCTGGATCAATACATGTTGATGGACGTTTCCTGCTAAGCTTCAGTACGTCTGTAAACCAATCATCTGTGGTCAGCAGCCTTAGTTCAATATACAGGATTGATCAATGACCCCGCTGAACTGTAGTAGATGGGTGGGGCTGCATACAAACGCACACACTTACACACACTTACACACACTCACACACACTCACACACACTCACACACACTCACACACACTCACACACACTCACACACACACACACACACACACACACACACACACACACACACACACACACACACACACACACACACACGTCCAAGATGTCCAACCAGCTAGCTTAAGAAGAATTAAATTGTGTGTGAGCTTGCTGAGTTAAGGCCAAACACACAGTCTTTCACTGCAAACAAGGCGTCTTTCAGCAGAGCAGGTATTCCAATCTCTGCCTGCATCAGCCAAATGCATATAAACACCACACACAAACGCTCCCCCTCTCTCTCTCTCACATGCACATGTTCACACACATACAGGTTTTGTAATATCGAAAAGGCTGATGCAACCGTCTACTCTGCATTTAGGCTTAGAGGCTCAAGTGACATCACTGCGACGAAATAAAGCTTTCTATTCATTCTGTTAGCTTGTCTCTGATTGGCTCGAACAGGGTGAAAGTGGTGGCGGGGAGGAGAGTGATGTTAGCAGAGCGGTTGGATGGGGTGGGGGATGGCAGAGGGTGGGAGGGGAGGGAGGGGAGGGGTAGTGGCATATGGGCACAGGAGAGCTCTCCAACCCCTCCTCCTGTCCCTATGACTCTACAGGAAGAAATACACAAACACACACACACTTAAGACCTGTGTTATCACAGCAGAGAGCAGCCTGAGGCCAGGAAGGCGCAGTGTGGTGGAGAAACTGAAGGGAAGGGAGTAAGTAAATGCCAGAGAGGAGAGGAGAGGAGGACAAACAACAAGACTTTCAGCCCATATCATTCACAAATATCCGTACATATATACGCACTGCCAGGACAAATACTTTCACAACAACAACACATTTCCTGTAAATGTTTTTAACTGCAATTTTCAGTATTTTAGCTTGTGCAAAATAGCGCCAAATGATTTCACTAGAAAAACAAGTCAGAAGAACAACACAGTCGTTCTGGACCTACTAAGCTGTGAAAAAAACAGACTAAAATAGATGATGATGAAGCAACCACTGAGTAACAGTGTGAAAATGAATGTAATCCAAACTCTTTGTCAGCAGACAGCATCTAGTCCTCACCTCCATGATGGGGTTGGAAGCCAAGACCTTTTCCTCTACGTTGGCCTCGCTGGCGGAGCCGCTGACCGTAGCGAAGTATCTCATGGCGTATTTGGCTGACACAGTCTTTCCTGCTCCGGACTCTCCGCTAACAATGATTGACTGGTTCCTCTCATCCCTGATAGATTGGGAAAAAAAAGATATAAGACTGTATATATCAGACAGACAAAGATTAAGGCCTCAAGAAAAACTGCCATCAATCAAGTGAAGCTAACAATTGGCTCTGCATGTTTTAGGTGGGTGTTTTCTTCATCTTGCTTCAGTCAATAATGTGTTAAATCAAGCAAAGGTGAAGGGTAATTGCAATGTGCAGCAGTCCTGTACAGTATAATAGGTGGAGTGTGACACAAACAATGCCAGGGTTATGCCTTGGGCAGACAGAAAGTGATGCTATCATCAACAAGCATTGTCAATGGCTACAGGCAGAGCAGGTGTAACACACCTTATAACCTTCTTGTTTCTTTGTGTGCTTTAATATCTCAGAAGAGCGCTCTCCTCTAAGCTCAAGGACTCAAATCCTCAGGCAACACGGCCTTCTCATACTGTGCCACCTTTCTTCCAGAGCTGATGGTAGGGAGTCTGGCGCTGATGCAATTTTTTTTTCTATTGAAATTGGCATTTGTCCACACACAAAGCTCCAATTGCTTCTCTTACTGTCTCAGGATATTTCTTTGAATAACCTCTTTCATGATGTCTTTCATTTTTTTCCCTCTTTGCCCTCAGGTTTTTAGATGATTTTTTTCCTTGTCTCTCTATAGAGCATGGTTTGGATCCATGACTTGGATACTTGACTTGACTTAAGTGGTGTATCACAACAGCTTGAACTGGGCATATATGCCGTATGCCGTATCCAGTATCTATTATCAGTCTTATTGTGATCAGTCTCACCAAACGTGTTAAACTGATTCATGTCTCTTTATAAAAAAAATCTGACACAAACCTTGTATCTTATTTTCAAATATTATGTCTTTAAGGTAGAAATTAAGCACTTAATTAATACCAAAATTGTAGAAATTAGACCTTAGACTATTAATTGATTAGTTGATTGACAGAAAATTTATCACCAGCTACTTTGATAGCTTAATAATTTTTAGGCATTTTTTAAGAAAGAAAAAAGTCAAAATTCTCCATTACCAACCTCTCAAATGAATATAATATAATATTAATTCATATTTTCTGGTTTCTTTAGTCCTCTGTGACAGTAAACTAAATATCTTTGACTTACTGATTGTTGGCTGGGACAAAATAAGACATTTGAGGACGTCATCTAGGGCTTTGGGAAACAATGACTAACATTTCTTCACAATTTTCTGACATTTTATAGACCAAGCGACTTATCAATTAATTGAGGAAATGATCAACAGATAAATCAACAATGAAAATAATTGTACAAATAGAAAAATAAGATCTTGATATACAGTATAAATATAATTGTGTAGCTCTACACTGAATGTAAGGTCCTCACACACAGAGTACAACTTTATGTTATCAGTGCTACATGGTCACTGCTGACTGCTGCCAGCTTCAAACGCTGTGTAAGTAAAGCGGAGATGATCTAAGTGCTGATTAAAGTTGGCACACAGTGGTATACATGTACTGTATGTTAGCGTGTGGATGACATAAACTCCCAGAGGGGAGTCTACAGTTTGGCTCCTGCAGAGAAACTCGGGGTGTGTGTGAGTGATTAAAAGAGTGAGTGAGACGGTGAGACCACCACCAGGCTATTTCTGTCTCAGCTTTGACCTACAAACCCAGAAGAGAGAGGGAGGGCTGAGCAACAAGGAGACCAGAACTAAAGGCCACTCAGGTGACACAAACCTGGCCATCTGTTTGTAAGCCTCCTCTGCAACAGCAAAGATATGAGGGTCCATGTCTCCCATGTTCTGACCGCTGTAGGCATTGATGATGTCTGTACCGTAGATCGGCAGCGTCTCATACGGGTTGATGGCCACCAAAACGATTCCTACGACACAGAGCACAGAGGGAAGATATGAGCTGATCTGCAGTTGAAATGGGCCGTAACCAGATATCATGCTTCTTAAAGAACTGAGACTGTATGAATTGTAATAAAGTTTATGCTGCATATTGTTCATTATCTCTTTTTAAACGCTTTTAAACATTTTAAGGTGCTCCTTAAAAACAAAAGCATAGAACAGGATAAATATACAGACAGGAGAGAAAAACCTTTATTTATTTAGAGTTTATCTAGAGTTTTATTGGGAGGAATGCTCTCTTTTTCAGGAACGCCCTGATCACACAGTTGTAAATATTTACACCTGGAAGCTGCCCAGTACAACCAGTCTCATGTGTTGGACACTGAGCAGTTGGGAGTTAAGTGTCTTGCTCAAGGACACCTCAGTGGTGTTAATGAAGGAGGAGTGAGCGCTGCTCTTTCACTTTACCCACACAGATTTATCCTGCAGGTTCGAGGATCAAACCGGCTACCTCCCCAGTCATGAGTAAAACTTGGCAGGGGTTTTGTGCGACTCTGCAAAACTGAATTTAATAAACTGAAACAGACTGCCTGATGTTTTCCTAATTTTATATTTGGAGTAAATACAAAACCTTAAAATACAGCAGTAAGTGGTGGTGAGAAGCCTCCAAGCACAATGTAACAATTGACTATGGAAAAAGAAATATAAGACATTTCATAATTTGTATTTAAGGTCTTGATTGTTTGGTCTTGACTTAAGACGAACTGCAAACAATAACATATTACAATGGAAGTGAGTGTGTCTCTCTGACGGCTTACAAAGAGCAAGTTTTATCAATGAAAGCAGTTGATAAGAATCGCAAACTACATTTAAACTGATGAATGAGACAACAAACAATGATCGACTTATAGTATAAACACAATGAATGTCATTGAAGGTCACAGACATCAATGGAGTGCTAAACTATTCAACTATAAAACATTGTATAACTGATTAGCACTGTAACTGATTAGTATAACATAACAAGTATGTAAAAAAAAAAAAAGAATTGGGTTTCACCTCTTCACTCACTGCTGCCACTACCTTCTATATCTTACTGCTCATTGGTCAGTTGGAGGTATGAATTCATAGCAAAGCACCGACAACATATAGTAAGGTGTCATGTGTAGAGTGTCTGCCTACCACAGTAAGTGTAGATGAGCTTTGAGTCGATGAAGCGGACTTTGAGGTTGTGCAGCACGGCCGGCTCGTGGAGGTAGCTGAGCGCTGTGAGGTCATTCTCGCCCACCAGGATGTCGGGGTTTCGCAAGTAAGGCAGGTTCTTCGTCTTGGGGTCCAGCTTGTGATCGATGTTCTGAGCAGGACAACAGAGCAACACAGGAGGGAAATAAGATGCATGAAATCTTAAAGAATGAGCGATAAGATGTCTGGATGAACTGTACCAATTAAGATGTAACCCTTAGTGTACCATGTATTAAAATGTAAGAACTCACATGAACACAAACTCATTCTCAGGGCGGAATAAAATAAATGAATGGAAATATAATATAAGTTCAGAATTCTGATTTCTCCAGGCGTCGCCACCTACAGACACCTTAGGCTCGTCAGTAATTCTTCATGTCAGCGACAGCTGCACTGACTGAGCTCGAATGTAACCCAAAGATTCAATTTTTATTCTCACTCACATTCACTTATCTTTTTTACACCACAGATCCTTTGTTCATTGCCAGCAGATGGAGGCACGACTGAGATAAAACTCAAACATCTATCTCTCCTACTTCTCCTGCGTTTGACAGTTCATGTAGTTAAACAGTAAACATGTGCTGTTGCTTTTAGGATTTATATCTACGCTTGGATCTGGATCAGTGTCAAAACACATACAGTAATAGACATTGTGCAGAAGCTCGACTGTCAACTTGCAAAAAGGCTTTATTTCACAGTGCAAAGAAACTCATTTAGGGGGGATTTGTTCTTTTCTCTTTTCAGAGTTTGGTGTGGTTTGAAAGCTGTTACTGTTGTGGGCCTGTAAAGCCCAACAGGACATGGTATGTGATATTTGGTTGAACAAATAACCTTGACTCCTTTAAATATCCTTCACTCTTGGCTCATGGCATCAATGCCCACATAATTTAATTGAAAACTAGTGACAAGTTTTTGAGACAGCAGACATATTATCAAATAAATATTTAATTATTAGCAGCATAAATTCATTTACATGACTGCCTGTTACTGATAGCTGGGAGTAAAAGCTGTGTGCTAGCAGCTGTTTGTATTCTCAGCTGAGGAATTAGATTTACTGCTATACATTTAAATTGCTCCTTGTGGAATCTTTGAAAGCTGGTCTCATTTGTGGAGAGTGCTAATGGTAAAACCAATATCCGCTAATGAGACGCAGCACTTTGAAGTGTCTTTGAGGCGGGGAGGGAAAGAGAGAGCAACACAAAGAGCTGGAAGGAGAAGAATATGAAGAGGAAGAAGCAAAGACTGAAGCTTAAGAAAGGTGCTTTCCTCCCCATCCAACTGTCCCGCTTCGTCCTGCTCACCGTTCCATCCTCCAGCATGAGCTGCAGAGAGGCGTCGCCATTTTTGTAGTCCTTGATCAGCTCAGCAGACTTCCACACCTCCTCGACATCGGGGATCCAAACCCGAGCACACTGAGGGACAGAAGAAGGAAAAAGAAAAGTGAGATAAAAAGCACATGAGGAATACTAATTATTCCCAAGAGACATTTCATATTTCCATCCAAAACTCCTCCTTTTCTCTCACTTTAATGCCCTTTGGAGTTCAGTATATATGCTGACAGCACCAGGGTCATTATGATAAATCATATCTTTCTAAAACACCAAATTGGATTTTCTAAATTTACATGAAACAGCCTGAGGTGTCCTGGTGTGACCAGGCTGGAGTAAACATTTTTATATTTGGAAGTACAATTTGATTCCGACTGATTTGAGGTTTGAGCTGCCTCAGTTTAAACCCTTTAAAAAGAAAGATGACAGGGCAGCAACTTCTCTTCTTTTCTGCGAACAGTTAAAACAGTATGACCTCAGAGAAAACACAAGGATCTGTGTTTTCAGTCATGAGCACATGGTGCATAACGGTCAGTAATTTCAAAGTTGTGGGAACAAACGGTTCAACAAATACGAGCTCGGAACAACTGAAGAATGTGGTTGTGGATATTGGGTGGTCATAACTTGACATTCACACACACACACACACACTTGGTTCACTAGAAAACAGTTTCAGGCCTCATGGACTTGTGACTGGAGGCAATCAGCTGATCACAGACATGTGGAAAAACAGTGATGAACATTGCCGGTCACATGGCTGAGGAATCCAGCTCGCATACGTAGATGCATACGTGCACATACGCACATGGAGGCCTCACCTCTGACGGTACGGGAGCTCACTGGTTGACTTTGCAGTGACTGAAAGAACCAAACCTTGACCTTAAAAACCCAGACCGATGAGGCCTGCAGAGTGTGTGCAGCCTGTTTGAGTGGAGCTCAAGTCAGCGGCCCGACAACTATCGAGTTTTTCTTATATTTGACATTAAAGAAGCAGAGAGAAAATTGGAATAAAGTTGAAATAGTTTGAACAGAACAAATTCTAGCAGGTTTTGTATGCAAGAATTTATTTTATCTGACATTAATCTGACTTTTGTGTGTGTTCGTTTGGTGCAGGATTGTTTCTTTTAACCTAATTTTGGACTTGAAAACGCGCCATAAAAAGACTACATTCAAAATGAGAGCAAACATAAAATACTGACTCTGTAAACATTCCCTCATGTTTCTGTCAATGCACACAAATCAAACACAAATCAAATGTCCTCTACATGTGTAGAGGACATACTAAATCTACGCACATACACACAAATCACTATAGGATTTAGACTAGCCTCACTAAAACGTTTTCATGTTATAATCCAACACAAGTGAGGATTTTCCTTTTGCCGATTCTCATTTATTTCAAATACTATTGAATAATGAACAAATACAGCGGCAAACTAATACTGAAATATTAAAATAAAACTTTCTTGATGAGGACTCGGGCGACTGAAGCACATGATGATGATGATGTCTTTCTGGAAGCCTGACAACGATTTCATGGCTTCTTTTGACTTCATTGCATAAACTGCTGATGACGATTTCACAGAATCAAGAGAAAAAGAGGTCATTGTAGAAGTGCACAACGGGAGATAAACTTTTTCATTTGGTCTGCTGCTTCACTACCAATCATCTGAATCATGACATCATGGTCACAGGAACCCTCGCCCTCCCTCCGTCTCGCTGTCTGTCTTATTAAGAGGAGAAGTGGTGTGAAATGGCAGCTCAAACCTCTCAGCGACTGCAGAACACAGACAGTTTTGAGTCTTGTTTTCATGCAGATTTGTGATTATAGAGCCTTACTGGATGTGTTCAAAAGGTGGTGTTGAAATGTTTGTCTTCAAAAAGCTCCACCTCCATCGAGTCCACGGTTTGTCCTGATTTTTTTTTCCCCCTGTCTCTAATCCTTTTTTCTCCCCACCTCTGCATGAACACCAGACAGTGTGATCAGTGTGGTTTGTGTAGTGTGGTTTAAGGTTTGCCGCTGTTTGACAGTTAAGATAAAAATGAATACAATGTGTGTGAGTCAGAGGACTGAATGAACACTCAAAATCTGAAAAATAGAGAAATAAATGAAATAATAAGGAAGTTATAGGGAGTGTGTGTGTGTGTGTGTGTGTGTGTGTGTGTACTTGAGTCTGACCAATACTGGATTTTTTTTAAGCCAACACCAATATCAATATTTGAAAGTTTCAAAATCTGATACTCATATATTGATGGATAGAATATTGATGAACATGTATATTGAGTGGGACATTTTACAAACCATGTAGACTGACTCATTGATTGATATTGATTCTTGATTAAAGCCGCAACCAACAACTATTTTCATTATCCATTACTTGTTTCGTTGATAAAATGTCAGAAATAATGAAAGGTGCCCGTTAAAGGTGACATATGTCTTGTTTTGTCCAATCAACAGTCCAAAACCCAAAGATGATCAGATTAATATCACGTATGACAAAGAGATCATCACATCTGAGGAGCTGAAACCAAAAAAAAAGACTAAAACCATTATTTGAGTATCAAAATAGTTGTCAAATAATGTTCTGACTAATCAATTAGCTAATCAATGCGGCTATATTCTATGATTAACTCAAACATATATTAAGCATTTCTGTGCCGCAGTTTATTAATCATCAACCAGCATATGAGCTGATATGATGTATCTGCTGTCAGGCTCTACTGTGTACATGTGGTTTTCAGAAAATGAAATGAGTGTTGCTCATGGGCTATATGTGTGTGTGTGTGTGTGTGTGTGCACTAGAAGAAAGAAAAGCATAGACAGTGTGCTGTGTGTGTGTGTGTGTGTGTGTGTGTGTGTTGAGTTGCTGATGAAACAGCAGTCACAAAGGCAGCTAAAAAGGGGAGACCCTCATAAACAACCAGCATGATCAAACCACAGGTCACAACATTGCATCTGTTCTACACAAACACTCAACTACAACAGCTAAGATATCTGTAAGCTCACACAGCTCCCGACTCTCTCCCCAGCAGACATGTTGTTTTTTCCTAACGATGAGAGTTAAGTGAAAACAACTAAATTAAAATTTCTAAGCTGATATAATTTCTGTAATAAACAGTTTCTGTTGCCTAGAAACAATCGGAGCAATAAACAGCAACAGTAACACCTTTGGGCTTATTAACACTAACATGTTACTGGCACAGTGAGCTTGCTACATAGTTACATTACCTGCTGTGAACTTCTGAAATGTTCTCTGTAAAACATCTGCCTGCAAACACTCACACATCCTGTATATTGTAGCTGCTGTCACGTTGTTTCAAAGAAGCCAGTTACATATTCTGTACAATATTCACTTTCTTATGGATGATTTTTTTTTTTACATTCAGAATTCCATTTTGTTATTTCAAAGGATGGGTTCACATTTTTAAAAAAATCTTAAAACAACACTCAGGTGCCCATATGAACAGTGAAAGAGGCTGTAATCATTCCTCCTGTTCATACTGGCTGTTAAAAGATCTCCTTCAAATGTGCTTTCAATGTAAGTGATGGAGGACAAAATCCACAGTGTGTCCACAGAGTTGATCTGAAGCTTATATGAGGCTTCAGCAGTCTGATTTAGTCATATCAAGTGGATATCTGACACATTTACAGTCTTTTTAGCATCAAATTCCCTCTTTGTGTTTACTTGGACAGTGTTTCCCTGTTGAGCTGCAGAGGAAGTATAGTAACAAAAGGAGGGACTTTGGCATCAAAAAGACTAACATTAAAAGATATTGATTTGACTCGTTTTGCTTTTAACTTTGACTTTGAAATACATTTTTGCACAGAAGGAGGGCTGTGGATTTTGGCCCCTATTCCTTATATTGTAAGTGCATCATGAAGGGATCTTCTAATGGTCGGTAAGAACAGGAGGAATGATTTATGGCACAAAAAAAAAGTTTCAATGTTCATTTGGGCAGCCTGCCTGTGACTCACGTCGTGTAGCCAAACATTTTTCAAAGCCACAAAACTTAATTTAAAATTCTAGCGAAGATCCTAAAGTTTCTAAAGATCTCTCAGACAGAATATGTCGCTCTGAAACTTGGGATTTGTGTATAAAATTAGAGCTGAAACATTAGTTGAGCTACAGAAAATTAATGAGCGACTATTTGATATATTTATTCACTCATTCAGTCTCAACAAAAAAGCCAAACATGCCCTTGTTCCAGCTTCTCAACTGTGAGGATGCTCTACATTTCTTAGTTTTATATAATTGTAAATTGAATATCTTTGGGTTCTAGGAAGGTGTGAAGGGTATTATTCAGCATTTTCTGACATTTTGGTAGTTGCAGCCTTTTGCAAAATGATTCACTTCCTGTCATGGATCTTGGATTTGAATATTTGACTCAGTGTCAAAATATGACTAAGCCACAAGATGAAGCAGAATATACTGACACTATCAGGCAGTGTGGAATAAGATGATTTTAACAACGTTAAAGCTACTTTAGTGGAAATACAAGGGGAAAATTAAATGTTAAGAGGTTAAATTGACAGTTATAGGCAGACTCAGTCTCTGTGCCTGCCTCTCTCTCTCTCCCTACTTCACCATTTTGTTAGTCGTTTCACCTTTTTGGTCCCCACAGGAGACCGTCCCAGCAGCCAGCCTCCTAGCAACGAAGAGAGGGAGGAGAGGAGGAGGACAGAGGCTAAAAATAGCAAGAGCGGGTTTTGAGCAGCATCACACCTCACAGAGGCATCGCTGCGCTACCAAGCACACTTCCTGATCCTGATAATGATCCTCTCACACACACACACACACACACACACACACACACCTGTTTCACACTTTAGTGGGTGTCAAGCTTAATTATCTTGAATCAGTTAATGCTGAAATATGCTACCAATCAGCACATTATACACACACATACACACCTTGAGTACAAGACAGACAGCAATACAATGCAGCTGCAGAGGGAATGAATTATATTTATAGACCAGCAAAGTCCCCGGGGTTCAGAAAATAGAGGAGAGATGAAGGTTGAAACTCAACCACAAGCTGGAGAAGCAAAGTGACTGAAAGCTGGAGAGAAAAATGTGATGAGTCAGAGCGCAGCCACTCTGTCCGCCTTGCAGAGGCACGGATTGGTCGAGCTGGTGTATTTTGGCAGGTAGATAAAGACGAGAGGGGTTGACGAAAGAGGAGCAGAGACGTCAGAGGAACATCTGTGATGTCAGAAAACACATGACTAAAGTGACACTGCATTGAGCTCACCCTACATATGCTGCATGCAGGAGTGAACACACACACACAGTCTCACAAATATATGCTGTATCCTTTTTCCTTCTATGAACCCAATGAGAGTAGTCTCAATGAGAGACTACATTTTATTTGTTGGTCTGTAATTTCCTGTTTACCCCCCCCCCCCCCCATTTATCTCATGGGCACTGGGTGTGGTCGCACTGAAGCAAACACTAGAAACTACTGGCTGTTTTATGTTCAATAAACCTGTATTACAACAAGGAGAGCACACACACAAACAATGCAACACCTTCCTCAACTTCAATCTACATCCAGCTGGTAGAAGATGCTCCTATTTGAAAAGAACGGCGACATATTCAATGTATTCGGTGAGATCCCACCCCGAGCATGTGTGTAATTGCTTTCCTGTCACTCCAAGAAAAGGCAGCGAAAGACCAGTTGAGTGACTTCTAACACTAGATTAATGTTGAGAGATCATAGGGCCAGAAGAGATTCATGTAAATGAGTGTCTGGCATCTCCTCAACATATTTCAATTCAACCGATATTTTAATGGCAGGCTTCGTTTCACACTGAAGCTGCTGACATGTTGCACTGATGACTGTGTTGCCTAAAGTTGTTATTTTGGAAGGTTTAAAATTCATTCCCAGCAGCAGTATGATAAAAGTAGCACTATTCAGTTTATAAGAGATTCTCATAGACAGCTGGTGTACCATTTATCAAGGAAGTGGCCATTGGTACCTCGGAGTATTCCTCTGCGTCAATAGTCCGTTTATTGTTGGTATGGATTATTACGCATGCGCATTGGTATCGATTGTGCAAGATCACATGATCAATTTCAAATTGTTTCAAAACGGAGCAACATTTTTGCTTGCAGGTGATACAGCAATCCTTCCCATGGTTTGGGTTAAAATGGTTTGTTTTAGGTACAATAACCACTTGTGATAAAAATGCAGTAAAAATGTCCCATTTAATGGCACTAAAATACCGAATATGACGGTAAAAATTGTCCGTTTAGTGGTCTACAAGAGGTCCGGCACTAAACCCGGAAATCCATTCCATACCAATAAAACAAACTACTATTGGCAAGGAAAACCAGTCCGGACCAACAGCCTGTGGACTACTGGCAAGGAATCCCAATAGTCAATAGTAGCCAGTGTCATTTATCAATTCTCCAATAAACATATGCATCACATCAAAAGTATTTGACACGCCAAGTAATTGACTGTGGCTAATTCATAGATTAACACTATTAGGATTGGGTATTAGAATTTTATTGATCACGATTCTGCTTATCGATTCCGGTTCTTATCGATTCCCAGTTTCAATTCTAATAGGGTAAAAAAACGAGGTCAAACATTTAGATAACAAAAATATCTTTACCACAGCTGTTCACAGCAGACTGCGGTGGACTTGCACGCGGACGTGGTTCCATTCATACTTTTTTCGGTGGTCCACAGATGCAGACACGTTCCACATGTGCGCACTACTAAACAGGGCTGCAGCGTGATAACTGTGATTATAACAAACCGCTGTGCAGGGTTTTTCTGATTGGTCTTTAAATACAATAATCTGTTATTGTCTACTGGAGGTGCTAGCTGGCTGATGACACATTCAGGCTCGGAGATCGCAAGACATCAAACACTGGACATTCTTTTAAATTGATGCTGCACTGCTTTCTGAAACATCCCTGCGAGAAATATGCTTCTGCCTAGATAGACTGGAGGGCCTATTTAACAGCTGTGTGCAAGTCAGCATGCCTAAGTTTGAGTTATCCTGAATTAAACCATTTCAGATAAGTTACACTAAATCACACTGGTCAGAATTAGAGATGTCAACAGTTAACCGTTAATCAGTCAACCACAGAGAATATTTTTGACCGGTTACACATGTCAGTCTATAGGTTAATTTGCATACACGCCCCGCTAACAGCTAGAAAATTACATGTTCACATCAGATCTTCTTTTTGAATGGATAAAGTACCGGTGTAAAACCGACTCCTACATGGAGTGTTGCATTATGGGTTGTTTGCAGCATTAATGTTGCTAGACTAGTGAGTGTCTTAAAGTCTGTTTATAGTGAGTGTGTTGGAGTCGGTCCGCACTAAGTGTTCAGTTAGTCCAGTTTAACCTGCAGGAGTTTCTGAAGGCTCGTCTAATGTGTTTTTTTTTTTTTAATTTCCCGAAAGCTACGTCACAACTCTTCTTAAAAATGAACCGGTTAGTTAGCGGTTAATGGGTGTCAGTTTGACGAAAGCAAAATTAACCGAAACTGACGTCCCTGGTCAGAATACATTTTTCAGTAATTGGGTCAGTCTCCGAGTCTGCCTCTTATCACCTTTCTTGACACTCTGGCTAAACTTCCTCACAAACACCTTTAATATAAAAACAGAAACAGATTGCAAAGTGACTAGTCCACATAAGAGAAATGAAAGTTTCCATTAACAATCTCTACATTTAGCCTACGACTTCCCTCAGCAGCTCAGTGAACAACAGGGGAAAGCTGCTCTTGAAGGTACACGGCTGGGTTGATGCTAATCCAGGTTTAACTGAGACAAAGGATCAGGAGCTGATTAGGCTATCTCAGGGTTTAACACCAGCTAATCTTATTGCAGTCAACTACACCGTGATTTCATTACAATCGCATACTGTATGCCTACGGGTTAACACGAGTGCAAAAATTCCTACTTGACTCATTTTTGTCCTGGAACACAGACAGAAACATGGATGCCGAACAATGTCAACGTATATAAAAGAAGACATTTAAGAAAATAAACAATAGGTATGAATATCTTTAGATTAATAAAAGATGCGAGACTAGACCCATTCTATCCAAAATTGTGCTCCACGACACATAACCAAGGTATAACACCTCAAAGATGGCTGTAATTTCAGAAAATGAAGAAGTCAGCTAATTTTTGCAGATGCCCTGAGAATCAGTCTCAGCTGTAAATCTGAGCCCCTTTAGCTTGATTCTCCTGCAGCACACATTAGTGTCAGATCATTCCTGCTGCTGAAGGGCGCAGGAGGACTGAGCATTGCAGGTCACACGGATCAGGACATCGGGAGGTGTGTGTGTGTGTGTGTGTGTGTGTGTACAGTATATGTGCATATGTATATGTGTGTGTACTGGTGGTGTAGGGCTGCAGCTGCGGGGCGGGGCCTCCATCCGAAGAAGTGTTTACAAATCTGCACAAAGTCAACAGCAGATTAGTGAGACTTGACCTGCTAATACTGAGCTCTGAGCTTTCACTCTTGGACAAGAGTCCCACTGGCCTGCTGTGACTCCTCTGAACCCTCCCAGAGTTTACTCCTGTTTATCGAACACCTTTGCTTTCAATGAACACTTATCAGATCACTCAAACTTTAGTTATGTATTGTATATTATCTGTATATAGTGAAGTTGACTGGCCCACTTCTTGCACCTACACACCATTAAAACGAGCGAAACAACTTGCCTGCTTTACTTTTCAGGAGGCCCTGCTGACTGAATGTTACAAAAGGTCACCACATGTCCTCCCTACAATACTCTGTATGTGTATGTGAGGGATGGACTGGAGAATGCAAGTCGAACATATTGCTGAGTCAAATGTTACAATTACAAAAAAATAGTATTTTTTTTTTTCAACAAAAATGAAAAAAGTCAAAAAGGTCTCATCATGACCTATTCAATTATCCATGTTGATAAAGTTTCCTCAAAGAAACGTTGTGAGGAAGTGACTAGTCTACAAAGTCAAATGATCTTGTTCTTTCACCTGTATAGAAAAATGAAAGGAATTTTAAAGAATTAAAGATGCCTCATTAAAATTGATAAAGTGGAAACAGATTTTTAAATCTTGACATTTTTACAATACAGAGCAGGAGAAAACCACTATCTAGACAGCTGCAGAGGTATGCGAAAAGTGTTTTGCTCAGTAAAGCCGTCAATGGAGTCCCAGACTGCAGAAGCCTCGTCACATGATGCCACTCATGTGAGAATCTGCTGTTTTTCTGCTCAGCTGGACAGACGCAGCATGACACCAAGATTTGGAGACCTCAGCGCCAGTGGAGGAGCTTGGTAAGAAGGAGCTTTGCTAGTCTCACTACACCCAAACTATGGCGCTCCCGAACCAGACTGTTGGCACAACTAGCCTGCAAAATGCCAATACGCAGTGATTGCCAAAGATCAGAGTCTCTTACTAAGAAGCTGTAATGCTGCCGAGCACCTAATCACATTAGTTCAGTCAGTGCTGACTCTGGGGAAGTACTTCTGTACGTTATGGCGGGGTAGGAGAACAGGATTTCAGCACAGCAGTCATCTTTGTGTTATGTTTATCCTAGACGATGTCTAGTTGTATCCATAAAGAAAAGATCTCAGTGGAATATTGCAAACATTTAAACTGATGATAGACAATGTTAATCTAACCTCTAGCTCTTCAGAGACACCGTTTCCTTGCTTTTTAATTCATTTTCTTTCCATTGCTGCTACTCGAGCACAGCAACATGGTACAACAAACAGATCCTAACAAAAAAAAAGAATTATATTATATGTAAGTCTATCACTCAGTAGGAAAACATTTGGATCTCCATTCCAGGCAAACTAGGTGTAACCCACTGCGAATGAGACATGCAGCTGTGTATCTTCAAAAGCTGGGACATGGATGGGTCTGAAACTACTTTAGGCTTCCTGTGATTAGATTTTGACAACCTGAAACAAAGGGTTTGTTGTTATTCAGATGACAAAACTCTCATCAGGCTAAAGGCAGATTTGTTGCTAAACGGCAGTTATTACTGTCCTGTGGATTTCAGAAACATAACTTTTTTTTTTTCCTTAAACACAGATGAATCCAGGAGATGGGTGTGTCAGGACCGGGGCTCCATGTTCCCCATTGAAAAGACAACGAAACAAATCCAAAACCAGAACTTAAAGGTCACTCATCAAAGAACCACATAGAAGCTAAAGAGAGAGAGAGAGAGAGTAGCTTCTCCTTCAACACATCAGATTGTTTAATTTGATTCAAAGTCCATATTATGTAACAATTTAAAGATTTTTATAGGTTACATATCTACTTGATCAATGAATGGAGGGTTGCGGTGAAAGTCAAAAGCAAAAAAAAAAACTTACTTGGACAAACATATACTCCAACTCCCGGTTCATCTTGTCTCTTGAGCGAGTCTCTAGCTCATGCTGTGAGTCTGATGGTTGTCTGGATGCCTCCAGCCACACACACACACACTAACACACACACACACACACACAAACCACAAGAGCAGACACTAACTGATCGAGCACTGAGCTCGAGAACTTGTTGTTGGATGAAACCTTCCCATTGTGTCTGCAGACACAAGCGGCGTTCACCGACGCTCCCCAAAGTTCCTCGCCCTGTGACAGATAACTGGCCGTCCCTGCCGTCCGTCAAACATCTCGTCCTCCTTCCTCGATCACATGAGCGCTGAGGCAGACAGACTCTCATAGAGAGAAATTAGGACTTTCCCACAAACCACTGACATGGCTCCAAGTAACAGTTGTCTGACCGCAGCACTAAACCTGAGTCTTTCTTCCTGTACGCTGGAATGAAAGCGTCTCCTTGTTTTAGTGGAGCATGATTTATTCAAATGCAAACATATATTACTATTTTAGTTTCTAAAACTAATGTTGTTAAAATCTGCATTGTGAAACCATGACATTTCATTTACTTTATTATACTTATAAAATACAAAAAATGTTGAAAAAGATGATACAAGCTTACTCCTCAAATAACACACAATAAATAACACGATAAAGAATCGCTGTTACGACACTAGGATCTCTATTTAAGCCGTAAACATGCAGCCCTCCTCTGTGCATCTGTCCTTGTGTGTTGCAATGACTACATGCCAGAGCATATACAACATGACTGCGCAATTACTTTAACCAGGTTATCTCAGTAATCTAATGCACATGCTCTCAATTAGAGCTGGGCAGAAAAAAAATAAACCACTGATGTTAGATAATGTAAAAATCCGCCACCTGATGCAGCTGAGACGACACCTAAAGCACAGAAAGCATGACTGTTGTGTTCTGTGACATAATCGAAACATCTTTAATTCATGCGCTATAATAAGCAAAGTACACAGATATGAAATTAAGTTATGTCTACTGAGAATGCTGTCTTTTGTTCTGCATATACTATAAACTACTGTTACAGCATTATATGTATTATAAGCTGTGAAAACCTAAAAGTGTCCATTTATCTTTATTTACAAGTATTATCATAATATTGTTATACTTCAATATACTGAAATGTTTATAAAAACTTAGAAAAGCACACAAAGTGTTTCAGATTTTAAACTATCCACGGTTTTCTCAAAACTGGCAAAAAGCTCAGATGGTAGTGTTTTTGTGTTGTAGCCTTGTGTGATAAAATGACAATTCAGTTTTGGTAGAAAACTGTTGCTGAGCAGCTCTGGAACTGTCAAACATGCTGCGCTTTTGGCTACAGCCCAACCAGTGACATAACAACAGGTGTTTCCCTCTCTATCAGCTGTTCACAACAACAACATTCACCTTGTAGAAGCCTGGAAGAAGAGTCTGGATTTCTGGCACAACGTTGCCTTCTTCCAAGGTGAGTGGAGAAGAGAAATCTAGTCTGAAGAGGTCAAAAAAAAAAAACAAACTCCAGCAACATTGATGAAGGTAACAAGCCAGAAGTGACACTACGAGTGTCACTGGAGTTTTGACCTCTTAACACTCACTGTGTGACATCGCTGACTGGCATGAATGCAGCCTGCTTAGAAGTTTCTACCAGCAGTGATTTTCTCATAAATGTGAGTGTGTATCAATGTGTATGAGTGAATCCTGCTTTATGAAAAACTGTTTTGCACTGTTTTATAGATGTTTTCCTCATCACTTACACAGTAACACCAGTATCTTCACGTAGTAAAGATGACTGTCTTGCTGTATAATGACATCATTTAAATCTGAATGTACTCAGGCTGCCATCATTACAATGGACATGAAATCATGACTGTAATGTATCATCACTTATGTAATATCTTCTCTTCTAGTTAATCTCTCTCTTCACTCTTACTGGGACAATAAAAACGCTTTATAAATGCCAGCTCCTCAGGCCTCCAGTAGTCTGCAGCTTCCTGTGATTTCTTGTCCTGAAACTTATTTAACACACCAGATCAGAGGCCAACTACAGAGATCCTGAGCATGATGAGCGTAGTTCATTAGCGTCTCCATGCCAGCTCCTGCTGAGGACCGACAATCGACCGCAGGCTGACTTAACGCACTGATACAGACAAATCAAGACCGCCTGAAACTGCAATCAGAGGCTTCTGACTCTGTATCTCCTACACAGTCATGACATAAGAAGAGCAAGAGTTTTGGTTTCACTTTAGGTTTGTGAGTTGAGTCTATTTATTCTTTAAATCAATATTTATGTTGTGCTGCAGGACACCTCTTCAAATACAGTATGTATTTTTGAAAATCCAGGTTGTGTGAGGAAGAGCCTTCCCAGCTCTGACTCATTTAATGGAGCCTCGCTTCCCTTTCCACCGGGGTTATAGGTTCCATGTCTGCTTCTTATTACACAGCCCTGCTTCACTCACTCTCACAACCTCTTACATGTTTGGATCCTGATTTGTTTGATTGCAGATACAATGCACAATGGAAGATATTCACGATTTATTTGCACCCATCCGGCGCAATCACAGTGAAGTCTGGTGAAAACATGCAGGTTTTCTTTCTCACTGTAGTGTCGTCTTTCAAACCTATAAAATCTGCCTTCACCTCTGGCTCACCTCTCTTTCTGCTGCCAGCCAGGTCAGACACAGCCAAACCTAAACCAGAGCAGAATCTGATGTTGTGTGCATATATGTGTGTGTGTGTGTGTGTTAACCAAACAGCTCCGACCCGCTCAATAAGCTTCTATATAGCTGACTTATACACACAAAGGGCAGAGTGTTTTCCACCCGTGTGTTGGAAAACTAAATCACAGAGAGGGGTTTGACATCAGAGGTTGATTTCTGAAACAAACTGTACCATTCAAAGCCAGAAACTAACTTTGTGTTTCCCACACTGACACACGCATCCAAAAATTCACCTGCAATTAAGACCATTTAACAGCCGACAAGATTCTTATGGAATAAACAGGCTCAGGAAACGCATATAAAACCTGTGTTTTCCTAAAGGAGAGTGAAAGCAAGAAGCAACCTCTATGTGTCTAGAATAGAGCTCATCGCCGCATCTTCAAATGTCTTGTTTTATCTCATGATCAGTCCAAAATCGACAGATATTCAGTTTACCGTCCTGTATGACACAGAAAAGCTTGAAATTCTCACATTTGTGAAGCTGCAACCAGCGAATTTTATGCATTTTTGCTTAAAAAGTGACTAAAACTATTATTCGATTATCATAACAGTTGCTGATTCATTTTCTGTCGATCAACTAATCGATTAATCAACTAATTGTTGCAGCTCTTGTCCTGAATTAATAATACAACAATGTCAGAAAATAGTGACAATACCCAAAACCCAGAGCTCAGGGTAACATCTGGAAATTGCATTTTATGCTTTACTATCACATAAGAAAACCAGTTAATATTCACATCTGAATCAGTGAATCAGTGCATTTTTTGGGGGGAATTCATGCTTCAAAAAATAAAAATGTAAACAATTAAGTGACGAATTGCTTCAACAATAAATGCAACACTCAATTGGTGCCTTTTTGTTTTTTTGCTCTCCCCAGGTCAGAGGTCAGGGTCGACTACAGATCAGCAGCCTAGGAGCTGGCAGGAAATGAGACATTTCAGCAAAGTGACCATTTGCTGCGACGGGGGCTTGAATCTGTGTCATCTGCTTTAAAAGGTGCTGTGTTTAAACACTTGTTTACACTTGTCTCCAGCTCTACACACAACACAGACTGGTGACACAGCTGGGGAAGCTTTTAAGAGAACTGAAAGCGAGAGTGGTTCAAGTCTGGAAATAGATTGTAGCGCTGCTGTTTGGTACGAGTTTTAAAACACGTAAAAACCAATTGTCTTCGTCACGCACACACAATCATGAATCCTCTCCAACCACAAACCTTATTCAAGCTGAACCTACCAGCTGTTAAAGTGGGGGGGATGGGTGACTCATCTCCTTACACACACACACACATTTTCTTTATCTGTTTCACATTCACAGACGTACAAAAGCAGCAGTAGCAGCAACACGTATGACCTTGTGAGTCCTGTGAGTGTAACAGGCCTCCTCAGCTGCAGTGTCATTTTCCCTTCAGTGAGCATTTAGGGCTGCACAACTACACTGAGGCTTCAGGGCCTCCACTTGCTCTAAACATCCTGGATGCTAAAAGGAAGGATGCGGCGCTCATCGCAGCATCTTAGCGGTACCCAAACCTGCAAGAGGAGGACGCTCACATCCCAAAGAACCGCGTCACACGCCTGAGACACGCAAAAAAATATAAATAAAACACTCACACAGGAGCATAAAGATACCCAGGTTGGACTGAGGCCAAATATTATGGTTTAAAAAGCGTAAAACCGGAGCCTCCATGATGGCTGGCACCGCCTTTGCATCATCCCGGCCCCTCTAGCCTCCGGAGGGGGATGATGTGAAAAAATACGAAGGCCCCGGTAACGTTAGAAGGTGAAATCTTGTTTGGGTGAAACAAACGAGGTGACAAATGAGGAGTATTGATGGATAAAGCTGATTTTGCGTGATGTTTCTGTGTGTGGGGGAAAAGGACGAGTGTGGTGGAGGAAAAAGAGGCGTCTCTCTGTCGCATCTGTTAACGCTGGCTTTCTGTCAACTGCACCCATTTCAGCATCTATATTTAAACACACCTCACAGCCTGTCAGACCAGCGTGATTTACCAGCTTTATCAGACACATTTTCATTCATTTAAAAGCAACAATATCACCTCTGCTAGCGAGACACCTTTTTTTTTTTTACCCGTGGCGAAAATCAAACTGTCAAGCGTGTTTGTCCTTAAAACGTGAGCTGAACAGTGAAAGCTGCGTCAATAACATTTATTACTGCTAGCAAACAGCTGCAAACATACACATATACAGTTGTTTTACCTTTGTGTACAGCTCCGACGCTGCCATGACGGTCACTCGCTGTTTGTCCTTTCTTTCTCCAGTCTGGGGGGGCTAAATGTCGGTCAGGTCTCCGCACTGCATGGGGCTCATGTAGGGAGTGAGTGTTTTCAAGTAGCGGAGGAACAGCTCCTTTGTTGCTGCGGGGGGGACTCACGGGGAAGATGTGTCTCTTATCGCCATGATAACCTGCAAACTTTGCATTGTGGGTATGATGGATGAAATGATTCAGCCAAAAGGCGAGGTGCTGCTGCTCCTGCTCCGCCTGGGAAACTGCGCCCCCCGGTGGTGAAGGAGTTTAATACACCACCAATACAACAACAACAACGAAACATGGTTAGGGGGGGGGGCTTTTTTGTTGTTAAAGTCTCCCTCCACTCAAAAATGTTTTCTTCTTGTTCCTTCAGTTGGATTGTTTGAGCTTCACTGTGCAGAATGATGTAAATGCAGAGTTTGAAGGTACTTGAAGGCTGTTTTCACATTCATCTGCTGAAAATGCACTCATTAAAAATCTGATATTAAGGGGGCGGGCATACGAGCAGGATTTGTGACATCACAACTATTAGAAGCCAATCCTGGTCCAGTATTCAACTTACGCAAATGTGATGTGGAAACCAGAAGCCTCCAGTGCACAAACTGGCTATTTTTCCATGCACAAAATATTCCAGTTTTTGCCCTTATTCTGAAAAAGATATATATATATATTCCTACTAAGCTGTTTATATAATGAAAATGAATATGCCACTAATATTCCTGTTTACATGCAGAGGGTTTTCAGGGTTTCACTCTGCTCCAGTGGGAATGGGAATCACAAGATCTCTGCAGGAAGTGAAGTAAACCAGCGAGGTGAAAAATATTAGTGCCTGATAGTTATAAGTGATTTTTGATATGACTGATAATATAAATGTATAGTTACAGGCACATCCAGTACTGAGGTTGTCCCATGATGTTTACTACACTGCTGAGTGTTTTTGGTGCATCACACCGACACCATCAGTCAGGATAATAACCAATCATCTCCATCCTCGTCATGGAGAAGGCATTCTCTGTTTTTCCAGCCCTCCCTGAACAGCTCTCCACTCTCCTCTCAATCCTCCCCTCTGTCTGCCTTCCTCCTCCAGTACGTCATTTTGCCTGCACAGAGGTAAACAGGCAAGAGGCCATGTGTCACAGACTGCAGTAAAAAACTCAAATTGAGAAGCATATTCTGAATGCGCTGTATACATGTCCAAAAAATGCTCCTAAAACCAGAATAATATCGGCATATCCCACATGTCTTAATCAGAAAATGCTGCATTTGGAATAAGGCTTAATTCAAAATATCCAAACAGCTGTTTACATGAGCCGTGTCAAATTCAGAATATTGTCATATTTGGAATAATTAGTGTGCATGTAAACATAGTCAGTGAGAATGGACTTTACAGTGAAGTAGGAGACATCTTTAACGTTTAGCTAATATTTACATATTCATAGATTCTGGATTTTTTAATGAGGAAGAGTAGATGTAATATTAAAGATTTTAACAAGATAATTGAACTTTTTTGTGGAAAAACCAAATCAGACACACATTATTATTCAAAGTAGAGGATTTTATATACATCTTAAAACATGTCTGGAGGGGATCTTTTGAGGATCAAATCAGGGTCAATAACAATTTGAGTTTATAAATTGATGCTCACAAATAAAGTTTGTATATGTCAAATCAAACTTTGTAAACCTGTGAAGATTTGTATTTGTAAAAAATTGAAAATGTGAGAATGAAATCTTAAATCAAGCGTTCACAAACGAGTCAGGTGCCCAAATGATCATTTAAATTGTTTTTTTAAATTTATTTTAAAAGTTTATCTGAAGCTAATATGAAGCTTCAGTCGTCCAAATGAGTCAAATCAAGTAGATATCTTTCAAAGTTCATCGTTTTAGTGCCAAAGTTCCTCTTTACTATATTTCCTCCGCAGCTCAACAGGGAAACACTGTCAGAGGAAACACAAAGAGGGAATTTGATGCTAAAAAAACTGTAAATGTGTCAGATATCCACTTGATATGACTAACTCAGACTGCTGAAGCCTCATATAAACTTCAGATAAACTTTTAAATGTATTTTTTCACTAAATGACTGTGGACACACTGTGGATTTTGGCTTCCATCACTTACAAAGAAAACACATTTGAAGGAGATCTTTTAGCAGTCAGTATGAACAAGATGAATGATTACAGCGATGGAAACCTCTTTCAGTGTTTATTTGGACACCTGACTGTTGTTTTAAGACACACTTGAAAAATTGTGAAGCCGTCCTATAATACAAACAACGTAGCTCTTGAAAAACAAAAAAGACATACATGAATAGAACGGAAAATTAACTCTGTATCATGTCTTTCTCTTTTCCTTTAGCAATATGGCTTCAATATGAATCTCGTAATCTAAACATCTAAATATGCTGTGTCTTGCAGCTGGCTCTATTAAGAATATTACTGGAAAAAAATCATCTAATTACTAAAATACGGTTATTGTAAATTAATTAGTGGGGATCCTCTCCAGGCCCCCAGAATCATCATCATCATTTTTTATTTAATTTAGGGGAAGTTTAAATAAGCTCTATGAGTATACAACATGTTTTTTTTTATTTAGTTTAATACATCCTGACAGTATATAAAAGTGAATTTTTGTTCTTAATTTGATTATTTGTGTATGTTGCTTCCCTGACATGTTGTTTTTTTAATCAAAATTAATAAACAAAGGAAAAAGTGGGGAAAATCCTTTCAAAATTTAAACAAAGAGGCAATAATCAGTGAATCCTTCACAGAAGTTGCAAAGCTATTTGAAGACATTAGATGTAGCAAATTAAAACAGAGTAGATAAAATACCAGTAACATTTTATATTATAAATGAATTACTATGGCTCTGTAAAAGATCTAAACATTGTAAAGCTTATGATGGGTTTTTTGAGATAGTAAGAGTGGTGTTGAATCAGAGGTTGATACACCACTGTGAAGTATTAATGATTGTGATGCTAATTTATGTCTTACAAGAGTTCAGAGTCCATGATACTTTGTTTACAACTACATTACTGATGACTACTAACTAATTCAGCTTATCAGAGAGTTAACATTTCAACATCTTTGCAACATGGTCTTAGATTAACTATATAACATGTTTTCTCTGTTTTTGTTCTGTTTCAAAACAGGGGAAGAATATCCACTTTATGGGCCAGTGATAGCTCTGTTTAGTTAACATATGAGGACATGTAATCACATTTTGTCGCACAATGGTTTACAGCAGTGGTCCCCAACCTTTTTAGTTCGTCACCCTTTAAAAGCAAGCAATGTCATCACTGGATAAACGTCTAATGGTTGTGATCAATTCAGCCAAAGAGTGATTTCTTTATTGTATTTATAAGGCCTGAGGAGGTAAAATTATGCAGTAACTCAAGTAAACATAGTACAAAGTACACAGTTCTGTGTTTACTCTAGTTCCTGTCCTGTTAATCCAGGATTTATCTTGTCACCCCAAGGGCTGGAACCACAGGTCTAAAAAAAAAAAAAAAACACCAAACTTGATTAACGACAAACAAACAATGCTGAACCGTTTTTCGGTCAGATGTATGCATTGATTTACCATCTGAAAACACCTTAAACATTAAGCCCTGACAACAAAGTCAATATGACACAGCAATTAAACATTTGTGCAAAACTATTTTATTTACAAAACAAAATGGCACAAATTGACAGCAGGGCAGCCATATACATGCACAGCTCAGACAGATGTAGTGCTAGCGCAGATTTAAAACATTGCAGGTAAACTTCATCCAGTCAGTAAGGACCCTGGAAAAGCACTATACAGGGCCCAGGGCATTTTTTTTTAAAACATAAAAACTACTTATGAGCAGAGGTTTTTCCTAAGTCTGAACACAAGTCATAACACTCTTTGTTCCCAGTGCCAAGAGCTGCTCCCAGTACATTTTTGCCCATAGATTTCTACTCACACAGTGTATGGAGCACAAAGACTGGTCCCTACTGACAGGAATTTAGCTTTAAGGTCCCGTATACTCATCCACCCCTGTTATAGTAAGGTGATGTTTCATTCAGGACGACTTGAAATTAGAGACTTTGATCTGAGGAGAGGACTCTGTCAACATCACAGTTCAGACTGAAGCAACAACAGCATCCTCTTTTCTTTTTATCTTCTGCTTTGGAGTTAAAACATTTTCTAGTTCCAAGCAGACTTGAATGAACCACCTTTCTGCCACCCAGTGCTTTTATGCTGCATCTGAGCTTTTCAGCATCTGTGTAAATGTTCAGTGCACCTTAGTGAGTTAAAAGGGAGCTCAGTGAGGTTTGCCTTTGGGAGCCCTGGGTCACACATGCAGCTCTATATGACACTCCGGCCTTCACCGCGTGGTCCTTTCATACGGCTTCCCCCCATGTTTCACAATCAAAGTGTTAACAAAACTGAGCTTGGCCTCTGGATTACTATATTCAGTCAATCACTCAAGCATATTGACAGCATAATTTAGAATAAGGACATACAGTGAATGATACAAATCTGATGTAAAACGTTCTAAAAGGCTGACATCTGCCCCTGTGCCAACAAAAGGAAATATATACACTTCCAAACTGAGGGATCCTGATCACCATACTAAAGCCCTCCAACCAGACAAGACGCAGCTTTGCTGCTCGCCCCCATCTCTTCAGCCAGTAAACACCGTGCTATCAGTCGTCCATCAGTCGTACAAAGGCGTCACAGTCTGCTCCATCACACTCACACTTGGATGTCCTGTCTTTCAGTGTATCTTACATGGGAGTAAAGAGGAAACAAAAGGAACATGGAAAAGTAAGAGGACAATAAAAGAAGGGCAGTCAGTTTGGGGAAGTAGGGAGAGACAAAAATTAGAACAGGAGGCAATAGAGAAATGGCCAGATGGGGTGGAAACAAAAATAAAGAGGATTTGAGGGTATCAGCAAGCCAGTTCGCTGGGTGCTAGGTGTGGGTTCCTGTTAGGTGGGGTCCAGGCTAGTGGGGAGGAGGCATAGGCAGGGGACAGGTGGTACTGTGAGGGGTGGGAGAGGTAATGTTACAGCTCTGAGACTTGAGTGGTGGGGGTCGGGGGGGAGTTAGGGCTGGGAGGTGCTGCAGGGGCTGTCAAGGCCGTGTGTGCATCAGCCTGCCAGTTTACTGGCCACCAGAGAAGGTTTCCTCTGGGGCAGGTCCTGGGGGGTGGGGATGTGGTCCCCTGTGATCTCGGTCTTCTCTGGTGCAGCTGTCGGCAACTGCTTGTTCTTTATCTTCGCTTTAGCCATGTTGTAGTCGCCAGAGTCAAAGTACTTTTGCTACAGAGAAACATCAGACACAAGATTCACAATTATAAGTTGTAAACTATGAAAAGTGAACAGAAACAGCACCTGTGATTAATACAAGGTCACACTATTGTCAATATTCAAATATTATATAAATATTTTATTACATAGCAAGCAGCGTGGAACATCAACAGGTTTGGTGGTTTAGATGTAATAATACCAATTTAACAATTGGCCTAGCTCATTTTAATTATATGGTATGGAGAGCAATTTACATTAATTGTGAACTTGTTTTAAGGTTTTAAACTGGTTTTGCAGAACAGATAAATATATCTAGTGTAGGGTTGGAAGTAATGACTTTTTTCTTTATTGGTAAATGTATCAATTGTTTTTATGATTAATCAAACCATTCCACTTTAAAATGTTATAACTTCTGTCAAATGCCAATCACAAGTCACACAATTGCTTACTTAAAGTATTAAATAAAATTATATGAAATATGACAAAAGCAAACAGCTTTGTGTACCTGTAACCGTCAAGTGTTTGATTTAGTGTTTGTTTTACCTGATAAATTATGTAGTAATTAATCTTCTCTGAATCAAAAAAATCAATTCATCAAATAATCATTTCAGAACTCTTAAATGCAAAGAAAAGCTGAAAAACTGTTTTCAGTTTAGTTCGTTTTTCGGATTAGTTTAACTACTGATTAATCATTTGAATTTTTGCTCTGACAAAATACTAAAAAAAAAAAAATAAATAAATAATGGCAAGTGCTCATCACAAGTTCTTAATAGAACTCAGAGTGATCATTTCAAATCAGCTGCCAGGATGTGTTTGCTGGTATTTTTACTCAAGAAATGATTTGTCAATTATGACAACTTCCCATTTATAATATGTGCGATGCACTTGTTTTAGCATCACAGTATTACTTCATGTTTATCTATATGGAGGCGGTGTTATAAATACACAGTTGCCAGATTTATTACATAAACCTAGTCAAAACGAACTCAATCTAACACAAAACAACCCTGCAATTAATCCTACCATCATGAAGGTTATACTGTTCAGTTTTTGTTGAAACTGTTAAGAGGTCTTGATCCAACTTTATGGTCATTTTGGAGGCTGCAGTTTGTGGTGTTGTTGAATTATATTGTGTTTTACTGAGAAGTGTTTCTAAAACCTAGCCTTAACTGAAGGTTAATGGCCCTTGGGTTAAGATTATTTTCTCAGTTTAGATGTACCAACTCAAGTTTAAGTGCAATGTTACAAATAAAAAATGACAGAATAGGGATGCACCTATCTGATTTTCAGTCCCAATACTGATACCTGGGCTTTGGGTATCAGCTGATACCTAGTACTGATCCGATACCAGTGTTTAATTAATAAGCTGTACGCCTCACTGTGTGGGAGAGACTGGGATCATTTTTTTTATGTGTAAGGCAACATCAAGCTTGACTTAAACATTGCTTTGTAAAACAAAACTTAACAAATAAACATAGATGCAAATTGTTATTTATTAAAATAATGGTATCCGATATCAGTATTGGTGCATCTCTATGACAGAGGGTTTGGAGACTGCCCATTAGTGAATCCTGACTGATTTGCAGACAAACACAAGAGATAACTCACCCCCTTCTGGAGGCGTTTGCGAAGCAGATCAGAGCCTCCGGGTTTATTTCCTAAATTTGGATATCTGGCCTTCAGTTTAGCCTCCTCTGCCTTCTCGGGACTGATCATCTTGTCCTGAGCTTCCTGAAAAATACCACAAGCATTAAGACAGTGAGAAAGATGCACACTATGTAATAATAACAATGTCTCTATTGCACACCATATAATAATCTTATTCTTATTTTTTTATCATATACTATGTATATAATCACTGCACAATGGATAACTATTTTTATCTATTCCACTACTCTCATTTTATTGTATACAATGCATATAAGTACTGCACAATGTATAATAACCTTTTCTATTTTCTATTTAACTATTTTTTTTTATTTTATTGTTGTGTGTGATTTGTGCTGGAAGGTGCTGTTGTGACACTTAAATCTCCCTCGGGATTAATAAAGTAGAGAGCTTTCTTGCTGTATTGCACAATAATAAGAAACTACATTCACCGGGTGCTTCCAGGCTCCCACTGAAAAACATGTGTTAGCTTGTGACACTGCGGTATTTGACGGTGTATTTTATCAACTAAAATGTGCTTGATAGAACCTACAAATGACTGTTGACTGCCAATTTCCAACACTTTTGAAGCAATGCCAGCCTGAAGATATGTAGCTGTCAGCTGGCGTTTTATGTACTCACCTCACTGACATAACTTGGCGTAAAAGTAAAGTTAAAGATTCAAATGATCGCACTGCGTTTTATTGGTAACATTAGCTGTTAGACAGTGGAGCTAACCTACAGTGAGCTAGTGTGGGTTGGACCACCGGTTGTGTAAACGCAGAATTAACCGCTAAATATGCTGCCAGAAACCCTCTTGCTTGTTGTGATAAAAGCTGTGGACTATTAGATAGGCAGAAGTCTAGCATCATGGAAACGTGCGACAAATAAAGTGGCACTGAAGATAAGATTAGTGTAGGCTTCGAGCCAGAATACAGCGATCTTTTCGGTGGAAGCTAACGTTAGCAGCTGAGCTAATGACAGTTGGGTTAGCTTGAGCTGCTAACATTAGCTAGCTGACATTCACACTAACCACCCGAAACAGTCGCTCTATCAGCAGCTGAATGGCAGGCCAGCTAAGCGGTAACTCAGTGTTGTTACATGGCTGGTCTACACAGTTTCACTAAACCAACCGGGGGTTAATGGCTGACAACGGTTGATATGTCAACAATAAGGAGCGGGGGGCGCAGAGGCTAGCGTTAAGCTAACTTACGTAGCTAAAACAAAGTCAACCCGCGCTCCCGCTACTTCTTCACCGCTGCACCTGTTACCTTATCGTCCACTGGTGTCCCCTCGGCCGTCTGCGTTTCTTCGTTATCCCCCGACATCTTTTTTTTTATATTGTCGTGATCTCTAATCGAGAGGTTTGCTCACTAGTTGGGCAAGTGATCCACAAATCCTCTGTCACTCGTGTGCTCCGACTTTCCGAACACACACGAGTCCTGCCGTGCAGCCGAGCGAGCGCTCAAGAAGAACTCCTACGTCACATGCGGAGACACCATGCGCGTTCACGATCGGGCACTCCTGTCGTGAACGCCCACGCAGTGCTGGGACAGGATAAGGTTTTTTTTCTTACGTTGCATAACATGCTGATCAGCTGTTAGACCCATGTGCTGTAACGCAAATCCAGATTTCACTCAAATAATCCTCAGAGCTGGAGGATGATGAATACTGTAGTGATTAACACAGGCGAGGTTCAGTTAGTTATATGTGGATTTACACACCGATAATTTTTATTCATGCAGTGTTATATAGCAGAAGCGGGTTGCTATACTCACATTGTGTTAGATTACTGGGGGACCGAGCAGCACAGTATACACATTTAAACAGACACGTTAGACACACTAATAAAAACCCACAACCATAAAAATAAATTAATGATGCATACAAATGGGGCGAGACTGAGCAGAGGAAGCATTTAAGAACCCAGTGGCAGCCATGGTAAATGGCCACCCACCATTTCAAGCTTTGTGTGCCAAGCAGTACCCAACAACTATGATCAGCTTTTGTAGATTGTTGTGTGGCTGTTTCAACTTCTACAACCTGTGGTCTTATGAGAAGTGGTAAATAACTGCTGTCTTCAAGCATTAAGAGTCAAGGAGTATGTCAGTGTTGTTATTTTTCTCCTGTTGATCTTAAAATTGAACATTTTGCAAACTTTAAGTTTATCTTAACAAAAATACTGATTTTCCTTGACAAATGTGTTCAGCAGCTACCAGGCCACAGGTTTGCGGTGTCTTCTGTCCAAGTATTGTGTTGGAAAACTGTACTGTAAATGTGCCTGATCCGATAAATCATCCCCCTCTAAGGTTAACCCAGGCTGTTACCAATTCTAGCATTGATCTGTTTTTCATCCCTTATCACAGGCTTGTTTCTCATCTGTTTTCATAGAATTTTAAAATGTATTTACAAGTCAAATGGGACACTGGTAACAGAATTGTTAAAACAACAGTTTGAGTAAGATTAATTTTTGCACTCAAACATTATCTTTGCTGAAACACTCACATGTACCAGGTATTTGTGACTGGTATATTTTTTTCTTGTTGCGTATTTCAGGACAATTAAAAAAAATAATTTAAAATTATTTAATGGAACATTTGTCATTTGTCTTTGTTTACAGTTCCATAAAGAAAATATTTGGAAGGCATCATCTACTTTTTGTGCCCCCATATTTTGGAAAGTGCTGCAAATACTACTATGACTACATCAAGAACACTTTACACTTTCAACTATAAAATTTAGTAAATAGTTGTTTCCGAATCCATATGTACATGACCTAATTCATGATTTATTCCAAACATAATGCACATATAATGCTTTGTGATTTACTGGGGGAGCACATTGTGCTACATATGTATGAAAAACAACGTTCTAAAAAAGGCCTGAATGCCGAAATACTGGATGTATTTATGTTGGTGTTTTGTAGTACCAGTATAAAGTCACTCATGTTTAAATTGAGAACATCAGCAGAAAAACAGCTGTCTCACCACACACATCATTCCTGCCACATGTGAAGAGTATGGAAATCATATTATCATCCGTGATGCCTTATTTGCACTTCTGTTTTTCTTTATTTGCACCAAGTATACATTTTAGATGTTTCATTTCAGAATGAAACTCTGAATATCAGCAGAGGTCACTTATGTTTTATTCAAAAACCCTCCAGTGTGAGTGTATGAAGATGAAGTGATAGACCAGGGAACACAGTGAGGAAAATAATAACACAAAGAGACTGAGCAGATTTCAAGATTGCTTTAGAAGATATATAGATATATTTTTTTTTTCAGATTTGAATATTAATGTCAAAAATACATACTATGATATACAGTTTGCACTACATCATCTTAGCATGACAGACGTCACAAGTAGTTACTGAAATATTAATTTAAATATTAAATAAACTGATGGTAAGTAAACTGAAAGTGAATGTGTAAACACTAAAACTAAGGTTACTCTTTCTATTGCAACACTTCCTATAAAGTGGTTTTGTAACAGTACAAAAGTATTAGAATATTACTATTTTCTGTTTCATTTCCAGTTATAATGAGAAAAAAAATCCACAGTGCACTTCTGATGTTCTTCTGTGATGTGTTCAGTTGAGTCCAGCTTGATTGCGTGTTCGACTTCTTTAGTGGTCCATGGTATGCGTTTTTTTGGACGAGGGGATGGCGTTGCACCACAGTCTGCCACCCAGTTCCTCTTCCGTTATGTGCTCCCTCTGCGCCGAGCTCAGGAATCACAGGGTCAAAGCTGAGTCACTTTAAATTCAATCAATCTGATATCAAAACAATTTTTTTAACCATTAAAAGGGCCTTGTATTTCATTTATAAAGATATTAATTGAGATTGAACACTTATTCATTATGTCACGTAGAGGTCCAATTAAACATTTTGATTTGTAAAGTAGCACAAACTCTGCTGAATTAATTTTAAGTGTCTAACTGCTTCTGTAGACAATCACTGGTCTCTACTCTCCTGCCAGACGCTGGAGGGGATACACACAACAGCAGGAAAAAGAATTTTCTATCCATAATCTGGTAAGGCCTTCTCAACCAGCAGTTCAGGATCTCAAACCAAACCCTATAAAACTAACCTGTGACCCAGCCTCTCTGATCCCAGGTCGTGCACTCAACAGAGAACAAGGTTTCATTTCTGACAAGTCTCCCAGGCTCTTAGCCCCCCTTTGTCAGTTCTGGGTGACAAAAGGAATGAAACTTAAAGAGTTTGGGCACAAGCCAGGTGAGTCTTGTTGACTGCTGTCCTTAAATCTCTTCTCTTTTCAAATACTAGCCATAGGCTAACAGGCTGAGTCTATCGCTGGCATCGAGGTGTGAGTGAAGCTTCAGTAGTGGCCTGCCAGGTGGAGGAGGGAGGGAGGGAGTCAGACCTTAGCAGCGGGGAGAGAATGGTGGGTCAATGGGGGACTCTGTGAAGGACTGGAGTTCATAGGCAGCACCACTGTCCACCTCCATGGACTTTCTAGAAAACAGCAGACGAATGTCCCTATGGAGGTAGATCTTCCCAGACTTAGAGCTCTGGAACCTGGTTGGGGTTGGAGAGGGAGGATCAGTAAGGGAGGAGACACTCCACCGTTGCTGGAAATATTTCAGTTCTTGTGTTTACAAGACACAAGTCAATAAAATATTGGGATCAACATAAAAGACAGCTATCTCACCTCAGATGAACAAGGTAGCGCAAGGTGCGAACCTGGCCCAGGCTGAGGGGCTTCCTGCTGGTCTGATAATTTGCGTCACGGCGGACGGGAACAGAGAAGGTCCTCTGGCGTAGGAAGGTCTGGTGTCCAGCTGGCATGGCTCGGAGGTCGTACATCACAACAAACATCTTTACCACCGTCTTGTTAGGGTTGAATAAGGTCTGAGCAGCAGAAGCAGAGAACAGGGCAGGATTAAGACAGGTAGCAACATACAGAACATACAATGAACATAAGAATGTACCTGATAATGTTATGAAAATACCTGAAGGAAAATGCCTTTCAAATTCTAAGGTAGGAGCTTACAAGTAGCACAATAAATCAATAAAAACATGTCCTTGACTCTGTATGTAACATGTAGAATTTGCCTCTTTAACCACTAGGGGTCTCCCTCTCCTTTTGTTACTTGGCATAATCAGCTCTTTGTTCTCAGCCATGTGTAAACCATCATGCAGATATATATACACTGACTGGCCACTTCATTAGAAACACCTGTGCAATCTAAAGCAACACAATACAACAGCTCTACCGTCAATTCCATTTTTACGAAGCTTATACATTTTCAGTTTTTGTTGACATTGTCAGAAATGTGGTAATTCTACTTTATGTTTATTATTATGTTTATGAAAGATTCCTCACCACTTGAATGGTTCCTGATGGAGGTACACGGTAGCCCCTTTTTCCAAGGGACTCCAGGTTTATAACACCCTGTGAAAAAAAAACAAACAACCAACACTGTGTCATAAGCAGACATACAAAGGTCACACACACCGGAGCTCAAACACATCGAACGCCAGTAGCAGATATGGCTTTCAGTTCAAGGCTAAATCCTACAAGCTGGAATTAAAAGTTGACTAATTTATTGATTGACTGACTGGGGGGGGGGGGGGGGGGGGGGGGGGGGGGGGACAAACAACCAATCTCACCATATATGGTGATGGAGCGTTGTCATCGGAGACACTGTAGAATGACACATCCACAGGTAAGGTCAGGTGACTGGGGCAGAAGGACCCGCTGGCTCCAACCTCAGCTGTGAAACCCTCCACTGTCCCTAAAGGCTCCAGGCGGTAGTTCAGCACACACTCCTGAAGAAACAAGAACAAAGATTTTTCTTAGAAATGCAACACGCCTTTGATTGTCTTTTTTAACTTTCTTTATGAGGACAGACTGTCAGCAAAGTTCTTAAAGAAATATTTTTTAAAAAGAAAACAAGCTGCTGGATGATAACTAGTCCAGCATTCTGTTGAAATATGATTACTTTAATGGACTTGTGGATGACAAATGGCATGAGTGAAAATAGACTATTCTCAAAAATAGTGAATAAAAAGACAACAGCTAATTCTGTGTGTGTGTGCGTGTGTGTGTGTGTGTGTGTGTGTGTGTTATACCTCAAAGTTTCCCAGCAGACTGAGACTGGCAGGTGGAGCGCTGGCACTGAACAGCTGTTGTGACTCCTCAGTGTCCCCCTCTCTCTTTGGACACACCCTAAAGGGTTAAAACCCACACAAACACTTGATCAACTTGTTCTGTATGTGTTAAAGAGCATCTTAAGGTATTTACGTGACAAACATTCCTGGTATGTCTGAACAAAACCTGGGGCCAGGGTTAGACATAATGATTTCAGACTGAATTTTATTTTTGTGTGTACACAAACGTGATATCAGCCATCTCCAAATGTTTGTTACTCTTGACATTGTATCACATATTTTTTTAATTTAATCAACCATCAAATTTTTTTGCATATAAAAGAACCTCAAAATGATGCGAGGTAATATTTTGAAAAAGGCTTTAAACAACCACAGGCAACACTGACCAGCATTTAGCTGAACTTTCCACTCTGACGGCTAAACTTTTTGAAACATATGCTTCATCAAAAGCGGCACTGAGCTACCACCCACACCTGCAGTGTGTAGGCAGTGCCATGAAGCTCTGTGTGTATAAAGCCAGCTCAGTTCTGTCTGCCATTTTGAGCTGAATGTGCGTGATTCTAGATGTAGTCACAGTACAGCAGAGCTTCAGCAGGTGGCAGCGTGAGAAGAACAGTCAGCAGAACAGGAGTGACCTAACCTTACCACTCAGAACAACACTCTTATTGTCTGATTTCTCAAAAAACAAGAGACAATACTTCTGTATCTTATTGCTTATCCAAGGCTCTATTTGTGTCTCCTCACTAATATAGATCCCTTTTAAACATTATATAGCTTGGTTGATACTATTGGTAAACTACAAAAACTCTGTAATAATACAGCTTTAAACACATGAAAAAGCTATAAATATATCAACTATCAAAAGTTTTACACAGCTGAAATGGTGCAAAGTGAGAAAAAGAAGTAGGTTTTAAAATTGCTGTGCAGACAGAGTAACTTGATCCAGATGGTACTATAATCCACAGAGGATGCGGGAGGTAATTGTAATTTGTCTTTCGGTTTACAATGGAGAAATTACCCTGACCTCCTCCACAAGGACAAACGGACTTGTAACTACAGTAACAAAGATCCCAGGTGAGAAAATGTGTACCTTTTCCCAGAGGCCCAAGGCAAACCCTTACAGCCAGCCAGAGAGGTGTCCAGGTCAAAGTAGCCTGTTTGATTTCTCCTCTGAGGAACCTGCCGCAGACAAACAGGTCATGATTAACAATACACACAGAAACTGTCACGGTGTGCCAGGTTAGAGTTTGGAAGACAACATGCCTGTTTAAAAAAACAAAAAAACAAAACTGCAGATCCTCAAATTAAAAACTGTAAGATCACAAAAAACTGTGTAAAAAGCTGAAATTGTCATTAGATCTGAAACACTGTTGCTAGGTAAATCAACCCAACAGCAAAAAGTGAGTTTCAATGACATAATAAGGTAATAATAAGTTTTGACTCCATTTTGTGCATCAGGGTGTGTATGTGTGAACATTCTGAACTTGTGTTGGTGAGACTGAGAGTTCCTAGTACTGTGTGTGTACATTTTAGAGTTAATGTGTCCAAGCGAGACTGATCAGACAACAGGAAACTGTGATGATTTGGCAGTTTGGTAATCTGACGATCTTTACTGTGGCTGATAAGTCACACATAAGTCACATGTCTTACTGTTACTCGCCTTTGTGTTTGTGTTTCTGTGTGTACATTAAGCTGCTGTCTCTGTCTCTTTATGATTAACATTCACGAGCTCGCCTCTCACACTGGTATACATACTTTCAGATGACTAGAAATAAAGGCTCGTGAGTGTATTGTTATGACAAACATAACTGCATGGACATTGACTTTGACTACTAATCATGTTCTGCATGTGAACTTGTCATCTTAACAAATGTGCTAATTAGAAAGTGTGAGAGTGTGTGTCTCGTACAGGGCTGGAGAGCAGAGGCAGGCCAGTACAGGGGTGGAAGGCCTTTGTCGCGGTGGCGTCTAATGAGTGGCGATTCTGTTTCTTCCAGCTGTTGCAGGGACGCAGAGGGGAGGGGCTGTGAGCTCGCTGGAGCACAGAGAGGGAAAGAGATTGAGACAGCTTGCAAGTAAACCAATATCATCTCTATTTATCAAACCATGTTCTCAGATATCTTATGTCATTCTTATTGGCACTCCAGTCCCACCTGTTCCAAACAAAACACTCAAACATGAGGAGTTTTTAAATAGACTGCATCATTTGCTTTATCAAATGTTTAATTTTCTAATATTTGTCAAACATAAATTAACTTTTTAGAATATAATTAAAAGTGATGCAGTTGAACCAGGACTTCTCTGAGCACTGATAGGATGCAATGATTTGCAAGAAGTGCAATCACTCAAAAATATTTGGATTAACAACTTCTGTTGAAATGAGGAGTCGCTTACCAGGACAGTAGCAGGGGGAGTCATGTCTGGACTGGGGGTGCTGGAGCATCCAGACTCCGAGGGCGCCTGGTTCTCATCCCGGAAGGCAGAGGCCTGGGCAATCGCACAGGTTTGCGTCCGCATCTGGGAGTGAGGCTGAGGCTGAGGCTTGCTGTGGTTGTGGTTTATGTTACAGTTCATGGCTGAGCTGGCGTCATTGCAAGTCCAACTAAAGATCTGCGCGCTCCTCGGGCCGTTCTCAAGGACAGGGGAGGCAGAGCGGGTTTCATGGCTGCTGGGTGTCTTGACTCTGAGCTTTTCCTGTGTGGGAGTTCGTAAACGCTGGCCAGCCTGGGTGTGGAACTGGCCTTTAAATGAGGGTTCTTCAAGTGTAAAGTGGGCGCCATTTTGGGCCCTGGGAGAATGGCGTTCGGTCCCCGGGTCGACTCGGGGCTTGTCTGTGCAAATGGGCGTGTGTGTGGCAGCGGTGTGCGTTCCACTGTGAGGTTCGTGGCTGGGTATGTGGCCGTTGGTGTAGCCATTGGTGGCAGTGTTTGAGGCTTGTGGGATGTGTGCTGTGTGCGAATATGTGCGGACCGTGTGTGTGACTGTTGTTGTGTGCGTGTGGTGCAGAGGGCTGCTGCTTCTGCTGTGCCTGGGCGACAGAGAGGGGACAGACAGTCTCTCCTGGATGAGTCTAGTAATGTCTTGTACTGCCTGGGCAATGAGGGAGCTGTCTCTCTCCCTCTCCCTGTCTTTCTCCTTCTCTCCGTCTCTCTCTGTCTCTCCATTCCTCTCCTCCTCTCTGTCTCTTGTCTCAGTCATTTTCAGCTTCCTGCAGGCTGCAGGTTTAGGGGAGGAGCTCTCCCGTTTGCTGAAAGAAGTGTCAGTCACGGGTGTGTTGAAAGGGGTGGGCCACACACGGCCCACAGACTCATAGGGCGGTACCTCTGGCTCTTTGGTCTTATTGGCAGTTATGTCCTCATGGTTACTGCCCCACATGGCTTTGGGAGGGTTGTCAGAAGCAAAAAGTCCGGGGGGAAGTGGCGGTGCTGTGGGGTCACAGAAGTTGAGCCTCTGTGCAATGCGGGCAATAACTTCCTGTCTCTCCTGCAGCAGGGAGCCAATCAAGGGGTTTGTTTCATTCGCAGGCCTCGGGGAGGGGCAGCGGGGTGGCTCAGCCAAGGAGAAATTCTTAAAAGCTCTCAATGGTTGGGGGATAGGCCCCTTTGACCTGTCACTGCTGTTGGTGCCAGACCCATACTCCTCTACTTGTGTGGGGTCAGAAGAACCATTGAGGGCCGAGTACAGCCACTTCCCTGCTTTACTCGTGGGCAGTGGTGAGGGAGAGTGTGAGCGGGAGGGCGTGGGGGAGTGGGAGGGTCTGTGAAACAGTGGGGAACCCTGACGTTGTGGGATATTAACCTGCGGAAGCTCTCCATTCTGATACGTGTGGTTTTCACCAGGCTCCTGGCTCTTCTTGCTGTAAGGAGGTGGCACAGCAGTGTGGGGAAGGCTATTAATGGGTATGTTGTTGATGGGAAGATTAGGGATGGGTAATCCATTGAGAAGAAGGCCAGACATGGAGTTGGAGCTCTTGCTGTACATGTTTGAATTGTGAAGGAGGGTGTCTTTGCTGGGGTCCTGGCTCTTTTTGTGGGTGGGCGGGCCACCATGGCTATTGAGGTTTGGGTTGAGGCTGGGGGTCTTGCCGTAAAGCAGAGGCAGGCCCGTATGGATGCTGCAGGCCAGGGTGGGGTAGGTAGGTTGGCGGGGCAGCGACTGGACACGAACCTGCAGCGCAACACTCTGGGAAACATTGGGGACGGGGAAAATGTGCTCTGACGGCGGCTGGGAGAACTGCCACACCAACTCCTCATCAGCAGCACTGATCCTGTTTAAGAGAGAGAGAGAGAGAGAGAGAGACTCAATAAACAGGCCACTGTTATATCTAGGAATTGTGAGAGTTTTACAGTTTTACTCAGTTTTCCTTCAATTCAATTCAAATCTTGTATATAATATGAATTCGAAAATAACCTAACTTTAGCTTTAGTAGCTTTAATAATCTCTCCCCACAGCTTCAGTGGAAAGCCTTCAGCCCACCAGTGTCAAAGTCTTGAGTGAGTGTTATGTCTGACCTGTACAGGATGTTTCTGGGGACGATGCCATGGGAGGCGCTGAGCCAGGCGCTGAGCTGGGAGAAGAAGACGTAAGATCGAACGGCCAACAGCAGGGTCTTCTCCTCGATGAAACGATCACCGCTTCTATTAAAAACACAGTTAAAAGAGGTGGAAATGTGCCAGTATGTCAGGTTAATGGAAAACAGTTCACAGATGTGTGTTACCAGCTTCTACATATGTGAGTAGAGAAGTGGGCCAATTTCTCAGGCTAATTAACCCTCTGATTGCGAAGCCACTTATCTGGGTTTTCATTTTTTGTTTTAATATGCATGATTATTTAATTTAATAATGATCATTTCAGCAACCTTCACATCATAACTCCAAATGAAGCAATATCCGACCACAATATACACAGTAAACAAAGACAAAGAAAACAAACTTGTGCTGTACCTTACAAGTGTTTTGTTAGCAGTGGTATTGAAGAATAAGGATCATACCATCCTCTAAACAGACCGAAGTGACATTTGCGTTTACATGCTGTTTAATGTGCTGCAGCTAATTAGCCTTCCCCGGCAAATATTTGTTTGGTGGCTTGTTCAACAAGCAGGACAAGAGGTGTGTTCATGTTTGTTAGATAAGACACTTTAGCAGGAAAGCTAATGTGTGTTGTTCAGAGTCTGAGGCTCTTGTGTTGTGTAGCAGGATGCCGTCTGGCTCAACTTAATTTAATGTGGACAGTCTCCTTTGTATTTATATAGTTGTATGGTGCATCTTATGTAAACTGACAAATGTGCGCAATTTAAAATAATAAGATTGTGTGTGTGCTTGTGTGTCGGCCTTACTGTCTGGGAACTGGCTGCAGGGTCCATCTCTCCAGCAGCAGAGCATCTTGTTTGATGACCGGGTCACTGATGGGGTCACTCGGCGGGCACTCATCCCCATAGCAACAGTCTGGCAGTAGCATGACCTCGATCATGATGGGGATGCTGTTCCTCCAAAGAAGGATCACCTCCGAACGGGTTCGCCGTGCCTGCCGACACTGGACACACACACACACACACACACACACAGACAAAGGTGAAGAGTTAGTGTTCATTAGTGAATGTCAACACCAGGACCTTAAAATCTGGGGGCAAAGCAGATGGGACCCAAAAGAGTGTCACTTAGGGCTGAATTTCACAGTGAGGGCTGCATTTTCTCACTTTACAATATTACAAACCTTTCCACCTTGGAAGTTTACTATGTATATGCTATTGTATATGCAGCTGTTGCGGTGACACACTAATATACAGAGCTGCCAGTTCATTAGGTACAGCTCTGTAAAACTGTAATTATCACTTACAAACAACATGAAAAATATGTATCCCATTCAAAAAGTGGGCCTCACTTAACACTCATGACTAGAATGACACAGATGTAGCAGAAACAAGCTTGAGTACACTGAGAAGAGAGGCAGTAACAATGCTTTGAGGTTACAAAAACATGCAAAGCTGTGTACATAGACGTGTGGGTGCGTGTGCTACCTGGGGCAGTTTGTCGCTGCACTCATGCTTGTGAAGAGGTGGCATGGCCGACTGGGCTGGTGGACAATGCATCCCCTCGGTTCTGCCCTTCACAGAATATTCTGGTGTCCTTCCCTCTGTGATGAGCAAGGTCAGGAACACCAGGAACTCCTCCGCGTCATACTCGAAAAACTCCTCTGTTGCATCTAAACAAGGCAGAGAAACAGAGGATCAACATTTAAAACCACTTCGCATCTAGAGAGAAAACAAGGAACCAATTGGAGGAAAACTTGTATTTAAAGTAGCTATTAGTCCGTTCCGTGATAGATGCTTGGGGCAATAAAAGTAAAATGAGAAAGCAGACTGATGAGCACATGAATGTATGTATGGCTTATGTTAGCCCCTTTTATACAGCCTGTTCAAGGTGGGAATGTTGCACTGCTATTCTGCCTCACCATTCTGTATAAAATGTATGAATTGAGCCATTAAGCCAGCAGAAGAGGTAGTCACATTGCCGAATCAATGTCTGTGTAAAAGGGAGAGCCAGCATGCCGGGACAGTCACGCTAGACACCGACGATACTGCGGGATCGCTGTTTAAAAGGGGCTATTGACATGGCTTTTTAACTGAAGGCTTGTTTAACTATAAGGCTTATTTAGAGAGGGGTGTGGGGGAAGACAGCAGATGATGTAACTTTTCCAGTTTGGCTGCTTCAAAGGAATATAATTAGACCTTCCATGTCAGCTGGGCAAAGGGGTGAAGCCACACACTCTCTTAGGCTGCATTCGCCATATCCAGCAATCCGGTACTACAACACAAGAAGCAACAATGGTGGGGGCGTGTTGTTTGAGATACTGGTGAAACAATAAAATACGATCCAGGAAGTCAAGTTGGAATTAAAGATTAGTGCATTTAAGGACTTATCAGAAGCCAAAACACTATGCAGCAGTTTGTAAAACTCACAGACAGGATTTTAGAACTCTGGAAAGTTTTCACAGCGGCAACTGTTTTATCTTTCGTCGTGATGATCACAGGGTAAACAGCTGAAAATGGCATTCATGTCACAAAGTAATCCACCAGGAAAATGCGCTTGTATGTGTGTGATTGACCGCTGCAGCGTGACATCGGGTTGCATTTTGGTAAAAGTTGAGTCCGGTTCAACTTCTTGCCAGACACCCAGCCTTATACAGTACACACACACACACACAAACAAACAAACAAACAAACATAGGCAGGACTGACGGTGACATCATTCACACTCATTGGCAAAACATTTACAAACAAAAGATAAACCAGATAAATGAGGAGAGTTACAAGATATAAATAATAGGGTTGTGCTGCACCAACCGGTGCTCCACCAATGTTGCCAAAGTAGTGTTGGGTGGGGCTGAGTAGCTTGGAAACCTTTCCCCTTTCAGGAATAAGCTACTCCCCTCTGAATCTGTTCAAATGAACAACTATACAGAATAAGAAAGACTACAGACAAGGAATACTCAGCTGGCTATCACATTCAAATTATTGCTCATGCTGAGCCACTTTGTTGTACTCTATTATTCACAATAACCTGATTTTATTGCAATTTTTTACGAGGGCCAAGAAGTTGAAGATGTTGTATATTGGACGGTAAATCACCACAAGCTGCGGCTCACAGGTTCGTCCCCTGCCACAACAAAATTAACAAAGTCTTGCTCTGTTTGTGTTGTAATTGAAGCTCAGATCTAAAGCTGGGTATTTTTAGAAGAGGGTTGAAGAGCCCGTCTTAGCTCTCTATATCCTGTACTCCTCCAGAGAAAACTCCCAGAATCCCGCAGGAGGTCAGCTGATACGGAGCAGCTCTGAGAATTGCAGATTTCTTTCTTTCCAACACACATGCAAACAGCCTGGCTTAAAGAAACTGCCTACCTATAACCTCGAAATGCCTGAATACCTCTGTAAGCTACAACCTACTGCTGCCATTTTTAAAATCAGAGTCAAAACAAGAATGAGGTCAAAATTAGGTGGATATTCTTCATGTTTTTCTCATTCTGAGGACGTCAGGTCCTCATAAGGATAGAAGTAAAAGTAACACACATACACACACCCTGTCCTCCTCCCATCAGAGCCAAGCTGGCTGGAACAGAGTCCCTCTCAGCTGGCTCTGCAGACGTGTGAGCAAAGAGCTGCTGCTGGATGCATGTGTGTGTGGGTGCGCGTGCGTGCGTGTGAGTGTGTGCGCGTATCGCAGTCTGCCAGCCAGTCACGCACATTCCTCCCAGGGAACTCCTCCTACATGCCTTTGAGCTGCTGCTGCACGTGGAGAGAGGCGCAGTCCAACACAAAACATGAGGGAGGGAGGGAGGGGTCTGTTAGCCAGCTGTAGGCTGAATAAGCGCAGGGTGAAAGAGATGGAGAGGGAGAAGGAGGCTATATTCAGGGACAATCTCCTTTTCTTTATATGCTGGAATTGGAAAAGGTTTGAACAAAGGCAGCAAGAGACCAACGGCGAGAGAGCAAAAGAAAGCAAGAGACAGGGAAAAGGAAGAAACATATGACAAAGGTCAAGACTGAAGGTCACCGAGTCCATCGCCTACACCTTTACAGGAGGTTGCTTGGACGTACTGGATATACGGTTGGACCTGGAAAAGGTTCCAGAGCCTGGTGCTATTAGGGGATTTGGGCTAAAGGTGACGCTCCATGAAGGAGGCAAGGAGCAAAAGAGAAAGGAAGCATAGATGGATGAAGGGAAGTGAGAGAGTGATGAAGAGGACAGGAGAAAAAAAAAAGGGGGGTGGTGGGATACCCCCGCCTCAAACACACACACAAAGTCCCAATCATGAGTGCACAGTGGGTATCAGATTACCATTTTCTAGGAAAGGCAAACCCAGGAACGCGCACACACACACACACACCCCTAAAGCACACGTGAAAAACTTGCATGGCCACCAACATATAAAGACACAGTGACGCACAAATCCCTTGAAAACATACAAACATACCCACACAGCAACACACATGCACGTGTGTGCTGCGGGACAAAGGACTAGTGATGGAGGCTTTGGTTAAGGGGCCCAGCCTGCATACGCATAGATGAGAGCTGTCATTCTTTAGGGCGTCGTGCCTGAATAGAATAGACCTACACACACACACACACACACACACACACACACACACACACACACACACACACACACACACACAAAGAAACATAGCTTAAATAGATGCTGGGAGGTGATCAGGATGCAGAACAACACAAAAAAGCAGAGTAGCAGGAAAGCTCCCACAGGCATGAAAGGAGAAGAGAACATACCAGCGGTACATGTGATAGAAGTGGAAAAGGTTTAGCAACATTGGTCAGAACTAAGACCAAGTTTTGTCCTTTTTCAACAACTTCACACTTTACAAAAACAAAAGAATTCTGATTGGAGTATTCAGAAAAACCAGAAGAGTCTGTTTTGGCCTAACGCAGGAGTCAAATCACCTCTCTTTGTCATGTTTTTGATCCTGCCTTTGGGACAAATGGTTAATATCATTTGGGAATTTCTGTAACAATCCACATTGTTTACCAATCATTAAGCCTTACAAGCAGGGTTCAATGTTCAATCCTGCCTTTTTCTCCCCCTCCTCGCCCTCTCCTTCCCACTGAAACGTGATCAAAACTGTCTCTTTAAAATGTGGAACCTGCCTTTCATCAGTTTAAATGTGTAGTTTTTTTTAAATTAACATGTGCCTGTGAGACATCTTTCCATTGTCTCTCCTTGTTTTTGAGTTTTCTTGGTTTTTAAAATCAAACCTGTGTGTAAACCGCATTGTTACCTTTGCCTTCAGTCTGCAGTCTTAGAGAAGTGCCATAGCAACTACTAACACTGCTGGAGAAATGCAAACAGAAAACATTTCAATCATGAAAACTTAATCAGGTCCACTGTTTAAATAAGAAGCTTTGCTGATGCACTTTCCTGCACTTTTACGGACCTGAAGCGAAAATACATAACGCACAATGGAACACTGATCTTTCTCTCTTCCATATGCGTGTGACCTCTCCTCCACCAATCTCGTGTGATGTGAATTATGTAACAGGTCGGATTTAGATTCAGGCTTCTTATTAGTAGACCTGTAACCGCCTGCCACCAAGCACAGCTGGAGTCCCGCCTACAGATCGGCTGGTTTGGCCCGTACACGCAAGCACACACACACACACACACACACACCTCTCGGCTGTCTCCATGTCCTCGGGCCAGCAGATCAGTACAGAGTCATGTGGGATGGAAAAAGGCCTCCAGGACAAGAGCAGAGGGGTCAGCCTCAATAGCCAACACCATATTCAGAGTAAACACACCACGGTACACACTGATACACACTTTGACATGATTCATCATTACCTAAGGCCTGTCAGAGAGGCAAATGAACAAGGCAAACATGTCAGTGCCTGGGCAAAACAGTCTTGTATGACTTGTCCGTATGTTTCCTCTTGGTGTTGTGTCTCTGCACCAATATGTTAAAAAAAAAAAAAAAAAAAATCAGGGAGATAAGACTTGATCCAATTTTTACATCCTGAACACGGCAGTGTTTCTATTTTAACTGAGACAGATGGGAAGATAAACAGGAAAGTGAGAGACAGACACACACCAGATTCAGAAAGGCTGACCCATTAAATCGGTGCACTGTGGCCACACTTTCATTGCATGTTTGGCCCTCTTTCTATGGCAAAAGCTGCTCTGCTCTCTACACGCACACACACACACACACACACACACACACACAAATATTGACACACTCACTCACAGCTAATTTAAATGCTGTGTAAGTACCCATATGGCAAAAAAAACCACTCCCATCCTCCTCTGCTCTAATGGAGGAGGGGCCGAAGTGCTGTACTCTATATGTGTCATCTGTTTATGATCATGTTTCATTCAAATGAGCACTGCCAGAGTCTCGCCAGTGTTTCCTCATCAGCACCGTTGTTGCGTGTGCATTGGGTGACTGGAGACAGAAGCCAGTGGCAGATCAGAAAAGAGAGCCACAGATCAAAGTCTGAGCAGGAACACAACACTGATGAGCTCACCTATAACGGGGCTACTGGCTATCAAAGGCTGAGTGTTTTACACACACATACACACATACACACACACACAATATGAGATAATATACTGCAGGGGAGAAGAGGCTTACATCAGAGGGAGAGAGACAGAAGCTCTACACAGATATTGGAGGAGACAGAGGAGTAGTTTAAAAGGGCAGATATGAAACACGCACCGTTAGTTCAAAAGGCAGACAGGAAGTCATATTAATGTTCATTTAATGATCTGTCAAGTGCAATCATTGCAAAAAAAAAAGTGAATAGGCTGAGTTGATGTAAACATCTAAGCTTTCTGAATGCCCAAACCCACCCACAAGAAAGATAGTCAGTTAAGAAATGACAAGTTATCATTCTAAATAAATAAATTGGCAATACCAAGGCCTCACATGACCTATCTGGCAGATTGTGGTAGACAAATATTTTTCAGATGATATTTTAGAATGTCAAAAGGCACCTCTGACCTGTTGTACCGTGAGACTTGAACAAATCGTGACTTGGCTGTGCTTTAGGTGAGCGTGACACATCTTTTGCAATGCTGTGAAAAAGTTATTAATCAAAGCCCTGCTAAGTGAACTGCTACATTAAAATACCCAAGTCTGATATTCAAAATAACTGAAATGTGAGAGAGAAAAAAATTAAAGAATGGCTAAGGTAGTGGAGTTCAGTGTGTTCATTTGAACCAGAAAAAAGCAGTGACTGCTTTTTTTCTGGTTCAAATCCACACACTGGCTGTGAAAGTAAATGAATAACTCTGTTGAGGTTCTCCTGAGCAAAGCATTTAAGCCTTAACTGCCCCAGTGGGGCTCAGTCCATTTTCTAAAGATGAATTAATAATAAAAACTAAGAGAATAAAGCTCTGTATAACTGGACCAATTCCTCAATGAAAAATAACCCCCGCAAGGAGACCAGAGGACTTTAAGATTTCTGAGACTTAAAACATGGTTTTGGTCTCCATATTCAAAATCTTTTGAGGTCTTTTGCTGATATGATGTTTTAAGGACCCACAGATTCAAGATAAGCAGTCAGCCGGGAAGCTGTGTGTTAAGGGCATTACCAGGCAGCTTTAGTGCAGCAGTTGCAGCAGTCTGTTGAGCTTGCTGAGGTGTGTCGGTTTAACACACAATCATATCTAGCTCTTTCTGAATGTGAAGGTTCAACGAATTTCTCATTCCCATCAGGTACAGGACCAGATGTCCTTGATGGCAAACAAACCAAAGTAAAAGCTTTTTCCTGTGTTTGCACCTTTAGTCACTCTGTGTAAGAGTGCTAAATGCATGAAATATAAATGCAGAGGAAATTGTGATGCAGTGATGACATGAGATGACCTTGAATCATGCAGATGTAGATGGACTTTAGTAAATGTACGGTATATATATACACACTAAGGCTGCGAGACATGGGAATTTAAATTTTAAAATCACATCTCTATGCAATTATATTCAAAGATTCTGCCACATTTGCATTCGTAGGTAGCATCCAACAAAGCGCTCCTTATTTCTCCCCAACATCAACAACTGACAAGACTCGGACTGTGCATAGGTGGAGAGAGCAGAAACAGAAAACTCTGCAAGGTTCAAGAGAGTTACAGAGGCAATACTTCTATAATCAAACTAAGAAAAGTGAGACTAAATCACACTATCAGTTCTGAGTTGGAAAATTGTGATTCTCAAATGATCAGGAATAAGGTTTTACATCATTATTCTCATTTTAATTGAAAAACACATTAAAATGAATATGGTATGATTTTTGCAGGGATCTGTAGCAAACAAACATGTTTTCTTAAGTCTGTAGAATATGATGTGTAGGCCAGCACATCTCTGCAGCACGACAATATTTCATTTAAAATGCTATGTCGACACACATTTCGCCTTTAACAACTATTGTGTCCCCTGTGATTTGAAAATTGCATTAGGCAATATTGTGTTTTGATAAAATTTCAATTAATTGTTCAGCACCTAATCAGGAATCACGCAGCCCTAACATACACACGCACACAAACACACGTACATACACACAGCTGCACTTCTATAATGAATATACACAGGCAGAATGGGAGATTACACTGACAGTTCCTCCATGCTAAATCTCCTTACTGCAGCCCCCGGTGAGATAAATATAGACACAACTTGGTAGCTCGCATTTTCTGTTTCTCTCTCTCTCTCTCTGATTTCAAAGTGTAGGTTCCTACAATGAACTATTTGATGACTTTGTGATGTGTGTCTGCAGGAAGCGCCCGTGTTAAAAAGGGCTAATGCGGTGAATGCCTGAAGTCGTACACTATGGCAATGACAAATCATACTTGCAAGATTGAGAAAAGTTTTTACAGCCATAAGTTATTTGCTTGAATGCTGCCACATCAGCCATACTGCTGCAAATAAAAGAATTATTTTAAATCACTGTGTGACTTGATTATTGATACCTGAAAGACGGGCTCCCCTGTGGCAATCCCAAGACTAAAGCACATAGTCAGTTTCAAAGATATCACATGCACTGGCAGCAAAGCAGGTGGAAGATTTGAAGTGTCAGCAGCTCTGGCAACTGCATTTTCCCCACCACGGGAATTGTTTGCAATGCCGTCTTTTCTGTTCCATGGCCAGTTCTGCAGCCTGACCGTCTATATTTGGAGACCAGCTGGTCTCACTGCAAGACCAACTAAACTGTATCTCTGTTCCCTATACATCTGAAGAGTACAACTCCTAGCTTTTAGTTTTCTTTAGGTATGTTTTCCTTACCAACTCTCTATTCCTGTGAGCACTTCACAACAAGTGTGTAGTTCCAAACATACTGTGTGCCTTGAAATATGCAAAACAGTAAAAACATAGAGGCCTAAAGAGGAGCTACGTCAGAGCGAGCAGTCTGTCCCTCATTATGCATATTCTCTGTGTATGTCAAAATGTAGTATTTTGTAACACAATCTGGTAAATACAGAGCACCTAAACCTCAGCGTTCTGTGTATTTACTGCCATAATGTCATCAGCTATTCAGAACCTGCTATGCTTACATAACATTACCATGCGAGGCAGCTGGATTCAGATTGCGAGAATCCATCTTGTCAGGCTTCAAGTTATGTGCTTGTAGCCGAACCACCAATCAGCGTCCTAGACCTGGCAGCTATGGCCGTGGTTTATGTGTGACGACAGCGAGAGGCGACAGACAGTGATAGACAGACGGTTCATCCAATCACCTGCCAAATATTTCTTTTTCTTTTCCAAACAGTTTCAAACAAACAACCATCCAGTGCATCAGGTTATACGTAACATTGTTTGAAGGAATTCTGACTAACTGCTTCACCAGCCAGTGTTCCACTTTCAACATGGTGTTTACAGCTTTTACAGAAAATGCAAATTTCTGATAGTTCATAGGCGGATGAATTGTGTTTTTTAACAATGCTTTTTCTGGTCTTGTTCTATTTCTCATAATGATGTTGAATGGTTGCATGAACCAAATCAGCCTTCATTTCTGACAAGAGGCCAAAGAGAAGTCTTGTGGTGTCTATTTTTGTGGTCAGTTGTCTAGCAGCGTTGTTATGACTTCAAGCATGTTGACAATATTTAGACAGGCACAGGTTTGGACAACTGAATTAACCTCAATTAGGTGCAGCTGATACTTGTTTAGCTGGTAGATGGTTACCGGCTCAAAGTAGGAAGCCTAAATTGGGTTTTACCTGAACAATTTAATTGTTTTCACATTCTAGATTGATTGAAATTTGAGCATTGCTATGAAGGTAACAGGGGACATATTCAATCATTTATGTTTACCAACCATGTTTCAGTGAAGTCAAATAAACCATCCACTCATGACATGCACCTATTGGAGGCGTTTTCAATATTGCTAAATACACTTCCTCTAAAAAGAGAAACCGCAACATGTTTTCAGACACAATCAACTACGCACGTCTGTGGCAACGCACAACAGCTTTTCCTTTTAAAGTCCCAACATAAAAAGGAAGTGTTGCTGCAAAACAAAAGAGGATACATGGCCTCAGTCATTTCTCTACAGGATGACTGACCTGGGACTAGTGGAGAACAGTGATCAACGATCACAACAGTTGACCAGCGGAGAAAGGGAGAAGAAAAAAAAAAAAAGGGCAAGTGTTACCAAGGCAACGGAGACATTGTGTTAAACATTCCCGTCACGGTGATTGAAGAGTGTGTGTGGGAATGAGCTGCACCAATATGCGTCTTTGTATGTGACAGTGAGCGGCAGCTTGACAAGAAAATGTTTGAAGATAATTAATGCGCCTGTTGTTGCGCTCTGTGAGTGATGAACACTGGGTATAAACAACCTATGATTGTTTCTGTGTCCGCTGTGCTCTGACTGTGCACTATGTTCTTGCATTGTACACCGAGATTGTCTGTTAAGCTGTTTACGTGATCATATTCTCTCTGTGTAGGTGCACATGTTATCCTGACTTTGTCTGAGTGTTTATGTCACACAGTATCTTGCATCTGTCCCTAACCCGCAGAGCTTTTGTTCTCACTCTCTGTGGTGAAACAGCAGAGGATGGCTGCTAAACTTCACTTGTAATAACAGGGTTATAACATGAATAACACGTCACTGCCAGCTCACTTTTCCTGTTTTTGTCTGCCTTGTGTTACAACATTCAAAAACAGTGGAAGTGGTGGTGAAGTCTGCCAAGAAACTGGCATGAAGAATGGTGAGGATCATTAGTAAAGAAGAGCCAGGTTCGATTTGATGTGCTGAAATTCAACACATTACATTTGGTTTAAATTACAGCTATCACACTGGGTGAGTGGTATTTTAAATTCCACTACTAAGTTGACAACCAGTAGACTTAACCAGTACACTCTGGGCTTTGTTTGCAAACTACTACTTAGTACCGGAAAGTTTTTTTTATAGTCTGGGTTTCCAATATGTTGTTTTAGCCTTAGATTCTGTCTTTGTCAAAACTTTTCCAGCTTCCTCCCACTTGATTTAATGAGATGGTTCTTCAAAACTATGGACTCAGGATCTGTGACATGTGTGTGTGTGTGTGTCCCTCTCTCTCCCACTCTGCAACACAAAGGGGCAGATTCACAGCACACATAGCAACAAGCCCTGATTGGCTGAGGAGCGTTAGTACAGTTCCAGCTGAGGAGAACCCTTCTTCTGTTTAGTGAACTCAGCTGCCATTATTCTCCCACTGCCAACAAACAAACAAACACACTCGACCCAGACTGTCACACCACCTTGCCCTTGCTCTCACACCCATTATTGTCAGCCATAAACAGAGCTGTTGTTTAGCAGCTGAGAAACTCACATACTACAGAAGTCACATGGTAAACAAGCTCTGAGCCACTGGAAAAAACTTTTCATCATGAGGCGTGAGCACTTAACAGACAACTCATCTCAGCTGATGTGGAAAAAATCATTTGTAAGGTTTTCTTTGACTGAAGGCCTGGTTTATATCTAATTATTTAGCAGCTATGAACCAAGGAATACTTCTTTCTTTTCCATACACCTTGCTAGGAGATGAAGTTTTACCAGAAGACAATTTAATATATATTTTTTGGCTCAAAAGCTCATTCCTATGACTAAAATTGACAGATGAAACTCAAAACCGATAGAAAACCATAGACTGACCTATATTTTGAAAACAGAGTAGCTGAATTTAAAAATGACTTGCTCTGCGTGTTAATCTGTCATTAGGCTACTGAGCGAAACATGATATATTTTCTAATGTATGTAAGTATTAGTAGGTCATCCAGTTTAAACTCACACTTACGGCAGTAAACCTTATTTTGAGTACATTCACATAAATCCCCTTGAAATCACTTGCTTGCGTTGCTAATCTTCATTACAGTTAGGTCAGGACTGTATGATGAAAGAACCAGCAACAATAGTCCCCTATCAGGGTTAGGTAACCATGGGCTGAAAGAGTGCCAAGAATCTGCAGGATTTCACTGCAACTACATACCATGCCAGCTGATTTCAAGTATTAGCACACCTTTAATCAGACAGGAGGAACTGAAAAAAAAAAAAAAAAATCAGCTGATGTTATCTTTGAATGTCACAAAAAACCTGCATACTCTACCAGCCAGATACTGACCACTAAAATATTCATTCAAATCTCAAACTGGCTGGGACATGCCAGGTTAGGAATGAGATACAGTAAGCTCTCTTCATCTTCAACAACCATAGCAACTGAAGTCCTTGAGCAAGGTACTTAAAACCCCTATTATTCAGAGGAGTTGCTCAGTGGCTCAACTGGGCAGCTTTCAGGTGTGAATGCGAATGGCTGAGTAAATGTCAAGCAGAGTGTGGCTGAAATAAGTGATATATGTTGTAAACTCCCCTATGGATTACAACTTATCCCTAAAAGCAGGCAGGCAAGAGTGCACAAACACAAAAATTACAGTGAGGTAGGTGTACTAGAGGCTGAGAAGAATCTCCTTTTCTCCTTCATCTTTCCTGAAATACCAGATCTTCAGAGCAGTGACCTACAGTTTGTTGCGCCCTCCGAAGTGCCCTTTGTGACCTAGGCCTCTCCGCTTGCACATATTGTAGCTGGCCCCCCCTAAGCTCCTTTTATTCAGGCAAGAGTGGCCCTTTGCAAATTCATTGTCTAACTAATACAGGTTATGTAACGTGGAGTGGAGTGACTACAGCAGTACTGGACAAGATGGGAAAAGTGCAAATTACTGAGCCCCAGATCCAACTATCATGTGGACAACATGATCTAGAAAAAAAAAGACAAACGACTGAAAATGTTAGAGATGAATTTTATTCTCCAAAACAATGTTTTGGTAATTACTCTTCATTTCTTCCATGTAGGTCACTTGAGTAAGCTGTGTCCATATATGCGGTCTCTTTGACCAATCCCTCTCTCATCTAATGGCAACATCTGACACCAAATCTTTACTATAGCAGTTTAAATTTCAGCAAGCTGACTGCTGGTGGGTGCAGAACACTAGGGCAGTAGGACAAACCAGCCTCTCTCTGAAACCAGAGCCACCCTGTCCAACAAGATTGCACAAGCCTTTGACCTCTCCTGTGCTAACGATGCCAGCTTCTAGAAAGGGGGGTCCGTGTTGAGCAACCGGAGCGGCGTAGCTCTGAGGGCCATGTGAAAAGTGTGTCAGTTGTGGCACAGAAATATTGAGGTGGCTGGTGACTGGAATGAACCGCTTCGGACAAAGAAGTACAAGGCCGAAGTCTGGACGTGACTGGAAAAACCTGCCTCACCTTGCTGGCTTTACTGAATGATTAATCTGCCATGAAGGACACAAATAGCTGTTGCTTCTCTCCTTGTGGTTGCTTCTCACTTCTCACTTCTCTTTGTTTAACTTATATTTAGAAAGTAGAGCTGCAACTAACAATTATTTTCATTATTGATTAATCTGCCGGTTACTTTCCAGATTAATTGATTTGTCCATGTCAGAAAATAGTGAAACGTGTACATTATAATTTCTATGGTGACATCTTCAAATGCCTTGTTTGTCCGATCAAAAGTCCAAAATCCAAAAAAAATAGAGTTCACTATCATTCATGACACAGAACAGCTTCAAATCACTTCAACATTTGAGAGCTGCAGCCAGCAAATGTTTGACAAACGATTGTTCAATTATCAAAAGAGTTGCCTATTAATTTTCTGTTCATCAACTAATCGCTGCAGCTCTAATTTAAAGCCTTCTTTTTGTGAAACTCAAAATTACAGTTCCTTGTCCTCTGATTCAGCAACAGCATTCATTAAAAGTATGCCACCGCATAATAAGTAAAAAGCCAACCAGTGAAAAATCAGCTGAGTAAAGGGGAAAAAAAGAACATTAACCCTGTTAAACAGGACAGACCGACTGTCAGCTGGTTTGGGGAGAGGATGAGGCAATACTGGGGGGTGATAGTCGAATCATCTCACTCAATATTTGAGGACAGTTGCTAGCCTGAAAGAGATGAGATGAGACAATGGAGAAAAGGAAAGGGGATAGCTGTGATGAGTCTCAAATTAACTTAAGCTCACACTGTTGTTAATAAGCAATGTGCTTGACGCCTCCACAATGAGCCCTCAAGGTGCTCTCCATTATCAGAGACTGTGAGTGTGAGCAATAGTGCATGTGTAACCATGTCGCTATTACTTTGAAAGAATAGTTCACATTAGGGAAAGATCAATTATGGCATTAAAGATATTTAACGGCCTATATTAGATTTCTCCTGATTAATTAATGTTAACCCCTAGTGTGAATGCACACATTTAAAAGTCATAGAAAAACAACATGTCTTATAGTCTTTTACCTAATTATCTTTTTGGCTTATGCTCATACTGATATCAAACAGTTAAATCCCAAACTATCTATTATGACCTTTTAGTACTAGCACACAACAGCGTATTGTCAGCATGAAAACACTGACACAGTTGTGTGAAAAGTGAACCTGATTTAAGTGCTGGTTTACATAACACTCTTGCAACCAAAGATGTGTGGTGTCTGGTAACAGACGTTAAAACCTGAAGAGCCAATCTGCACTGTGAATCAATATTAGGGGTGTAACAGTACTGGATGTTCAGTATGCAAACAAATATTATCCAATTAGTCTATTTGACATTAACATTAACAAGGTGTGGGAAATACTGACATCTGATACAGAACTAGCTTTTTATTTCTTAATTATTCATTAGTTATTGTTCTCTAGTGATTCTGAGAGCTAGCTTAGGATGTTTTTAGCTCTTCGACCTCCCTGACCACCTGTATGAGTTAAACATTTTTACTTTCATCAAAGGAGTGCCATTCTTGACAAGTACTTTCTATGACTCGGGAGCAACAGCAGGAGTCATGACTATGTGCTGCTCCTCAGCAACTGTGAAGCATCACATGAGCTGAAATACACAGAATTTGTCGTTAACATCTAAAATGTTGCTCTAGAAAATATACATCATGTTTAGCTTACAATAGAAACTGTATCCAAAAAGTAAATAGAAGGCAAAAAATGCAAAATTCACTCCAAAGTTGACTCATCAGCCAAACTTGAAATCAAACAAAGGACCGTGTCACATGTGCATTACTTAAGACTTTATGTGGTTTCACACATTTGCAAAAATACATGTGTGTTTAATGCTTGAGGCAGATGACTACAAACACTCAGGTAACGCCCAAAAATCTGTAAAGCTTCAATGATTAGTCAATTAATCAATAGTAGATCAACAGAAAATTATTCACCAACCATCTTTTCATTTGATTAATCAGTTTGAGTCACTTTTTAAAGTGAGCAAGGCCAAGATTCTCTGATCCCAGTGACTCAAATGTGAATATTTCCTGGTTTTCTTAGTCAGAAAAGACTAAGACTGAGTAGTTAACTGAGTATTTTGGGGTTTTGGACTGTTGGTCAGACAAAACAATACATCTGCAAATTTCATCTTGGGCTTTTAGAAACTGTCATGGGCATTTTTCGTCATTATCACATTTTATAGACCAAACAACTTATCAATTGATCAAGAAAATAATCGACAGATTAATTGATAAGGAACAGAATTGTTAGTTGCAGTCCTGGAAACTAGCCTTATGCTACAGGCTCACTTTTTCTCAATTCAATGCATTGTGTGAGAAACGCATGCCAACACCAATATATCTGAAACATGTCTATCAAGCAATCGATATAAGTATACTGATAAATCTGCCAGTCCTTACTATCACCTATTCATTCTTGTGTTTAGCAAGTCAGCCTAGCTCTATTTCTGTTCATATGTTTTTCAGCTAAACCTCAACAGCGGGGCCAGCCCTATCAGCGTAAAAGTGACTGACTGAGTGACACCCCAATGGTGTAACTTCATCGGTTGGCCGAGTGTCGCCACTTCCTGTGTCTGTTGTTTCAGCCCTCTACGTTTACATACGCGGTCCAGCCATATACTAGGGTTTGACCTGGTCTTGTTGTCTATATATTATGAGCAGATAGCAGAGGTGGGGGTGTTAAGTGTTGTGGTGTTATATATAAGTCAATGTGATGTGACTCACAGGAGCATGGGAAGATAGAAAAAAGAAAAGAAGACCAGTGAAGCGAGGAGAGGTAGAGCTATAGTAGTATAGTATATTGTATAAAGTATATTCACTTGAAGGTCAGAGAGAGACATAACTGCCTTTACAAGGTTCTCCAGACCTCGCAGAATAACAATAATCACACATACCCTAACATACTCCTATGTAAACACTACTGAGGTTAACAAGAGGCTGTCATTTTGGTCTCTCAGTTAAAATAAGACATCTTGGGTGTGTGACAAAGACACACTCAAAACATCCGTGCAAGGCATGAGTGCTTGTGCTTTTCTTTACTGTGTGGTTTCTGAGCAAGACGCGCTAGTCCTACAGAACTTGCAGCTTAACACAGATCTAGTTATGTCACATCAGGGATTAATACTAGAGTGGAGGGAAGGATGCACTATAAAAAGACACTACGAATTAATTGTTCATCGTGATGACGACCCTACAGTTGCTGATCATAAGAATTGGCCACATGGGATTTTTAAAAAAAATAGATGGTTTGCATATTATACTAACCCTGTTCAGTCTGCTCTATATTAAAGGTAGAGTCAGTCATTCTGGAGAAAGATAGTTGATATTTGAACAGAACACAATCCAGAGCGATGCCTCAGCTGTAGAGTCACTTCTGTTCCTCTCACACATTATCACAAGCAGACAAAAAATTTGTTTCATGTGAGCACAACAGTCCATCCCACCTCTCTGTGGCCTCCCCACTTCTCACTCAACCTGCGTTCAGCGTCTCTGTCCAAATAAGCAGCCGCCTGTCAGTTGCAGCTCCTGGAGAGCTGAGAGGACAGCAGCCAGACAGACTGGCCTCACCAGTCTGACTGACAGGAGAAATTTACTGAACCAAAATAGTTTGCATGTCGGCTCCACAAGAAGAAATCAACAGTGTTTGTATTTCTTGATTCATTGATGCGGTTAATAAGTTGAAACACATATATAGTGGGATATCTGTAGGGCTGTAGTCAACCAAAGAAAATCTTGGTCGACTAAAATCGCACATAATCTTCAACTAATCGATTAGGCGTGGGGGGAGGGGAGGGGGAGTGCACAGTAAACTCAGCAGCCACACATTTCTCTGTTCTGTATTTCTCTGTTTTGTGTCTTCAGGTTAGGCTAACCTATTGTTGCTAACTTTGGAGCTAACCTCCTTCACTTTTCCAGCATTTGGGGAAACAACAGACGTGACCTTTTAGCATTTATTAACCGACACACTGTAGTCTGTGCTGTACATTTACTGCCTGACTGACAACTTACTACTAACCGGAACAGCGCTGCACAGAGACTTCCAAACACTGTCGATTTCAAATCAAAATCAAATATTAAAAATTTTTTTTTTTGGCCTGGCGGTGGTTCTCGTTGTGTCATTATGGAGAAACACAGATTCAGTAAACATTCAGTACGTTCAGTAAACGTTCAGTACAGTTAGACCCAGCAGTCTCTATTAGGTTGGGCAAGTTCAAAGTTGTGAAAACAACAGGGGTGTTTTGAATACACCCCCATTTTCACAGGTAATTTGTTAGTCTGTCCCTCCCGCCGCAGGACATAATGGATTAATCCTGGAAAGCTATTGGTGTAGCACTTTTCTCCTTATGAAAATAACACGGAGATTATTCGACCAATGAGAATTTAGTTGGACGAGAGCATATCAACCAACTAATCGACCAGTCGACCAGCAGACTACAGCCCTAGATATTTGTGTGATTTATACAACTGCCTGTTCAGATTATGCTTCACTAAACACGACAGAAACAGACTTGGAGCGAAAAAAAAATGCAGAGCGTTTCTGTGACATTGTCTGGGATTCAGTATGGATTGATACATTTAATAAAAAGGAAGTCTATCTGTTCTGTGAGAAAATATTTTCTATGTGCCTCCCCCACCATTCAATGAGTGCTGGAGACGGGAGACTGTCGTGTGACAGACAGCTGCTCTGATGACTTCCCCCTGTCCTGTACATGAGCATGAACGCCCCCTGTTGCTGATTGGTTGGAATAGTGTTGTGTGGCTCGCTGTGAGCCAATTTGTTTGTTTCCCATTTACAGAGCCAGGGATGTGTATGAACACCGTTTTTCTTTTTGCACAAACACAGAACAGCCAGCTAGCTGACTATGAGGAGATATAAGCTGAATTTGACAAAAAAAGTCTTGAACAATCTTTCTCCAGAATCACTGACTCTACCTTTAATGTAAAAGCTTTTATAAAGAGTTAAAAAAACTGGTCTTCATTTTGACTCATTCATTCTGACTTTTTTTTTTTGAGACATCTTGAAGTAAAACAGATGACAAACTGGATACACCAGACAGGGACAGATAAAAATAAAGAAACAAAAACTGATATGCAAAGATAGAGAGACATAGACATCCTCCCTTCCACACCACCCACGCCAGGAGTAAACCACCAGGTCCAGATGGCTCTTCCTGTTCCTGCAGAGTTGGCTGCTGGTTGGCTATGAGGAGCCACAGGGGCGGGAGGACGTGACGAACACACAAGCAATGACATCACTGGCTTAGTGGCATCCTGGCAGCAGAAATGTGACCCCATGCTGCTACTCTCAACTTCAGCCAGTCCAGCACTAAGTCTGGATGGTGTATTTTTGTGTGTCTGTATAGCTTGTTAACACTGAGCCTTAATACGGGGTAGCTGTGCTAAATATGTACACCTGCTTTTATGTCTGTGCACGTGTGTGGACACTATGACTTCAGCGACCTTAAGCATTAAGCCTGTGTGTATCCGTATAGGGTAACAGTGCACTTGTGTATGTGTCCTGATAAAGAGTTGGTGTGCTAAATTAAACGTTCCAGCATTATGTAAGAGCATTACTGGACTGGGAGGACTGGGGGCCCAATCCCATGCAGCGGCTAGGCAAGGCTAGGCTCCTTACAGTCAAACTTGTCACAACAGCATTGATTTAGGCTGATTACTCTGGAGGCTAGGACAGTAACTCACGGCTGAATGCCTACCCAGTATTGGTATTCATTGCGAAAGGCAGCTCTGAATGTTGCTGTACAATGGGGGGAGTCAAATATCTATGCTCAGTGCAGCTGGGTCAGCAAATGACAATGGTGATGTATTAAAAAGGCAATACGATGAAACACTTAAGTTGACTTTAACTAGATGATAAAATGAATACCAACTGTAAAACTGCATATACAGGAACAACTTTAGATGGACTGTTTAAATAAATGTCTGTTCGCTCGACTTTTAAGTTCAACTGAAATCTCATTTAAGCATCCCTTAGCAGGCAAAAAAAATGTCAACATGTTTTTTTAAAATGCATTGTTAATAGTTTTGAATTATTATAAAGAAAAAGTGGATGGAGGAACAGTATTTAATCATAAATCACAAATAAATAATGTAAACCTAAAGAATATGGTCATGAAATCAAAGAATTTAAAATATTAACTTCTCCTTTTGGTTTCTAAACACAGGATAAGTGATTTACAGAGCAGATATGTGTGCTAGAGTAGACAAAAAAGGCAATTTAATTTCAGTTGCACTTAAAGAAATAAAAAAGTATGGTTTTCAATGTTAATGTTTCTGTTGTTCTTATTTTCCAAATGTGATACATGTGATAAGTAATGACCATTGACGGTATATAAATATGGACGTCTTGACAGCTCCCTAAAAGTGCCAAAAACATCTCGATCGCCCCCTGGTGGCTGGCTGCAGTACATGTCATAAGTCCCGCCCCCTCCGTTAGCGGATGGGACATGAGCCAAATTTAAAAGTAGCCTACACATCAAATAAATTTTCCCCAGAGATACTTTCTGTCATTTTAGGTTGTTCTTATCACGCTGATGTTTGGCCAAGTGCTCATTTTTCTGATAAGTTTGTTTTTAATTATAGAAGGGGGTGTGATGTCATGATTGACAGCTGTGACAGCTGCTCTCAAACTTCCATCTGAGGGCGGGATGACCGAGGCGGCGTGTCCTGCGTGCTGTCATCCCGCTGCCCGACTCTACTGTGCAGACTCTGGCTCCAAATGATGTCACACAAGCAAGATGGCAGGTCCCAGTAAAGAGATATTTTGGCTTCACTTTGGCATAGCAGCAGGAAGTGGAGACATGTCTTCCATATTTATATAAAGTCAATGGTAATGACAAATAACAGAATGTGTCTTGAAAATAAAAAATAAAAAAAAACTATCAAAGTACTACCAAGCATCACCAGCTGTGGTGTGGCTATTAGTTAAGAAATCTTGAGAAAAGAAACCCAGTAAAGAAAAAGTCAATTAAGAAAAAGAAAAAAAAAACATTCAGATGGACTCAATTTATGCAAGATGATTGTAACAGAGGAGAGCACCTGTTGTTGTTGCCTCCTTCCATGGGGTAAATCGCTGCCAAGGAGGAGGCAAAGACAACACAGGACTAGACAGGTGCTGTGCGGGACAACAGTGTATGTCGCTCTGTATTATCTAAGTGTCTCGTCAGTGAGAGTGAATACACTGATCCACTGGCATGTGTCCGGGACATCTCAGGGCAGCTGTAATCTGGCTGAGCCCACACCAGAAGGCAGGCAGTGGTGTAAGTTGGGTGAGGGGTGGGACTTGTACTCAACTCTTCCTTCAAGGACTAATGGCTCCAAACAGGAAGCGACACCATACAAACACACCAAATAACATTAGAGAGAGCAAGGAGTGCAGCGCTGAGACTTGCCAGCTGACTGAGTCTCTCCAACATGACTAGCTCTGAGGTCATCTCTGTGTGTTGTTTAATGGGTGTCTGAAAGGGGGAAGAGTATGAGAAGTGTGGTCGAGGGTGTAAAGGAGGAAGCACTCAGTCACCATTCTTAGGTCTTTACTCAGAAATTTCACCACACATGTGCACATGTCGCTATATAATGCAAAGTCTTTTTTTGTATTTGTAATATATCTTCAATGATCTGGTTGTGAAGAGAAGGGAAGTTGAGGAAAAAAGGCTATTTTTATGGTGTAAATAATTCCAATGTGTTTTTTTTTAGTCAAGCTTTGCCCTTCTACATGTGGAGACAACAAAATTATGTCTTTAACGATACAAATAAAATCCAGCTTAACCACACTTCAGCTGAAGCGGTTTGAAACCCGATACGGCGAGCCATGTTTTCCCTGACTGGTGTAAACAGGTCCCGAGTTTTCCATAGCTGCTCTTTGTGGGACCTGTAAAAAGCTGTCTGTTGAGCCATGTGGTTCAACGGTACAGCGCTTATTAGGGCCAACAGCAATCTGTTGCAAACTCTCTGCCACACTCACTCTCTCCTTCACACACACGCACATACACGCCATCCTGACTCATAGTTCAACTCATAGAAAAACAAGGGGGTCAGATGACTCTGGTTAGGCCCCTGAGCAGAACATAAGTGCTTGTCTTCTCCTTTTATAACAAAAGCATGGTTCAAAAAAAGCACCAGAGATGCTGCATAAATTTGAAAAAAAAAAATCTGCGTATTTGAAGTCTTAATTCTTTTTATCAGGAGCTGTGACAATAAAAAAAAGTATTTTAATTTTGACTTGTCACATCATTCCAATAAGGGATTCATTAAATAAGTACAGTTTTGGCACAGATCCGATACTGTTTGTTGGATTTGTGCACCACTAACTCCCGTAGTCACCTCTAGGTGCTAAAGGTGGAGAGAGGGAGATAAAGTATGGCAGGGCGCAGCCTGATTCTATCACCTCACCGCATCACCTACCCTAAGCCTTGGCTTGACTTTTCACAGCAACCTGATGAGAAGGTCACAGCCCATGAGGTTTGTCACACCACAGTATAAGCAAGATGCACATGTCTGGACATGTCCAACTCTCCCACTCCAAACTAGCTGGGCTCTCCCAGGAACCCTCAATCCAGCATCAGAGCAGTGGAACTGGCTACTCTCCTTTCAAACTCGACCTTGCTGTGGTCCAGGCTTCTAAGTAAACAACTCCTCTCACCACTGCAGTCCCTTCCTCTGAGCAGGCAGAGAAGAGTAAGAAGGCATCAGGGCCATAAGCAATCTGGTATCTCCACCAAAGGAACGGTACAGTATGTTCCAAATAACAATAGCACCACAGTGCCTGCCAGTCATACAGGGAGCTACTGCTGTGGAGCAGCTTCCACTGGCACAAGCTTTCATAATTAGAACATGACAGTGAGCGAGCCAACCTGACATGGTGATAATCCATGAAGGGTGAAGAACAGACTCGCTGTAGCACTGCGCCTCAGGCCAACACTTCTCAATCTTTTTGGCTCATATAAGGCAGGCACAAACACACTGAGTATTTGGTAGTAAACCATCTCACTATCACTCAATTTGAGAGACACTTTTCCAACCAATACCACAACAGCAGTGTTGCTGTTCACAGTTGACCCAGCATGCTGTGCTGCATTATGAGGCTATAATTACACTGTACAGTGTCAGTCAGTGTGCCCATTATTCTGGTCAGTCACATCACACAGATGTCTGGGTCAGTGCTTCTATACAAAGGCTTAGGATCCTACAGGCAAGGCAAGGCAAGGTTAGGGTTAAAAGTCCCATACAGGGCACATGTTTACTCTGTGTCTTGTGGAGTCTCATTACCAGCATATTGTGCTCTAAGGAAGATCCCACTCAGGCCAGTCAGCAGCCTGACTGCAGTTTCATAACCTATTCAAAACACACAGACGAGCCCTGATTGACTGCAGTTAATCTCATCATGACTGAAGAACGGTGGCCCTTCACTGCTTCTGGTGCTATTGTGTTGTTGTTGACAACGATTCAAGCCACCAGCTGGATCACCAACAACCGTGTACAATCAATCACTAGGTGAATCATTTAGCTTAAAGGAGCTCATAAAACATCTAATGTTAACTGTGTCAGGGCAGAGATGAAGGTAATGAGATCCCCCTTTTACAAATGAATGCAATAATAAAATTAGCATAATCACACTGAAACAAACAAGGATGTCCCCTCTGTCCCTGTTTTGCCCTTTTGCTGCAGATACAGCGACATGTAAACAGGTTGCAGAGCATACGGCAGGAGCCTTATTTCCACAACAGGGTGGGTGTGAGGAACATTTTGCAGCAGCTCCGTGCAAGAGACTGTCAAAACAAGAGCTACTGGAAAAGGGAACAGTGTTTGGCATGAGAGGATCCAGCAGGTTATATGCTGAGCCAAAAAAAAAAACAGGGGAAAAGAAACAGCTGACATTAATGTTGTTGACATCCCAAACTGGAGCAGCAAATGTGTGTTGTATGTGCACGTCCTCATTTGCTCGGGTCAGCCTTTCCTTAATTCACATTACCAGTGACCAGGCTGACCAGCTGTTACATAATTCCCTGCCCTGATTCTTCTCTGAGGGTAATGGAAATACATTCAGTCCACTTAAAGCTGAAAATGTACAGCTTGCCCAAATACTGACCTTCAGGGCCACCTGAAGATGTGTGTATGTGTGGGTGTGTATGAGTGTTTCTAGTGGTCCACATACCTCGCTCGGGCTTCATGTTGTCCAGTGTCATCAGGTTGCCTTCAGGGTATCTTGCGGGGTCTTCTGTCTTCTCTTTCTCTATCACACGCTGCCTTGACAGCAATGCAACGGTGTCTGGACCCCCACACCCTCTGTGCCTGAGACCTGCCGTCTTAGCTAAGCAATAATATCAGCTGTGAAGCCTGCGTGTTGGTGCCAGCTGCCCCCTATCCAACAACAAAGCATTGCTTTGTTAGCATGCTACTGTACGCTTCCATCGAGTCGCACTGTATTGTTCAACTGACTGATACAAAGACAGCTGATAGCCACTAACAGATAGCGTTCGTTAATGCAGTTGTCAACCCGCTTGCTAGCGAGCAACCAATCTGACATTTGAGTAAATTAACTAGCAAGCTGGGCTTCTCTTACAGCCCGTTTCAAATTCCACCACCTGAACAGACACAGTTACGTCGCGATGCATTTCTGTGTCTCCGCTCCTGTAACGTTGGCTGCTCACAACGACACTAGCTATACGAGAACAGGGGGTTTGCACACACAACTAACTAACTAACCTTATCGTTTCAGTGTGGTTAAACGTCTGCTGGTGACGACGACGACGACCTCCCAAACATCCCAACCCCCAACGTAGCGCAGGTAGGAGGACGGTCTCAGTATTTATATATATATTTTTTAGCTACGACAGGAACATATTCAGCGTATCAATCTTCTCACAAAGTGATAATAAAAAGGGATATGGTCCACTTTCTGTCCATCCACGGCTCTCGAACCGTCACCATCTACTTAACGTTAGAAACAACACCTGTACTGACTTCCTTTGTGGTCTTCATTAAAACTTTTCACCCCGACAACAAATAGGCTCCGATCCCAGCGAGTCGCTCACGACGGCAACCGTCCCTCGCGAGCCCTTACTAGCTAACAGTAGCTGATGTGTCGCCGACTGCTAAAATAGAGCTCGATACTAATGTTACTTCGGCCGAAATGCAGATGAAAGGAAGAACAGTGAGTCCCTTCTAGTCGTGATGCTTACAGTCTGCCTCCCCTCCTCACTTCCCTCCTCACTGCTGCTTGTCAAAACAGATCAGTGCAGCTCCAGTCACGTGTCCCAACAACAGCCCCGCTCGTCACTTCCCTCACTGCCAGCCTCGCATGAACTCGCAGCCATAGCAACCGCCAAGTTAGAAGAGTGGTACCAAAACTTGTAAGGAAGACACACATAGCCGTGTCTGGTGAAAATCACGGCCTATAATTGTAGTTTTTCTTCTTTCATAGCTCTGTAAACATTAGCGACAATTAATGTGACTGAATGATGAAACAGGACAAACAAGAGACGGGCTACGCTCTGCGCGTTCACGTGCGCACGTGAGGGTTCGTGTTTTTTTACGTCGTGAACATTTTGTTCTGGCTTCAATGAGGCCAAAGATCGTGTGTTTAAGGTAATGATGTTATATGTTGTAGTACTACAGTCCACTGAGAAAATCCTGGCAAATATTACACAAAATGATCAGTATAAAAAATTTTACCTGGTAATTTAAAAAAAAAAGACGTGCGCTGCAAACCTATTGTTTTGGTTCTTTGTCGCTTGTAAATCAAAAACATTTTGTTATTCGTGCATTGCGCTGGTGTAGGCTACTATTTCCAGACAGCTAGCTTACTTTCAGGCTAATTTGTAGCCTATTTGTACTTTTTTTAAAAACAATAACAGGAGAGCAGAAGAACTTAACTTAAAAATATTATTATAATTATTATATTAATAATGAATTCAAACATGAATTAAGTTAAATTCAGAAAATAAATCAAATGAGAATATTCACTCTGAACATCCGCTAACATGGTTGAACTTTGACCCAATCATTAAGTTACTTATCAAGAGGGCTAGACACAACAAACCACTACAAAAATAAATTTTTTCAAAAACAAAAGTAAAGTTAAAAGTAAACCCCCACATGTGAAGTTAAAGTAGGAAAACAGACCTAGAACCAGTGGTTCTAACCACTACCCCAGTAAGTGCTGGATGTGGTGATAGTTTTGGTACAAATAAAAAAGAACAGAGGAAGAGCTCTTTGTTTTAGTGTCTTCTCTGCTGAAACCCTTTGGAACAAAGGCAAAGGCCAAAATGAGGACACTAGAATCTGCTTCACAAATCTGTTTGACAGCTGCAGTTGCACTTTGTGTGTTATTGTTGTTTGTCACACACAGTTAGAGTCTGCAGAGTGGACTTGGTTTTGGTGAAGGATCATTAGCATTATCATGAATAAAAGTATTGTCAGAAAAGTATTTTGGATAGACTACTGAAAAATTCATGTGAAAAAAGTCTATATTGTTGTAAAGGGGCCACATTTTTGATAAAATATGTGCCTGCCAGTCGATTTGCTGTTAGACCATTTAATTTAAAATTGACCAACTTGTCCTTTGTTTCTGATACCAGAGACAAGTGACCCAGAGAACGTAGGGTCATGGAGTCCACAAGAACAATGCAAACACCTACCAGTTGATTATGGGCCTTTATCTGGCAGGGGAGCAACGTTTACAAAGTTAGTCTACTGTCACTGATTTACACCAAAATGAAGTGTAAGGGTTCCTGTACTTTGTGATGAGTCAAATGAAGCTTCATCAGCAGTCTGTGATCATGCATTTGACAAAAACAACTCACATAAGACACCATGTGGTGTCCTATCAAGGTTTTTATTCAGAAACAACTGTGGAAGGGACATTTTTTGGACAAGGGGGACGTAAATGATTCTCGGTTCCCTGAACAGGCCACAATAATGACATTTAAAGATATTTATGGTGTCAGACCCCTTGATAAGTTGACATAGAGCTTAAAACGGTCTTGCTGTGGTCCTGAGTACAGCAATACTGGCAGTAAACCAACATGATGCCTATAGGCTACATAAATAGATATATGGTTAAGGGAGGGAAAAGCTGAAATGCATGGCAGACCTCAAGTAAAAAAATTAACCATCACTTCATTTGATTCAAGTTTTATAAATAACATGCTTGATGAGTAGCAAAAACATGAAGAAGATGCTAAAAGTGTGTATGTTTCTGTTTAATTGGTTCTCCAACTACTGCCAAACACAATCACAACCCATCCTGAAACAATCCTGAAACATTTTGAGTTGCATTTTGCAATGAGCTGCAATTACCTGCAACACACTTTGTGCTGTAGTTAGTGTGATGATGTAAGTTAAAGATAAATACTCCAGCTAACAGTAACAACTCCCAGAAAGCTATGACAGTACAGTGGTGATTATACTGAGATACTGGGACATTTTCCGATTCACTGATGGAGGATCAACAAACAAAAACTCTATAAGCCCACAATCAATGGGTCACTCTCATTGAACCAAATATCAATTCAAGTATTGATTTCCAATGTGGGGATACAGTTGTCTGTGTTTGTAGGTATCTGTTTTACTGTCCGAAATCATCAAATATATTCATTTTCTGTGACTTTTTCCTTTAAGACTGTGACAACAATACAACACAAAGAAGCCATATGTTTGCAAAATCCATGCCATAGCTCCATCTAGTGGCAGAATACAAATAATGCAGCTAATAATATTTTTATCACTATGTATTACATAAGTATATACAATATATTATATATTATTGTATACTATTGTATTGTATCTATCCATCTATTGATACAAGCAAAACAAGACAGGAGAAAATGGAGAAGAACAGCAGGGAAAGAGCTATAGTTCCAGAGATTGAAAGACAAATGTACAAATAAGAGTGCATCTAGAGTGGAGCAGTTCAGACATGTTTCCAGGTATTGGGAATCCCTCGGATCATTGTCCTGTGACTCCTCATTCAAGGCAAGTACATTTATAAATATTGTAGACAAGGAGTCCTCCTTTATCTATCTGGGATACTGTAGTGCCTTTATTCACTTTGAGCCAAAGGCTGGAAAGTGTATACACACATACAGTATGCTCACAAATACACACACAACACAAGCAGGTGACACAAGCTCATGACCATTTTTAAAAAGCTTTACAGTTGCAGGTAAGGTGAATGAATCGTTTGTCTCAGGTCTTAGGTATTTTTTCTTCATATCTGACATGGTGTCTCTGGTTTCATTGCATCCCAAAGGAAAAGTCTTTCCAGGCATGAATCCTGGTTTGGCTTCTTTGACAAGTTTGACAAACCTTTGGCTCAACCGAGGGCCGAGGCAGAGGTGCGATCTGTAGCCTGGGCCAGTGGCACGGTTTGATGATGAGCAAGACATTCATTCAATAATCAATTTGGTAATCCATCACCTGGCCTCCAATATTTACATGCAAGAGTTTGTCTTTATTGCATTCACACTCATTCACACAGGGATTACTAACAGATGGATTAGTAGGGTTTAGCATCACAGAGAGAGGAAACTGTTGGAAAAAGCTATTTACTTTCTACCTTTATTGCTGTGTTCTTGGGTTCAATTAGTGAAACTGCTGATGGGTTGAAGGGTGGAAGTCTCAGCATGTTTGGTTTATTTGTGATTCTGTGTGAATATGTTTATGCTAAAAAGATGACCCAGATGACTTTACTCATTTAAAAGTTATGATTGTGATTAAAAAAACATTTAAATGGTTACATTAACTTGCTTTTCTGCACTTTGGAACTCTAATATGGATGATTGACACAAATGTGATCAATTCATCTTTGGTATGGGACTATAACTCATAGCAACATTCAGTTCCAAAATTATCAAATTGGGGGATTAGTAAAATAATTTGCTGCATGCATTTACTGCTTATTTGTTATTTTTCTAAGCTAAGAATATACTAAAGATTTACAGAATATACATGCTTTTCAATTATTGACTGACAGATTTCAGCAGCTAAATATTCTGAATTGCTACATATAGCATGTATGAGGAAGCACGTTTGATTGAAATAGACTGATTCAAGCTTTTTACAGTAATATAAATGCATATATATTTTTATTGGAGCCCCCGGTGCAGACGCACCCTGACAGCATTTATGACATGATCCATCTTCTGAAGCTGCTTGTCATGCAGGTTCCCATCCAAGACAGACTTATATGTCTGCTTGTCTTGTCCTCTACTTTTGTATCTGATTTGATGTCGTATTGATTCAATTTGCCTGTCTGAGCAAGAGAAGAAAACACACACAGACGCGCACACATACATGCACACACCAAAAATAAAAAAATAATAATAACAAGAGACAGGATTCAGAAGCTGGAAATACCAACAGTTTATTTTCTACTTTATGTGACTACAGAAATGTTGAAACATTTGAACACTGAAAAAAGCTGGATGACATCATCACTTGCTTCTCAATTTTCTTTCTTTTTTTTTCATTTGCTTAGCAATCACAACAGATGATATTGCACGGCACTGAGAAAGCAGTAGCAAAGCCTGGGAAACAGCAATGACAAATCAAGTCATGAGACATGGAGTTATACATCTGAGAGTAACACCGACAGTATTGCCTCTCTGGCACACACGCGCGCACACGCACACATACACACACACACTCGCACATGCACGCATACTGAAAACTGAAGAAGCATTGTGAGTTGAGAAGGAGGTCAAAAGAAAGATCAAGGTTGACAAGAGCACAAGGTCGACGAGAGCAATGAGATTTCATTTTGAAATGCAAGTGCAAGATGAACTACTACTGTAAATCTACTCCTAAATGTCGATGACAACAAATATGCTTGTTTATCAAAACCCTTCAAGCATCTTTGTATATGAATAGCTGGAGGACACCCCTCTGTGGGTGAGAAACTAAGTTCCCCAGCATAAGAGATCCAGATGATTGTCTTAGGCGCCGCAGTATTGTTATGAGACTTGTAGCCAAGCTACCCATCATATGGGAACTCCTTATGAACAAAATAAATAACACAAAATGTGATAATGGGGAAGAAATAGGTCCACACTGCATCCATTCCCTCAAACAGGCCTTTATAACTGTGATGTAAGCACCTGCACTTTGCTGAATAATGGTCACACTTTCCATCCTTTGACATAATGACTGTGTAACATACTGGTGTTATCTGCCATGGACATTTTTGACATGATAATTATCGTCAGTCCTTGGAGATTCTGTGCTGTCTGAGCATGACAGAGAGGAAGCAGTACTAACAGTAAGGCCTCTTAAAGACCGGAGGGAGTCAAACTTACTGTCATGATATGCACCAATCAGCCACACACATGCATACACACCAGTCAACAGCTTGACAATATGCAGTACTTACAGATTATAATAAACACAGAGACGCACAGTAAAGAAAGACACAAACATGCACCAAAACTCGCATACCTGCATTCCTCAGTGTTACTTTACATCTGAGTTGCACACACACTCTCACTCACTTGCACTCTCCCACACTCAGGAAAATAAACATGTCCCCATACACACTCACACACTGATTCCTTGGTAAGGTTCTTTGCAGTTTTATTAGACTTTGCTCATATTCATTACACGAGTACGTACCAAAAGAACAGATACTAGATGGAGCGAGGCGGCAGTGCCACGGCAATTAAAAACAGACCCAGCTCCGCGGCACAGCCCCTGGCAGACCGGCTGCCCAGCCTCCACTCCACCTCACTCTGTGTATGAGACAGCAAAGTGAGCGGGACTTGCAGCCCTCGTTTCAAATGCTTCAGATTGTACATTGAACAGGAGATTCCCCACATGGTAGAGTAAGCTTGTCTACATAGCCCTACGCCTTCTACATTCTATACCCGTGCGAATGGCAAATCAAAACTCAACAAGTCTACCTCACAAATGCCAGTGCTTTTCAACATTATACATATTTTTTTCCAATTTTTGGTTTGTTTTAAAAATCTTTGGATGTGCAGTAATACCCATAAAATAATTGTTTTTAAAAAGTCAAAAGAATAGAAAAAACACACACACACGTACACACTGCTTTTTGCCAGCTGTTCAACAAAGTAGCTCCTGTATAACTTTGTCTGCAATGGCAAATCAACTGTCTGGGTTTCTGGCAGTGTTTAAAACACACATTGAAATGCCGGCTAGGATTTAGCTGAAGAAGAATACAAACTACTCCTTTGTTATATCTAAGCGTGGGAAATAAGGCTGTAACATAAAACTGTCTTTTTTGTTTGTTTTTTTTTTCCAAAATCCTACTATATACAAATCTAGAGTTTCTACAAATGCATAAATTAAAGCAGTGGTTAACCAATACAAAAATGCAATTAAATTAAAATCACAACACAGAAGTAGAGAAAAGGGAAAATATGAACACAATATCACAGCAGTTGGTTTTACCCTGTAAAAGCAATAGTCTACCATCATAATATTGGCATAACCCAATGTCTGATAAAAAATACGCTTCTCCCTCCATCCCATAAGTTTCATACATCAACCCTGAAACTTGTCCTCCGTGACTTGAAACAGAGCACTTCTGCCAAAACAAAAAACTTCAAAATAGATAATCATACAGCTTTTTGAAGTAACAATAACAATTACCACACGAGTGGAGTTCTGCTTAACTCACAGATAGACGTCTCAATGCAGAACTCAAAGGAATTATTACTATGAGGTATTCAGAGACATTGGTAAAGACATGCACGGCCAGAGTGCTGGACCTTCCTACACACAGCAGAGAGACAAGGAAGGTTGGGGTAGGAGGGATGGAGGGTAAAGGGGCAGGAGAGAGGAGAAACAAAGAACTTTGGTTTAATCTGTAGAAGTGGACAACAGAAATTCCTTTGGTATGTTTTCATTGCATGGTTGCACTGGCGAAAGCACCACGGTGTGATTAAAAAAAAAACCCTTTTCCTTGTTTCTTCAGTAGTGGCCCTTCTACAGGCTGAGGTATTCACAGAGTCAAAGGTGAGAGGTCAACAGCGGTTTAACACTTTGGTTCAAGCAAGGCACTCGTCCTGGGAGTTTTAGAAAGATTGCAACACGTCTGCTTCTACTTTCAGGAACATGTCTGCCTATAGTTGAGTCAACAATTCTGCCCATGGCTATGTCAGCTTGTCTGCCTATTGTCATGTAAAGATGTCTGACTTATTTGTTGGATCATTTTTATCAACCTATAGATACACACTAAGAGGCAGGGCCAAGTGGAAATAAAGCTGCAGAGAAAAGACACTCTAGCGGGATTCTCCATCAAATCCACATAGATTACTTTGAAATTATTAATAAACCGAACTAAAACTTTAATTTTACATATCTTTTTGTTTGCCACAATGTCAGCTTGTACATTTTTATGCCAACAAAGTGGTACAAATGTATGCTTTTGTATTGCTAACAAGCACAAAGAATGATCACGCTGCTAGCGAGAGCTGTACCCCGCAGGCACCTGCATGGCCGGTTGTGTGTATCTATGGCTAGATCAGCATATCTGCCTATAGCTATATCAGCATGACTATCTATGGAGCTGTAATCAGAGCACAGATGAAGCAAGAGCACGCATAGCAGGGGTGCATGGGTTGAGTGCAGGTGGGGGGTGGGGGGTGGGTGCGGGGGGGAGAGGGTAGAAGAAAGGAGAAGGGGAAGAGAGAGGAGATGGGGGGAGGGGAGACATACAACATCTTTTAACACCACTCGTAGAGGCCGTGCAATGAGAAAAAATCTTTGGTTATCTTTGGTATCATCAAAGTGATAGAAATCACGTATGGAACTTGAGTGAGGTAGCATCTTTGGTTCACACTATAAAACATCAGCAGGTCTTGACACATTTTTTTTTTTTTGTTTCTTGTCATCTTTTTGGTTTTTTCTTTCGGAGATGAAGAAGCAGCTCTCTTTCCCTGGCCTCTCCTTCAGCGCTTGTTCTGATGAATGTAGAGCTGCTAACCCTGGCCTTGAGGAGGATGACGGCAAGGGGCCAGCTAATATATCTAATATGTTACGCTGCCCTGGGCCAGCCCTGTGTAGTGCTTTCCTCCTAGTGCTGAAATGCATAGCTTACCAGGAGAGAGTGGAGGCAAGATGGGGGCTGGGGATCGGCGAACAGGGTGGGGTGCTTTCGTATTCAGGTGACGAGCTGACATTGCTGTGTAAGCGCCGGAAAATGATTTGATCATTGATATCATCCCCTACACCCAACATCTTTGATGAGGAGATAAAATCAAATACATATGAAGAGCATGGGGATGCTGAATGCTTATTATTAAGGTGGTGACAAAATTTGACTTAAAAAAAAAACATCCGAGGCCCTCTGTCCCCCTCACAGTGTCAAGACCACACATGAAACATGGGAGCCAGCATCTTGTGTTTTCACCTTTACAGAGAAAACATACAACTGAATGGGTTAGTCTTTGTTTTCCAGCTGCTGGCATTTGAGCACATCAACTAGAGTTAAACCTGTGTTAGGTGTTAGCTAAACAGACTTACAGGAAAGGAGGGATATGTTATGATTCATCTTCACAATGAGCATTTACAGTAACATTCACGAGGCTGATTGTGAAGATATAACTGGAATATTTAGTTTGATTCAAGAAGGCAACGATAAGGCAAATGTAAATAGTTAATTTTCAGGGTTGTGTCATATAGTATTTCCTTTTGCAGGGAACATAAATAAAAATACGACTCAAATGTTGTAAGGACCATGAACAGTAACATTCTCTTCTTCGTGGCTCCTAACTAACAGTCTGTTTTGGGAGGTAAGGGAGGAGATGAGGTAAAAATACTTATTAGATTATCAACTACAAAATATACTCTTTGGTCAATTACTTCTTAGCAGGTTATTTAGTGGTTTTATTTCTAAGTTGCATGAGAGGCTTCAGGGTGTAGAAGGCTTTGGTTTCTCTTTTTAAATTATTCAACGCTTCAGCATGTTGGAAGAAAGCACTACCATGTGGGTTGAGGTTTTGGTTTTGGGTTCAGGGTTGGGATTTGGTTTTGGGTTAGCAGTCTACGCTGGGCATTTTCTTGTCTGTCTGGAATGCTTGATGGAAAGACAGACAGCTGGACAGACAGACAGATAGACAGACAGTCCACCGATCTGAAAAGGTTGCACAACAATCCAGTCGCTCCTGTAGGATTTTTTTTCCGTTGATTGGCCAATCCCACCGGAGCTCCACATTCTGGCTGTTTTTCAAGGGTGTGGACAGCTGCAGATCAGACTGCCAACAGGCTGATTAAACCTCCATTTAGGGACCCATCATTAAAACCAACCAATCAGATTAAAGATAAGGATGGCGAATGATAGATTGATACTGGGTGGGGAGGCGTAGGGAGGGGGGGTTGTAGTAAAGCTAGAGACCAGTGACAGTGAGTGTGTGTGTGGGGGGGGTAAAACTATAGTCTTTTTGCAGTATGTTACACATAAATGTGTTGCTGAAACAAACATTTCAAAGCAGGTCAAACAAGAAGTCTTTGGTTTGTTTTTTCATCTTTGGATACTATAAATATCAATATAGTACAGGTTTAAGGGCAAAACGTTGCTTCAAGGTCTTTTTAAGTTTCTCTTTGTTTCTCTTAAGTTTTAAAGCTTTTCCACCGAGGTTGAGTCAGTCCATGAGTTGGTCAAATCAGTCCATCTTCAGGCTTTGGTGCAGGCGTTGGGGCCAGAGTTGACTGAGTGACCGGAGCCATCGTCCACCCACTTATCTAGGCTCCGGCGGCGTGCGTTCATAAAGAAATTGCTGACTGTAGCCAGCTCGAGGCCCAGCTGCTGGGCAATAGTGACCTGCAGCTCTTTTGATGGACGCTTGTTCTCCTTGAAGATGGCGTGGAGCGTCCGCCGCTGCACGTCTGTGAACACCAGCCGGGGCTTCTTGCTCACGTTCCCCCTCTCACTTCTGCCGTGGTCCTGTTCCTTACGCTTACATGCTGTGGAGACAGACAGACAAAGAGAGAGAGAGTGTGTTTGTGAGAAAGGGTAGAGGATAATTGTGTAAAAATGAGTTACAATTGAAAACTGATATAAGAATCTTTTCTGTCTGGGTTGATTGAAAAAATGCTGAATAAAAAACTGACCCATGAATTATCTTAGTGGAGCTTAGCCTACAAGTCTGCAAGTTTTCATTCTTATTGGGACACTGATATGATTATTAAAATACAATAAAAATATCTGACATTGTCCAACCCCATTTTGACCAAAAACAATCCTGATTTGCATTTTTTTCTGGATCAGATTTTTTCTAGTGGAGTACAAATTCAGGTGCAAAACATATTAAACCTTTCATAGATGCTTATATCAAGATAATTCAGTGGATTTTACTATTAAGACCACACTACTTTCTATTGCTAATTTGACACGAGAAACAAAGATAAAAAACGGTAACTCCACAATCCTTCAAATCAGCAGTAAAATGAGCGTTTGGCTGATACCAGTATTGTTTTCGAATTGTCATAACTTGTGTAACTTGTGTATAACACCAAGATCTCAGTTGAAAAACTGATTTTTCATAACTGTAATGTGTTACCCTGCAAGAAAGACATTGTTTTTATGTTCTCTTACTTCTTTCCTCTTAAGAAAAGTTAATATCGGTTGACATCAACAATATGCCTCCCAACGCATCCTAACAGCAGCACATTTTAATGCTCTGGTTGAACTTCTGTTAATTGGCAAAACAAGCTGATGCTGCGAGTTACATTAAAACAATGATATCTCAAAACTGGATTCAGTCATGCATATTTTAGGCATAAAGTGTAAATGACCAAATATGTTTATATGACATTTTCTGCCTTATAAGCACCTATCTTGGAAGATTTTCTGCTGTTAGGTATAACAATCATGTAGGTAGGTAGAAGCAGTGGCATTTCAGTTCCAAATACCCAGACACTCTTTCGTTGGGCAAACCGTGAGGGTGCATGGGAAATGACAGTGGAATTACACTCTTCTTCATTTTGACCCCATGCTGCCCCACAAACCCCTGGTGGCCCCCCCGGACCAGAGCTAGAGCACCGCGGGCCCGGGTGGAGAGCAGACAGACAGGAAGCCTGTCAGCCAGGAAACAATGAGCGCTGTCCACGGTGCTGAAAGCAAACGGGGCGCTTCAACAAACATCTCTGGAAAAAAGAACTGCAGATCATCTAATATTTGAAAGACGTCCTTGGGAATCTGTTTGATGGGAAATTAAACCTGACATCAGCTTATTTTATTTATTTATTTTTACTTCACAAGCTCTGATTCACCCCTTTTAGAACGAGGTTCCTTAGTGAGCAGGGACCAGGAGGGGGCAGGCGTGGGCTGCTGGAATGAGGCCTAATATGGACTCACAGGGGAAATTAATGGACGGCATATTCTAACCACAAAGCAATTCTTAAACCAGTGCTGATTAATTTTGCAAAATGCACCGGGTGAATAAAACCTTTAATTAGAAAACCTCAAAACAGAACAATGCCCAGAGGAAAACAATTAAATAAACAAACAAAACCCATGCAGAATCTGGGAACAAATTACCCAAATAACAATTCTATGCGTATCACTTCACCATAAAAATGACTGCATTACAATTCTGTATTACATGAGGATTTTTTTTTAATGTAGTCAATAGTGAGTTTAAATTGGCTTATTACTTCTTAACTATGGCATTCGTATAAGTTCGGTCTTTAGTTTTCGTGTATCATTCCCTTCCCAAAGTAGCAGTAAACAGTAAGCTTCATGAGGGACAGATTAAAATAAACATAATTATTAAATCAATATACTTAAAGCTGATTGTGCCGATCCCACCTTGTAACCTCATTTTAGTAAACACTTTCTCAGATGTGTGCTAAAGTACAGTGCAGCGCCCTGTCCGCATGACCATAAACTGGAGTAATTGTGAGTATGAGGAGCACGGTGTCTCCAGCGCTGGTAAATATTAACAGAGAGTCGGAGCTCCTCGTGTACGAGCTGCTATAAATCAGCAGGAGTGAAGGCCACTCAGACAGCAGGAGCCACCACAGAGCGGCCCGGGCCAGGCCGGCAGAGGAGGCCCGGCCAGAGAGGCAGCTTTCCCAGGAGCAAGGGACATAACAACGGCCTCGTTATCAGGCTAATCACACACACACACACACACACACACACACACACACACACACACACACACACACACACACACACACACACACACACACACACACTGCTGCTGCTCCCGGCTAATCATTAAAAACACAGAAGAGATAACTCCACACACTCAAACACACTGCACACACTGGGCCTACTGACACTGTGACGATAGTCCTGCGTTTCATAATCTTACAGAGCACAAGAGAACAACAAACAGACCTCAGTGCTAGAAAATGCTGCAAATATTCAACTAGAAAACAAACTCTCTGCCTATTCTAACGAGAATATGCATCTTAACCTACTGTAGACAGATACATGTTCACCTGTAATTCTAAAAACACCAGAAAAACAGCTTATGTTGAACAATTACATCTGTTTAATTAATTTAATTTAAATAGACCTCACTTTTCTGAACTCGTTTATTCTGTCTTGTGCCAAACAGCCTGCCTACTTCTATTCTATTCTATTCTATTCTATTCTATTCAAGCACATTGATATGGGTAATTGAATACGTGGGAAAAAGAGAAAAGGCCCGAGATTAATTTCAGAAGCCTGAAATCAATAAGTATATCACGTCTACTTCAGAACACGATCACATATCTAGTTCACCTCGAAACGAACGGATCAATAAAATGGCGCTCAGCCTTTTCTCTTCAAATTAATTTAGTTTTTAACTGTAAATGTGCCACTCTTAACCTGTTTTTGGTGCACTTTTTGACAAAAGCCAGCATTTTATATTTGAAATGTTTGTTTCTGTCATTTCTATTTTTGAGCAGTTTTAGTAGTTTAGTATTTTTTTTTTAAATAAAAAGTTCAGACATGATATAATGTGTTCAAGAGAAGCCGAAGAGGAAAAATGTAAATAAAGCAGGTCTGAGATATTTATTTTCTATGTATAGCCACTATAAATATCTCTTACTTAAAAAAAAATCAAAGCAGCATCAATACTCATCAATAGGATACTGATCAGATTTTTGCTCCAATTATAGGTTTCACACATAGAAGTTAACACTAATAATCGAATGATGATCAAATACAAAAACAGCATTCAAAAATTCAATTAGTTTTTTCACTCATTTTCAAAAGTCAGTGATAAAAACCTCACCTTCAACCAACACCCCCCTCCACACACACACACACACACACACACACACACACACACACACACACACACACACACACACACACCCCTCCACACAGCAGCAGATGGGAAAACTGAAAAATAATCAATTGCGAGTACACTCACGTGCGCACACGCACGCACTCACCCACCCACCCACACATACTCAAGTACACGTACTTTCCACTATGGAGCCACAGCCTCACTTTTCAAAAGCCAAAAAGCCCATTTGTAGGTCATTGATTATTATTAAAATCCATTGGATGTCTGTTGACGCGCACGTCCGATATGGACCTCACCGCGCGCCCTAATTGACTCGTGTGTACCTCAGGGACAAATTAATACAGAGGTCTATCAGTTAATTAGAGAAACCTCAGTCAGGGTTAGTTTACGACCAAATCATAAACACATGCTCTATTCTATTCTGTTCTATTCTATTCTATTCTATTTAGAGCAGTCTGAAATTAAGAATTAAGGACTATAATTTGACCAAAGTGAGCCCATTCCACTGGCATAAACATTTAAATTTAGTTTATTACACACTCTCAAGAACACGTGCACACACACCTTCCTCTCGCTCTCTGTTTACACCAAGGGCAACACCAAAAAGGCTGATCAGTTGCATCTACACCAAAATAAACACATTCCTAACGATTTCTGGGCGAAGGATCAACTTACGCACACAATCCAGCGGTCGATATTTTGAGGTAAAATGACATGAGCACTTGTTTCACACAACCCCAAAATCAGTGTAGAGACAGAAAAGGGACGCGTATTGATTGGGCATCAACTCGTCGAAGCGCTCCTCAAACTTAGAGAATAGAGATATTGTTTAACATATTGTATTGTGTTTGATTTTGTCCATCCAACAGACCCTCCCTCTCCCCATCACAAGAAACCAGGGTCGTCAGGTCATCAGACCCTAAAACATGGCCTAGTTCTTGCCTTCATCTAACATCATTTTCTATCAAGACTTCCAGGATATTTTTATAACGCGTAAAAGTGGAAAGATTAATAATGACAAGTTATTTTGGTGAATTATTAGACTTTCAGCCTAGAGGAAACATTTTCCCTGAATGCTACCCTGATGTGGTTTTAAATTCCACTTCAATTGCTGGAACATGTTTAGTGTTTTTCCTCCATCATGAAAAAAACTACAAGAGCATTTTTGGTTCCCAACCCACTTGACCTGTCCGTTGCTTTATAAAAGGTAGCGTTCAGGGTCAATGTTCCTCTGTGCTGAATCAACGCTCCTGTTCAAGCGTCACATTCAGAAGATGAAAACAAAAAAAGGGGGGGCTTTACCGAGGCTTCGCTCACCTGCGAGCCTGAGCGCACTCATGCGTTGGAACTCAGGCTCCTGCAGCCATTTCCACATGCGACGGAAGGTCTCTCTGCCGGACTTGAGCTTGGACCAGGGTTTGGGGTTTCTCAGCAGGTCGGACAGAGTCCCCTGGGACCTGCACAGGACCCGCTGGGCAAAGATGGCCTGAGGGATGCTGTAGCGCTTCAGCTCCGTGGTGATCCTCTGCGCCACCTCTTTGGTATTCACCTCCTCCATCTGTCCCCCAGAAACACCACCCGCTCCACCGCCGCCCCCTTGCTGCCGGAGCCCGGAGGCCTGCTCCCGGCTGTTCACCGGCCCCTGGCCGTGCCCCTGCGCGCCAAGGTGGGCGTGCGGGTGGTGGTGGAGGCCGTTGATTTGTACCATACCCGCTGAGGAGCTCATGTGCTGCTCCGTGTGTCTGCCGAGCATGGCCGGATGGTGAGCCTCAAACCCGCTGGGGGTGAGCATCTTCTCACCAGGCATGGCGGCACCGGGATGAGCGTAGGGCGGGATGCCGGCCTGGGTTGTGTGTATGCTGGCCAGACCGGAACCAGACAGAGGGGAGAGGCTCTGGCCCATGCAGGGATCCTTGTGATGATATGCGGGATACAGACTGTTCATAGGAGCCAGACTCCGGTCCTCTCGCATCAACGTGAAGCTGCCGCTGACATTTCCGGCGATCCTCTGGTGAGGATGAGGGTGAGGATGATGGGGATGGTGGTGGTGATGATGGGGAGGAAACTTGTCGGACACCGTGGAGATGGGGGGTAAGGGCTGCAGGGGGGTTAGGGTGGTGTAAGTGCTGCTCGCACTCATGCCAGGGGGGGCTTCACACATGCTGATGGCTGGATGCAGGTGTCCATGGTGGCCGGGGTGATAGTCTCCACTGTCCAGCAGGGTCGCCATGCCCATAGCGCGGTGGCTCAGACCCCGGGGGCTCGGACGGGAATGCGGACTGTGGCCACTCAGCAGCTCTCCGTGACCGGACACGGACTCATGGCTCACTCCGTGCAGGTCGCCAATATTCTCCATCGACAGCTGTGCGTTCATGATCCGGGCAGCGCTGTGGACAAACCATCTATCTGACCTACCGCAGTTAGCTGATGTCCAGAAGTCTTCACGTCCAGTAAAGTTCAATTTTCTTTTGTTGCTTTTTTTTTCTTCTTGCAGCAGCCTCCTCTCTTATCGCTGTCCTTATATTCACCTATTTGATTTTTCTCTTACCTCTGACGCTATTTTGCAGAATGGAAACTCCTTTTCCGAATCCTTTTTCCGTTATATTTTTGTGTTTTTTTTTCTTTTTCTTAATTTCCTGATTCTCTTTATAATTCAAGCCCCCCCACCGCCAACCAGCTGTCCTTGCGCTCCGGTCGGGTGCCGCGCCATCTCTCTAGTTGTGTGTCTCCAACCACTCTTCCACCGCAGCACAGATCACCGTCTACACATGCGCACTAGGGACACCCATCTCCTCCCATACTCTCTCTCTCTCTCTCTCTCTCTCTCTCTCTCTCTCTCTCTCTCTCTCTCTCTCTCTCTCTCTCCCTCTCTCTCACGCGCACATCCACCGCCACATTGCTCTGACGTCAGCTACCTTATTAAGGAAGGGAGGTATCAAACCACCTGCTAAAAGCTGCTCTCCCCGATAACCCATATTCAGCAGCCTATGGCCTTTACTGAAATGTTAAAAAATGCAAATAGACGGATCTCTAATAAAATCCTCACAGAATCGACCCATGGAAATGGGCTGGATGCAGCGTTTAATGTTTAATTGTCAATTGCTATTTAGAAAATGTTAAATTCATTAGGGCTATAATGAGGCTTTACCTTCAGTCCTCCTTAAATTATTAAGTGCAAATGAAGTAGTCTAAACTTCCGGGTTCATTTGGAGTTGATTTTTAACTAGTGTGGTCTAGGATTCAAAACCTCCAATGAAAACACACATAATTCTTAAGCAGGAAGCAAAAAAAAAAAAAAAGAAAAAAAAGAGGCACAACAAATTGCAACAAAGCATTATAATTTAATTAGTAGCCACAGGGCTGCCAGTAAAGTTATATTCATAGACATCACATGGATCCATTCTTTCATTATTAGGCTACTTCAGCTGCACCACCCTGCCCCCACAGCCCTGCCAAGTATGTGGCGGTTTAACCAAACGAGGAAGACTGTAGTACCTTCTCTTTTGATAGAAAAAGATGAGCAGATGTGTCTATTGTTCAACCATTAGGCTTAACGAACCAAGCCTAGCAGTATGTGTGTGTGAGTGCATGCGCATGCACTTGTAGGTACGTGAGGACGCGCACACGCTTGTCCTATTTGGACATGGAGCACATTTAAATATGAAATTTGAGAATTATTTAACTATTAAAAAAATGGCTTATACGCTATGATATAAAAAACACCAACACATCTGTTTTTTTATTTACACAAAAGAGGAATTTTATTTTTGTTGACAGAGACGTCCAAATAAGACGAATACACACATTCACAGCATCTCTTTAAAATCCAAGGCCATGGAGGAAAATGACAGGCTGACACATAACAGGACTGATGTCTCTGTGTTATTGTAGAGCATCATGCTGCGTGAGTGTCAAACTCCCAAACCTGCAAGCCTGATAAAAGCCGGCCCCTGCTTACATGTCAGGGGCCGTTTAGCTTAATAGAGCGGTAGCGCAGAGCGTCCTCAGCCGGCCGAGGTGACAGCTTGCAGCGGTCAGTGTCCTGCTGGACCCCCTGCTGAATGAGGGACATGTCAAAGGTGACGCTTCAAGACTCCCAAAGCCAACATCTGCGGGGGGACAGATTAACCTTTCAGACTTTTCCCTGTCCTGGACCTGCTAGGGGCCCCGCATCTGTCAGGGTCCCCACAATAGGCCCAGCGCTCGGTTGAACGAGTTAAATAAAAGAAAAGAAAAAAAAGAGAAGAAGTTAAACTGTCTCTGATGTGAAGTCAATGTCAACGGCGTGTGTGTGACGTGTGTCGAGACAAAAGGACACTAATTCCTCGAAGTGTGGCTGTCCAACCGTGTAGTCCAGTGCACATAATAGACTTTATAAAGGCAAGCAAATACAACAGCGAAACAAAAACACTGAGAGTATAATTACATATTAATATTAAAACAGTTGATGAAGAGCACCGCGTTAATAGGAACCCTACACTTTAATTTGAATCCAATTTTTTAAAAAAATTGCATCCCCTAATATGCAGATTTTTTAGAGTACACCCAGTTTGACCTTATTAAGTAAAATTAAATCAGCCTACTCTCTTTCTCCAAGTGTGGCTCGAGTTATTATGTTTTCATTTCGACAGACACACAGAGACAAACGACATGTAGAAGGAGAGGAATATGAAAGGCCAAGGTTTGGCCTTACATGGCAGCAAACCTCATCTACACATTCTCATACGGATCGATAGGCTCCTGCCATGTCTGCACGGCCTGAGATGTGTGTTTATGTGTGTTGGCTCTCTATGGCCATTGTGCCGAGATAGGCCTGGCCCTACGAGCCGGTGACATTTGCTTTTGCAGAGAATATAAGGGACACGGTTTTCTGAGCACTCCTGAAAGAGGATGCATTGCAAGCGGAATTCAATTCAATTAGTACAAAGGAAACGCAGGCAGAGACCAACAAGCGCTGCAGAGCTTCGCAGATCCAACACACACGCTCGGATATGCAGAGCAGAGTGTGCCAGCCGAGTTTAACCCCAAATTAATAATAATAAAAAAGTCTGTGCCAGAGCAAAGTGAAGCCAGGCCGTGCGTTTTGTTGACAGGAACGGGCACCTAAAGGCACCGTGTCAATTACTTACAGGTTTCACACTGATTATTAATCAGGGGCATCATTCCTGTGAAGCCCGCAGCAGCATATCCGAGCTGAAACAATATAATGCCTCGCAGAGAGGACAGTGGATCAATATTTCGGCAGCTCTGCAAAGTGACACAGCGTTGCAAGCGTTATAGATGTTGAAAACGACAATTATGGCTTGTTTAAGAAAAAAGCCTTTACTAAATGGCATCTGGTGAAACTAAACTTTTATAAATGAGGCTCCTTGAGCTTGGCCTATATGGACATTTACGGCGGATGAAGCCATATGACACGAGGGCAGATGCATGTGGAAACTGAATTAGCCTTTTGAAAATAAATCAGACTGCTCTCGCTTTATCCTTTTGAACCCATAAACTAATTTATTGGTTCACCTTTAAAGTCTTGAGTTCCATTAATATGGTGCCTCTCTAAATCTAGATTATATGATTTATTCTTAAATACATCCGAAAAATCAAGATTTATTTTTTTTGTGGGAAATACAAATATGATGAACGTTTAAAATACCTGAAAATATATGAAATGATTCCTTCTCTGCGCAGTTTTCTAAAAAATATGTGCGTTGCAGTGCTGGTGACTGGCCTTTACAGCATATTTGAAGTATAGGCCTTGAAAACACACCACACCGCGCCAATCAATACTGAATACAATTATAATTCCTGGAGGAACTCAGGCTAAAGCTTTGATTTGTCGGAATAAACAAACCTAGAAATATACGTTTTTTATATGTATTTCGTAACATTTTATATATAAATACAGATTATTTTATATTTGAGTTATGCTATTATTTAAATGAGCAAGACTTATTTCTTAAAGGAAAAGCCTCGAGCTTGCTTATATAAATTAAAATATGACGCTGTTTTAATATATTTTGCTTTATTCTAAGGGTCAAAACAAGCAACGTTAATTAGAGAAATGTTATTTCACTGACAACCAGCTATCAGACAACAAGCCGAGATAACATTAAGACCTAAAGAGAGATCATCTCCGTTTTAAGCTTCTACAGTTGTAAATCCCTTATAAGAGCATTTGAGACGAACTGCCTCAAGTTTTCTAAGTAAAATCACGAGCGAATAACCTGAACAAACAGGAATAAATAAACCTCCATATCTATATTTATAAAATGACTGATTGAAGTTTCTTCTCTTTGATTAAGGAATTTACTTATTTCCTCCCTAATTAATAAAATGCCATCATGGCCGAGCAGCAGATGCCGTACCTGCTGCCTTGCTCACGGGTAAATCAACTGCCTCTTCCCTTGTGTTATTCCGCGTCACTTGCTCTGATTCGTGCACTCATGTGAAATTAATAAGGCATCACTTTACATTAAGGTGTCCATATGCCGCCCAATTACTCCCTGTAACTTTGGCGAGACTCCAATTATGACAACAAAACCGTGTTAACGATAGCCAAACCAGCCCCAGCAGTGATGCACCTCCAATTCAAATGACTTCTTACTCAGACACGCTTTGGGGAAATTAAAAAGCGTTCTCCAAATGTCTGTTGAGTTTTCTAAAAACTTCAGTTCAGATATATATTTTTATATGTGTTATATTTTTTTTGGTTTCCTTATTTCTGCATGTTTTAAGCGTGTAAGTAAAATATTCTGTCCTGCTGTTGGATCAATTCTCACTGCTCATTGAAAATATTTGACACACTGGGAATCTGTTAGGATAATTGGATTGGTTATAATTATTGCCATGGTTACTGGCAAAAAGAACGATTTTCACAGTTTTAACTTTGCAGCTTTCCTCTATAAATACATTCAAATTAAAATAGGGCTATCCTCTCGAATTTTGGGCCCAATAATTAGGGATTTTTTTAAAACCATAAGACTTAACTTATTGCGTCAAATTAGATAAACATTTTTCCATCTGGTATTGACGTGAGGGTGGGGCTGATTTCCAATAAGAGACTTGACAACATGTTTTTTTCCGGTGCATCGTTGTCTCTGCGCCTCAAATAAACAAATTCACGCTCGTCTCTCAGAAGAAACACTTTTCTGCCTCACATAAATACATTTACATTGAATTTATTTTTTACTGAACTGAATAGCTTTGTCTGAATCCTGAACTGTGTGTGTGCACAGCTACAGTTGATCATACTGCACCAATTAAGCATTATCAGCGATAGTTTTGTTTGTGTCTTAGTATAAAGGCAACTTTCAGTAAATTAAGCCTGCATTATAGAAAATACCACAACCTGACTCTATACACAGGCAGGGCTGCATTGTGCAGAAAATCAATTGGTAATCCGTTATAATATTGGCCACAGTGGGCTTGACACTACATTAGAATAACTGTATTTAATAAAGACGACTTTTTTTTTATTAAGGAAACTATCCTTCAGACAACTTATTTGGCCATAATCTGATGACAGTATGCAGATATTAGGTTGAAATGTGTCGCAGCTGCTGTAAGTTTATGTGCAGACGCATCAAGCTGCAGAGAAACAGTCTGATGCTCGACTTGGACAGCACTCTTTTTGTCCACGTCTCTTCTCAACAGGGTGCCAGGGTGCAAAATGTCTGCATTTAAACTCCTCTTCTTCTGCGCCACACACACACACGCGCGCGCGCGCACACACACACACACATGCACGAACGGCGCACACACACACACACACGCTCACACTGTAGTCCCCGACTTTACCGCAGGATCCTATTCTGTCATGCATCTTTAACAGCCGCCCAGCTCACTCCCATACACCAGCGCACAAAACGACAGGGCTCGAACATCAATTTACATCAACTCTTTAACTCCATCATACGAGTTACAAAACCCAGAGGATGCGCTCACATCCGCGCGTCTCCTCCGTGTGTGTGTGTGTTTCTTCCCGTCCCACCCTCTCCCTCGTCCTCCTCCTCCGGCTTCCAGCTTTCTCCAGAGCTGCCAGAGTCCCAAATCCTGAGCGAGGTAAACATCCTTAAGCCGCTGCATGCGTCTCCGTTTCCAATCTCAAATTATCCGTTCCGCAAAAAAGCCTCTCTTTTCCTTCTCCGGTGCCGTGCTTCTCTCCGTGCTTTTCTCGATGCAGACGCATTTGAATAGCTGGCCGGTGTTGTTATGGATCCGTGCGCACTGAAAGAGAATCAGTATGCAAATTGTTTCAGTATCAATCGAAAGGTTCGATCCGCCTGAGCGTCAGCCCCTTTGGCACGAGAGGCTCCTTTGCTGCATAAATGTTTATAATGATCCCATATATTAACAGACACACACACACACACACACACACACACACACACACACACACACAGACGAGAGAAAATACTTGACTATTATTAAGATGTAACTAAAATGTTGTTTTGCAGGATAAATAAAAATGTAAATGTAGTGATGCAGATTGCAGGGGGATGTAGATTGTGTCTACATGACCATGACTTAGACTTAAATACCTTTTTATTAGTGAAATAAACTCACACACAACCAGGGTCTAGGCTATCATATACTAAACTATTTATATTCCACAATTAATATTTAATCTTTAATTGATTTAATTTTTCTGTCATCACTGGAGGTTATGTATCCGTGCCTTTGTGTTGAATTTTTGTTCTGTATCACAGTTTAAAACTGAAAACTGAAATCATGTTGTTTGTTTTGCACAGTTTTGCAGAAACAAAACAACTGTCATCCCTTGTCTTGTTTTGACATGAGTCATCGAATGCTGAATAATGAGATATAAGCCCTGTTGTATGACTTATAGCAGTCATATGGTTTGAATAAAGTAGCTCACAGTGACAGGTTGTCATATTTTCAAACATGCTTCTGTCATATTCTGATAATCTTACAGCTGCACAAAATGTAGCCTATAGAGGGATTAAACAGTGCTGATAACCACAGCAGAAAAGAAGCACCTGGGTAAGGATGGATTAGAGAGAGGAAATAAAAAGGGTAAAGGTAAAAAGAGGCAATCAGGTGAAAAATATGAGAGCAGTAGAAGAGGGGGGGAGTGAGGAAGAGGAGTAATGTTGAAACGCACAGAAAGTGGACAGTGGATCTGAGAGTTTAAGCAATCAAGAGCAGGACAGGCAAGATGAAGGAAAAAAGAGGAAGGGCAGCAAGAGGTGATAGGAAAGGCTATGGTGAGGGCAGGGAGAAGGAGAGCGTGGTCAGGAGGAGATAAAGCATAGAGTCCGTTATCCATCTGTCCCAGGGTTAGAGTTTGACCAGCTGAGGGGGTCAGGGGTGAAGGGTCGGCGACCCCCTTGGCCTGAGGGCTCCGTGGTCAGTGCGCTGGCAGATACACACTGGGGATAGGATTATAAGGTAAATAAAAAAAGGAGGATGATTTCATGGGGTTGTTCTTTTGCAGATAGAGCATCCAGCTCACAGATAGAAAGATTTTATTAGGATTAATTCTTCAGTGTCAGAAAATAAGGTGAAATGTGTTTGTTGATTTTACACCCCAGTTAGATGGTTTACTGCACGGCCTTTTAAATGTTTTTAATGCAAAATGTAATTTATGTACGCACTGAATACTCTTAATTATCTCTCTGTTACTCAATATGTTCAATGCTGTTGATAAACATGGTCACCATTTCATGGCTGTTCAGGAGCTTTCACTCATATCATCCTGACCTTCAGCAGATCATCATGTCATGTAATTGGAGAGGCTTAAATTTACAATTTTTCCTAAGCACTTTATGGACTTCTTGTGCATTTTGCCAAAATTGTTTGACCACAATTTACAGGGCCTTTAAAACTAATATGATAGATCAGATGTGTAATATCCTCAATAATATGAGGAGATTGTATACTGTTAAAAAAACAAACAGGCCTTTTAGCTTTTTATGAGTTTTATTAGCTTTTACTTTAGTGATTTGACATGTAATTTATTGTCTTTCCGGTTGTGAAAGTTAAATTTGGTGTGTATCGACTTATATCTTCATATGAATCTCCCAGTTGTCCAAGTTCCAAATGAAACGTTAAGATACAATGCTCTCTTAATTGTTAAATGTGTCATTGCCACAATTATAGATAAGACATCTCTTTATTAGAGTTATTTTATTATTAAGTTCACATTATTAAGAAAAAACAAGTAGAGACATTTCTAAAAGGATGTCCTCTGATTTAACACAAGTACAGTATTAGTGTGTAAAAGCTCAGAGGTGGATATCCCTGTTTAAACTTTAATACTGCTTTGAACAGGAGTGTCCCTCTTGATCAGTTAAGATCCTCTCAGCCACTTATAGGAAGTGCCATATTTAATAACTAGGTTCCACCTGTTAAAAGTGATGTGCACACAGTGCACAGTGTGTGCAGATTTAACAAGGCGCTCAGTGGTTAGGTCAAGGATTGCTGTCCTTTACTTGTGCCTGAAAATCTATATCTCAGAAAGGGGAAGGATTATATATTTTATGTCAACAAGAGACTGTCTTCTCCTTTGTGTGTGTGTCTATGTGTGTATGTCTGTGAGCGGCTTACCGTTGTGCACAATAGGTCTCAGCATGTGTGTATGAGGAACTGTGTGTGTTGATGTGTATGTTTCTGTGAGTGAGAAGGAAAGAGACTTCATAGATGAGGGTGTGTGCTACAAGGTGCAGGAGGTCAATGTTTCCAAACCTTTATATAAACAGATAAACTTATTCATGAACTTCAATATACAACTTTACATATTCTCACCTGACGCCTGACTCATACCTCTCATTCAGTCAACATGGACATTACATTTTCTCACTGTTCACTGACACTTTTTGAAGGAAACACTTTGCCATATTTTGCAGGCAAATAGAAATATTTTGCTAACAAAACCAATAATTAGTTTGAAATCCTGCCAAGATTAATCAGAGAATACACAGTGAAATTTTTAGTATCAGGCAGAGACAAAATAGTTAATCAGTAACTTGTCACAAATGTATTTGAAATAAAAACAAAACCAACTGCTGCATGTGCAATATTTGTTTCTGTTCGTTTGTGCAATAGCATATTATAAACACAATAGGTTTCAGTTGATAACCTTAATAAAAATGTTGAACTAATAAAACTTTCAGCCCGAAATTGGAGGCCAAGATTACAATGATGCCAGCAGTATCTCTTATTTTATCAGTTTCCACTCCTCCAACTGTCCAATTTGACATTCAGTATTACCTGTTGGTATCTTCGCTTGTTGTCCAGCAATGGCCATATACTATAATCATACCTTTAATATGCAGTTTCAGAAGAAATATTGTATATTTCAAATCTTATTAAAATTAATACATTTTTACCCCAGGAAATTAATTTAATTTATTCCAATCTGCTTGTTTGCAAGCATTATGAGTGTGTGCTGAACATGTGCTTCAGAGTCAGTGCAGGTGAGTGCAGTCTGTGAGTCATGTGTTCATGTGTGTTGACAAAATGTGAAACGGATGATCTTTGTCGTCAATTTTGTGCATTTATTTTGTGTGATGTACGAGTTTGCACTGATCATGACCAACCACAATGAGTGCAGTATAAACAGGTGTGTTTCTATGTTTGTGTTTGAATGTGTGTGTGTGTGTTTAGGGGTTATGTGGGGGAAGGGGGGGGGGGGGGGGGGGGGCACTCGGGGGGGGGGGGGGGGGGGGGGTAGGAGGGATTAGTAGGGAAAGTGGCCGGGGTAGGGACAATGATAGCTGCATCTAAAAGAGGATTACATGGGTTCCCCTGTCATCATGTACCTGCCATTATGGGATTACGGACAGCGCTTCCACCTTTTCCATTCAACATTGTGGAACAGGGCGAAGCCTTCAAAATACCACTGCACTTCTACAAACTCAAAGCCTCACCAAGTCAGAATGAAGGGGTGGTCCTGTTGAGGTCAACACATAGAGTACAGCACTAAAGCTGCCAGTTGGAGTTTGGGGGTTGTTACAGGTCTGGATCCCACTGTGTTAATCCCAGCTAACACTGTATGCACTTATGATAGTGTATGGATAAAAATGCTCTCCAAGCAGCATGTTTGGTGATTCTGACAGTGAGCATCTCATAGACACACGGAGAGAGAGAGAGATAGAGAGATGCAACTGGTGAAAGAAAGCACCATTAAAACTTCCGGTACAAACTGTGCTTTTAGTAGATGTGGAAAATTTTGGAATAAAAGGGCTCCATTATGCACCCAAACACACACACACAAGTGTCTAATAAAATCCCATCATTGACCAATACACACAAGAACGCAAAACATGCTGACAAATTCAATTATAGATCTGTTATACAACTAAAACCATATTAATGTGCACGAGTCACATACTCGAGATATAAACAGACACTCGAGATATAAACAGACACACATTTTATGCGAGAAAAAAAATGAATAGTGCTTTGATTGCCCACCACACACACCCACACACACACACATACACAAACCCTCTCTACAACAGTGAATACTGATTTGGCACAGTCTCTCATGATATCTATTGTTCATTAGTCATTGTTATCCCGCTTTGATGTAGCTGTAATGGGCTTTAGATGTGTGGACTGGCTCCATAAAGACCCCTGTTTAGTAACGGCCACAGTTTAAATGCTCTTAATGTGCTGCTGAGGTGTGGGGAGGGGCCAGGAGCTGTAAATCACAGAGAAGGGGGGGGGGCTGAGGGGAGGAGGAGCTGGGGTGGAGGTGAAGAAAGGAGCGATTGGAGAGGAGAGGCGAGGAGAGGAGAGCAGGAGGGAGGGGATGAGGTTCAGGGACGAGGGAATGGAATCTGTGTGTGTGCATTCTGACGAGGCGGAGAGCCTCCCTCCGAAACTGCAGATGTGTTTACACAGCACAGGTTCACACAGTCGCTCATACAAGTGCACGCACACACACACACACACACACACACACACACACACACACACACACACACACACACACACACACACACAAACCTCTAGTTAAGGTCCTCCTGTGTCGTGTTCATGCTTACAATGAGTTTAGCATTGAGTTCGGCTACAGGGGATTAAACTAACGTAACTGTGTGTGTGTGTGTGTGTGTGTGAAGGTGTGTGTCTGTATGTGAGATCTGTCCTGTTCCCAGTAGGGCCCAAGTAAACAGACAGAGACAGCTATCAGCCTCTCCATTGTTTTCATCTGATCACTAATCTTCAATGGTTAAATCATTATCCATCTACCACCTTAGCAAAGGGCCAGGCAAACACTACTGGTCTGTCACCAAGCAGCACTAGTCCTTAATATGTTACTGACACACACACACACACACACACACACACACACACACACACACACACACACACACACACACACACACACACACACACTGAAGGGCACATACAGTATACATACACACAATCTATAAGTACGAAGTGCATGTATCTAAATATGTTCACATCAATCACACACACACACACACACACGCATACATACAATTACACATGCACGTAGGCATGTATAAATGTATATATACAGTATATGAATGTACACACACACACCCACAAACACACAAAGAGAGAGCGTTGTTGCCATCTCCGGGTTTGAGGGGCCTCCATCACTCCCAGCAGGATACTGGGGCAAATCTAATTGCAGGTAAATGTACAGTGCTGCTCTCTGTGGCTCCTGTGTGGAGAAGATGGGAGGAGAGGCCCAGCGACATGGTTAGTATTGGTCGGGATGACTGATCGGCCCTGCCCTAACTACATTAGACTGTGGAGAAGTGGCTGCCCCCCCCCCCACCAACCCCCTCCTGCTGCTCTGCTCCCCTTCGCTCCTTCAGAGATGGCAGAGGTAGTCGGTGGGGCTTTGGTGGGGCTATGTGGGGGCGTTGGGCGTGACCCATCCCCGCCGCGGATCATTGCATATCAACCTCCAATAGAGAAGCCCACGGTTGATTGGAGCATATTAGCAGGCTGTGGGCTGGAGGTAGTCCAGGCCCAGTGGAGGGCTCTGCCATCTAAGATCTGATCAGAGGTTATTAGCAGTAAAGAGCCACTGTGGATGAGGGGAGGAGAGACATCATTTACAGGGTCAGAGCCTGGCCGCACAGAGCCGGCTGGGCAGTGCACATGCACAGAAAAAACACACTCAGGGCGGCACACACACACACACACACATACTGGACAGTAAAGGGCGGCTCATTACTCAGTAAGAGCTCAGGTTTCCAGCGTAGACCTCTCCATTAGACCCCCAGTTAGGGAGAAATGAATGGCTGTAGCTTCTCCGCACTCATAAACCATCCAACCATCCACAGCAGGAGAAAATGAGATACAAGTAAAAGGAGGGAGGGGATCTTAGAGGTAGTGTGTGTGTGTGTGTGTGTGTGTGTGTGTGTGTGTGTGTGTGTGTGCGTGTGTGCGCAAGAGGGCTGAGGGGTCCTCAGGGTCTTTGAGATGGAAATGTCCAGCTGGCCGGCCGTCTGCTGCCTGACCCCTGAGCTCAAGGTCAGAAGCCAGGGCCCCCAACCAACCAGCCACTGACCAACACGCACACATACAGTAAACTGACACACAGCAGACACACATACACACAATATCCATGTGTTTGTATGTGTGTATTTATGTGTGTGTTTTCGGAGAGAGAGGAGAGGGAGCATGCACTCGGCCGTGTGCGTGTAATTGATCATTTAATCTGGCTGACATCATAATCCCCGACGCGTGTTTAACTAACTGGCTGACCAGCAGAGGAGCAGAAGGGCTGAGTAATTATCTCATCTGGATACATTAATAACGAAGCATCACTCACCGTTACCTCGGCTCCATCGGACCTGAATCAATCACAGCGAATCAGTGAAGTGTGTTTGTGTGTGTGGAAGAGAGAAAAGAGAGCGTGCGCATATGTGTGTATTCATTATTGTGTATTAGCACGCATGTTTGGGGAAGCTGCATCGATGCGTTGCGCCTCTAAGCAGACTGTCGGCCATCACACAGCCCAACCTGCGAGCTGGAGAGAGCTAAAATGGAGACCGGTGCATGTGTGTGTCGGCTTCTGTGCCTCTGCAGTATCGTATTGGTGTATGGATTTGTTGGAAAGCCAAAACGCTCAAAAAATGAACCACAAATCAACAATATTGGAGGGGAAACAATCAATGAATTTAATAGAGAGATGAGAATATGAGAAGGATATGTGGTGTGCATCAAGGAACGGGCATATCGTTTTGTTTCAAACTGAAGTGCACATTCAAAGCCAATTGCTCAAAGGACAGAGATCCACACAAATGGCAATCAAATTAAATGGCAGCTGAAACAAAGAGAAGCGGACCTAAGCATTTGTCCTTGTGTTTGTGTGTGTGTGTGTGTGTGTGTGTGTGTGTGTGTGTGTGTGTGTGTGTGTGTGCGCGCGCCCATGAGGGTCTTAGGAAAATTATTGCTATTGATTTAAGGCGGAGAAATGTGGAAATGTTACCAGATGGGACATTTAGCTGTGAGTGGCTCCGGATGAGACGAGTCATCCTCGAAAGGCCAGGGCAGAGAGATGCAGCGAATGCACATCAAAACATAAAATGCCGTCCAGACCTCCTCTCAGGATGAATCCAGCATCAAAATTGCAGGTATATTTATTCATGGTCATGAAGATTTGGTATTTGTATTGGATTCAAGATGTCTGGAATTTGCTGAAACATACAACAAACAATACAGTCCTGTTTAAATTAATAATTTTCATACATTTTATAGATGCAAGTTGTGTTACGTGAATTACAGATAAACTACACGTGCACAGTTGCTGCCACATGTAATCAGTGTATCGAATGCTCAGACAGTGAGTGGGTCTAAGTAAACAAAGTGTGCTGTGTGCTTACAGAAGGCACCACACTGCAATCAGAAACCGACTTAAACAAACATTCCTTTTTGTGCAGTCTGAAAAAAGTCTGAAAATTACATACCCAAATTAAACAATGTTTGCTGTTCTTGGACTCTTTTGATCACAGTCTTGATCCTGGTCTTTTCTGAAAGGTAACTCTTTGGAGTTCACTAACAAAACGTCAGACTTAGTCTAAGTGATACTGAAGAAATTTAACAAAGGCACAAATGAGGTGGAAATGTCTATTTCTGTTTTCATTTCGGTTTTGTATGCACCCCTTTTACAAAATAAGCAGTTGTTGCAGTGACATTGATTAAATTATTAAAATGATTTACACCGATAGATTTGTGATGCTTTGTGTCCTCAAACCATGTAAACTTTGTCAGCCTCATGTTGTCTAAAATAAGCTAACAAACCCTCATATTAACCCTCATCCTTCCAACATATTTCACATACAAGGACTACCGACTGGGAACCCCAGGAATAAACTACTGTAAGAAACAACCATCATAGCAAACTGTTAATTTATTTCTTCTGAAAACATTATTTATTATGTAATTAATGTCATCTGAAAAACAAAAAAACAGATTATTTTAAGAAAGTTACAGTTAATTTGCATTTTGTGTAAAATGAAAAAATATACTTTCCTTTAATACAAATTGCAGTTTTTATCTTTTATCCCAAGCAATCTTTCCAGAAAGCCTTCAAAATGACTGACAGAGTGCTCCTACCCCCTGATAGTGTGTGATACTTTAAATTAGAACCCATGGCAAATATGAACTCAATAAATATTTCTGTCTATTAAAACGGCATAGGCTGAATTGGGAGCATTGGACTGGGGCCCCCCAGGACCCTAATACATTGGTATTTTTAAAAAGCACTAATTAAAGCAGAAACAGAAAACAATGCTATGAAGTCATTAGGAACAAATTGATCAACAAAGCCATGAAGAATTGGAATGATAGAATAAAGCACCCGTGAGATATGACAAAAAGTATACCTCTGGGGTCTGTGGGTACCCCTGTTGGTAGGATTAAGGTTAAAGTCAATGCTTGTTAATGTAATAAAGATCTATTTTTAAAGAAATATAGTCATAGTCAATAACTCAAGCAAGGGCATGGTACATCATCATAAGATGAATGCTTCACAGCTGCTTTCGAATGAATGAATGTCAAGTTTGAGCTATTACATGCAAACAAACTTTAATTGCAGTGCTTATGAATGCATACATCCTAATTCCTATCCAAAATAATCCTCAAAATGTTCACAAAAATGACCTGTAAAACAAAGTTAAAGTTTTACTGTATCAAACCCAAATCACAAATAATTTTTTTTGGGAGCTTTTATTCACCCACAGAAAGTTTTTCAGTCAAACTCTGCTATTCAAACATGCTGTGCAGTTGTATAAGTTCATTCCTTGCAGCAGCTCCCAGCAGCTAGTGTGATCATCTCTGAGCAGTGACCGGAGTAACGGAGAGCTCAACACCCTGCAGGCTTCTCTCGAGAAGCAGCCTGATGTTAGAGGCTCCCTCTAATCAATGAACTTCCAGTCCCGCCTCTGTAACCTCTGCAGGGTGAGTTGTGTTTTTAGAGCAGATTGTCCCTTTAACTGTCCGTTCTCAGTGACCACTGACCGCTGTCCGTCTGTTCTGGTTCACATTAGGAGCCTCTCAGTAGAGCTGTTCAGATTACACCAACAGCTCAATAGAGACAAACTCAGCATGCTGCAGCTGACATGCACACACACACACACACGCGCGCGCACACACACACACAGACACACACACACACAGACACACACACACACACACACAGTAAACTGTATATGAACACACAACATGCCTGCACATAGACATTAATTTCATTTAAGTGCACCTACACACATCTGGAAACATGCACACACACACACTCACACACACACACACACGGACACAGACACACACACACAAAGAAAGCCTGGCAGTCTGGTGTTCTTCAAGTTAATTTGACACAGAATCGATTTGATCCCTCGTCATCTCAATAATGATAGAAAAGATGCTAAATGCAATAGAATCTCTGAAATCTAATATTTTGGGGTCAAATCGTTTAATGAAGAGCAATCTGACTCTGGACTTTCACCGTTCCTATTGCATCCTATCTATTAGGATGTTGTTTTTCCAGATGCTTTGTTGGAAGACTGTAAGCTTAAAACGATACTGCAAAATTGTCTTAAGGACCTGTAAGCAGACTGTCCTCAATAAACAATTACATTTTACATTTCAGGCATTTAGCTGCTTGAGCTCTTACCTGGGGTGAGTTAAGGGCATAATCCAAATAACAAAACAAGAGTCTCAACAAAACCAAAACCAGCTATAATACACACATTGATTGACAGGTATTTGACAGAAATACATGGACAAACACCAGATAACTAAATCTTGAAATTTATTCATGTTTTTTGTCGATGTCAAAGGCTAATTTACATTAGTCATGTTCCAAAATACAGCAAGAAAAAACGCTGTCAGGTATGTGATTAGATGGTAAAAATATTACACTTTTGGGGTTTAAAATGTGTGTTTGGGGGACAAGCATAAATTATGGTTATAGATTAAAAGCACAATAAGTATTAACAGTACTAAATGTTACAGTAATATAGATTGGATGAAATACTGCATGACAATAGCCTTCAAATGTGCTAAATGATGCCAAATTATCATTCAAAAACATATTTTTGTGATGAATTGGATCATTGGATAAAACAGACCTCAAGGTATATGCATCAGTATTACTTTTGACACACAGTAAGAAACAACCCTTTGGCTGAGATGTATTATTATAGAGGCTGATAATAGCTGTGCTTGTGTGTCTGAGCTGCAGCTTAGTGAAAAGGGACCTTTGAGTTGTTTATTTTCACAATCATGTGCAACAATCATACCTTAACGTTATATGTGAGTGCTTTGTGGTATGTGTGTGTATGTGTGTGTGATTACCCATGCTGTTATCAGCGGCAAGCCACCATTCACTCCAGCTGAAATGAAAGGTTTTCCTCTGTCACAAAGCAGTTTCTTTGTTTCCATGGTGCTATGATTCTGTCAAAATCCTAGAGAAAACAGAGGGGGGAGTGAAAAAATCAATGTCCCCCATCACCAACAGCAGTCTTAGCCTAGCAGGCTGTCACCATGCAAGTACACACGCCAACACATGCATACACAGACAGTGGGAGACACAAAAACATATAAAAGTAACGCTTCTGACTTAAAGGGGACCTATTATGTTTTTCCTTATTTTCAGTCATATATATAATGTTACAATGTTGGATGTTAAAAGTGGCCAAAGTGTCAAATAATGAGGTAAACGTATGTAGAAGTAATCCCTGTGAGCAAAAAACTTAGGCTTCAGACTGCTCTGAATGCTCGGTTTGCTGAACAAGGAGCTCCAAATATCTCCATATATTGTTGTGTTGACCAGTTTTTAGCGCCCATAACAAAGCTCTGCAAATTCAGTGAGGAACACGTTTCACTTCCTGTTAATTCTTTATGATTAAAGTCTGCTGTTATTTAGTCATTTAAAACCTTTTCATATCAAAAAGCAGGAAATGTTGGGTTAGTATCGGCAGTAACTTAACACGACTCTGATACAGCTGCCCCTTCGCAGGCTTCCGGAAAGCCAATCAGGGCAGAGTGGGCTCATCAGGAGGGGGCCTTAAAGAGACAGGAACTAAGACTGCCTGTTAGAGACAGAGGCTGAACTGAGGGGCTGCATAAAGGGCCAGTATAAGATAAATAAAGGAGTTTTTTGAACTGTGAATCATGAAGAGCTACTCTACTGGAGTCCCAGAATAAAAATATAGAACTGCAAATGAGCATAATAGGTCCCCTTTAAATCTGTTCATTAAAATTTTTCATTGAAGGAAGTGGACAACAGTGTATCTTGGATATTTTTGATAATAGCAGAATGCTCGAACCTGTAACGATCCCAAGAGGCTAAAATGGAGAAGTCTTCTATCTTTTTGTAATTCCCCAATAACCAGTAGATTCACAGCATATTGACAGTAGCTGCCTGCGGTGACTGAGAAGAGCAGGGAATGTAATTTACTCTCACACTCTCATATCTCCCAGCAGGTCTTTGTCATTAAAGGTTGAGTCTGGTAGACAAGAAACAGGTCAACAAAATATTCTGAGAGAATATAGATCCTGTAGAGTTACAGGATAAGGCGTGAATTATTTGTCCTTTATCATGTTGTATGTCTGTTTTAAGCTGAGATAAAAGGCAATGACAAAGCATGCATGAGCCTTGATATTGAAAAGAAACAAATTCATTCAAAATCTTTACAAGGCTCTGTGATACATGAAAACTGTGGAGAGAGGTAGACTGCTTTTTGAGTGGCCACAGCGTGTCGCACTACACAACAAAACACCAGTTTCACAGAGTGGAGATAATTGAATTTTTTTAGGATTATTATTTAAAGCGGCAATAATTAATTTTTTTATATTGACAATGGGTCACATGATAACCTGTATGTGAATTGAGTAGCTCACAGTGATGAACCTACAGAGAATTATCATCAGCTTTTTTGGTGTCTTTCAGCTCATTGTTTTGGTTTTACAGCTCACAACTTTACTATTCTGGTTCACTCTCACTGCTCTTATCAGCGTTGTTTTCAGCCACAATAGCCAGTTATTTTTCAGTGAAAAAGCTCTAAAGATTGACTGTATGCTACCTGCTCAGCAGAAAAAGACAGACAGACAAAGTCAGTGACTATGGCTAGGGAACATAGTGGAGCATTTACCAGCTAAAGAGTCAGATATTCCTCTCCCTTCGCTCGTTTCTCATGAGTTGGTGCAGACCAAAAATAGAGCTAAAAGGATGATGAACATTGGACTCTAAATAAAAGATAATGCTGCACATTGTATATATAAGTATATCTAAAGACGTTTCTACTGAATCCAAAGCCAAGAAATAGTAGTTGAAAGTGTTGACATACTACAGGTCCTTGAGTTTTTAAAAGAAGAAATACCTCATACTGTATTTGTTGCTCAGTGCGAAAAGTGTTTGGGTTTTGTAATAAAATATATTTTTTAAACTAGATAACTCATTCAATGAATTTGTCATGAAAAGCACCATATTACAGTGTGAATGCTGGCAGATTTATGTGTTTGCCATTTGATTTTTATTCAGCATCCATAGATTCATTCAGAGCCACTGACACACTGAAAGTTGTACTGTTGATCACAAACAGATGTTGTGTTACTGTTAAAACTTACAGGCACAATTTAAGATTCGGTCTCATACTTCCAAAAACAAGTAAAATTGACAATTCTCTACGGGGCCTCTTTGGAGGCCCGAAAACTGTTCCTCCCGCTTGAAGACTGCCCAGAAGAAAGGATGCTGTGAAGTGTGTGTGTGTCTGTCTCTTCTGCCACTGACGGCTAATGTGAGGCCATTAGTATGTGTGTTTGTTTGTGTGTCCCTCTTAGAACCCCCTTCATGCTTTTAAGACACTCCTCAAGATTCGTCAAGGCTGTAGATACACACAATGGACAGTCTGGTTCATGGGCAGTTTGTGTGTGTGTGTGTGTGTGTGTGTGTGTGTGTGTGTGTGTGTGTGTGTGTGTATGTGGTTGTTTACAGTATGTGTATGTGTGTTCATGAAAGGCCACTTGCTGGTCTTCAAGGAAGCTCTCCGAAGTTGGAGACAGGCAGCCAGGACATCAAACCCCGTCATTAAAGAGGCTTTCACAGAAATAAAGAGGCAGGTGATGAAGATGATGATGAGGAGGAGTAATTAGGAGGAGATGAGAGGAAATGGATTCACTGCTTTTATCTCTTTAGCCCTTAAAGGCTAAAGTGAAGTCGTAAGAGTTTGGAGCAAGGAAATATGAGAAAAAGGGAAAAGGGAGAGTGAAAACAAGTAGATAGATAGATAGATAGATAGATAGATAGATAGATAGATAGATAGATAGATAGATAGATAGATAGATAGATAGATAGATAGATAGATACTGTACTTACAGACACTTGACACTGTCCATATACAGGATGCAATAGACATCTCAGGCAGTCAGATGTTGCTGTTCCTCCTATATTACATCACAGCTATAAATCTTGATTTCTCTCATTGATCACAAACAGGTTCTGCAAATACAATTTCAAATTTAAAAGCTAATGCACAAAAAGCTTAAAAAAATCAATTTTTATTCCACTAAAGCGGGCCCATATTGCGAGAAAGTAGACAAAAATCAAAGCCGATATATACATTTTCTCATGAAATCATTCCTTTCTGACCCACCGTAACGAAGTTCAAGAGAACATAAAGCGCATAGTTTTTTTGGAGAAATAGCAATGAGATGTAGTAGAAGTTTAGACCATTAGATTTATTACCCATGGGTCACGAGGAAAAACGCATGATGGGGAAAGTGAGGCATCCCATCTAAAAGAGATTAGAGACGCGTGAGCACTCCTCGGTGGGTGAGGTCATGCCCAAAAAACCATCACAGGCACCAAACTACACATAATAGCCCCAAAAAACCCAGCCACACACTCACTCTGTACACTCCTGTTTAGATCCGACACTGACTTAACAGTGACTTTCTTTCAGTGTGGGTTGAAAATAAATCGCTAAAATGGCTGATTCCTCAAAAAAAAAGTCTATTTTATTCATTCATCAATTTGCAAAGGGAATAAAAATGACAAATTTTACAAAAGTATTTCAGTGCTACTACCAATGCTGTCTGCTCTGATAACTATTATAACAGTAATACTACAACTAATAATCATAATTCAAAAATGAGTTACAAAGGAAACAGAAAACAAATACACAACATTATGTTAACTTTCAATTCACACTAAACACCGAATGAGTCCAGTTTCACCAATGAAGCTGAGTGAATGTGTTAAAAGCTGTTTGATCTGATCCTTCACACTCTGCGAACTTTCATATTCCTTTTGTGTCTTTGCTGATATAAAGAGTAATTTTCTAATAATAAAGAAAAACATACACTATGAGCTTTGTGGCGTGAAGCAAAATATCAAAAACACTTTCATCATTATGTGGACTGCTATTTGTACTGAGCACCTGAGAAGAGCGGTGCTATATAGAGAGCTTTTCTTTATTTGGTGTGGGCTTTATGTCTTTTAGTACGAGAATAGTGAGCAGAACCATTTAAGTTTATTTTAGTTATTTTATTTTCTAAGCTCTGCTGATGGAGTTTACAGTCAATAATATCACCTCTAATCAATTTGCATTGTGCAAGGTGCTTTGGCTCAGGTGGCAGAGGGCCTTGAGTGTGTTAAATACACTTTTGCTCTCTCCCTCCTTCCCTTGTTTCTGCATTTGTGTGCTCATGAAGGAGAAAGAGTGATGAAACAGTGGAGAAAGTGAGTGATGAACGGATAATGAGAGGTAGAGGATGAGAGGGGCCCATTTTGGGTTGGGTCAGAAGGATTGGAGGGCGGGTGGGGGGGGGGTGAATGAAGGGGTCAGTGTATAGGGTGGGGGTCTTTGGTCAGTAGGCAGTGATCAGAAAGAGAGAGAGATAATCAGAAAAAGAGAATGAAAAGACAAATGAGAGAAAGGCAGAAAAATATGAAGTGGAACAGTCAAAAATGGGAGATGAGCGGAAGCATGACAGGAAAGGATGATTGGAAAGAAAGTAAAAGAGAGATAAAGACTGAGAGAGAGAGCGATAGGAAAAAGAGAGAAGGAGAAAAAGAGAGAGAAGACAGGAGGGACGAGAGAGAGAGAGTCAGCATATTGATCGATCAGACCTGTCGGCAGCCAGACAGCCAGGGAGACGTCTGTCCTTGTGCTGCCACTCTCTGGCCTGCAGACACCTAACCCCCCCTGCTCCTACCGGGGTGGTGGCGTCAGACCAGGGGACTGTGCATGTGTGTAGGTGTGTGTATGCACTGGTGTCATGTGCGTGTGAGGCATGATGCATGTTTACGAGTGTAAGTACGCCCATGAGTTTCTATTTGGCATTTAACGTGTGTCCACAGTGTGTGTGTGTGTGTGTGTGGTTGTGTGTGTGTGTGTGTAGGCTGCTGGCCCTGTAGTCTGCCTGTCGGTGCCCTGTGTCTTCCAGGGCCTCAGGTGTGGGGTGTCTTCTCCTCCGTGGAATTAACTAGGTTCCAGTCAGGAAACTAATCTCACGCTCCCTGTCGCACACAGACGCATCTCAGGAGTATGGATTTTATCAATACAAAGAGCACCGAGCACTGAGGCAACACCAGAACTGTAGTCTTTTCTTGAAGAGCTGCTGTCATCCGCCAACATCCCCCCGCTCAACCCTCTCATCCCCATTTGGGATTTTGTCCTTATATAGAATTCCTTTCCTGGACAAGAAACAGCGTCTCAAGTGAATCTTCTTTGGCAGCAGAAGTGTGCAGAGACAATTCTGGCAGCTGCTTCAGCGGTGGAAAAAGTATTCAGATTCTTTACTTAAGTAAAAGCAGCAATAAAAAAATATGAACCATCACAAGTCCTACATTTAGAGTTCTATGTAAATGAAAATGGGGAAGCATTATAAGCAAAATGTACCTAAATCAGAATTATAATAGCCCCATTCAGTGTGTCATGGTATTGATTTATCAATGTGTGACCAGCAATTTTATCTTGTAGTTGGTCCAGTTGAAGCTAATTTACCTACTATTTCATTATTAAAGTTTGTTCTGTTAATTCTTTATATTTCATGAACCTCATTGTGCATAAAATAAGTATCTGCAAAGTATATACTGTATATATAAAGTACAATATTTTCTTTTAAAAAGTAATTGAGTAGAAGTATAAATTTGAACGAAATGAAAATACTCTAATAAAGTACAAGTACCTTGAGAATTGTACGTAAAAGGTCAGTTTACCCAAATCTTAAAACATGTTTTCTGACTTGACCTTTGTTGTATGAAGCCATGTATTTTGATTTGGTTTTTTTTATCCAAAACATACAATATTAACAGTTTTCCTTGGGATTACTTCTTCATCAAAAAGTAGTTCAAATCCAACCCTAAGGTTATTATTATTATTTCTATAAAAACTTACTATAAAAACATTATTTCTGTAAAAACATACTTGCTGTTGAATTTTTTAAAGGTCGTTGGTTCAATGCTGTGAGCAACACAAAAAAAAATCCTCACACCTAAATGGTGAAGGTAGAAATCTTAGAGACAGATATCTGAAAACCTCGGCAAATAAAACCAAAACTATCTGCATCACTAGAGAGGAAAAAAGTGAAATTAAAGTGTTTTTAGGTGGTGAACTGATCCTTGTACTTCATTACTTTCCACCTCTGTAATTTACTGTATGTAAAAATGTGTGTGTATGTATACGTATGTCATTCCTATGTGTGCGTGTCCAAACAATATCAAGGCATTACAGGGTAAATTCGATAGATTGAGGGTCCTCTCATCCTCTTTCTTTTCTCTCTGTCATTCTGTCCATCCATCCATTACAGCTGATCCTATTGTTCCAAACCCAGAGAGCTGCGAGTTGACCTGAGAGGTCAGATAATCAGATGCTCTCCTCTCTGACCTGCACTAACCTGCAGTTCAGGGGACAGTGTGGTAAGACCGTCCCTCTCTTCTCTTCAGCCTGAGAGACAATCTCATTTAATACTGGGACGCAGCGGTGTTGTAAGATTGATAATTGAAGTTTACAGCAATCCAGGATGCAACACAACAAGCTGGTGAAACTGCAGCACTGGACATTAAACACAGATTCAGCAAGACAACATGCATGTCTGTTGCTGTGGGAAAATAAAATGCGGTGCACATATGTGCAGCAAACAAAAACTGACTCTTGGAATGAGAGTAATACGAAAAACTAAATCCGGCCAAGTCAATATCAATTTGGATGATGCCGCCGTCTATAATTTAACGGAAAATGGGACGTTTAGAATTTTATTTACTATCTACTTGGCCTCCTCCACTGAATACCTGCAGCAATCCATAAAGTGGATATTTAGCAGAGCTTGTGTGTTAATATAGATTCTTTTTCTAATGCAGCATAAGTTGAAACAACTGAATTAAATTGAATAGATTCCTCATTACAGCTTAGACAAAACACAATGCATTTTGGAACGCCTGCTGTCCTGGCATTAACGCTTGTCTGCAACAGCATCGGAGCGAAAATGCAACACGGACGAGATGAGCGGACAATAGCAAAATACAGAAGGCACCCCAGAAAATGGAGGAGAAAGACAGGTATATAAGTGAAAGAGAGCAAGGGAGAAAGAAGAAACGAGCGTAGGAGAAGGTGAATCCGATTTCTCCCGGTAAATTGGACTCCCCTGCTTTCTCTAATTCATGTTTCAGAGCTGCTGCATCGATGGGGAGATGGAGAGGGTGAAGAGAGAGGGAGAAGAAAGGAGGGGAAAGGGAAGACAAATCCATGCAGGGGAGAGCAGAGGGAGACTGCGGCCGCTCTCCCACAGGCAGACAGCAATCAATAAATCAATAGGAAACTGTGGTTGGCTGGAGAACGGCTGGGGCTGGGAGGATGGAGGATGGAAAAGAGAGAGACCTGAATCAAAGTAGCTCCAAGATGGATGGAGCGAGGAGAGGAAGGAGGGAAGAGGAAGAGGAGGGAGGGAGGGAGGGTTCAATAGAGGTGGAGGCGTTGAGGTTGAGAAGGATGCAGGAAGAAGGGAGGAAAAGGTGGTTTTAGCAGGAGCTGTGAAGGGAAAATGGGTGGAGGTCCAGGCTTTGGGGTCCCCTCCCCGTCCTGCCTGCAGCACATCCTGCATCAGTGGTGCAGTGATTGGGCTTGGCACTGTGCGATGCCCCGCTGCGGTCTGCCCAATGAGCCCAGTGAAGCGCGGCTGTATCTGGGGCCGGGGGAAAGCCGTAGGCCCCTCTGCCCGCTGGGTGCAGCCTGGTTGACTGGCTGCTTGCCTGGCTGCCTGCCTGCTGGCTGCCTGGCTGGCTGGACATCGATCTCAGTGGGTTGGAGAGTACAGCTGGACGCACACTGAGAGCTGGGGCTAAATCTGGCTCAGGCTCAATCAACGTTTGCACCTGTCTTTTCCAAAGGGAATTAAACGTAGTAGATAGAGAGAAAGAAAGAGTAATGGTGTGTGTGAGCATGTGTGTGTGTTTATGTCTGAGTGTGTGTGTGTGTGTGTGTTGAGGTTGACTTTTGGAAGTAGAGTAGTAGTTTATGGTTTGCAAGGGAACACGCTGGTTTTGTCATTAGTCAACATGGTTTTGCTACAGCAGGTGAGGTTATAGTTTGACGGGTGTTTGTGTGTGCTCGTGATGTGTGTGCATGCCTTATCTACAGCACACACGGCTTTGATGTGCAAATGGGAGGTTGAATGAGAGGCAGATAGTTGCTGAGCGTCACTTAGATCGGACAATTCTTAAGTTAAACAAAATAGATAAGGCTATTTCTCCCCCAAGTATCTGTAATGATAGAAAAATTGAATTCTTTGATGAAAAACTTAACGGTTCCTTAATGAAATCCTGTCTATTTCCTTGCTATATATTCACATTGCAGACCTTCACAGCTGTGAATGTTTCAGGTGTTACAGCAGAAGTAATATAACGTTGTGATGATGAAATTTGATTCTCTTTTAGGGAAGTCACATGATAAGCCTTTTGGCCCTTTGGCTTTGCTTGCACATCTTTTGTGATTGTATGAATATTTCCTTTCCTTGTTTTAACCTGTTATAATTTTTATCAGATTCTTTTATCAGTGATGTCACTCTAATGTCTGTCTGTGTCTGGATCTGTCCAAAGGTAACAAAATCTGCCTACCGGAACCTCTAAACCTCACTAACATGTTATATCTCATTTGTTTAATCTGTCTTGTTGTGAAGTCACTGCACCCGGGCAAGAAATAGTCCCACAAGACTTAACTCCTGTAAAACCACATAATTGTTTTTACATGCTAGTTTCTGTACGAATCAAACAAACTAGATACGCAGTGTTAACTACTGAGCTTACAAGTGTTTGTAGACAGAACTTGTTAACTTTGGGCTGAGCCAGGCTAGCCGTAGAGAGAGTGGTATCATTTTTTTCATCTAAAGCTCATCAAGAAAGCAAATAAGCATCCAGCTTCCCTCATAAGGCCCCCTGTCTGAGAAATTATGGCCACAAACCAAACTCATTTTATTTATTCATTTAACTGTTCGGTTAACTGAATTACATTACATACACTGCCTCTTCTCTACAAAACAATCAAATTTTAATATATACTTGTCTGAAATAATATCACAAAAAGCCTTGAAAAACCCAAAATGTCATTTAATTCCTCCAAACTCCCAGAACTATCACCGAGGACATGACCTTGTGTCCACAATGATAGCTGTGGCTGTGCTCAGGGGCATCTTAACAATAGTTCCCGAGGAACACAAGTTTTACATTTGTTTCATCATCCGTTCTTCTCTCTGTTTTTTAATTCCACAGTCCAGTGTGAGTGACAGGAAAGCTTTACAATTTTTTTTTGCCAATATCTCATGTCAGGTTGCTTTTTGATGTAGTCTTTGATGTTTTTGAAGTACTTACAGGGAGTAACAGCTAATAGTAATTGCAATACCAATTGAGAATTATAATATTGGCAAAAACAACATCCATGTGTGACAAACATGACAGCTGTACAGAGCAAGAGTGCGTCCATTTGCACTCGCAAATGTATTTAGAAACAGAGGGAAGGCAATTTAAGCATTAAAGTGGCAACTTAGACAGTCCGATCTCTATTAGCTCACCCTGGCAAACTCTGGGATGTTTAAAGCTATTGTCAATAGTCATTGTGCAATTAAGCTGTTTGCATTGATAGCCCATTAGATGGCTTTCTACAGAGTCTTTATAAACTGCAACGTGGCTGTGTAGACTGTCAGAGACTCATTGCACATGTATAATTAAAAATCACTGTCCAGCAACTTCTTACCCATCTGTAACAATAGTCCTCTTCTCTGTTTCCTTTTCTCTCTTCTTTCATTTTTCTTTTCCCTCTGTCCTCCTATCTACAATATTTTTTCACCCTTCCGCTCCCCTCATTTCCTCGTTTTTTCTTCTCCCTTTGACCTTTCTTCTTTTACTCCATCTATTCCTCTACCTTTTTCTCTTCTCTGGCCACTGCTTTCCTCCTCTCCTTTCCTCTCCTCTCCTCTCCTCTCCTCTCCTCTCCTCTCCTCTCCTCTCTGGGGTCCCATCCTAGAGAGGCTGCTCCCACCCAGACACAGATGGCCCCCAGATCAGATTTATCAAGGCCAGTAGAGCCCTCTGCAAAAGGTCACTCTCTTAAAAGCTGACCGATCAATGGTCCAACTCCTAATACTAACAGCCGTGTTTTTTCGTCCCTTCTCTTTTTTTCACATTTGACCATGAGTGTGTGCATCTGCATGTGTATCTCTGTAGGTGTGTATGCTGTTATCCATGCGTGTACCTGCCTGTGTGAGTGTATGTGCAGCGCTGGGGACTGACAGAGACGAGGGCCCTGGGTGTTACTAATCGAAGGGCCGTTCCTCTAATGACCTCTCCCACCTCTAATAGTGCAACCTTATTGAGGCTCTACTAAATATTTCAGCAAGTCATTAGCTCATTACACGTCATTATCTACAGCGTGTTCAGCCCGCCAGGATTAGCTGCGAGACTTTTAGCAACTTCTCTGTGGGAAATCAATAATTGGCAGACACTTTCAATCACCAGGTTCATGTGTGTGTGGCTATCAGAAATTCACACAACCATACATTCGGGTGCACGCACATGCACACCTACATGCACACACAGACATAGGCAGACATTGTGTTGATTTCACTGCACACAGTATGTGGGTCACTCTTGCAAATACATTGTGTCCTTTATCTTATTTTCACAAATTTGCTGAATGAATGTTAAATTCTGTCTTTGTTGTTTTCTGGTTTTCCTTTTGTTACCAGCAAAGGAAAACAGAAAAATATTTGCTGCACAAAATTATGTCTATTTATTCCAGATGTTCCTCATCCTCATCAAATGCCTCACATGATATTATTTTAGTTGATACAGTCATAACCCAAGGACATTATATGGCATTGACTATGGGTTGCAAATATTATTGCTTCACTTTAAGGGTCATAAGCCAAAAAGAAAACCCAAATAGAGTTTAGAATGAGTTTGAGTGGGACTGAATTCAACTTAATACTCCAGTAACACTGGACATAAGATGTTTATGTCAAGTGTGTTTTTATTTAAAGAGTGCACAGTCCTACATTGGAGTTCACGTACAGTCAACCTGTCATGTTTGCGGCTCCAGAAATTGTGGTCGTTTATTGAAAAAAAAAAAGAAGAAAAGAACAACTTATATTTGGTGTTACAAAAGAAAACAAGTCAGTCACATCACAGTGGAAGGCTTGTCAATTTAAACTGATTTATAAATACAAGTAGATTATGAAAAGTGTGTATTAAGCTCATCATCATCATCATCATCATCACACTTGGCTTTTGCACCTGCAAGGTGGTTGTGACATTATTTAATGAGCCGAAAATCGATTTCAATTACACAGTATGTTTATGTACGTTTCTTTTTAACTTCTTCTTGTGAAACAGTCTGAATGGAAATTGGGCCTAAACATTAGTGCCACCATCCACCATTTGCTGTGTGCGCGGAGTTTACCAGGAACCATCCCTTTGTTTTTAAGGGTCACAGGCCAAGGTTGAGTACCATGGCTCTAGTGTCTAGAAGGGCTTGTGTGTTGAACCTGAGTTTGCCTGCTGCCTGGGAGGGGGACGAGAGCTGTTTAAGGCAACCATGAAACCTCTTTGACACACTTTAGGAGTCACTTAACAATGAGCAGGGTGTGCGTGGTTAAGTGTGTGACTAATTTCCTTTAACACAGTGTGAGATTGAGAGACTCTGGGCCAGAGGGGGGCGGAGCTGCTACTTGTTAAGAAGGTCAGAGGTCGGCTCTTCTTGAATAGACCCAGAAATCCCCAATTAATTACGCAAACACACACACAAACAGAAACGCACGCCTGCATATGAACGCATGTGCTAATGCACACATACACACTAGTCAGAGGAGTCTATTATAAGCTAATACATTTTTTGTTTGGAGCCACGGAGCTGCATACCAAAGAGAAATGGATATAATTCTGTAGGGGCAGTGAATCGACAATCAGTCAACGACAAATGGGAAGCACAGCATCTGTAAACAGTCTTAACAGTTACGACCTAAACAGCAGCTTTCTCTGTGCCGGCTTTTGCCTTAAACGACGTATCTGTGGGTCCATCTATCACTCTCTCCTCACCCCTCAGCCCCCCCCACCTCCTCCTGCTGCACCGAGACAGAAGAGGGGGATGTTTGAATCAGCTAAAAGTTTAAAAGCTTTATTATAAAGAGGAAATACAATTGCGCTCTTTCATTGCTCATCTGTCTTCCCTCTGCTGTTGCGCGCTGTCCATTTGGACACCAGTGACATTATTCAGCAAAAACACCCAATCTCCTCATCTTAGAAATTAATAAGTGAGATATGATCTAATCTGAGTTAAGGTGGAGTACCAATGGAGGGGGTTGCAATGAGTTTACAATATGTAATCAGATTTCTTTTACCTCACCATTAAAGTGTTTTCTTTTTGAGGAAAATGCCTCTAGACTGTATCAAAGAAGACGTAAGTAGTGTACTTAAGAAAATCACATTATGCTCTCTTGCACAGACAGATGGTTGATTGATTTATCCGCTTTGATTAATATAATTGATGATTACATGTATAAGTCATATGTAGCACTTACAGCATGTACAGGTAATAACCACTGATCATTATATTCCAACAATCTAGTCAAAGTAAGGTTTTAGAGAACAGGTTAGGTTAGTTTTACATTGTTATTATTTCTAGAAATCGTCAGTATGGGCTGTAATTAATAATAAATATGTTGTGGTTGTGTGGCTACTGTATATGATTGGGGTAGATATAATTTAGAATCATACATTTTACATGCAATTGCTGAAATTGCACCTTTAATAATGAATATGACCTTTCATACAATATGTTTTTTTCCCTGCTGATTTCCCTTCTTTTACCCTCCCAATCTTTCTCTCTACTCCTCTCATTTCTTTTCTCTTGTCCCTTGTGTTTGTTTCAGTCGCAGGCCCATCCCGGCATCCAGCCCAACAATATTTCACATCCTGATTTATTTTGGTCCTGGAGTCATGTGACCCTAAATATTGTAACTGACCCTGGGCGTATTGATCCCTGTGTCGGCCAGCACTGCGACTTCCTGCCTTATAACGACCCTATGAAACCCTCTGCGATCTATCACTATCAACATCGTCATCATCATTTAGGGAAAAGAGCAATGCTCCATATATTTATCTGTTTGCATGTGCTTGTTTATTTGCACAAAATATGTGGGTACCTTCATGTTTGCACTGTGTTGGTATTTTTCTCCACATCATGCATCCGCATTTGTATACCTGCATCTATATCAGCTGTTTTTTCTGTCTTTGTGTGTATATTTGTTTGTCTGCTGGTGTGTCCACGTTTGCTGTGACCAATGTGTGTGTGTGTGTGTGTTTGCGTCTAATGATGCTATTTTGCCAGAGGAGAGAAGAAACCCCTGTCACCATTGTAATGAGGGGTATTTATATCAGTTACCTGGCAGTAAACCACTCTGATCTCCTCTCCTCATGTCTCATTCCCACCAGACAGGTGTGAGTGTGTGTGTGTGTGTGTGGGTGTGTGTGCGTGCCTGTGTGTGTATGTACATTTGCTGGTTTGCACATGCATTTGTAAGTACAAAAATATCTGGAGCTAAAATACATGGCGGTGGCTGTGTGTGTGTGTGTGTGTGTGTGTGTGTGTCTTAGGCGCTCATAAGTGGGTAAAGGTACAAGAAATGTACAGTATATTATGGATACAGCAAAAAATTGTGTGTGTATGTGTGTGTGTGTGTGTGTGAGAAGGAGGAGTGTGTCGAGGGTGGAAGAGACAAAGAGGGTAAATTGAAAGGAAATGATGAGCGATGAGTCTGTGTCGCACATTAGTGTTCTGCAGTTTTTTTTCACCATGATTGTCTGTTTCCTTGGACCTTACTGCGAGTGTGTGTGTGTGTGCTTTGAGTTGCCTCAGGGTACAGTTTTTATCCTTATCTGTACGGCCAGGAGTGTGACACGTCTAGAAACGCCTTTAGAAATTTCTACATCTTTTGACCAGAGGTCTTAGTGTGTGTGCGTGTGTGTGTATTTATATTTTACACTTACAGCCTTGGTTGGGGCAGCGCATGTATGTATTTGTGTATATGTGCACGTGTGACGGTGTAGGGGAGGGGGTAGTGGTGGGGGGCTTGAGGCTGTATCCATGGTAACACCCCACCGCCACCCCCACTGGGCCCTAAAAGACAAAGCCTCACTCACACACACACACACACACACACACACACACACACACACACACACACACGCACACAGAGCACTACAGGGCCAGCTGAGCCAGATCAATATTTCTCCCCATTTAAAGAACAGAATTCAGAGAATGGCTTTTCAGCGCTCAGACTGCAGCCGTGCTTTAGACCTTGGGTTTTTACACTGAACACCCAATCTGCAAAGTGGTGAGGGTTTTTGTACCAACCCAGAATAATTCCTGGCCTGATTCTTTTTCCTTTTTTCCATTTTTTACCGTATTGATGGATCCGTTCAGCCCTGCTAGGACCTCTGTCTTGCTCTCTATTTTTGTGTGACGCCCCCTGTCTCTCTTTCTCTCTCTCGGTTTTCCCTCTTTTACTTCTACCCTCTCTCCAGCCCCTGTTTTCCGCTGCACTTTCTCTCTCTGCCTCTATGAGTGAGTGACAGGGTCAGATTCCATTCAACATCCCTGCTCTTTGTCCCACCCGTAGCTGACCACAGCTCAGGCCCCGGCAGGTCCCCCTCTGGTCCCCTGGGACGTCCGAGCCCATCTCTGTGGCAGAAGGGCTGGAGTGGCCTTGGCCCAGTGGCCCTGCTGGCTGCCTGGAGGCTAAGGGGAGGGGGGCTGTGGAGATGGGAGGAGAGGGGGGGGGGGTCCTTAACTGCTGTCAGTGGGTGAAATGGAGAAGGGCTCCCTCTAGCACTGCTGAGTTGTAACAGCAAGTGAATAATCTAAAAAGATACTTCTACAAAGAAAAGCAAACAAACCCATGATTTCATATACATATAAGATTTTTCCCTCCAAAACATGACATGCAACATGCACCCTGATAAACACAGGTGCATGAACGTGCATGCAAGACGAACTCTCAGACACAAACAAATGCACAAACACGCATAGAGAATTGCCTGAGGCTGATTGGAGCATCCTGTTTCTGAAGCAGCCATGGGAGGTATCTGAGGCCTCTCTGGTTCGATATCTTGACAGCCCCAGTGTGTGTGTATGTGTGTGTGTGTGTGTGTGTGTGTGTGTGTGTATGTGTGTGTGTGTGTGTGAGCATTGTGAGCGCCCGCATTTCATTAAACACATCCCACGTAGCGGTCTGTCACTCTTCTCCTCCAAATGGAATAATTCATCGTTCCTTGATTTTGTTTGTTTTGGAGTCTTCACAAGGCACAAGTCTTTCAGTCTTTCACCATTGTGTTGAGACTGCGATCTAATTGAGGAAACTGATAAGTGATTTCTTCAGGCAACAAGGCCGTGGTCCACTCTGAGCAGAGAGTGAGAGATTGGAGGGGACTTTACCTGAGTAGGTCCATTTTCTACATAATCCTCCACAATCATCCTCCAGTCATCGCTGTGCTACTGGAGAGCCTGTGTGACACATTGAAGATTACTGAGCAATGCTCTCATTAGATGTTAACACTCGGTGACCTGTCAAGTGCTCTTGAACAAAGCTCCAGCAGACTGTGGTGGCACTAATGAGAGGACGGTGCATTCGTGGAGTGAGGAGAAAGTCAATCCCACGCTGCAGTGAAACTCAAGTACACTTTTAAAAAAAAGGTGAGCCGTTTTCAACATGTCACTGATGTCAGTTTGACACACTGAACACACTTGAAAGAATAAAGACCCTGTAACAGCCTGACAACACATGACAGCACACTATATTTACAACATACTAAAATCATACGCCTCCTTTGAGGGCTTATTTCAGTCATTGTGAAACAACATTACACATATCTGTCAATACAATCAACCCCCCCCCCAAAAAATCACTCAATACAATCCAAACTTTCGTCCATTTTCTATAATTCTGTTTAAGGATGGAGGCTGGAGCCTATCCCAGCATGCACTGTGCAAGAGGCAGGGTACATCCAAGATAACTGTCTTTTAAGCAGACAAACAAACACATTCACACCTACAAGCAATTAAAGAGTTTAATTTAGATTTTATAACTCACTTAACCTGCATGTAGGAAATATATAAAGTATATAAAGGAAACCCACACAGACATAGAGAGGAGAATATTTTCATTATCAATAATTCTCTGTAGGCTGGAAAGGTGGCTGAAAAAGTTTGTGGTTTTGTCCTTCATGAAGATCAATGGCTGTGAATAGACTTCAGCTAAGAATTTTTCATGGTTAAACAAAATAAAATGTATGAGAACTTCCACAGAAACATACAAAAACATCTCTGCAGAATAATTCACTTTGCTGTCCATCTGTAAACTCCGTATGTCCGATGATTCTTGTCTACTGGAATTCACTCAATTGACTAACGTATCGGGGGACATGTGATCTCTAATAGGGCTGAGCAACAGTATTTGATGATTTGCTATATGAGACAACAGATATTTCTATACCTTTTATACAAAAGTAACCATTTGGGATGCACCAATCCAATGCCCCGGATTGGTATTGGCCCCAATACTGACCAATATTGACCTATTAAAGGACAAGATCACATTTTTTCCAGTGTATAAATACAAGACTCATACTGTACTAGATTACATACTGGCCATTATTTCTTTCCAACATGATTTGAATGTGAATAATGGGACAATCCTTGTTCTGGGTAAAATGCATCAAAGTTCAACAGAAGCTAATATTCAGCAGTCTGTGTTAGACAAATCAAGTAATTATCTTCCAAAGTTGCAGTCTTTGTGGCAAATATGAACAAAAGAAACAATTACAGCAAACAAAACCTCTTGCAATGTGCATCTGGGCATGTGTGTATTGACTTAAGACAGACTTCAAAAAATGTGAACCTCTCCTTTAAGCATATGGCCATGTACTTGACTTGACATTAAAATCACATAAAATATTGTTTCTTAGTCAATGTCATTTTAAAATTCAGTGTTTCCACTACCACTTCAGATCCATTAATTCAGTCACAGCGGACCCCAACCCAGTTTTTAGTGCCACAGCAATCAATAGCCCCATGATGCCTTACATAAAAATGATTTCAATGACACGGTGAGGTATGCAGATTTTAAATTTGGGAAAAAGCGAGTACTAGTTTAAAGTACTCCATATCGGCTGAGTTGAGGTATCAGAAAGGGTTTCAGGAGAGAAAAAGCATCCTTTGTTGAGTATCCCATTATATATCTCAGATTGTGTCATCGTGGGCAAATCAATGAGCAGGACTGTTTTATGACAATATTGTTATTATTTAACAGAAGATTTTGTATCATCGTAATAAAGTAACTTGATTTGTCCTGTATTTAATTCACTGGATTAGCCAAAAACAGACATTCTATCATGTTATTATTATTATTATATCTATGGATTTATTTTCAGCTGAATTCTGAAAAAAAATGTAACCACTATAACATAACATACGTATCTCATCATCTGGATATAGAAGAGAAGTGAATGTGCCACATCACGACTGAAACTGCATCCCAGACAGACAAGGACCCTCCAAAGATATAACATCTATACTGGTTATTATGAGATTTAATATTGTTGTATTTTTATTATTTATTATAACAAACATAACCTTCTACGGTTTGATATCCTTCTTCTGTGAGTAATTGATCAACAGTGCATGAATGCTTTCCACAGATGTCATTGAGTGCATGCTTCTTTCATTTTGCCTGTGACCTGTCTCAGAGCTATTTGTGGCGGTGCTTCTTCCATCAGCAGCGACCAAGGTTTTCTGCTGAAGGGACGAGTCAAGATATACAGACCAGGCAGACACGACCATATTTCAGATGGGAGAGGGACGTGTGCGCACTTACACTCCAATACACACGGACATGTATATAAACACACACACAGACACACACACACACACAGATGGAGGAGGGAGGGAGAGAGGAGGTGCTGGTGAAGTGGCAGGCTAAGGGGACAGAGTGAGGTGGGGCCAGGGGTTGTGTGACAAGGGGACAGGGACACACAGTCGGTTGTGTGTGTCAGGAGAAGTGATGTTCCAGTGTGCGTGTCAGTGCGTGTGTGTGCGCATGCTTGGCGGTGACACAGACACCTTGAGGTGTGGCAGGCAGCCACCAGCTGTCTGTAAATAATGTGTGCTGGGGAAGAGAAAACCTGGAGAAAACACTTATATGTTTTTACAATGACTCCACTTTTGTCAGTTTTCTTGTGTTTATTTTATAGGCTATTTGCTCAAAACAACACATACAGACAAAATATATTTTAGAAATGCGTTAGATTTCAAATGTAGACATATAGTACTTCATGAATTTAGGCACTTTTATATAAAACTCCACATTGAGGTTATATGCATCCTGGTTCCTTTGATCGGTTTTTCTATAACTTGAGTTGTTGTAATTTAATTCATGATAAAACTGTCACAGAGCGTTTTTGAGCAAAGACAGGCCATGAAATCCATGTGACATTTTGAAAACTTCCTGAGTTGGGTTGAGAAATGCACCACAAGTCTGGTACAAAAAAATTTGAGTTTCAAGTTGACTCCAACATTGAAAATGATACATTTGAAGCCAAAGAAACTCTTTGTCCTCGAGATAGAGACTCTTTTTCTCTTTATGTCTTCTTAGCTGTGACAAAAACAGCCGATGGCCTTTTACAGAGCTTCAGGTTGCTGAAGGAATTTGCCACAAAGAGAAGTATCTGCAGAACTCCCAGCAGTAAGGCCTTTATAGTTGAGTGGGAGGAGAGAAACTAGTCCTGAGTATAAGTATATCCAAGTACACTTGAAGCTGTAAGAACTACTGTCAATGATTTCTGAAGGAAAACGTTCAGACTGAAAACAGCTCTGTGTTAAGAAATTGCAAGGCACTGTGGTGATAGGATCGTGTTGCTTTAGCCACTGGTGAGATGATGAAATACAATCCAGGAAGGCCAGTTTCAGTGATAGATCCATGAGTGTGAAGGCTTATCAGATGCCAAAACACTGCATAGCGGTTTAATAAAATAAATGAAGGCTGTGTTTGAAGTGGATCTCTTGGTTACTATAAGACAGGATTATAAGACAGGACTTATATGATGACAATAATTTTATCTTCTGTAGAAATATGCAATTTAAGTTACAAAGTTTTCTACCAGGGATTTACATTTAAATGTATTTGGTTGGCACACGCAGCACCCAACCAGACAATGTTACATTGTGTTGCAAAAAGTTAAGTCAGGTCCAACTTTTTAGCCAGACGACTCACTCTTTCATTTATTTCGATAATACTTAGATACCCACCTTAATGAATTGAATGAAGCTGCTGTATGTTGTCACACAGTGTGAACACGGCCTGAAAGTCTAAAGTCTAAATATATATCTGCGTAACTGAGATTTCAGTTTTTGATATTCAGTAAATTCAGAATGTTTTTGCATTGTATTGTGTGACTATTGTGATATTTTCTGCATCCAAATATGACAAAAAGTAAACATGCAAATGAATGGTAATATATTTGAAAAATATTGTAAAGCCACAAATTTCATATTAATCAATGTACCAAATGACACCCATTCATTGAAAGGAATACAGATGTTCTCATGCAGGCATCTGTGTATGTGTTGCACATTTGTGTGTGTGTGTGTGTGTGTGTGTGTTCATTTTGTTTGGCTTGTTTCACAGCACTTTTAATGAGAAATGGTGTTGAGATTATATTTATTCACTTAGTTATGAGCCGTCCAAATTGCTTATATTCCCTGATACTGAAAACTGACATGTTACAAATGACTCTCAAGGTCACATATCACCTTTAGACAGATATATTTGGAGCTAAATGACCTGACCTGTATTTAACTGGTCATGATGCACAGTACTCTATGATGATGTTGAGTACTGTAATAGACTTTTTTCACAGTAGACATTTTGACTTGTCATAGCAGGGAAAGCACAGGTGGAACTGATAACATTAACGATGGCTCAGTTTCATTAAAGTGTCTAAGGGAGCCTTACTGGTGAAGCATCATGCAACTATATCAGGCTCATGAATTTGGAAAAACTAAATGGGCTTCAGCCATAATTAATATAAATAATTGCACCTATACTTTTCCTGCAGTGAAAAAGGTCTATTGATTAGCTTGCAATACAGTTGCCCACTGTAACTGTGCACTAGAGTGACAAACTACATATACTGTAATTCTTATGTGTATTTTAGATTTAATTCAATATGTAAATGTGATCTCATGGCTCATTAGTGAAATAGTTTTGTACAATAATCACATTTTATGGCCTTAAATCAGGGACTTTCCAAATCTTTTGTGTCTAAACTCGTGCTTTTCGATTTATTGGGAATTAGACTCTTACCAACAGTTCTTCTCAGCTGGACAGTTGTGTTGGGAAGTGGCAGACAGCTGATGAGAGAGAGAATTAGAAGATTAGCAATTTCCAAGAACCAATGATAGTCTAAAGTGGCTATAATCAATATTTTTTTGTAATAAAAATGTATCAATGTGTAATGTCAGAGGCTTCGCTTTTGGTGATGAACCTACAGAGAATTATGACTCGACTCAGCAGCTTCCTTCGGCTTTATGGAGCTTTATAGCAAGTTTGTTTAGCTGTCTGGCTGCAACTTTACTGTTTTTGTTCACTCTCACCACCCTCATGGTGTTGTTTCTGGCTGCAGTAGGCAGCTGTTTTCAGAGAAAGAGCTTTGAGTATCTCACTGTATGCAACCTGCTCAGCACCAAACAACAGACCATCAAAGTTAGCGACTAGCTGGTGAACATAGTGGAGCACTTTGCAGCTAAAGAGCCAGATATTTCCCTCAGGAGTTCGAGAGCAAAAACAGAGCTAACGGAGAGTGAATTTTGGACTTACATTCACCAGTTGGTCAAAAACACAACTCCAAATAAATGATAATGTTGCTCTGTAACTGCGTGATGTTTTAATTAGCAACTGTTTTGATGTGGCTAAGTTCACCATATCAACTTAAAAGGTAATGATATGTCAGTGTGGTGTTCACAACTCTGCTGCCCCCAAGTGGCTAAAAAATCAGTTAATGCAGATTTAACAATTTATAAAGTCTGGTATTTTCTTTTAAATATTTTACATAAAATTCAGGGGCAGTGTGGACGAGCCCTAATGTCAAACCATGCTGGTTATTTAACAACTTGACAGTAGCAATCTGTGGGTCAGAGTTTTGCTAAAGGGCACAGTGATGGTTGGGGAATAGGGACGACAGCGTACTCTGAATTTAAACAGCAATATTTTCTAGGATGTTCATGCTGTACTTCTGATCCCAAAGCCTACTTTTCTTAACATTAAGCCCACACTTTATACAGTTTTCCATTTTCATTCATTCCTACCATTCTACAGTATTTCAGCTCCATGACAGGCCATTAAAAATACTAAATAGATGTTCAGATTTGCACGACTCTGTAGTGCGTTGGCGTTTTTTTAATATCCCATGTGCAACTTATATGTTTACCATGGCTTATTAGTGTAATACATCTGTCAGTGCTTTATTAAAGCATTTTTCACTGTGTCTCTACAGATGAATATGGATCATATTACATGGCAAAGAGTAATGTGTGAGCAGAAATCAGCGCTGTCATTTATTGGCCTCCGACTTGTCCCGCAACAGGAAGCTGCAGCATGAGCCGGCGCAGCAATCATACTTTATTGTTTTATGGTTCTCAAATAAAAACATGAATCATCTGGCTTCCTAAAGTGCAATGTCTAATAATATCAGAGTGACTGTTTCTGCCAGCGTCTGCACTCTGAGGGAATCATTGGTTCCTGTGTGTATGTGTGGACGTTATGTGTGCTTATGTGTGAAAAAGATTGAGTATGTGAATGAGTGAAGGCAAAGCAAGAATAAAATAAGTGTGAAAAAGAAACTTTGAGTGTGTGTGTTTGTGTCTGTGTGTGTGTGTCTTGTTGCCCATCAGTGGATGTTGGTTGATTAAAGTGCTTCTGAGTATGGAAGAAGACTTCTGGAGATACTGGAGGCATCACACAAACTAGATTTAAACACCCAGACACTCGCTAGAGATGAGGACTAGGTGTCATTCCTTTCAATATATCATACCTACCTCTTGTTCTGCTCTTTCAGTCATTGTAAGTCACATCTAGGAAAGAGCATCAGCATCTGAAATGTAGATGTATGCTTCCTGTATAATATTATCAAATGTATACAATAACAGGACAAGAGCTGCAGCTAACTGAATGTCTTTCTTTTAGAAAACTAGACACTTTAGTGCATGAAAATCCAATTAGGGTGTCTGTTTTCTGAAATGGAGCAACCACTATGTCTGGCACCAACGATCATACCACATTAAAAGTTGTTTGGGCGAGACGTCTCTCTCACTTTAATGTTTCTGGGCTTGGCTGCTTTGTTTGCAAGTTTGAATGTCTGAGTGCTTACTGGTTTAATTGTGTTTGGATTCATGTCTGTTGTATGCATGTTTTATAATTTTGCAGTTTTCAATTGTATATTATACATTTATTTCTATGAATCTCTATCCTGTATGCATTTTCTAACAGTGTGTTTTGGAAAGTGTTCTATACATTATAAAATTTGTGTAACTTTAGTTATACAGTTCATCACTTTTCATGTACTGACTTATGTGTCCCAAAGATTACATGTTATCAGCCAGATAACTGCATTATCTGCATCTACATGTAGTAAATGGATCAAAACTATCATTAAAAGTATTAGCTACATCTATGCTTTTCCTGCGATGACAAGTCAAGGTTTCTGCCAAGAAAGGGTCCATTGGCATCAACAAAGAACAATATGAAAAACAGATGGTTGTGGAGTGAAACAAGGTGGACATTTTGACATGTCACAGTAGGAAAAGCTCAGGTGTGATAAATAATATTAATGGTGAGAATTAATGGCAACCCATTTGGTTTGTCCTGGAATGCCATTAATGATATCGTATCGTATCGTATCGTATCGTATCGTATCGTATCGTATCGTATCGTGTCGTGTCGTATCGTGGATACTGATTCATTGGCACGACTTGCTGATAGACCTAAGTGGAACTAAGCTACCATTAATGATCATATCACCTGTATGTTTCTTGCTATGTCAAGTTCAAATGTCCTCTGAGAAAAAAGAAAAAAACATTTCCCAGGCACGATTTCAGTTATATTGATCTGAGTATGCTCCAAATCCAAAAACACCTCCAAAACATTTAAAGAAGAACTTTAGAACATACAGATTCCTATGTTAAGGACTTGCAAGCGTTCATATCACCTGACTACTAAGGAAGGTTGTATGATAAGTTGGTCACATGAGGGTTTAAAATACTGTGCATTGACACAATTACATTATATTCATTATTGTATAGTGGCAAATCAGATATACAGTATGTACTGTATATAGAGCTTTCTGAAAAATGCCAGTTTCCCAGTTGTGATTACAACTCTGAGTTTTACGTGATTGCTATTTTCAAGGTGGAAACTTGTATTAACTGTAACTCTGATATGACATGAATGCAGCATAACTCTAATGACTTCAACCTGACTAATCAGCCAGAGTATTGAAAACATACCTGTGCAGGTGTGCAGGGCCTTTATCATCTCAAGATCTCTTAGGAGGAGATCTTACACTTTTCTTCTCAGTAAAATAGAAATGTATCTAAGTGGATTTTCTATGCTTTTTCTTTTGCTGTCCAGTCCACAAAAAAGGACTGTATTTCCTCTGTTGTGACAACACGTTGCTCCTTCATCCCTATTTATCATTCCATTTTGTCTCTGACCTTTCTCCCTATGTGCAGTCACGTGCTGTATTGAGTCTTCGTCTTCTTATGACAGACTTCAGTAATTAAAAATACTGGGCTGTCTGGGCAGGTAATGATCCTATCTGCATGATCCCATCTGCATGCTTTGCATATTTCTGTATATTGAGATGCAGCCACATGTCCTGCTGTTGGAAGGAGTGGGCTGCTTACTGTGAGAAACAGGCCTTATTGCAGACAGTTTGACTGGTCGTGTTGTGTAACTAAAAAACATTGATAATGGCTTCATGTAGGTGTTCCAGTTCCACGGCCCTGGTATAGTGCATGCATGAGTATACTTTACTGGTGCACTTACATGGAATGGGGCCATCATTAGTTATATTAGTTACACCTGTGCAAAGGCTAACAACATATCTGCAGCCAGAGGCCTAGACTGTGCCTGAAATAACTCCCTATTTGCTATTTAGTGTACTATATTTTCCCCATTTTATTGGAGTTTCAAAATTCTAAAATATATGCACAATATTGTGCTCTCAAAAATTCCCACAGTGGAACAAAAGTGTCCAAAGCATCTACACTTCTTTTTGCTTTAAGTCCCACAGTGGAATGGTTTATATTTGCTAATGAGTTACAGTCGCGCACCACTGCATTTGTCGGTGATGATGCAAAAATGATGATGATTCATAAACTGTTTGAAATCTCACTGCAACGTAAAGTGTTGAATGGGAAAAGTGAGTGACTGAAGAAAGTAGTGATTTTGTTATAGGGCCAAACAACACTGCCAAATCTAAAAATGACCTTCTAGCTAACAAAAAACAGTCCTGTAGTGCATTTCAACTTATAGGGTGCATTAAAGGTTAAAGAGACAATGACTGATGTTTGAACACACTACTGATGGAACTGACTGTACAAACATTGACACACATGTTTGTACTTCCATACTTGTCAAGACCCACTGACATAATGCATTTCCAAACCCTTTACACTTTACCATCTTAGTTTACTGTGATAGCATGGCTGCATTTCCGATTGGCTCAGCTGTTACTGAGGTATGAGAACAATAATGTGGCTGACTGAGAGCATATTTGGACAGACATGCAACAGATATTGTGTGAACAACAGAACAAGGAAGACAAATAACAGAAGTACAACATAGAACAGGACAAAAAAATTATAACGGCTTTATAATATATATGAAGAATGTGATGAAGAGGATGGTGCCACCAGAACAGAATAGGACCTGGGCCATGTGACCTCTGTCCCCATGGAGACCTGGGAGGAGGACAAACAACACATACACACAGGGAGACTCACATCACACCATTCACAGAAGGATAAAGACGTCATTCACAGAGAGAGACATGAGGTGAGGCTGAACTCCTGCAAGACAGGGAACCAGATCCAAAACCTCAGGAAATGGCACCGACAGCCAGGGAAGCAGAGCGGTTCTTGGATGGGTGCTGGTCCAGCAAGACAGGACAGGAGGATAAACAGGGAGAGAGGGAGAAAAGAGAGAGGAGCATTCATTTGCTGATTTATAATCCACTTCATCCAGCCCTTTTGCACTTTGCGCTGCTGCACATACAACCAAACTAACATGTGCACTTGGAGACGCCCACACAGTCTGTACACCCAAGAAATACCACTTTGCACTGGTTTTTACGCTTGCACGGTTCAAATAGGGACCTTAAACTGAAAGAATCAAAGAAAAACACAGTCTACATCCCATATACAATATTTACACACATTTCTTAGAATTTTAATACTTGAATTTATGTATTTGTGGTGCTGTATGTTCCTCTTCACAGACAAGGAAGATTCAACCACTGTCTGTTAGCCTCATCACCTACCTTTCTCAGCTCTCAGTCATTTCACTTCCATCACCCATTCATCAGCCTCTCTCTCTCTCTCTCTTTCTGTCTGAGTATGTCTCTCTCTCTCTTTCTCCTCTCTTCTCCCTCCTCCCACTGCACTGCTGAAACAATCATCAATTACCCTTATCCCTCTGTGTTATCCTTCTCTCAATCTCCCTCCATCTTCCCAGCTCATCCAGCAGAGTGGTTCCTCCTGGTTGGCTGCGGGCCACCCAACCCCGTCCCTGTCAGTCACCCTGCTCCCGGTAGCTGAGCTTAGACTGACAGCTCCATGAGCAAATCAATAATAATCTTCAGCCAGTGTAATCCTATACCTGAGGATATCCCTTACTGCACCCACAGCTTCCTGGTTTCGTTTCACACATTCTGATTAGCATATTCAGTCTTAGTGGAAAAAGAGAGGGTGAGCTGAGTGTGACGTACCGAAGCACGTACATGCTCTCAGTCATACAAGTTTATCTGTTATGACCAGGAGCACACACAGTAACTCACACACACCTGCACACACTCACACATACACACACACCATCTTGTCCTGACTGTCATGGAGGCTAAGGTCATCTTGTTTGATGTATGAGCCAACTCATATGACAACCTTCATATAACTCCAACCTCTTTCCTCCTCAAGAAAATTAACAGGAAAGGCTGAAGGACTGAAGGAGAAGACATGATCTCACTCTTGTCTCATAAAAAATAAACCATAATAAAGCTAACTTTGTGTGTCTGACTCTGTCTCTCCCTTTTTCTGTCATAAGCATTATTGTTTTATCTCTTATCCAATTTTGAATGTGTCATTCTGAATATAAATTCCAGATGTATTATAAGAATATCAACAAAACTTATCAACGTACTTCAACGTGGGACATTGTAATATGCACATAACAGGCTGCTTGTTTTCCATTTCCAACCATGAATCAACATTGTTTTTAACCTTAACCATATGGTTATTATTGTAGCCATGACGTTGACGGTCCCCCTAGTAATTTTAACATAAACCACAATGTTTCCCTCCCCAACCATAACAGGGAACGGATTTGTTCATTCTGATGCCTCCAGTATCATCTTCTGTTGCACCTGACAGTGTAACATCGCCTCTATAATGGCCTATTCTCTCTACTAATATCTAAACACTTATAAATGGCTGCATTTATACAACAGTTTTGTCCAAAGTGCTTTACAGATTTGCACACTGATGGGAGCAAGCTTCTATGCAAGATTCTGGTGTGACCATTGGGATCAATTTGGCTCAGTATCTTGCACAAGGACACTTCAAAATGCAGACAGGAGGAACTGGGGATCGAACTGCCAACCATGTGATTAATGGACGACCCGCTCTACCTCCTGAGCCACATCTAACTCATCTAAATCCATGTCAAAGCATTCCCTGTTTATTTCTGTCGCAGTACAGTGCTGCTCTCATGACAAATTGTTGGCAGCTTTATACTAATATCTTCTAATTGTTTTGGGTCCCCTACCCCTGACACTAAATTTGTTTTTTGTCTGCTGATTTCTGAAAGCAGGACTTGAAGCTCTGCGGTGTGAAATTCTTGTTTTACTCTTCCTCTATTTATGTAACATTTTTGTGAATGAAAATTTTCTCAAACAGAGCAGCACATGTAGCCTTTATATGGACATTTTGGGTTCCTTGATGATGCTAATGATCAAATCTCATGAACGCGCATCTACGTTTGGGCAATTAAGAGAGTTTGTTTAATCCAACGTATGAACAAACCTCACAGAAAAAAAGAGTGTTTTAGGACAAGAATACAAAAATGTTCTTGCATGAGGCCCAATGTGTGTATCCTTGAGACCTATATGTGTTTAATACATGTCCTTCTTTGAGCATTTCCACTGCAGATTTTTAAATATTCTGAACTGTCTCATTTCTTGTCACATTACTGCCACAAAAAGTCACAGCATAGATCTGTCAGCAGCAATGTGTCACCTGCGTGTTTGTGTGCGTTCATGTGCGTCTTTGTACTTGTGCTAGAAGATACAAACTGTATAAAACAGGGATGCACTCATCAAAACATTGCTTCATAGCACCACTAGTGGTCAAAAGCTCCACAGTGTTCCTTTAAATACACTCGTCCACTCTCGTCCATCCTTTGTTAATTTCTCAGCTTCATGTGTCAAGTGGATTTAAGAGATAAAAAATCATAAAGGGGATCATAGCTTTCACCTGATCCTCAAAAGGATCAGTTCTTTTGAGACGAGCAAGTGGTGCTGCTATTTTGTAAAGCAGTGCAGAGAGTTGACTATATAGGAAGAACTCCTTCACTGTTCTGCCTTCTTCACACCTCTTCTTTCTCTTGAGTTAATCCACTTGGCCTCACTCAGCTTCCCCTGTGTGCAGGTCCCTCAGATACTATCTTCATCTGCTGTAATTATAGAGACCCCCACCCCCTCCTCTCTCAGCCTCACAAACACATACACACACAGAACACACTGCCCACTGGTGTAATTCATGCTGCCTAGGGGGTCATGGGAGATTATGAGTGGGATCGATCAATGTGATGGTTCACACACACAAACGCTCACACACACATGCACAACCTCATCATCGATGAGGGCCTCCTTACCTCCTCTCTCCTACTGAGGGACATCCTGCAGCTAATGAGGACACACAAACACCGTCGACTCTATCGACCACCTTAGCTTAACAAGGTACTTCATATATTGACCTGCTGGAAGACCATCAGCATGAAGACTCGCTGCTCCACACCTGCTCCACCACCGGAAAGTGTAGTTAAAGACACAATTAACATACGTTGAGACAATGTCCATGAGGAGTCTTCTCTCTCTCCCACTGCTTTCACTTCCTGAACTCTTCTTGGTGTTTTTCTTCTGCAGCGGTTGCTTCACAGCATACAAGACGATGTGCACACAAAATCTAATCAATTTCAGCATTACAGCCTGCAAGAAGTGTAAAAACTCTCCTCATTTAGCAGAGTGACGACATTTGCGGTGAGCACACACATTTATGTGTCATTAACAGTTTATTCACTCCTGCACAAGTGGAGGACAATGGCAGAGTACAGTTGAGAAAGTTATATGCATCAAATCTTTAGAAACACAATATAAGGAGAGTTTTCTGAAGGGAATGTAGTGGCAATTTTCTATTAAAATAAGAGACTCACAAAAGGAGAATGTCTTTCTGTGTTATTTATTCAAAACACTTGCAAGTGGGCTTCAACCTGTCACATAATATGCCTTAGGCTGAGAGAAAGAGCCTCTCTATTTGTCCTAGGTTTTATACAGCAGTCGTCACAAACAAACACACACACACACACACAGGAAACAGCAAACGTTTCTTATCATATCTTGACATCTCCAACCTTACATGGTTCTGAACCCAGATTTTCAGACAAGGAAGAAGACTCAGAGAATCATCATCACCATATATAGAGAACAAAACCCTGGCACATGTAACTGTGAAACAAAGCTTTTATATGAGGTGTTAAGATTTTTTTGTCATTGCAATTCTGTACTTTCATGGTTATCTCTTGATAGTTAGGTTTTAGTCCTGTTCAAAAATTAGCCAATGGACAAAGCAGAAATTTTCAGCACTTGTTTCAGACAGTAAGTGTGCTTGCTAGCTGGTTCTTCTAATAAAGTAAAATCTGTTGTACTTACAGTCGTGCATCACTGCACTTGTCAGTGATGATGCTACCATACGTAATAAAAGTATTTGTATTATATGAGAAACATGCTTTAAAATGCAGATAATGCTATTAACTTGCAGCAATTGAACTTTAATTAAAATTTTTAAAATGTTTTTTTTTATTTGTTAACTAACCGTGACAAATCTTTCCTTACCAAAGTCTTAAAATTTTAAAAATGCTTACACTTTTTTAGATAATTGTTTTGCATTCTTTCATCGGACATTTGGTGGTTGAGTCAGACAGGAAAAGAGAAAAGTAGGTATGACATGCAACAAAGGTCGAACCAGGGCCTAAACTTATCACCAACCTTATGCCAATACATGCTTATCTTACCAACATTTAACCACTGGATAATCATTTAATATGATGCTCCTTTGAAGATGGCAGGTCTATTTGATATCGTCACATTATTATTTCATGGCTGGAGAGTGTGATCTTCATTTGACCATGTCCCAAAACATGTAATCTGACTTCACATTAGCTGATTTCACATGTTTTGAGACTGTGTGTGGTAGATTCAGAATCTGACATTGTGGTCACTTCAAACTCAAGCACTCTTGAGTGTAGGGCTGCGACTAACGATTGTTTTCATTATCGATTAATCTGATGATTATTTTCTTGATTGATCAGTTAATCCTTTGGTCTATCAAATGTCAGAAAATAATGAAAAATTTCCAGAGTCAATGTGTGACAAAGAAAAGCACGACATAATTATATTTGAGGAGTTGAAACCACAAAACAATTAATCAATTAACAAAATAGTTGCAGATTAAGTGTATGTTGATTGACTAATCCATTAATCAACTAATCGTTGCAGCTCTGCTTGAGTGAGCTGCAGTAATAGCCACAGAAAAATATACACTGAATTTCCATCCAATGAACTTTATTATATGTTAAGAGATTCTTACAAATTCTTGATCCATCCATTTTCCAGTTTCTTCACCTGCTTGTCTTAGTCATAGTACCAGGAGTCTGAAGTCTATCCCATCATGCACTGCACATTCTGGACAGCTACTTACTGATTTGAACATTGAAAAAGGGAAAAAAGTGATGGCCTGCAAAGTTGTATGTTGTTGAAGCCAAGTAGCCTGTTGTCAATAAAGTGTAAAGAGAATTGCTTTGAGTGTGTCCAAACACTCCATACATCACAACAACCTGGCCGATCAATTTGTCCTAAAATATTGGTGTCTGGCAAAGTGTCAATAATAGTGTAATGTCTGCATGTTGCGGTGTATGTTTGTATATTGAAGGTGTGCTTGCAGATGTGGACATGCCCATACATGTGCCTGGGAGAGGATATGTGTGACTTCACTGTTTGCATTTATGCGTGTTTCTGTTTGTGTGTTTCTCTGTATGTGTGTGTGTGTGTGATGTATGGATTATGGAAGCTGACTGCTGGAGTCCAGAGCAGGTGTCAGGTTGCTGCTGAGAACATGAAAGAGTCTCTGAGGGGGGGGTAGGGAACTGGTCAGCAGACCTGACCTACAGAATCAATGTCCTTATAAAAGAGCAAATGACAAGATCAGAAGAAAGGCTAACATCAGGCAGTAACAGAGGAAAGGTACAGTAGAAAACACTGACACCAAGAAGAAACCTCAACTTGATAAAAAAAAAAAAAAGGGGAAATACTTTTCTGTGAGTGCACAACTTCTCATCTTTAAATAATGTATAGGGTCTCAAAAATGTCTGTACTGATCAAATGTAACCTGGCTGTAATGATAATGCTGAACTTATTTTGATTTATAGCATGCACAACCCCAGTGGACAAGCTGCTGCAATGGCCTACAGTACATACTGCATACTCTACTGCTATGAATCTCTTCCTGATAATTAATAGGGGACAAAGTATTGAATAATATTCTGAAGCAATATGATTTATAAAATACATAAAAATGTTTTTTTAAAAATACTTTGCACTTATATTTACATGTAGAACTGTGCAGGGCCTATTTGTGCCACTCCCTTATCAACTGATAAATGGATAAAGCAATTGGAAAATGATGAATTACTTCGTGAATCAAGTAAAAAATGCACAAATTGAAAGATAAATTGAAAGTTAAGTGAAAGTTAAATGAATCTAATGGGCTGCCATACTGCCAGTGGCATCTAATTTTGCTCTCAAACATTGAATGTCAAATGAATTTGGAATTGAAAAGGGTAGGAAAGACTCAATAAACCAACAAGTTTTGCATGTTTGAATATGCAGTATCTGTGGACTCGGTGGGAGGCCTGGCGGTGACACAAATGTTCCCCTCACCTGTTCACAAACCAGCTGACCTTCTAAACACTCTCAGTCACCAATTACATGGTGTGTAATATGGCAATCTTCAATTCTCAGAAAAGCTCAATCCATTACACTGAGAGAAAGTGCCATCTGCATCAGCTGTCATCAGGCGTGAAGTTCATTCAGAACTGATGATCGTGACATCGGATCACATTCAGACACCACACAAAGCACACAAAGAGCAACAATTCAAGTCGCTCAGATAAAGACCTACAGACCCTGAGTGTGTTCATCTTCAGTGTGCTGGTAGGGGTCCAGAAGACCACTCCTCCTCCTGTATCGACATTGTGTGCCCTTTCAGAGCCCCCCCGCCACCTCAGTTTCCTTTATCACAGGGTCGGATGGCTCTGCAGCAACCAGTGGGGTTCCCTGACTACAGGAGCAGGGGCTTTCTCCACCTAAAGGTCAGTGATGTTGCCCTCAGGCTTCCAGTCCTCAGTCCGCTCTGCTCCTATGTAGGCAGTCCAGTTCAAACATAAGGAACTGTATAATGCATTTCTTTATGTCAGAGTTTTGGAGTGAGGAGAAGATGTTTGGGTTGAGTCTCAGAGAGGAACTAAAGCCCAGACATACAAACAGTATCACAATCCCAGCTTATACAAAAGCAAGTAAGCGAGTGAGTGAAAATGCTCTCACTTTAGTTAGTTTCACTTAATTCACCCAGTGACGGGTGATAGAGGAGTAAATCACTCTTCATTGTGCAGCTGAAATTGTCTGCAATACAATTTTAAATGTTTTTTTTTTTTATAGTTGTAAAGAGCTATCTGCTGCAAAGAAGAGAATGTTTTACTAAGATGTTGAAAGGCAAGCGAAATGTTCTGAACTGCGGTGGGTGTCTTTTATTTTATATATATATACATATTATACTGTAGGTCTTGGAAGCAGAGCACTTGAAGATGTGATAACAAGTCTGGAACAGGGTTATCTCTCTACTAAAGGAAGCAATCTCTGTATGCTGTATGTCCTTTGCGTATCACTTGAACCGTTCATCCGATTGACTCCACACTTGGTGGATGTATTGCTTGGTGCAATACATTCCTAAATTGCAATGGTGCAAATTAGGAATGCTTAATATTAATAAACTTTTTAATATCATTAAACTTTGAATCAACCAGAAAACAGCGAGCCGCTCCGCTCTGTGAAGAGGCAGGGCAGAGGTTCTGGGCTCTGTTGACGGACTGACGAGTCAGAGAAAAGGGCTCTAAAAAGAGGAAAGTACACAGCGAAAACAGAGCTTTTAATAAAGACCCGCTCTGAACAGGCACGTTTTGATCAGGCACTGCACTCGTAGTAATCAACTCAGCATCAAAAGCTTAGTGAAAACACATAAAACTACATCTCACATTTGCTTGTAGAATTACAAAAGTCCTCCTTGAAGAAAAAGAACTCTATCTTTAAAGATTAAAATGGTACACACACACACACACACACACACACACCTTTATAAAAAATTAAAGATACAGTAAATGTGAACTTCAGAAGACTATTTTTTGATCAGAGTACCAGTTAGCTTTCATCTGAAAGCACAGCATGAAAGCAAATGTGGTACAAATTAAATTGAATGAA